>NC_142783.1:14179500-14856500 GCF_988280905.1 Pimephales promelas | reverse complement strand
TGCTGACTTCTGCAGAGAGTCCAGCAGTTCTAATCTGAAATGATCATACAGTGCCCTTTATCGGCCAAACTCTTTCATATAGCAACGATTTTCAAAGAAAATGTGTGATTAAAGAGAAAAGTCCCCCCAAAAAATGAAAAAAGAAAAATAATTCTCGTTACTACCCTCATGTTGACTTTCCAAAAATGACTTTCTTTCTTTTGCAGAGCACACACACACACACACGCATATATATATATATATATATATATAAGAAACAACACTGAAACCCATTGCATAAACAAAAGATATTCTTTAGAGCCTGCAGAAACATACTAATCTCCTATATGTAATGTATTTGATAAGAAGTACTACAAGAGAGTATGTCCATTAGGGGTTGAACGACATCCGGTTTGACATTTATGTGATGGAAATCAAATCGACGTCAACTATCTCGAGCTGGGACTAGGATGCGGGTTTTCTTGTGCACATGGCATATATGACTCAGACAGCGGTGCTCACAAGGCTATTGCTCCTACACAATGGCTTATTTTTAACAGTTCTTTTGTCTTTGGGCCATTATGTATGTCTTACAGATTTCGGCTTGTTTTAAATCAGATAGATAAAAAAATAAAAAAATAAACTAGCAAGGTAAAGATTGCATTTAATGCATAATTGAGGGAGCGAATTAAATTAGTTTGAATGTGAGACAGTGAATGTGAATTAATTCTACCTTCAAGCATCTCTCTACTAATAGTGAAGCTGTGGGTGTTAATTACTATAATAGGGATGAGAACCGAGAACCGGTACTCAGTGAATCGATTCCTTGGATTCCTTGGAATTCACCTTTGGCTAAGCCCCGCCCCCCTTAGTTACTGTTGCTACATCCGTCAAACTTCATCTGCGCTCTGCATAGCTTATGCTGTGACAGCTCTTCCTGCTGAAATGTTACCAAAATTTTATGAAGCAGCAAATAAAGTGTCCGATAGAAGTGGGCAAAAGGGGCTGCAATAGGCGTTCGGAGGCTATATTCAAGACATACAGGTGAAACGCAACGCAAGAAACAACAAGACATCCAAAAGCATAACGTTAATGGTCACAGTCAAAAAATGAACCACTGCAGATCCTAATCGAGACGGAGGCTGGGACTAACAATATCAGGGAGCAACACTGTTCATGCAAAGCTGGGTAGATCTTTATTCACTTCTATAATCGTTATTACAAAGCAAACGGACTACACGAGTATAACGTTGTATTTATTAGCAGCGTGTGCTAGCATATCAACAACCGGTATGAGAACCGAAATCATAACCTAAAACATTATAAATGGTCTAACTAACTAGTATACCTTCACAGTAAGGTTAAAAGCAAAAAAGATGTGCTTTTTGATGTTTGAGGGGTTTAGCTTGCACTGACTGAGGACGTCCACACAGTTTAATCCAAAGACGACACTTGTCAGGATTTGACTTCGGTTTTGGGAAGGTAAAAAACGCACATCCCCCTCCAACCTCTCTGGGAAACGCGTATCTGTGTTACAAATGCACAACGTTTAACCATATTTTTGATAAAACTACGACGGTAATAGCCTGCCGAGACCAAAAGTATGAGATGCCCGTGTTGAAAGTCAATGGAGCGCTGCGAAAAAGTGTCCGACCTCTGTGGGAGCTCGTTCTTGGCTGCGCTGTGATTGGTCAATCTACATTCTAGGGCGTGGTTTAGCCAAAGGCGAATTACGCTTTATCGGTTCCGCTCCTTGCAAATGCATCATGATGTCACAAGCATGCGTCATGATGCCACGCACACTCTGCGTTGTTTTGGTTCAGAACGCAGCAAATCACATCGAGGTAGAAGCGCTCTAAAGTTTGGTTATATTTCACGTGAAAAGATGACAATACGGTCACTTGCAATACTTGTAAAATTTACATTTCATCAAAGGGGGGGAACTACCTCCAATATGCAGAAATATTCATTTGCAGGACTGTCGCATGTTTGATACGCTAGCAAACTACTTAGCGACACAAGTGAGTCATTTGTCGTTTTAACTGTTGGGAACGGAGCGAAAACGTGGACTTCAAAGATGTCTTATCCTGTTGCGCCATCTATAGGTCATGATCAGCGACTAGTCGACGTCAAACTTAAAGTGTCATGGCAGAGCATTACAGTCGATTAGTGTGTGCAACCGTGCAACCCCTTGTCCGAATACATTGGGCCAGGTTCCCTAAACAGGGCTGTGTTTCCCAAAAGCATTGTAAGCCTAAATTGATCGTAGAGACCATGTGGCAATTTTTCTACAGTCAACTTAGACTTAGGATCCTTTAGGTAATGCAGCCCAGGGCAAATTAGCCTGTGAGTGCAAATTAAAAAAGCGCAAATTGGAGTGAAAAGTTCAAATTAAAGAACACAGACGCAGCCGGATGACCAATGCAATCTACCTAGAGCAGCACAAATTACTGCATATAGCAATATGCTAAAAACTCATAACACATAACAATGCCCTGCCCAAACAACCACATACTGTTGCTGGCAACTACCTGACACAATGGAAAGTGCATAGCAACATGTAAAAACACAAACGCACACACACAACACATTATAACTCCTTAGAACAGCCATAGACAGACACACATTTTATTTAGGAACTTTAAAATCTAGTTAGGGTTTTTACTGATTAAAAAAGTCTGATCCTTTAGAAAAGTAGGCTACACACCATGACGTATTACATTCTAAAAAGCCATCTTTAATTCCACAACCAAACAATAGGATAACAGAAGAAAATCTAAAGTCATCTTTCTGAAGCTGACCTCACCTGTGGTAAATGATTCACATTGTACACTAAATTGGGGATATCTTGTTCAGGAAGCAATTTTTCTCCAATTTACTGAACATCTATTATGAATAATATGTTTGTTTTCAGTCACTGTTACATGAATCACAATATACAAGTATACATGTGATGGAATAAAATGGTAAATGTCCAGGAGAAAGAGAAATTCAGAATGTAAAATAAGGAAAATTTGTTGATAATGCTAAGTACTGCTGCCTGACTCAATGTTTGGTATAATCAGAGTTGTTGCAAACACAACACAAAAGCATGACCCAAAATAAACGTAGTTGAACAATCTGGGGTTTTGAACACGGCAAGGTTTGTCATTCCAATTGAAAATCCAATTAAAGTTCCTGATTATTAAAATAAATTCAATTCAAATCCAAACTCATGAATTAAAGTATTTCAGTGCAATTGGCACTTGAAGCAAGCCAAATCCAAATCCGAAGCAAGCCAAATTCATCAGATTTGAAAATTTGAACATGAATGAATCAGAGTCATGCAGTTCTGTGGTCATTTGTGGTTGTGAGCCATTGCTCTGATGTAAGAGGAATCTCATTCGTCTCTGCTGGCAGTCTGCCCAGCGGTTCTGGTTCAGTACTGATTTTCTATCGATCTTCTGCCTCTTTCAGAGCTCACAAGACACTACGATAAGTCTCGCTGGACCCCCCAACCATCTTTCTGTTTTTAGGGCCCTGCTTTTTGCCCTGGGGACTGAATGTGTGTTAAATAATTCCTGGCTGGTCATTGATATAGGATCTGTCAATTGGAGATCTCTCTTCTCTCCTTCATTTGGGACATTGATTTAAGCCAGGTGAAAATCTGTCCCTCTAAATAATTTGTATTGCTCCTCTGTCTTTGGGACATCCTCATTTTCTTTTCATCCGATTAGAGACCTGGCACAGCTCAAAGGACATAACTATAGGTTACTTGATGCCGAAGTGTTCCCAGAGATTTCAACGTAATAAGCAGCTCTATTATTCAAAAAAGGCCTTATCACAATGCTTGGTCTCAAAACCAGAAACTATGCATGGCTAGGAACAATAGAAAGAAAGAAAGAAAGAAAAAACATTATTTGAGCATACTATTTGTTGATATACTGTTTCTCGTTGCATTTGCAAAAAGGAAAAGGAGATATTTCACAAGATTATACAAAGCTGAACGTCACACAAAGGTATTCAGCCCTGAATCTACAACCAGCTACATAATGGCATCCTGCAGACTTCACAGAGATTATTACAGACTAACTTTTCTGCACAAAACCAAAAATTATTTTATTATTTATCACTCTCATTTTTTTACCAAACGCATATGCTGTTATTTTTTCCCATAGTACAAAAAAAACGTAAAACCAAACAAACACTGAAGTATCTGACCATACGACTGTCAGTCAGTATCAAACCCTAAAAACAACAAAAAATGAAATCAAAAGTAGACTATACATGGATTTCTCGGACGTCATCACTGCTTGTGCACCCAACTAGGAGGCAGAAAAAAAAAGACGTATTTTGTGGTTTTGTGTAGAGGTCCAGTTGCATAGTTGTGGGGTCAGTAACATAAAGAAGCGTGACGTAACTTATATAAAAGCAAATTCGGGCTGTCTAGTAGATGCTGGACTGTTAACATTGGCTATTACATTACTAGCCTAACATGATAATTCTTACATATATCACAGTGACACTGCAAAATTACAGAGAGACAAAAAGATTGAAATCATGTTTAGCAGATATATACAAACAATACAAACAATAAGGAAAGCTTCAATACTTAAGGTTGTTGCAGTAGCGGACCAGCTCACCAATATAAATTCTTGCCTCAGGTATGAACTCTGTAATGTTTGTTACATTTTTATCAGGAAAAGGTTCATAGTCTGCGTGGTCTTTTGTACCTACGAGAAGCGGTCTACGATCCAGATAACCATTGGGCCGAAGAAGCCGGTGGGCGAGAGTGGGGCATTGAGGAAAACAGCCCGCTCGGACTCCCTAATGCCGGCGAACTGTTTGCGGTCCGCTTGCTTCGACGGTGACAGGATCTCAAGATCCAGTGATGTGAAGAGCTTTGCTGAAGAGATAAGAGTTCAGAGTTCACCCTGTTGAGCCCTTCTTTATACAATAACCACACTCATCATCATTGATTATGACGTCACACAGGGCTCACCGGTAGGCTGCTGCAGCTGCCACATGACAGCCAATGAGCACGCTTATACAGTCTGCTACGGTCTGCTGTCAATAAATAAAAAATTAAGGATAATTTTTTGGCTTCAGATCTCGAGAAAAGAGGACTTTACGCGAGAACTGAACTGAAGTAGTTGAAGGAGATCGCAATTCTCGCGCATGCGTCGTGGAAACTATTGAAGTCTCGTTTCAGGCCAACAAGGAAGAAAAGGAATAGTCGAATAAAGTCGTTATTTTTGTTTGTTTTTTCGCACAAAAAGTATTCTCGTCACTTGATAAACTTACAGTTGAGCCACTGTAGTCACATGGAATATTTAAACATTTTCTTCATTGACTTTCTGGGCCGTCAAGTGTCATTCCCTTAGGAGGCTACAGTATGTGGTAGTTATACAGCTCTCAAATTTAATCAAAAATATTTTCATTTGTGTTCCGAAGGGGTTGGTAAAGCATGGGGGTGAGTAATTAATGACTTAATTTTCATTTTTGGGTGAACTAACCCTTTAAGAGAACACTTCTGCATTGCGCTGGGTGTATGATAGGGCCCAAAGTCAGGAATATGCATGTGATCTAACAAGACAACCTTTTGAAGTCTTCATCTCATGTGAATGTACATCATTTTAAACGAAAAAGCATATTCAATACTATTATGACTCAACAATGACTGAGTGTACATTTAATGCTTGTTAGATTCCCATGCTTTTCCAGGACTTTGGTGTAGTTTACCTAATTTCCATGCCACTGCTCACCTCACAAAAGAAGTGAAGGTAATATAACACATTTAAATGATACACTCTGCAATTAAATCAGAAACTGCTCACGGTGAATCCATTATTAGGCCTTCAAGTGGTGCGGATAATGATACCTCACTAACCATTTGAAGGCAATAACACATATCCAGAATGTGGTAATGCTTTACAATCTGGCTGTATTGATCAAACACATCATATTATAGCAGTTTAAATGTTGTGCAAACTCTAGTTTAGAGACATTTTCTAAATAAATATTGGGACATTTTATTATTATTATTATAAATCAATGTAATATTTTACATTAAAACCTTTTAAACTTTGCTTTGCGTCTTATTTCTTATCTTTACGATTTCAGTATACCTGTCTACACGTGATATTCTGTCTCACTCTACAAAAAGCTCCTCATTGGACCCAGAACGAAACCAACACTCATCTCATGTAGGAAAACACCTCAATCTCAGAGGAGCTCGGAGCAATGGGCTGTAGAAAAATGATCATGATACATGTTCCTGGAGAGCATAGCTTTAGAAATAGCACATTCGATAAACGGTAAAAGAGATAGGACGGAGACATCACAATATTGATGACTGACATTTACAGCAGCTAATGGGGCTTTAGACATCAAGTTAGTTTCAATAGAGTTGAAAAAAAGATGAATTGAACTGAATGTTACATCATTTAAGCCATTTTAGGCACAAAGTTCGATTGGTTACCTTAGACAAACCACGTTTATGTGTGGTTTTATTGGATGTGTGGTGAATTATAATAGGTGTTGTATTTGTTTTGTTTAATTCTGTCATTTAAACAATCAACTTTTATTCAAGATACAAAGGTCCATAGAGTCAACACAGTACAGATATATAAATAAATAACAATACAAAACAATTAAAAATGATGCAGAAGAGGCATCATTTATAAAACATATACAGCTTTCGGGTCCAATGTTTCCAAAAGCAAGATGTATATCATTATTCACTCACCAAAGTTTTTCCAAACCTGTATGCTTCATGCAGCTCCTTTCATACAGACATATTATACGAATTTGTACGAGTGAGTACGAGGAGGCTAGTTTAGGGGGTCAGGGGTAGGTCATTCATACGAATTGGCCAACTCGTAAAATATATACAATTCAGCAAAAATCGTACGAATTAGCCGAATTATGTACTAATTGATCGTTAAACTGATGAAGTTGCCTCAAAATGTCTCCTTATGTAACAGTTACATAGACTAGATGGAAGACTTTATAAGCTGTGGCAATTTCAGTAATCGAACTAGCCAAAAGAAAAACAAATGTATTGGTTATATTTTCACACTTTTTCTCTGAAATAATGCTGCGTAGCTCCATTCGCCCTTCTGTTCCTATCATGCACAGTGTTTCTCTTTGAGATGCACTGCAGACCTGCTGTTCGGAGAAATATGCCAGTGTAAAAATGATCAAGCGCAGCTAAGTGCTCCCTTCTAACCTCCTCCGAATCGAGTGCATCCATTATCACTAACCTTGACCTTTCCTTGCTGCGTTCTCACTGTCAGATATCAGTCTATGCATGCATGGTGCCTGTTAACCGTATGGTAATCGAGAGCAATAAAGACAAGTGGCAATGCTAAGTTTGCGTGAGGTTCTTCAAACTCCACCGGTTTAATACATCGCTGTCGAACGGTTTCCTTCTTTGTGTAGTATTCTCAGATAGCGTTTCTGCACAGCAGGAGCTCTTAAAGCTGTCACAGAATGACTGTGATAAATGATTGCACTGCACTAATAAACTGAGGATGTCTTTTATAGAACGTCTCCACCTGCACAAATGTTCAACACCTCCTCTCGTTTTCACCTACAGACCTAAACCGGTGACATACCCATCCAAGATTCATTTGGTAGATAGTTTTTTTTTTTTTTTTCCCTTCACTTTACTCCACAGCATGTTGTGCCCTTAAGGTGCTGTAACATTTACAGATGTTGTACGCCTGGATGTTATTATTATATAGTAAAACGAGTTTAATAACAAACACAATGTACTATTGGCCAGTCTGAATGGCAATGTCAAAATAAGACAAACTGCGCAAAAATTATACAAATAGCATGAAATTATATATTTATTTTTTTTATCGTGGCAGCTGTTTGCATGTTCCCCAGAATTTTTATGCATTTTCTTTTAATGACAACATAGGCTATGTCTACATTAATCCGGATACATTTGAAAATGGCGTATTCGTTTAAAAACGCTCCCTGTCCACACTAGCGTTTTCTGACGTTTCAGTGTGGATGAGAAACTTCTAAAGTCACCTTACTGCGCATGCTTGAAACCTCACAAAAGCTCACCGAGATGATACAGATGGAAAAAATAAATTATAAAGTTATCATGCAATTCTTCTAACAGGATAATTTTATTAAGCAAAATATCTCACCATCACTGATTCATCCAGGTCGCACTCAGTCACCATATGTTTGGTCTGAAACGCAACCGCTCTCATGTATTGCCGCAGGACAGCAAAAATGAGTACATTTTCTGCCATCTGTGCAGGACTGTGATATGAAGAATGTGCAAGTAACATATTTTAGCATAAGTGTAAAAGTGAAAAGCACATAACAGGCACAATACCGGTAAACATGAATATCTATTGGTACAACATGGATCACATGACTAAACTTACATCATCGTTTTCAAATACCTCCGGCTTCACAGTCAACACTATAACACGAAAATGGCGTTTTCAAATTTATCCACTTTGGAGAGCGTTTTCCAAAAGCTAAGTTTTCATTGACTTACACATTAATTATGCATTTAAATGTTACATATTATGCCACTTTTCACAAGATGTAATATACATCTATGTAGTCCCCAGAACATAAGCGTAATTTGCGGGTGGGTCCCCACCACTTTTTGCCAGGGTCAATATTGTCTCCACCATTTTTGAAACATCTCATGGCACGGATGTACCAATAAAAATAAATAAACATCTGCAGTTAGCAGAGCATTCACTCAGTTCATTTGTAAAATAAGAGGCGATCTAACGCTGAAATGTGTCGTTTTTGAAATCAAGTGATCAAAGTGCTTGTTGCTGCTGCGATCAGTGGTGCGGATACTGTGTTCTCTTATGGCCAACGCACAGTCTTCACTCGGACGCACGCCTCAGTCCGTTGCGGAGACTCTCTATTCATTCTGGTGAAATCACCAAGTAAAATGCACACAAACGTGTCCCTGCTTGATATAGAACCAATGATAAACATAATCAGTTTTAATGAGAGAAAAAAATAAAAAAACTTTATGAGTGCGGATTAGAACCCAGAACCTCTGACACACTTAGCAAAAGTTCTGCCACTGAACCATTAAATTGCATGAATATAGAGAGCCTAAGTCCCACCCCTCCGCTTCCGGCTCATGGGACCTTATTTCATAAAAAATATGAATGGTAGTCAATGGCGAGAGACAACTTATCTTTTTATTCCATCTGAACTGTGCCCTCAATTACACACTGTAAAAAATTTGGAGTAGGATTTACTTGAAAAAACCTTGCTAAACAATCTCACTCAGAAAATGCTAGTAAATTTACAAAGATTTGCCAAGTAAAAACCTAAACATATTTATCAGTAGCTTTAATTAGAAATCTTTGAGTTAAATTTACTTGGAATGTGGAATTAAGTAAACTTTACAAAAAATAAGTAATATTAACTCGGCTTGTAAAAGGTTGATTAATACCGATTTCCTTTGCCTTTGTATTACATTTCACTAAAACAATTATCTTGAATTTTATTAGTCATTTATAGTATGTTCTTTACTTAGATCATCTAAGTAATTGATATATACATCATGTCAGATTTTAAGCCTTATGTGAATGCAAACACCTCAATACTTGGTAGACAATACACAATGGTGGTAACATTTGATGGATCGTTTTTGTGTTTGAATGTGTCGTTTTAAGCAAAAAATTTACTCGAAATGTCACAAAATGGCAATTTACTAATACTGAAAACAAAAATCAATGATAAAACAGTGTAAATACAGCTGGAAACCAGTGAAAAATGAACCTCATTAATTATTCAAGGTCCAGTGCATGATGGGAACCCCAGTATCAGAAAAGTTGAGTAATTTTTACTTAATTTTATTGAGTTGATATTACACTTTCATTTATACTCGCTTGAAATAAGTACTGATATGGAATTTACTTTTTTTAAATTCTTGCCTGAACTAACTTTTTCAAGTAAATTACATTGGGTTTTTTCACTAGTATTTACTTAACCAAAAAATAATTTTTTACAGTGCACATATGATGTTTGTCAATTTAAAAGATAATTCTGAAAGTCAAAAACGTCACAGTTTGTCATACAACAGCAGAGTAAGATTTAGTTTTATGTAAAAATCGCTCTGTGAAAACTACATCTCCCGGGAAGCGAAACGAGATCCGCTGCTTGTGTGTGTGCAGTCTGGTACAAAACACTCAGGTAGGACGGTGTAACGTTACGATTATAACATAAGACTATAGAAACAATGACAGACAGCCTCAGTAAAATTAGCTTCATTCATTGAGAGAAATTGTGCGCCTTTGGGGTTTGTAGTCTTTGTAATTACGTATTTTCACAGTCTTATACCTCAACGGTTTTACATCAAACTGCGACTTTCTTTACTTTAAAATGTATCTTTTAAATTGACAAACATCATATGTGTTATTCAGGGCAAAATTCAAACGAGATCAAAATATTTGTTGTCTCTCGCCATTGACTACCATACAATATTTTTCCGAAATAAGGTCCCATGGTGGTCGAACGGAAGGGGAGGGACTTAGGCTCTCTATAGATGCCGGATCTATGTATTTCTTCACATGAAAATTCTCGGCAACAACACATATTGGATCTCATTAAACCACAAATTAAACACAATGTACTATTGAAACCGATTGCTGGACAACGTTAGGTTATTGTACATAGTTATGATTTTTGATTTAAGTCAAGTCAAGTCACATTTATTTATATAGCGCTTTTCACAATACAGATTGTATCAAAGCAGCTTCACACTGATAACATGAAAGTAGCACAACACAGATCAACAACATTGCTAAACACTAAATAACCCCAACTGAGCAAGCTCATAGCAAGCCAAAAGCAAGGCGACAGTGGCAAGGAACCAAAACTCCATCAGATTGGATGGAGAAAAAACCTTGGGAGAACCCAGGCTCAGTCGGGGGCCAGTTCTCCTCTGGCTTACATTCATATTGTTTAAATATAAATATTAAATATAAATATTGTTTATGAATAAAACGGCGCCATAACATATCGCAGGCGTTGAGTCGTCTCCTCACTGGCGTTGGTCCTCTCATCGCAGGCGTTGAGTCGTCTCTTCACAGGCGTTGAGTCGTCTCATCACAGGCGTTGGGACATCCGAAATCCCCGTGAGAGGCTGGACACAAAACTGGACCTGACGAACGCCATTTTTCTCGGGACAAGCGTCCCGAAATAATTAGCATAGCTGATGTTCATAATGATTTCCGTTATAACTCACAAAACTCTCCGTAACCTGAACTCTCCGCAACCCAGCCATACGTGCCGACCCGTTTGTCTAAAAGGCTGTCGAGCCCCACTGGTGCGTTAAGCAGTTTCAGTGGCAAACGGTTCCGTATGGCATAACAGAGGACTAGAAGGTAAGCATCATGTGAATGCTTGACTAAAGAGAAACGTCTTTAATCTAGTTTTAAACTGTGTCAGCGAGTCAGAGGCTCGGACCGTATCGGGAAGGCCATTCCAGAGTTTTGGAGCTAAATGCGAGAACGCCCTCCCTCCTTTAGTGGACTTCGATATCCTAGGAATGACCAGAAGCCTTGAATTTAGTGATCTTAAGGAACGCGGTGGATTGTAGGGTGAAAGAAGGTCCGTTAAGTACATAGGAGCTAAACCATTTAGGGCTTTATAGGTCAGTAGTAGTATTTTGTAGTTGATGCGGAACTTAATAGGTAACCAGTGTAGAGATGATAAAATCGGTGTTATATGATCATATTTTCTTGACCTAGTAAGAACTCTAGCAGCTGCATTTTGTACTAACTGTAGCTTGTTTATTGAGGATGCAGGACAACCAGCTAATAAAGCATTACAGTAATCTAGTCTCGAGGTCATGAATGCGTGAACTAATTTTTCTGCATCAGAAATAGATAGCATGTTACGCAGCTTAGCAATGTTTCTAAGGTGAAAAAAGGCTGTTCTTGTAACATATGAAATATGATTTTCGAACGACAAGTTGCGGTCTAGTATAACACCCAGGTCTTTTACTGTAGTGGAGAAAGTAACAGGACATCCGTCTATATTAAAGTTGTATTGCGAGAGGTTTATTTAGCATTGTATACCACTGTATTATATATATAATAAAATAAATATTCTTGCTATCTGTATATGTATATAAAAAAAAACATTAGCAATGAAGGATGTAGTGCACTTTTCAGTGACAAAAACACATGATCATACCTGTCTGCAGCTTTGCAGCTCAAGATTTTTTATTTAGTTTTTTTCTGAGAAGGATGCCAATCATGTATTTAAATTTGCAAACAATAGCAGCAGCAACAACAATAAAACGTGAATGTTCTTTTAAAAATTAAGTCATGTTTTTGTTGAGGAGACTCAGCATAATTGCACATCACATCCCTAACATGCTCATAAAGCTCCTTAATGCAATTAGCAGGTTAAAAGCATCTGCCAGGACAGATGATGCTCAGAGATGCAGACATATCCTGAACGTGAATGGAAATAATCAGCCATTCAACCAACATTTGAATATGCGTACCCAGGGAAAAAATAAATAAATACCTGATGTTTGAAAGCAGTGTCCTTCAAATGACTGCTTCCTTGTGACTAAAGATGTTTGACAAGCAGATAGATTGTGTTTATCTTTCAAAACAAGTCTGCTGGTGTGAATGAACTCAAATTCAAATGTGTACATCAAATGATAGACCCACAAACCTGCATTCAAATTCAATAAATCCAGTTTAATTATGTGATATGCAAGTGCCATTAAGATTAAGTCACTATAGAAAAATAAATAAATAAATAATTTAGTCAGGAAGTGACAGTCAGGAAGTGACAGTCAGGAAGTGACAAGAAATCTGCGAGTTCTGTCAAGCCTCAATCCACATGTTATAACAATTTTAATTTGCAAAGCTACTTCCCTTCATGCACCGTTAAGTGCTTTATCTATGAGCCTAATCTCTTTGCAAGAATCACTGATGTCACCGAAAACCGACATTTCCTGAATCACAAAGAGCACGGGATATCAAATTAATATCCCCGGAGCGTTAACAAGAATACTAAAGAACTGAATAAAAAAAAAACTAATAAAAAAAAAAAAACTAAACAGTTCGAGCTCATTAGAGTTAACATTAGGTTATGAAGAAATGATCAGTGTGTCTGCATGTGAGATTCTCTGGCTTTTGCATTTTGATGATCTCATTTTCATCAACCAGCGATTCATTTATCAAACAATCTATTATGTTCTATTAGTGAATACCTTGGGAAATTAATCGTTAATTTGGAGTCAATTTAGATTCAAATTTAACTTGCATGACAAACGACGGTATTCTTCGGCCATCATTCGACCTGGAAGGCAATACGACTGATTGTGCTACTGGCATTGCTCAAGTCACACCATGTGTTCGCAGCATGTTTGATGTTCCACAAGCCAAACTTCATCTTTATTTTACATGTTAGGCTATGTCTCAGTTGTCCGTGAAGGTATCAATCAGAAGCTCATGCAGTCAGGATGAAATGTTATGAGTGGTAATTGGTGTGCTGACCCTTAGATTCACACTAGGAGATCACACACTTCACATGCTCTGTCCATATGCGTGCTACATGAAACACTGTTTAAAAAAAACAAATGCTGCAAGGTGAAGAGTGACTTTTTTTTTTTCATAAAAAAAAAAAAATTCTCAGTACTATCTATCTACTATTTTCTCAGAGTTTAATATCTGTTTGTCTAAACTATTGTAGAAGAGATACAGAAATAAATAAATAAATAAATAAAAACCCTGGGCAGACAAACTGAAATGAATTAAATTAATAAATAAAAATAATCATATATATATATATATATATATATATTAAAAAAATAAAATAACTTAAAATAAAAAGCCATAACAATAATCAAAGCAGTAAAACTAAAAATTAAATTAAACAATGAATACAAATGATCCCGTAGTATGTGACCAAATCTTTTCAAATGCAGCCGTTAGATTTTTCTATTCACATGTTCTGCTGGGCTTTTTTGTATATTTATTTTTTTTCCTGGAAAACAGAAGAAAGAAATCAGTGCTGCTTCAGTTTGAGAACAGTTTCCAAAAATAATATGCCGGTTAGTATTGAAGAGATGAAGCGCATGACAATAAAGCCTGCTTGAACACAAAAGTGAGTTTCCATTCTTCACTGGCATATGGCTACAAATATATATATATATATATATATATATATATATATATATATATATATTATTCTAATGTAATACACACGTTCAACACAATCCAGTTTCTCTTTTGGTCTTGACAGGAAATGGTTTTCTTCACAGAAAATTAATCTTATTTCAGAATAACCAAGCGTACTATGTAAACAAAGGTATCCATTTTGAAAAGAACTCAATTATCCCTCATACATCTTTGAATTTGATTTCCAACTCCCCTTCGTTGTACTCAAGAGTACGGTGGGAGTGAAGCAATTTATACTGTGTGGAACTAATATCAGAGATGGAAAAAAAAAAGAGATGAAATGAATCGCTAGTAAAATGACGAATACTTTCCTGATGATGAGGAACAAATCGCGTTAATGAGATATGCCAGATCAGGAAGAAAAAAAAGAAAAACGTCACATTAGGCTGTGATATTAAAGAGATTGCTAGCCCCAGTTGCATGTCTGTTTGCTAGTCCTCATTTATATTCCTTGTCTGTTGCGTTTCTGCTAATTGCAGGCATCAAAATACATACTAATAGCAGTATAGTGCAATGAAAGAGTTTTTAATTATTCATACTTTAGACTGGGGGATGGTTTGACTCCAAGACCCCCTGATCTTAAACTTGTAATGCCGTTCAAACCAATTAATTTTACCAAAACAGGAAACATTAACCAACATTTATCTGGTTTTTAAAAGTGTTCACACACTCATGACCGCAGTAAATTAAGCCTCATGTAATAACAGGGTTCATACTTAAATATCAATTGGGATTGAAATTATTATGGTTTTACATCAATATCTGGTGGAAGCTTTCCATTAGCATTCATCTCAAAGGCTAACACATTCTCACTCCCAACTCGTCGCATATTGATGCTCTGTTGACCCCTCTGTGTCACTCTTTAATGGACATTGCTTTCAATAAGACACCTTTGCCATCAATACACGGACACGATGGGCATGGGAATTTTATCCCCATGACGAAATATATATTGGTGTAAAATTTTGCTATTATGACATACATGTTGGGGTTTGATTTTCATTTCAATCCACCAGCATAATTCTATTCACATTTATTAGATTTTTTTTTTTATCTTTACATGTTTGAGCATGCAATCCTAAACCTACAATATAAAGCATGTGAAATTACAGGCAGACATGACTACAGTCACAATTTATTCAAAAAGATCAAATATTCCAAGTGTTCCCAGGGCAAACTATCGATTTGTGTGAGGAACAGACTTCAAAGTGATCACCGCCATAAAGCTCATAAAGATCCTGACACTTTCAAAAATCGCCGCCAGAAGAAGCATTATGTCAGCTTTGATTGTGAAATGGCATTGGCACTCATATGTCTCATAACTAATTGTGTCACGCTAAAGTTTGTGCTTGTTGTATGGGATGAAGGGATTTTTTTTTTTTTTGAACATTTTTTTTTGTTCATAAAACGTGTAAAGGAGTCGAAACAGCGGCCAGAATGTTTCTTTTGCACAAAAATGAAGATGCGGTTCTGATAAACTGTAATGGGCAATGTAGCTCATTTGACAAGAAAAAAAAGAAGAAAAAAAACAGGTCTGCTTTACCATTCTGTCCTTTTTAGGGTTCCATCTTGTGACATCACGTCATGTTTTTGGTTCGTTTAGATGTCTTTGGTCTGTGTTGTGTCCATGTTGCCGTTCATATGTCAGTCGAGTATGTTTGAAAGCCTCCCTCCTTCTAAATAAATGAGCCAATCGACAATGTGAAATGACTTGCCTTAAAGGGACTTATATTTATCATTACAATTTATATTGGTCCCACTTTATATTAAGTGGCTTTAAGTACTATATACTTACATTGAAATTAATAATTTGATACAATGGACTTATTGTGTACATACGTGTTTTTACATTGTACTTATATTTTAAAAATACCAGCATGTAATTACAGCTATAATTACTTTATGTAATTACATTTGTAATTACACAGTTGACCCTCCCCTCACACCTTAACCTACCCTTAAACCGACCCATACCACCACACCTGTCCCTAACCTTACCCGTATCACACCTCAATAGCAGCAAAAGTGTTTTACAATACAACAGGAACACAATAATACATTGTACTTATTGTTCAATGTAAGTACATAGTACGTAAAGCCACTTAATATAAAGTGGGACCAACTTTTGTGTATAACCTAATGAATTCATAAAGAGCACCATCACATGCATCACATGAGTGTGGTCACCCACAAGCAGAAATATAAATTTGCCTGTGAATTGTACATAATACAATATAACAGATGTTTGGCCTTATGTGCCAATTGTGAAACGTGAAATCACTTGCCAACTCCATGTGGGTTTATTACTGTATGTGCTGCAACAGATACAATTATAGACACACTATAACAGCATTACACCAACACAGGTCCAGTAACTCAAATGATTCAACAAACATTGATTCCCCCACATGGCTGGCTATAACACGAATCAATGTTCTGCTTCATCATTCTGCACAAGAGACAGAAAATATCATTACGAACTCAACAATACACATCATAAATATGACATTATTGAGATTGTGTGAAGTAGCTAATTCCAAGACTGTTTCATACCACACGGCTCATTAAAGGAACGGGCTTCAACAGCAGTAAGCTCTATCGACCAAATTTATATCGATTTGCTTTTGTACAGAAAATAATTTTGACCTATCCCTCAGCTTTAAACAGTATAAGAAGGTCATGCAGGAAGTAACCATTAAAATAAACACTCTTATAATAATACAGCCACAATACTTAAAGGGATAGTTCACTTTGAAATGAATTAATTAGGTCAAACCGTTCTTGTCTGTCAGTCATATAATGCAGGTCTATGGTCACCACCTCAAAGAGCATACAAAGAGATGTCCAAATTAAACTTGGTTTAATTACTCGTAAATGCAAGTACACATTGATGGCCTGAGACAAGAAACGAGCGTTGTGTGTGAGAAAAAGAACAGTATTTATATAGTTTTTACCTCTTGTAACCACAGCCACGTCCAAGTGATCTGAAGGCACGGGTGCTTCGGTCTGTGCAAGCGCTGGAAAGTGCCGGAAGTGATCATTTCCGGTTTCAAAGCTTAAGCCTAGTCCTATGCTAAAATGAATGTTTGAGCTGATTTAAGTGAAAGCAACTTGCACTGATATATCTTACAATATGTCAGTGCATTGTTTTGTCTCGAGATGCACACCAGTAATGTTTTTTTTTTTTTTTCTAAGGCATGTTTATAAAAGCTACTTAAATGCCCTAATCGACCTAAACCTAATTCGTGGCTTAATCTCAATCTAAAACCGTGGACTAAGTGAGGGCTTGGGGAATTGTTATTTGGAAGTATTACAATATTTTATATCTCATATTTTATCAACACTGTATCCATATTCTCATGGCCAAAACCAGCATTTTTAGTGTCTTTTGGTAACACTTTATAATAACTTCACGTTGATAATCATTAGTTAAGCATGAGTAAACAGTTAATTCATCATTCATAAAGTATTACATTAATAAGTATATAAATACAGCTATAAATACTGTCTTCATGATTTAAAATCATATCTATAATTTCTTTAATAATTGTATTTTCATCCTTTATTAATGATCAATTTATCATTTCTAAATGAAGAATTGCATTTTTTTATAAACCAGTTATTTAAGAGTTTTCAGTGATTCATAAGATTACTTAGATTGTGTAAGTAAATGATTAATAAACTATTTAAATGTACATTCATACATCTTATTATTCAGACATATAGTGATGGTAACTTAGTATGTTAATAAATGCTTTATTAACATGTATTTATGCTGTAATTCAGGGTTAATTCTTTAAGTATTACGTTATAAAACTAAGTTTGTGAGCTCATCAAAAGTGAGGACTAATTAGGTCTTCCATGCATTTCTTTTTTTTTTTTTCAAACTTTGTAAGTCAATGGGGTACATGGACTGTTTGGCTAGTGACATTCTTCAAAATATCTTCATTTGTGTTCAGCAAAAGAAAGAAATTCAGACAGGTTTGAAAAAAAATTGAGGGTGAGTAAATTATGACAGAAATTAAATTTTTGGGTGAACTATGCCTATAATATTTTTTGGGAAATGTGATTCTCTCACAGAGGAAATATGTAAGCTGAGTAAAGGTATTGTACCAATAAAAGCAATGCACAATTCTTGTTTGTTTTATTATTAGTAGTAGTAGTTGTAGTATTATGTATGAATTAAATGGTATTATGTTTTCATGGTGTTACTTATTGTTTAGCACTTTTTATGTCACTGCAGCACAAATAACTGTCCTTTGCTAACAAATCAAGTTGAAAGTATTTCTTTAACCTTTGAATGGTAGTGAGTATTACCAGCCTGTTAGCGTCACATAAAACGCTATATGACAAAACGGTGCTATACTACGCACATGGCACCCTTTATCGTTAATATAACACGCGAACCCAAGACGTCATAAATCCTTTAGCGTGAATATGACACGCAGACCCTACCCCACACCTAAACTTAGCCCTCACAGCGCGTGTTATATTAACGATAACGGGTGCCATGTGCGTAGTATAGCGCCGTTTTTTCATACAGCGTTCTATATGACGCTAAAGGATGAGAATACGTTGGTATTACAAACACTGTCGATAAAACTAAATGTTTTAAACCTGGAATATTCCTTAATCTGTGTTTGACAATCAACAAACCTGAAGCTAGCTTCCTACAGTTCACATAAGAGTAAACAACAAGATGCAAAAACTTAAATCACTCCAGTTAATAGCTGTCTAAGCCTGCAATGTGAAATTGCAAGCATTTATCGTGTCGCTCGCCTCAGTATAGATGTGCGAAAACAAACCTGCTGCGTATGGAAACACGTGCAGTCACATGCAAAATGTCAGTGTGGTGTGTTTTTCCTACAGGCTTCGTACCTTGAGGACCGATGGGCTTGAGAAAATGGATGGCGTTATAAAGCAGTGAATGAAGAGGATGGAGGGAACATGTGAAAAGATGTTTTGACCCTGGGGCTCTGCTTTTCAGCCCTGATGGGTTTGAAGAGATCCCCACTCCTGGTGGTCACTGGCTTATTAGCTCTGCCTCTCACCGCCACGCGCTGATGGGGTGATTATGGGCCATAATGGCAACCGTGTGTGAGGGCCCTCATTAGAGAAACTAATGGACCTCTGTTTGTGTGTGTGTGTGTGTGTGCGCGCGAAGGAGAGAGAGAGTAGAGGGAGAGGGAAGGGGAATGACGGAGACTAAGCGATCTGATGAATCTGTGTGTATATGTGTGTGTTTGTGAACAAGAGATAGACAAAAAAACATAGCTAGAAACAGACAGAGTGACTGAGGTGATGATGGGAGGTGAGAGAGATGATTAAGAGTGTAAATGATGAAGAAGGGAACCATAATTACCGTTTCCAGCAAATGTAACTGCAGCTCTTTTGCTCTTAATTATGCATCTGGCGTGATGTTGGGAGTTCAAAGGTATCGCTGGGTAATACCGGCTCCTCTGTTAGTGAGCAGCTGTAGAATTACCATACATTAACAGGCCTATAGTTCCCACGGCAGAGTTTTAATGAGCTCAACACACTCTAATCTTGCTCAATGGAGAACCTTCTGCATATTGGCGCACACACACACACACACACACACACACACACACATATAGATATATATATATGAAGAGTTCAGATGCAAAAGCCTCTAAATGCCATTTGAAATTTTCATCTTTAATGATGATTTTTATCAAACTTGTATATTTAAGTTCAGTAATTTCACTTAAATAACAATTAATAGGTAATTATCATTGCCATTTAAGTGAAATCACTGAACTTAAATATACAAGTTTGATAAAAATCATCATTAAAGATGAGAATTTCCAATGGCATTTAGAGGCTTTTGCATCTGAACTCTTCATATATATATATATATACACTCACCGGCCACTTTATTAGGTACACCTGTCCAACTGCTCGTTAACACTTAATTTCTAAGCAGCCAATCACATGGCGGCAACTCAGTGCATTTAGGCATGTAGACATGGTCAAGACAATCTCCTGCAATTCAAACCGAGCATCAGTATGGGGAAGAAAGGTGATTTGAGTGACTTTGAACGTGGCATGATTGTTGGTGCCAGAAGGGCTGGTCTGAGTATTTCAGAAACTGCTAATCTACTGGGATTTTCACGCACAACCATCTCTAGGGTTTACAGAGAATGGTCCGAAAAAGAAAAAACATCCAGTGAGCGGCAGTTCTGTGGGCGGAAATGCCTTGTTGATGCCAGAGGTCAGAGGAGAATGGCCAGACTGGTTCGAGCTGATAGAAGGGCAACAGTGACTCAAATAACCACCCGTTACAACCAAGGTGGGCAGAAGAGCATCTCTGAACGCACAGTACGTCGAACTTTGAGGCAGATGGGCTACAGCAGCAGAAGACCACACCGGGTGCCACTCCTTTCAGCTAAGAACAGGAAACTGAGGCTACAATTTGCACAAGCTCATCGAAATTGGACAATAGAAGATTGGAAAAACGTTGCCTGGTCTGATGAGTCTCGATTTCTGCTGCGACATTCGGATGATAGGGTCAGAATTTGGCGTCTACAACATGAAAGCATGGATCCATCCTGCCTTGTATCAACGGTTCAGGCTGGTGGTGGTGGTGTCATGGTGTGGGGAATATTTTCTTGGCACTCTTTGGGCCCCTTGGTACCAATTGAGCATCGTTGCAACGCCACAGCCTACCTGAGTATTGTTGCTGACCATGTCCATCCCTTTATGACCACGATGTACCCAACTTCTGATGGCTACTTTCAGCAGGATAATGCGCCATGTCATAAAGCTGGAATCATCTCAGACTGGTTTCTTGAACATGACAATGAGTTCGCTGTACTCAAATGGCCTCCACAGTCACCAGATCTCAATCCAATAGAGCATCTTTGGGATGTGGTGGAACGGGAGATTCGCATCATGGATGTGCAGCCGACAAATCTGCGGCAACTGTGTGATGCCATCATGTCAATATGGACCAAACTCCCTGAGGAATGCTTCCAGCACCTTGTTGAATCTATGCCACGAAGAATTGAGGCAGTTCTGAAGGCAAAAGGGAGTCCAACCCGTTACTAGCATGGGGTACCTAATAAAGTGGCCGGTGAGTGTATATATATATGAAGAGTTCAGATGCAAAAAAAAAAAGTAATTTCACTTAAATGGCAATGAAGATTACCTATTAATTGTCATTTAAGTGAAATTACTGAACTTAAATATACAAGCTTGATAAAAATGTCATTTTAGAAGAAAATTTCAAATGGCATTTAGAGGCTTTTGCATCTGAACTCTTCATATATATATATATATATATATATATATATATATATATATTGTATGTATACTTTTATGTACTGTAGCAAGGATGCATTAGAGGAGAACTCCGGCGCAAAATGAACCTTTGGTCTAATAACACATCGGTACCTAGTCGACTGTTCCCTGAGATTTGTTTCCATGATAATCAAATGTAAAGAGTTGTATCTCTAAAAACTGTTTAGCGTACAATGCTAGCATATGGGGACATTTAATAAGTAAAAAGAAATCGATAGTTAAGACCACTAACAAGGCTCAAATAGCCCCACATTAGGCTGTTGTCACTTTAAGAGCTGCATGGATCCAATATACCAGCCCGTTCTCATCCTTTAACGTCATATAGAACGCTATATGCAAAAACGGCGCTATACTACGCACATGGCTCCCTTTATCGTTAATATAACACGCGAACCCAAGACGTTATAAATCCTTTAGCGTGAATATGACACGTACACCCTACCCCACACCTAAACTTAGCCCTCACAGCACGTGTTATATTAACGATAACGGGTGCCATGTGCGTAGTATAGCGCCGTTTTGTCACATAGCGTTCTATATGACGTTAAAGGATGAGAATGCGTTGAATATACTGTTACACAACTTCCTCAGCTGTCCACGTCCGACTAAACCGACTGTTTACGTGCAACTTAAGAAGGTATTTTTTTTCATACAATTGTGTGTATTTGACCATTTAAGCGAGCTGTTTGTTTGTGCGCTTTGAGTGGAGATAAGCATTGAGTGAGAAGAGCAAATAATAAAATTTAGTGAAGATGGAACACTGCCTCGATTGTGCAAGTGGCAATTCCTCTCAACTGTGCAGCCTGCAGCTCGCTAGGGCAGACGCAAAGTGGTGAGGTTAAAACATTTGCACATTTTGAGATGGAGAAAGAAAGAGAGAGCGCATGCAGTTTGTTAAAATACTTTTTAACTTATTTTATAAAGAAATACTTGTACCTCTCACCCCACCAGCATTCATTTTACCCGTGCCAAAGAGAGATTGATCAGAGATTGATAATGACGCTGCATGTCATGCCATACCTCTCAAGGCAGGCTCGTGTCTTTATGCGTATACCTTTATACCATTATAAAGACCACCAAACCATCTTTCTAACGCGATTATTGGCCGATAGCAATCGGTAGCAGATGAATCGGAGGACTCCTACTCAAAACAAGCAAATTGTGTGTAAAATAATGCAATTTCAATGAAATATTGTACCTGGGATAAATGTAAAAAAAAAAAAAAAAAAAACTTTCAACTTTTTTTTTTTTTTTAAGTATAGAGACATTAATTATTTTATTAATCATATTATTTTTAATAATCCAATGCATTCTCATCTTTTAACGTCATATAGAACGCTATATGACAAAACGGCGCTATACTACGCACATGGCACCCGTCATCGTTAATATAACACGTGCTGTGAGGGCTAAGTTTAGGTGTGGGGTAGGGTGTGCGTGTCATATTCACGCTAAAGGATTTATAACGTCTTGGGTTTGCGTGTTATATTAACGATAAAGGGTGCCATGTGCGTAGTATAGCGCCGTTTTTGCATATAGCGTTCTATATGACGTTAAAGGATGAGAACGGGCTGTACCATCTCATGTGTTCATATAGTGCTGATGCATTTTGCCTTTCAATTCTATACCACCCGAAAACATAAGAAACACTGTATCACAGCTTCAAAGGAAATATTAAGTAGCAGTTTTCAACATTGACAATTCAGCATGTTAGAATGATTTCTGAGGGACCATGTGACCCCGAAGACTAGAGTAATGGCTGCTGAAAACTCATCTTTGGAATCATCAATCATAACCATCACAATTTTATAAGATGGTTAAGTTGTCAAGGTTTTGGTGAAACTTACACCACTGTTCACAACTTCTACGTCATCTAAGTCTTAAACTCTTATCTGACATCTACTCCTTGATTGAATATAAACTGCTTGATTCTCTTGACAATGTTTTTCTTCTGCTCCGATGAATTGACTACACTTCTCTTCTTTATTTACCAGACAGCACAATCACAGTTATTCTTCTATTCTGCTGATCAGCAGGTCAAGCAGCGCTTTCACTCGGCCCTAGACCTTGAGAACGTCTGTCATGTGTCCTCTCCCTCTCTTCTTATTTTTTTCCTTTCCTTTGCACCTCCGCCTGCCCTCCCTCTACCCTCCTTTACACAGAGATAGATTGCTCCTTGTCGCTGCCAACAATCTGCGATGCTCAGAGGGGGAATGGATAACTGGGAGATTATCCATTGTGATGAGAAACATTATTTTATTCTTCGGGATAAGTGCAAGCAAAGTCATCTCTGATTCCCAGCAACAATCAATCTGCTAACACTAGGCGGTTCATAACAGGCTTCTGCATTCATTACCCACGGCAAACAGTGAGTGATGCGGATGTGACCCGCATACGAAAAACATCTCGCCTGCTTATGTACACAACCCTAATGCCCATTATCCCGGTCTGACCCATCCGTAAGATCTCCTCCTCAAAACACAACCACCATTCATTCTCATGTATTGGTAATAGTGTTTCTCTGCCCACATGATCATTGTGGTTGTCATCTCATAGCATTAACCCCAAGATACCAGAACTTTCCAATGCTTAAACTGTTTGAATGAAAATGGAATTATTTATTCTCTGTTTGCAAAATGTGACCCACATATCTGATGCTCATGTAGAAAGTGAACTTTCCCAACACTTTCGCAAAAAGAAAGAAATGGCAGAGACATTTCCTTGATTTAATTATTTAAATTATATGTATATCAAAACTAACATCATAAAGTATGATTTTTTACTTTGAGCAATGATGGAGCTATACTTGACTTTTCTTAGGAGCATATAAAACAAAACGCACCTTGGACAAAATTAGTTATAAACAAAGGTTTATTTTAGTTCAAATTAACATTTGAGGGCAGCAACTGTATTCATAATGTTAAAATAAAACTGACGTAATTTTACTTGAAAGCATTAAAGCCTACTATTCCTGCAAAAACTTCCATGGTTATAGTTAGTAGTGTTACTACAGTAAATGTTGCTGATCTGTGGACACTGAATAGTTCATTCATGGCATAATGTTTCATCTGGTTTCCACGTCAGCGATGTTTGATCCATTTTTTAACGGAGAAATGTGATTGTTTCTCACTAGATCTCAAAATGATGTTATGACTTCAGTGGCAAACTCAAATGTTTTCTATTGGATTTTTTGTGGTAACAGTGTTGCTTTAATTTAACCCCAACGATCACAAGTGACTGTAAAACAATGTTTCATTTCTAAGGCTATAAAATAGTTACTGAATAATCTATCAATGCAATTCCAGCAGATATTGAAATAATAAAGGGTCTCAATGAAATATGTGCAGTGTCGCATGTTTACTGTAAATAGTGACATGACCAGAGCTGTTTATTTCTTGTTTGGATGGCAGCAAGAAAGCTCCCTAAAGAAAAGACTAGTAAAGTATGTTAACATAAAGATAGGACATAGATTTTTGGTACACATCACATCATTTTAGCTATGAATAGTTCTTTTTTTAGTGTCCCTGTGAGTTGGGGAGAAAGACCAAGTCCAATTTTATCCAAATCCACCCATGATGTAATACCAAATTTAGCATTTTAATGAATCTAAAAAAATAATAATAAAAAAAAACATTATATTTTAACTCTATTTTGGCTAAGTATATTCTTACATTAAAATCCCTACACTAAAAAAATATATTAATTATAATAATAGTAAAAAAGTTAAATAAATAAATAAATAATATGAGTTTGATGTAACAAGAGTGTGATGGTGTAGTGGATGATGGATTCTGGCTTCACATAGCAAATTATCTGCAGAAGGTGTGACATGAATGCTCTGACCAAATTTACACCTGCGAATGTGCGATTAATGGCACACCGTTTTTCATAAGGCAATGCAAGGCAAGTTTATTTATATAGCACATTGGTACACTAGAAAGGAATTAAAATAATCACAAAATAAAAAGCAAGGAAAATTAAAACAGTTGTAAAAGGAATTAATGAGCTATAAAGATGATACAGATGATACATCAATGTTAGTTAATGCTAATGTTAATGTTTTCTGTGTATTGTGGATCTTCTGCCTGTCAACCTGCCTGTACCAGTTTGGGTAAAATTTTATTTGAAGGGGTGTGCATAAGACTGACATGACACTGTCATAAACATGATATAACACCTGTCATGGACATGAAAGAGTCTTTATGAAAGTTTATGACTGTTGTCATCATAGACTGTAAAAAAAAAGATGGACGACGCCCCTTCACTCTTTTCCATCAGAGAGAACCGAAGCCGCCAGTGTCTCGATATGGCGCTGACATCTTGGGACCTGAGTCTGCGCACTTGCGTGTTTCGGGACCAGTCATGCGCAGTCGTGAGCAGGAAGTAAAGCCGCGAAATCATGGCCGCGCCCTCATTCTCGCTGAATCAAACGCAAGCACACGCCCCGCACTTTCATTAAGTGGCCTCTGTCTGCTTCGTTCTACTCCAATGATGTTTGGTGATTGCAGAACCTCGTTAAAATAAGGTAAATACAACTACTAACCACATAATCAACATTATTAAAAAAGTCCGCTGGTGCTTTCAGTGACTACCTTGCACAGAGAACCTGTCAATCATGATGTCAGAGCACCGTTTTTATAGCATCACATAACTAACTAAAAACAAACTTATTTTAAAAACGAACACTTGAAATTACATCAACGTGATAGAAACTACAGTAAATGACAGAAACTATCTTTGGAAAAAGGATATGTGAAGTGTAATTTAATTGTTTAGTTGGTCTCACGTCCCATTGAATAACATGGGGAGGCTGGGGTTATGAGCTATACTAGGACCGGTCACAGGGGGGCGATCGAGACGTTTTGGCTTCACTTTTGAGGGCTTGTGCGGCACGCTTGGTTGTCATTAAGTGTCATTCGGTAAATTATGACACTTTCAATGCAAAGTTGACATTGTTTAAAATGTCTTTGTTATGACAAATTGGCATTAACCAAGAAAAAAAAATGTCTGTCACGACAACTTGACTTTTTGGAAGTTGCCTTCAAAATCTACTTCAAAATGTGAGCTTTGAAAGGGCATGACCCGTCTGCAAAACAATGTGAAAATCAGCGTTGAAATCATGCAATGGTCCATATTTTAAATGTTCTGTTATTTCAGAGCAGGAAAAGAGGTGACTGATCAATGTCTTTGGTCCACAGGCCACTCTGTGAAGTCATGCAATGCTGAAGTTTAATATTAAACTGTTTAGGATCAATGCCATTGCATCACATCTCACCATTGTTGAGGTGGATTACATCACTGTCACTTCCCATTTGTTTTCTTCAAGTTTGCATCAGTTATTTTTCTACAATCTGGTTTTACTTAAAATACTCAAGAGCTTCAGGTAACATATTTCTAGCAAATCCAAGCTATTAGTGGTGAAAACAAGGGAGAAGAAATTAAACATATAAGTGATTCTGCATGTGTGCCAAAAATCTGCCTGTTGGAAAAAATACTGAAATTACACAAGTCACCCAATCAAACTTTGATTGTCAGGTTACATTACAGCTGATTCAACATATAAGGTGACTTCATGTGCTCAATAACAACCTTTAAGATCTTATTTTTTTCACTAACTGAGATATTTACTCACAAGTTAGTTCAAAGCTGCATCATAAATCATTTTGATCTACTGAGAAAATTGTTTCATAGAATCATCATTAGTTCATAAGTCAGAGATTGTGACATGTGCTGCGTTCAGACATTGCATGTGGGAAATATTGACACGACCTCTAACAAGATTGAGGAATATTGGTGGATTTGAAATGACTCTAACTCCCTCCTTTTCTTTCAATCTTAATAGAAAAGCTTCTAACTAGAACCTTAGTGGGTTCTGTCTGGGTTCTTTTTTGACCCAAAATAGATAAATATGAAGTCTGCTCTTAAAATAAAGAAAAGAAGCAATACAGGAGAATACTACTATGTGCAAACAGATTTTGAACAAATTCGTGAAAACTGTGACGTCATCCACACACGTATTACTTGTTCAGTTTCCATTTTTGCCATTTTTGCTGTTGTGTATATGTACCACCAAGATTGAGAGAAAAGCGCCAGGTTCAATTGCGTTCTGAATTGAAGCGTCTTTCTGGATTTTTTGTGATTATTTTAGAAATTATTTATTTTTTACCAGTGATTATTTTGTGACATACATTCCTTGTGTTTAGGATTATTTTGTGGATTATTTATGACATACTTCCAATGCAGTGAACATTGTTTGGCGTCTGATCCCCATGATCTCGTCTCTATTTTAATATTCCCCAAACTCCCGTTTATATTTCCATTTCCATGCCTCAATGTCTCTAGCTCTTTTTCTTCTTTTTCTCTGGTCCAGCACGCTGTGCAGCAGCAGACGTGCCTGTTGGTGTTCAGTTTGGCTGTGGTGAGAAACCAGCACTCCAGTCTCATGCTACCTCAGGGTTCTTGCACACTTTTTAAAGTAAAATTTAAGGCTTTTTAAGACCTTTTTAAGACCTGAAGAAATCAAAATTAATACCATACATTAGGGGTGTGCGATATTGACAAAAATATATCTCGATATTTTCACGTTTTGTTGATAAACACAAAACAAAAACAAAATCAGTAAAATATCAACTAATTATTATCAACAATAATTAGTTGATATTTTACTGATTGTGTTTTTGTGCTGGTGCCATGGCTGGTTTAGGCCTGTTGTTGACAGCAGACTCGCGGAGATATTTATATTTTTCATATTCTATGCGGTGGTCAGTTCACAGCAGTGACAGAAATTATTAATTAATGTGCAATATTTGCCACCTTAAATTGATTTCCAGGGCATTTTCACCTATTTATGGAGATTTTTTTTTCTAAACTTATTTAGAGTTATGCATCACGTGCATCACATATATACAGTAATTATACTTATTTATACAATAATATTTCATTACACAATAATTATACAGTACCACTGTTAGCAGTCATTGAATTAAATCATTCAATCAAAAATCCATCTTTGCAGTGCAGAGTAGACGCAGAAGCAGCCTTAGAAGTGGCATTAATATATAGACTCCATTTACAATTGCATAAATCAAGCTATAAGGTTTTTTTTTTTTTAAAAAATCAATATTCAATATTTAAATGTGAAATGATTTCTTATTTTTTACTTTTAATATGAAACTAAAACCGCCAGTAGGCGGCGGCAAATCGCTGTCTTAATAAGCGAGTTGAGGGAGTCATTCATTCAACCGATTTGTTCAAACGGGAAAGAAGCAAGTGATTGAATCGTTAAAATGACTCGTTCAAGACGCGGATTTCCTTCAAGAAATCATCGCTGTCTGTTGCATTGAGACTGCTATGGTTTCATTTTGAAATTCTAGTCGGCGAAATAAAGGGAAAACAAACAATATCGATAATGTTATGGCTAAAAACTAACTCAAAATGTCACTTTATTTTTAATTTAACTATTGTATAACATAAATATCACACTTGTGCACGGGAAAACGGCACTCTTACTGATGTGATATTCTAATATAACAACATGATATAAATATAAGGCAAAAATTTGGGGACATACCTATAACCATAATAAATACATGTCTATGCCTATAACTGCACACATCACGCCGTGAAAACACGAGACAAATGCGATGTCAGCTCACACTCGCAGTGCCTCGTCCATCGTTAAAACAATAGAGTATCATAATAGACAATACACATCACACACCTCTACGCACATAAAGAATTAACTTACGACTTAACTGACATTTGCCAACTTTCTTCTCTACTCCTCTCCTCTCTCTCTCGCGTGCAGGAGAAGGACGTTATTCTGCCGCGAATGTGACGCGAATTGTCACGTGAACAAGCAAATCCACAAAGATAAATTTAATACGTACGCAAATTAGATGGTTTTAATTTGGAAAACATTAAGATATGACTGAGTCGAAGTGTCATCTAAAATTTAAGACCTTTCATAGCAAAAAATAAGACTTTATAAGACTTTTAATGGCCTTAAATTTTAAATATCTAATTTAAGACATTTTAAGACTTTTTAAGGACCCGCGGGAACCCTGTACCTAATTAACCTGGACTAAACACAAGATTTGAAAGCCTCAGAGGAGCAAAACTGAATGTGCTGCCGTCTCACCGTGACCCATTTATTGCTGCAGTTTTGGAGCTCTATTAATAGCATACAATGCAGGCGTGGAGAACTATACCACCCAAAAAGAAGGCTTCAGGGTGAATCATTCCTTTACCATTGTGATTACAACTAAAGACGAGAGATGGAGGGGCAAAATAAAAGAAATAAATCAATAATGCTGTTTCATCCATAGAAGAGGGCATACTGGGCTTTGAAAGTATGAGATTCCTTTTTTACCAAGCCAAGGGAATTTTGTCTAAATAAAAAAAAAGTTGTCTAAAAGGTTTAAAATAAAAAAAAACAATCCTTCATGATACAATACTTTAGCAGCCATGTCCCTGATTTGAAGTGAAGCCAAATTTCTTGTTTTAATTAATCCAAATGTAAAAAAAGAAAAAAAAAAGTTAGCTTTTAATATAAAAGACAAATTTGCTTTTATTCTCTCACACTGAGCTTGCAGTAACAGACTTTCATTTGTTGACAGCAGGTCATTTTTATGTTCTCTCTTAAAAGATCAAAGATTAAAACATGCTATAAAAAAAATCTTTAATGATAAATAGAACTTATTTTAATGCATTAACACAAATTGCACAGTTTTAGTCATGCAATAACATTTAAGAACATTTTGTCTTAACAACTTCTTTGGCTGTCAGGACAAAAGTCTAATGGGTGGTCTTCTTCTCCCCCAAGTCCAGTCCAATTAGCAGCTATACCCTCATCATCACAAAATCTTTTTTTTTTTCTGGTTTTCTCAGATGGCACCCCCCTAATGTCCTAGAATGCAGATGGATCTTGAAGATATAGGTGATATTTTTTGCTTTTGTTTAGCACAAGATGACCTGACATCTCTTGCATCATAATTAAAAATAAACATAATGTATGATGATCTTAAAGTTGGCCACATTTTACATGGTGTTGAATTAAATAACATTAAATAACTGTAAATTTAATTTAATATCAATCCATATTATACTTTAAAACCATTTCTAATACTATCAAGAACAAATTTTAAATGATTTGTCATACTGGCTGCCACATATGCATACTGGTTTAAAATAGGATAACATTCTATATCTGTCTATACTATATTATACTGTTATTTTTTTTCCAAATATTCACTTTATCCACAAATTTGAATATCCCATTCATATGCAACATTTATGGAAATATTTAAATGAATCACGCAATTTGATTTATTAAGCTCTGCGTTCGTCAATTGACTGGTATTTGCACCATTATTTACCACCCCAAAAAAGCATGTCTTGAACCAGTCGCTATCTTGTAGATTGCGTTGGTCATTATGGAAATGATCCGGCTGCCCCTGTGTTCTTTAATTTGCAAGTCATCACACGCTGAACCTTCCACACCCATCTGCGCTTTTTTGCAATTGCGCTCTCACACTAAATTGCCCTGTTTACTAAATATGGCCCATAATCGTCAACGTTGTCATCTTTTACGGTTTTCCATCTCTTGCATTTTTTAGTACACCGTTGTTGTGTAAATACCCTTAATCTGTGGATTGTGTTTGTTCAACAACTTGAAACAAAAATGCATCTCCTCTGATCAAGATTTATGTGAGACAGGAACCGGTTCAGTACAGACATCCTGAAATGCAGAGGGAAGCTTGATGTTTTGCTTAAAGCAAGGCACAAGGTTTGAAAACTCCTGTGCAAAAATATTTAAATGAATGAGTTTCAGCTTTTCCTGGGGGTTTGGGCTTTGCTTTCTCATCTGCAGGGCCTCGACTTCTATATCAAGCTGTTGGAAATTGGTTTTATTCATTCTGCCTTTTTCCATCTGGCTTTCTGTGAGGCCAATGTAAAAGGTGGACTAAAAAACGGATAATACTTTGTAGGCAAAATAGAGATTGCGAATGAAGTTGAATAGAGGAAAAAGAAAAGAGTAAGACAGAACGGTAAAAAGGCAAAGGGAATATTGTTCAGTTCTAGTCTTCCTTTCTCCTTTGATATCAAAGGAATCGAGTCAATATCATATCAGTTTAGAAATGTCAGTAACGTATGCCACAGTATCTACCGCAGGTATGAATCTATTATGGTATAAACGCACAGACCTATCTGGCCCATATCTCCCATGATTCTTAGTCTTATCTGACTCTGAATGGGTCTGAGACTGTACCCTGACTCTAATCTCTTCTTGCATACATGGGGATTAACCTTTTGCTATATCACCATAAAACTCTGAATTTCAAAATCCCGAAGGTGCTAAAAATGATTTATTTTTTCAATATCTCACTCATAAATGCCCTTAGCAGAGGCTAAGGTTGTTGTTGCTGCACTGCATCAGTAATTGTAATCCAGCGGTAGTCCATGTGAACGTCGAGGCCCTTGTGGTGTCTTTCACACTGCAATTGGGGCCACTGTTGTCTCTCCTTCAGCTCAGATGTGAAAGGACTCTCAAGGAGAAAATCTGTTTCCTCCTTAAAACAAGTTATAAACTCCTAGTTCTTTTCTTAGACAGTGACCACACGGCACTGATCATATTTATGTACCTTTACTGGCTTGCATTAAAATAACATTTACAGGCTATAATGTTGTGTAGTTTCATAAGTCAAAGTGCCTTTTTGCACGGTAATATATATATATATATATATATATATATATATATATATATATATAAATCCTGTGACATATACAGGTAGAAATTTGACTGTGTTCTGTAAGAATACTACTTACATGTGCTATGCTAAATCTCCACGTGGTTAGCATAACTTTACATTTGTGTTGCATCTTTAAAGTTAAAAATAATAAATACTTTAGTACTTATATAAAAACTGTGTTGCTTAGATAAATGCCAAATCAATGCAGTATTTTAATAAGCAATCAACAAAAATGTAACTATTTTAATCATTTAAATGTTTTCTTTGGGATCTTTATATTTAAATTAGGGCTGTCAGTTTAACGTGTTATTAACGACGTTAACGCAAATCCATTTTAACGGCGTTCATTTTTTACTGCGAGATTAACGGTCTTTTTGTCCAAGCAAACTTTGTAGTTTTTTCACATGCTTTTGCAACAGGACGGCATGCGTCCTGATCCATTTCGGCATCTCGCGCTCGTCATCCACTCAAAGCCGACTCGCAAACCGAAACGCGTGTTTGCGGCATGCCCGTTGTTTTGTTTACATCTAGATCCGCTTGTGCTTTGGTCGAAGAAGCAACAAAACGTCCTGGCGCAGAGCAAGCCATTGAAATGAACGGGTTTCAGATCGCTTTGTTCCGCACACACTCGTTTTGGCTTGCGAGCTAAGGTTTTGAGTGGATGACGAGCGTGAGACACCGAAATGGATGCCCTAAGATACTGAATGGAAAGTTTACTTTTAAAAAGTTGTTAAATTGTCCCATTAACAAGACCAAGTGATCTGTGTTTTGTCGTTGTGAACTGAGCTATCATCATCGCAGCACATCCAGTCTGAAACACCACTTGATGATGGCCAAGCAAACACACACACACATAGACAAGTACACACAGATGATGCGAATTCTCCACCCCCTCGCCAATATCAGGACCTTGTCAGTATTTCTTTCACCCTTTTATTGATAGACAGTGTTACATTGTGTGAGAGATTATTTGTATATGTTAGTGTGATATTGAACACTATTCCAATGTTATTTTCAATAATAATAATAATAAAAAAACATTTGCACTAAACAAGCCAATCCACTTTCCCATGTTGATAAGAGCATTAAAATGAGAAAAAAATAATGTAACAAAAAGAAATCAAAAAAAAACTTTTAGAATTGATAAAAATGTGCGGTTAATCGTGAGTTAACTATGACATTAATGCGATTAATCGCGATTAAATATTTTAATCGTTTGACAGCACTAATTTAAATAATATCTCAATCTCCAGATTAACTGATAATTAACAATTAAAGGCATTGTGTTTGGATATTGTATCACATCTCAATGTCAATTAGTGTCAAACACCAACAACTGTAAGATAATAATATAGCTAATTATAATTTCAAAGCTAATTAATATTCATGAACTTAGTCCCCCCTTCATTATTTGCCGTGCACAACCTTTTAGTTTACCACAAATCTTTACCACCCTGTCTATTGTGCTGCCAATGGGAATATACAGAAACAGAAGTTCAATTATATGGATGAATGAATATATAGAAAGTGAGAGAGAGACCAAGAAATATGACTAATGATTCAAATTTGAGTCTGCAAAGGCATAGAAAACCGAACTTCCAGAGGCACCATGAAACACCAGCTGCCGTATATCAGATCAAATTGACTTAAGTGTCATATGTCCCAGTAGATGAGTGATTTGGTATAGTCTGATATTAAAGCTTAACTGAGATCCATCATTCTACAGTTTTTTTATGACACTGCTAATCTCAGCCATTTGCCAGCAAGACAAGATAAAACCTAACCACATGCAGATTCATATCATGAGAGCTTTTGCTGGAATTTCAAACAGTAAGCTCATACCTAATAGTGTAGTGGGTAGGCTATATTATGAACTTAATGGTTAAAAAAAAGTAGTTAGTAAATCAACAAGGAACAAGAAACATCCAGGACAAACTTCACTTTAAAATAAAAAAGCTAAAAAAAAGTATATTTGTCATATCACAAGTTATATACCAACGCATTCTCATCCCAAGGCGTCATACTGATGCTTTTGCCAATGCGTATACATCCAACGCACATGGCACCCTTTAGCATCAATATGACACGCACAGAGTAGGTTTCTGTCTGGGGTAGGGTTAGGGTTAGACCACTAGGAGGCGCCTTCTGGCCCATATATATCTGCGTCTCATATTGACGCTAAAGGGTGGCATGTGCGTTGGATGTATTTACGCATTGTCAAAAGCGCCTTGGGATGAGAATGGGCTGTATATACATATGGAAATTTCTTTCAAATACCTGTGAAACGGAACAGAACATTTTCAGTCAACACAACTTTGTCAATGCACTGTTGCTTAGTAACAAATAGAAAAAAAAAACCTCAACATAAGCACAGAAGCATGGAGAAGCAGGGAAGTTACAGAACGCTGTGAAATTGTTGATTGAAGTGGAATCAAGAGATTTGAAGGAGCTAAACAAATGCACAGAGACTGTAATATTTCACATCAACAACTGTGAAATATTTACAGAGATTTACAAAATCAGGTCATCAAACGCTAATTACAAACCATTGTTCTCTCCATCAGTGACATAACTATTGTTTGGGACCAAGTCCAGAAACGCTTGTTGGGCCCCCTGCCATCTCTACCCACCCACAAGACTGAATGTAAAACACAGGAACAATAACTTTGTACTTTTTAATACTGTTCTCTTTGTGTCTCTACCCGTTTCTACTCCCTTTAGACTGTCTCTGATGTCTACAGCATATATAGCTCTCTTTACACATTAATGTGGGGGGAAACAGACCATTAGGAACTGAAGTGATGTTCGAAAGATTCAGGGCCATAGGTTGTCTACTCTCCTGGGTGTGCAAAACGTTTAGATTAGTCACACCAATTCTCAGTATCAACTAACTATTAAAAATGACTTTTGTCTAAATAAACTCCTAATTACTACTTATTAATAGTTAGTAGGGTAGTTGCAGGCGCAATTTCTGGAAGAAATGGGCACTGAAAATGACCATGAAGTCTTGGATGCCTGGAGTTAGATGGCCAAGAGCTTGTGAGAAAACAGCATGGGACATGGTAAACACAGATCTATGCTTTGCATTGGAAATATTAACTGGTACAGGTGAAAAAAAAGCTGGATAAATTTGGGGACATCATTTACGCATTTGGAAGTTGAGAGGTTTGGTGTGGAAAAAGGAAGGAAAAAGTACAAACTACTCCTGTAATGTCTAGATGGCAGCAGAAAATGTAAAGGTCAGTCCAAATACACTGCAGCCGTAAACGCCGGACAGAAGGAGATTCACATCACCTTATAGAAAGAAGCGTAAATGGATGGAGAAGCATAGGTTACTGTAAAGCTACATCTTAGTTTGTGCTTATCTTGGCAAAAGGCGATAAAACACACATTACAATATTATTGTGATATAGAAAAGAAAAAGAAATAGGGACACAAAGGCAAAAAAATACAATATTAGAAAGGCAAACACAGGGAAAAAACCCTTAGGCAGATCTTTGCTTTTGCATGCAGCACTGTACACCAACGCATTCTCACCCCAAGGCGTCACCTTTGACCATGCTTCAATATTTGACGTTTTAGGCGCCCTTTAGCGTCACTTACATGACGCGATCCTACGGCGTCATCTAACTGACGCTAAAGGAAAGTGTCTGTTAGAGGACGCGGTTAGGTTTAGGTGTGGGGTGGGGGTAGGGTACACGCGATCCAAGGGCGTCATCTAACTGACGCTAAAGGGCGCCTAAAGCGTCAGATATTGAAGCATGTCCAAATGCTTCCCAAGGCGTCAGTTAGGTGACGCCTTGGGAGTGAGAATGGGCTGTGTACACATGCTTGCCAATTGAAGGTTCATGAGATGCAACTTTGAGCTCTTTCAGGCCATGTCCACACTAATATGTTTTCATTTGAAAATGTTCTCATCCACACTGAACGGAAAGCGTTTTTAAGCGAAAACGTTGTTTTCAAATGTATCAGGATTAATGTAGACATTGCCTCAGAGAACTATTTAATACATTTTGAGCAACATTAGCAACTGATAATGTAGGAAACAGCAGACAATTGTACATAATCAATTGCATGAATGTACCAAAGCAACTTGATGTGCGCAAGTGACTAGATGATGTGGAGGTTGAACAAGTAGTTTTGAGAATCTCATTACTGATATGAGAAATGCACCAAAGCAACTGGGAAAACTGTAAATAACTGTCTCAATAATCTCAAATATAATCAAACCATTTATAGGATAATTACCCCAAAAAGCACAAGACTGTGCTTTGTTAACAAATGGCAGATGTGAGATGCTTCATTGCACAGCATCGAGTGCAATTTCACACACAGCAACTATGTCAATGGTCTCTATAAGGTGACCAGGGCCGGTGCTTTTGAATACGGTTGAATTATAAAGCCTAGTATCTGTGTCCCTCTGGTCTGTTTGAGATAGATTGGTATAGATATAGAGACAGACTGTCAGTCGTTCAGTCTGTTCTGGGTGGAAAAAACACCAAAAAATATGTTAACTTTAACTCCACACAAATAGCAGACAGTGCATATCCATGTGCATAGCTGCTTGTTTGTGTCTGGATTTCAGAAAATACATTTGGATTAAAGTGCCCTTGACCTTACAGGTAATCATGCTGTTGGGGAAGCTGTTTACCCGACGCTGAGGGAATTCAGAGTGTGTTTCCTTTTATAGCGCACAGCAAAAGATGGCATCATTCCAGAGTCTACATGATAAAGAGCGGCAATTCTCACACCACCACCATCTCTGTATATATTCCATATTTGCAGTATATGCATTTACATGCACACACTTGCTTTGCATGTCAAAGTATATGAGGGAGAGAAATATGTAAATTTCTTATAGAGCTGGCTAGATTCCGGTCCATCGAATAAATTATTGAAATATTTGAAAGCGTGCTGTGTGCTTAGAGGAGCACTGAATATTCCAGCTAAACACCCACACTCTCAAATATAACCCACTTTGATACAGCCAATCAGTCATATGTGCGTGCCCGACTCCACTGTGCTAAAACAGTGTGTGCCTTTCTGACATTTAATCAAGACGGCGGCCGCTAAATGAAGCCAGAATTCTCCACTAAAAGACTTGATGACATAATCAAGTTGCAAAATTGAGAAACGTCCCTCTTCATCCATAGATCTCGAATGTTCAGTTGGTGTTGGGTAAGACTGGTATTCATTTCTTATTCTTTTCATGTAGGGTTAGCGAGGGTTAGCGGTTAGGGTTGACGATTAGTTAAAGCAGGCATGAACCGCTTGATTTCATCAGGGAAAACGCGCCATCATTAATTCATACTGATGTGATGTGACTGCATGAGGATGTGATTATGTCACTGCAGCAATTCAACATGATGGTGATGATGATTTCATGATATTGTGTCTGGATATCACTATTTCCATTTCGTGGCTATGATTGTTGCTAAACTGTCATCTTTGTTGTTTTCATTGCCTTTTGTCACTTAATAACCCGTTTGCAAGATCTTTCTGGTTTGCATACACTATAATTAAAAATCCCAGGGCGGATTTCTAAGTATTTGTTACACTGGAACCATGCGATATAAACATATTGACAACATATGATGTTGTGAGTTTACATTATAGTTCAAAAGTTTGAGGTAATACTATTTTTTTAAAGAAATTAATACTTTTAGAAGGCAATAATGCATTAAACAGATCGATAGTGACAGTAAAGGCTTTTATACTGTTACTCAAAAACTATATTGTAATGAAATAGGGTCATTATCAAAGAATTCTGAAAAAAAGGTTTTCCAAAACAATGCTGTTTTCAACATTGATAAAAATAAGAAATGTTGAACCAAAACTTTCAGAGACTTGTTTTACAATATATATATATATAGACCTCAAATTGGAAATCTTATAAATTGTTTAGAAAAACTGGAATTGTAAGAACCTAAATGAGATTTATTCTGGAACAACCCTGACTCATTTATCTGTAAATAATGGAGTACAAGTCAGAATAAGATTGGCTTTTTTAAGGTCATATTTATTTATAAACAACATCCAAATGGGACTAATAAAAGTAAATTCATCTGCCCACTTTGCATGGCTTTGAATTTAATTAAATGTATCATCAAAGCTCAACAAGTAAAACACATTGCAAATACTGATTTGTGAGTATGTTTACTCTCAAAAAGATTCAGACTATTGTGATAGTTGCTATAAAAAAAACAGTGAATTACATTATTAAAATATTATATGAACCCCGACAATGGATTTGTAAATAATGTCCCCACTATATACAAACAGTTACGAATGCTAATGAGATCCCATTGGATCACAAAATATTCATTTTTGCAGGATCAATCTGAGATTTGTAAAACTTGGTAAAACTTTCTTTCCATGCAATTAGAGCTGTTAAGTGGAAAAATCACACAAATTAATTAAACAAGCTGTGTACTTTACCAAGCATACATGCCCTTTCCTATTTCAAACCTGAGATTCATGTACAGCTTCAGATTTTTTTTTTTAATTTTCTTTTTTTTTGACGCTGCCTGTGAAGCTGTCAGTTAAACAATACAGATCCATACGCCAGCCCTATATTAGCGATACTTTACCTCTGCAGAAAATGTGCCTCCATCCAGAATACTGTCCTTTAACCACTCACAACTGCCAACAGCCAAGACACTTAACCCTTGTTCACTTCAGAATTGCTTTAAGGCAAGAAAATAAAACCCTGTGAACTCATTCCACAAGCTGTCAAAGGTTTTAGCTGCATAGCATGACCAGAGGAGAGGCTGATTTTCGTCGTTCTGACACGAAGCTAATTTTAGTTTCAACTCTCCCGTTTGATAGTTTTCTGAAGCACTTTACACACTAATACGGTCCTGCCATGTTTCCACAGACAAAGTGTTAGGAAAAACATCCGGAGTGTTTTTTTTTTGTTTTGTTTTGTTTTGTTTTTTCTCCCTGTAATTTTTTTTTACTCAGGATATTATTTCAAAATAGCGAAGTAAAATTCTTCAAACAAAACTTACTTAAGTATAAGTACAGATTTTAAAAAACTAATTTAAAAAGTAGAAATTCACAAAAAAAAAGACTCAATTATAACATAATGCAAGTAAATGTAATTTGTTACTTTCCTAATAAAAGTTTTGGTTTGGTTACACACTGCAATTATGCGAGCGCACTAAAGAACTTTACGTGATATACTTGGACACATACTTGTGTCCTGTCGTCATCATCTATGAAGACTGCATCTTGACATTGATTGGTTTGTAAGTGGATGTGCGTCTGACGTCAGCGTGTTGTCAATTCGGCGGGTAACTTTGACAACATGAATGAACAGACGCATATCTTTGCAACTATATTGTTATTTTTTTGGCATAGTCAAGTCACCTTTATATAGCGCTTTTTACAATACAGATTGTATCAAAGCAGCTTCACAGTGATAACAGGAAAATAATACAATTTATATTATTTTCTAGAAGAAAATTGCGTCAATGTCCACCTCAAGTAAGGAAGAGCAATGATATTGTTGAATATTAAATGTACCCAATTAAGCAAGCCAAAAGGCAAGGCAACAGTGGCAAGGAACCAAAACTCCATCAGGTGATAGAATAGAGAAAAAAACTTTGGGAGAAACCAGACTCAGTCGGGGGCCAGTTCTCCTCTGGCCAACGAAGGAACAGTGTATGATTCAGGCAGCATTACAAGTCAGATTGGATCGGAACATTTAGAATATTTATCCATTTCCATCTGTTTGGAAGATGAAGTAACCACGCCGGTATGGAGATGAGTTGTTGAGGATCAGTGCCAATTGCTGCCGTGTCGATAAGGCCGGCACTTAAGGATGAGTCCAGGCGAGGGTCCACCATAGAGGTTCCCTCGGGATAAACAGAGACTAATATTAGCGTAGACGCCATCCTTCTTATGATGTACCAAGTACGCCAGGATTTACGGGACGTGTTCCCAGTTCCGGCTGATCTAAACTATGGAGCCTAATTTTGAATTAAGGAAGTCTATAGTGTGTTATGTGTAAGCTTTACCAGGGAGATGTGTTTTTAGTCTAGATTTGAACTGACAGAGTGTGTCTGCTTCCCGGACAATGTTATGAAGATTGTTCTAGAGTTTTGGTGCAAAATAGGGAAAGGATCTACCACCAGCAGTCGATTTTGATATTCTAGGTATTGTAAACTGGCCGGAATTTGGAGATCACAACTTACAGACCTGAAGGACTATAAGTTTCATTTCTTTCAAGAAAGGAAAACAGTTGAGAGGATACTGCTTTTTCCAGTAACTTTGACAGAAACGCCAATGTGCGTTGGATGTATACGTATTGTCAAAAGCGTCAGTATATGACGCCTTGGGATGACAAGTTCTTCTAAGCTATCCGGGATGCTGAGATGATGAAACTGATTAGGATGATTATTGATAAAGCATCTTTAGTAGCAGAAGTTATAGGTCTATTTATACACGGACAGTGTTGGGAGTAACGCATTACAAAAGTAATACATTACAGTAACATATTACTTTTTGCTGTAACGCAGTAGTGAAAGGCATTACTAATCAATTTTCAGTAATATTTTATTTGTTACATGTTCAGTGAGGCTTGTATTACAGTTGTATTACAGTGTATTGTCTGATTTTACTTCTTAAAGGCAACAGACTGTGTGAAAGTTTTAAAGCAGTCTTTCAGTGCCAGTTCAGAGCGGTCGCGTCTGTAACATTGTTTTTTCCTCATAAATGCGAACACGAAAACTAAAATAAAATGAATATTTTAAGTTCTATGGAGACTGGAGAGCCAACCCTTCCTCATCCGATTTGCGCAGTGTAATTAACAGAATTACAAAAAATATATTTTGCCTCCTATTTTTTTTGTCACGCATGAATGCGTGTCTTTTTCCTAATATTAAAAATAAAACATAGACTGATGTTTTTCTAATGTCTGGAGTCCTTTAAGGAAGTAGCCTATATACGTTTTAATACACTAATTTTCTGAGAATTTTTATTTCAAGTTTTGACTGCAAATGTCATGTCCATAATGCTGAACTTCCCCAATTTTCAATAATTTATCCTCAACTAGTTTTGTGGTGTAGGTCTACGTATTTTATAATGTTAACTTCAAATAATACTAATAGCCTAATTTAAAGATAAGGCAGCATTGGATCTGGACTGTAAGGAGAATAACGCTGGAGTTGGAAGAGGTGTGTCGCGATTCTGTAGGTTCGTGGATGTGGCGAATCGCGATTTCGGTTTCATATTGCATATCGTTACAGCCCAAAAGTTAAGTTCTACTTAGTCATTTTTGTGAAAGTATCTCAAAAGTAATACATGAGTAATGTAACGCATTACAATTCTGGGACAGTAATATTGTAAGGTAATGAATTACTTTTAAATAACAGTAACAAGTAATACCTAATGTATTACAGTTTGGAAGTAACTTGCACAACACTGTACACGGAGTCGGCTTTGTTGCTTTGGCTAAGTAAAGTTTATATGAGACTAGATAATGATCTGAGATGTCATCGCTCTGCTGCAGTATTTTAACAGTATCAACATCTATTCCATGTGATAATATTAGATCTAGAGTATGATTACGACAATGAGTAGGTCTTGACATGTGTTGTCTAGCTCCAATTGAGTTTAGAATGTCTTTATGCCAATCCCAATGCATCTTTTTCATTATCTACATGTATATTAATGTCACCAGCAATTACTGCTTTATTTGCAGCCAGTACTAACTCTAATCCACGGTCCAGACCAAACAGAAATGAAATTTGGTCCGACAAGACTTATGTCATCAGACCGTACTTCAATTAAAATCCTCTTCCCCCTACATGTTACCACGGCTCATTTTTCCTGCCACCTTCTGTTTTTTTCGGCTATGCGGGAACCACCGGAACTTCTTGTAAAAGGTCTGAAAGTCCGAACCATACAGAAAGGCTTTCACACTAGAAACAAACCAAACCTTTGTTCAGTTTGATCCGGACTGTGACTACCTCTTTTCGTCGGACCAAATTTAATCTGTTTGGTTCAGACCGTGGTCCGGGGTAGGTTTCACACCTGTAATTTTGATTCGGACCAAACTGAAAAGTCAGAAAGTCTATACCAAATGTGTGAAAGGGCCCTAAAACCCTTTTAAAAAATGCTGTCTTTACATTTAGCCCCTTAAATTCATGGCCAGTATTCATGACCATGGACGAATGAGTGACAAAGATCAGGACATGCTTGGTGTCAAAAAGAGTTATTAAAAGTACAATATGCCGCAAAAGGCAGCTTTCTGTGTGAGGCTAAAATATCAAATTCACACAAAAATATGTAAAAATCTGAGTATTTACATGAAAAAAGTCAGTTTATATCTTGAGTGGAGGTAAACAGTTGGGGGAAGCCTATGTCTATCAATATATTGGGTCTGTGCTTGTATGTAGTTTATGTAGCCTTATACAGATGAATGTCTGGTGTATCCCATTAATGATTATCTAACACCAAAAGACAAAGATTAAATCACTCGCTGATCTTGAATGAATAACGTCTGTAGCTATATCAATGTGTATTTAATTCCGACTGCAGGGTTTTATTTTAGATTTAATTACTTTATTCAATTTTTAACTTTGTTCTATTGTATTTATTTGTCCAATTTTGTTTTGCTTGAGAACTTTATACTTTAGTTAGCCTAGTATTCGTTTTTTTTTTCCTGTGGTATCGAAACCACTGTCACTTCTGTGAGAATGGAGTCAGAACAGGCAGTCACCGTAATTCTGCATCCCTGCAAAAGCCAGCTGCAGTCTAAATCAAAGAGCAATCACCGTCCCTGGCCTGGTGAACAAATGAGAACAATACCCAGCCCTGATTAGAAAGAGCATTTGAGACTCAAAATGGCAGGCCGTGATTGCAAAAGAGGTGTCAGTTATCCAATCACTTAGCCTTTACCTCTGCAGGTATTTAAGAGGAGGAGGGGGGAGAATCAAGCTGAGAAAAAGGCATAAACAGCAGGCAGATATGGAGGGCGTTAATGAAGATTGAGTCACCGTGGAGGCACGGCTCCTGTCTGAGCGGGTACCAGTCTAGGCTGTGAAGATAAAAGTCTTTCAGACAGTGCAACTGCAGTTTTTGTAACCGTCTAGCAGATGTGAGATAAATCTTGTTTTGTTTTGTGATCTGAGCTGGGAGAGATACGTCGGGTCTTGCCCGTCCAGATACTGTACTTTGCAAGTTGATAATTAGCCCAAACCTCAGTCTGGCTTATGATAGCTTTACACAAAAGATCAACCCCAGAATGATTCAACAAATGATGAAACATTCTTTGATAAAGAATGGACATTATCGTAGTACGAGATCTTGGCCTCAAACAAGAGCTCCCTTGCTGGAAGAAACTTTCCCAACAGGATATCCCCTTTGAAGAAAAACCATTAACAAGACCGTGTGAACAAAAATAGATTCGCCTCTCTGTGCAAAAACAGATGCCATTGTTTCAGCATCTTAATGGAATCGTTTCTTCAAAGCACTCCTTTCTGCATGTCTAAAACTCGCTAGTCAAATAAATCTTTCTTCTTCACAAACCTCAGCGCTTTTAGCATCTGCTGCTCATTAGCTTCTAGCAGCTGTATGCGGGGAACCGTCCGCCGTGCTGATTCCAAGTATAAGCGCTGGTGTTGTTCTCCTACGATTGTTTTCCTGGCAACAACGGGACAGAGGAACAGATAGGTCAAGTTGATGACTCCATCGAGGTTAGTTTACAAATGACACTAGCTCCATGGGGTCAATATATTTTCCCATTCCTTCCTAGTGGGCCACCAGATCCAAGGACCTGGATAGATGAGTTGGAGGAAGTGAGGTGGAAAATCAGGAGGCTTTTAAATAATGAATGTACCAAAAGGAGCCGTCTCTATTTTAAAACAATGACAGCTCTCCTTAGTTGACTCAAAGCGTCTGATAAACAAAGACACGCTATGTGCTGTCCTGGAAAACAATGTGTCCAGAGAGAGTCACATGCTGTCTTTAAGACCTTTGAGTCATCCATATTTTACAGGTCCCAAAACTGAGGAACAAAAGGAGTGAGGTAAGACTTAAAGTGAAATCTGGGGTGCTGAAGGCTTATTTTAGCTTAAAAACAGACTTGTGCAGAGATACGCAATTTCAGTCATGCCAATCCTGGTTCTCCAGAATCCCCTGGGAATCTGATTTAAGACCCATGATCGTTTAAAGTTCTGGCTCAGGAGCATCCATCTATTCTGGGGTAATCTTTGAACTATGTTGTCTGTGAGTCAAGATTCTTTAACAAAGACTCTTGATTCTTCTTGTTGTAGCTTTTGTCTCGGTTCTATGCTCTATGTGTCACACGAATCATTAAAAAAAGAGCAAAGGTCTTCAATAGAGTAATGCCAAAAATACATACTGAACCTTGCCTATGTTAAAAAAGGGAAATAACACGATTAATGATCCTCTTTAACATATTCCAGGATAAATCCCTTAAATCACTATTGAAATGGCGAAGACAAACTGTTTTTGAAAATTGGTATTCTAGTTGGATAGTTTAAAACTGTCAAAAAGACTTGTCATCTTACTGCAGCTAAAAATCAGCAATTTAGGATTAATAACACGGTGCATGAAAATTAATTCAAATAGTGGGCGGTTGTACATAAACGACCATACAAATAGTGCAAAATGTGTATAGTCTAACCATAGGTAATAAGTATGGACCTCTTCACATAGAGGGGGTAATCTCCTCAACCACCACCAATGTGCAGCATGTACCTTGTACAGTAAGAAAGACATTTCCCATGCCCCGGAAATGTACATTTCTTAGATTTAATTAACAATTAACACTGAGTGTTCACGGCACAAACAGGTTGATTGATTGTAATATTAATTTTACTACATTAAGTTAATTCTATTAACTGATCCAAATATTCATGATCAATTATAACAAGTTATTATTGATTATTAAAATTTCTTAAAGCTAATTTGTTCCATAAATAAAGCTGAAACGAAAATAAAATATAAATAATAGATGAAAAACTTAAGGGGCACAGTACACTTTTTGTTGCATTGACTTCCATTCATATGCATGCAAATGCTGGTGCGAGCTCATGCTCATATGCAAGGTCATTCGAAGAAGTTTGGCGAACTTTAACCTGCAAATTCGTATCATGAAGACATGTCCAATAGAAGATCAAGTGCACCCCCTTTTTGCTGAATCAAATGAATGCACTTTTTTTTTTTTTTGCAGTAAAGTGGAGCCGATTGTATATTTTGTAACTTTTGGATTTATTATTATTCGTTATATGTGAAATTTATGTTTATAAATAAGATTCCGCAGAGTGTGATGTCATCTCACAACTGTTGCAATGTCCGTACAAATTTTTCGTGCTCAAAGTGTGACCGCGTCATTAAATAACTTAAACAAAATAATAGAATAATAGATAATATAGAAATTTTGCCTTGGCATTAACTGAAAAAAAAATAAAGTTGAAGTATTTAATAAAACTTAAACTGAAATAAAAAAAATACAACTAAATAGAAATATATATATTTTTTAAATATATAAACATGACAACAGCACATAAATTTGCTAAATATAAGGGCTCATTTACAAAATACCGTTTTCAGCTAAAAATGTAAAACTTTTTCTGTGATTTGGCCGCTCATTTACACGACAACGTCCTTTCGGGTTCCTGAAAAAGCAAACTTTTGAAAACAGGTTTTAAAGTGCAAGTTTTTGAAAATGGGACTGTTAAACATTACAGGTGCGTATTGTTTCTTTAGTGACATCACAAACTACTGGCTTGGCATGCATACCGAGCGTTTTTTGACGTTTTTGTGGATCCGTTTGAACGTGGATCATTTTGACTACGCTGACATTGTGTGCTAGGAAACTGAAAAGATAAAAACAAAAAATAATTCAAAATATTGATAAATATTATAATTGTATATAAAAAATATAGAACAACAGTGATCTAACCTTTCTTTCTCTCCTTCTGTTTCTCTCACTCGCTTTGCAGGAGCTGGATAAGTTGGGAAGAGATCCAGATCAATTATGTGCTGACTGAGTCAACAACTTGATTTTGATCAGTGCTCTGCACATTGGGAACCAGGAAAAAGGATGTAAAAGAAAATGCTAGAGGTCTGAGTATTTGTGCATTGTTTTGTTTTTTCCCTGATCGATGGCTGAATTATTATTTGGTCGAGGGCATATGTGCAGCTTCAGTGTTGATAAGAAACATTAAGTCATCTTTATGCTTATATATGCAGAGGAAGTTCCCTGACTAGCCAATGCCATGGAGTCACAACGATCATGTAGGAGACGGTCAAGAAATTATGACCAGACTTGAAGCACTATTAGTCTTATTTATTAGATCTCTTTTTTCCATGTCAGTTAAAGCAGTTAAACTTTTTTTTTTTTTTTTTTTTTTTTGCATGGTATTAAAGGTCTGTTGGGTTATAATATGATGTTATATTCCTCATGCTACGCCCACAACCACTGATAGACTCCCGTATTAGCATATTTCTGCCCTCTGCCATTTGTATACTGTCCGGCAAGGCAGCACTTTACAAGTCTTGTGGGACACCCCCCATGGAAGAGAGGGATGGGGTGAGCAGTTGCTCATTATCATTTAAAGAGACATGCACCGAAACGGGTCGCTGTGAACAGAGCTGTTTTTGAGGAGATAAAAAGGGTGTTGTTTTACACAACCATTAAGGAATTTTAAACAAAATTTGTTACAAAATTGACATGAAGACCCTAAAGAATGATACCAACTTGTGGAAAATATACATCCGATGACCCCTTTAACATTGTGCAACACTAAACTCATTTGGACTCAAACAAATAAATTCAATTGAGTAAACCAATTACAATAGAGATGTCAAACTAAATCATTTGAATATTTTGCAGTTTACAACTATGAAGTGATGGCACACTATGCTAAAGGTATTTTTTTTTTTTTTACAAGCAAAATAATAAAATAACTTCAGAAATATTCCGGAGTTGGAGCAAAGCACAAAACAGAAACAGTTCTTGAACTAAAGTAGAACACATTCAATGTGTACTTACATTAGTCCTTCCTCAACCGAAGCACAAGCACAGTAAACTGACAACATAAAATCTGTTCTTAATGCCAAGTTGCCAACAAACAAGTAGCCTGGATGCCAGCCCGAACTCCGCCCACAAAATTTTTGGGTCGGGAAGTTCGGTCTGGACTCGATCCATTGAGGAGTAATTATGATCAGGCAAGAAATGAACGGGCCAATCAAATTGCCAGGGCAGGCTTTATACGATGATGGACAGGTGATCTGCAAGGACGTAATCATCACGTTATCAAAGAGCGCTTAACTGGTTTCCCTCAGAGATGACTGCAGCTGGAGAATTGAGATGTATAGATTCCTGCTGTCGCGTCTGTTGTAAAATAAATCGACAGTGCATTAATTTTAATAGACAAGAAAACTGAGAGAACTGCACTTTGTCGATCGGAAAGATATTTTTAGCGTCCTTCCAACATGATTCGGGAAAAGTGTAACTTATCAGCTGGCTCTGACGGTCGCTAAGTTAAGAAGATGGGACGTAATGAAAAGCCTGTGGTCGTTGTGGTTTCTCCTTTGGTCACACTCATGGAGAAGTAAGTAAAAGAAGCAACAATCGTTATTTAACTAAAAATGTTAATTAAAATTATAGTTCAAAAATGAACCTATTGACGATGATGATGATTTACTTAATCTCGTCTCATTCCAAACCTGTATGACTTTCTTCTAAGCAATATATATATATATATTGTCTCAATTTTATTTGTCCATACAACGCAAGTCACTGATTTTCAAAATACTTTCAAAGTCATTCAGTACTGATTGCATTTTTATGTAATTTTCACAGTGTACCTATAGGTCTATGGTGCTTCTGCTTACAGATCACTCCCTATTTACTCCCTGGTTAAACATGACCTGGGAATAGTTAGGATTTCAAAGTCCTGTCTCTATATCCTCAACACATGCTTTGCTCCAGCTAGTTCTTAATTGCAGTTTTCTATAAATCTGCCCTGGAGGTAAAACAAGAGCTTTGAATAATTTATCGAAGTGTGTCAGACAATTTAGAAGGGGATGTTCATTTAAAATTTAGAATCAGAAGACTCTTTTCATTAACCTCCTGCCAAACAACCACGGAATTGTAATTAAGAGATGAGATGCGGCTGATTGGCAAGGCTGACATTGGAAAGGAGAAAAGAGTCTACGAGAACGGAATATTTTCTTGTTGTACTTACAGTCCAATACTTAAGGGATTAGAAATCAATGAAACAAATTCCCCCTAACATGCTTATAGAGGGAGGCAGTCATAATTACTCAAATTAAGCATTCTGTATGAGATAAAGGTGTGTCTGTGTGTGTGTTTTGGAGCATGTAGAACATGAGGTAATTGTAAAGTCCATAGTCATGAAGACACTGCCACTGTAGCTGGACCTTGTGACCTCCTTCTGCCAGGAGAACGAACTACGTTTATAAGCAACTTTATCTACTGTATTTAAATACATCTCTTCTCAGAATGAGACAGTACTGTCGTTTAATTACTAGTGCATGTTCTAAATGGGTGAATCTCATGAAGAGAGGGGATTCTCTTCTAACTAATGCTGTAAACTAAGAAACCTTCTCATTTGGTACATTACTATAACATTAGAATAATATCTGTCGCGTCACATTTAGAGAGAGATCGGGAAGAGAAGAAACGGGGTGAGACGGATTTTCGCAGGCTGTTGACTGAGGGTAAAACTGATTCTGTAAAAGGAGGATTTTCGGAGAACAAAGAACGGATGTGCACATGCTATCTTTGGAACAAGTTAAGTACCACACTATCTTCTATATTGATCGATAAATATCTGTTCCTTATGGATGTGATGGTCGGATGACTATTAGTTGAGAACTAAACTCTCTGATGCTCTGCTTTCTCAAAGCTTGTTAGTTGCTGTTCATCTCTCATGCTGTCTTTGAGCTATAATCTCCATGAAGTTTCTTTTCCTGTGTGTACACACCAGTCTGATAATGGTTTGCTTCAAACTAACATTATGATGTACTGGTCTTTCAAAACTAGTCACGCTTGTCGCTGTCCAGTTGTTCATCTCTCATGCTGTCTTTGAGCTATAGTCTCCACGAAGCTGAAGATTCTGTTCCTGTATGTACATGTCATTCCGATGATTGTTTGCTTTAAACTAACATGATGTTCTGATCTCTCAAAATTGTTGCTGTCCATCTTTCGTGTTGTCTTTGAGTCCAAATACATCAAGGACGAGTTATGGTTCCATCGAAGACAAGGAACCTGGTCGGAGCAACAAAGAAGTATGTGGACTGCAGTGCTTACGGGGCATTTGTTTGTGCCTGAGACCTGCTGGATCTTCTAAACTTAAGGGGAGTTGTGTTTTACTCACTAGTGCTCAAGACTAGTGTGTCTTATACAGAGAGTTATTCGTAATCTGCTGTCTTGGCTTGCCTGGAAGAGGAGCCATTAGCTGTAAACTCACTGTTGTTCGGCCTTAAGCCGATTCTCGCCGTCTTGGTCTGTGTGGTCTACCTGTGTACCTACCATTGTCCAGTCTAGAGCTGAGCCAACAGAGACATAACCTACGCATCTCCCACTGCTTTGAACTTCCTGGAAGAGGAGCCATTATCTGTACACTCACAATTGATCTGTCTGGAGCCAACTTTCGTCATCCTAGTCTGTCTCAAAGAGGAGCCATCACCTGCATACTCACTGGTGCCTGGCTGGAACCCACACCCGCTGTCCTACTTGCTGTCCTAGCCTGTCTTGAGGAGAAGCCATGTTCTGTGTATTTACCATGGCCTGGAGCCGATTTTTGTTGTCCTGGCCTGTCTTGAAGAGTAGCCATTACCTGTGTACCTATACCATTGTCCAGTCTAGAGCTGAGCCCTCAGGCGTGAGCTATGCATCTCCCTCTACTTTGACCTGCCTGGAAGAGGGGCCATTACCTGTACACTCACCGTTGTTCGGGCTGGAGCCAACTTTCGTCGTCCTAGTCTGTCTCAAAGAGAAGCCAACACCTGCATACTCACTGATGCCTGGCTGGAACCAACTCCCGCTGTCTTGGCCTGCCTGGAAGAGGAGCCATTACCCGTATACCCGCCGTTGTTCGGCCTGGAGCTGACACTTGCTGTCCCGACCTGTCTTAAAGAGGAGCCATTACCTGTGTACCGACCATTGTCTAGTCTGGAGCCAAGCCGCTAGACACGTAAGCTACTCATCTCCCACTGTCTTGATCTGCCTGGAAGAGGAGCCATTGCCTGTACACACTCACCATTGTTCGGTCTGGAGCCAATACTTGCTGTCCTGGCCTGTCTTGAGGAGAAGCCATTACCCGTGTTACCATTGTCCGGCCTGGAGCCGATTCTTGTTGTCCTGGCCTGTCTTGAAGAGTAGCCATTACCTGTGTACCTACCATTGTCCAGTCCGGAGCCGAGCCGCTAGGGATGTGAGCTACTTATCTCTCGCTGTCTCAATCCGCCGGGGAGAGGAGCTATTACCTGTGCACTTACCATTGTCTGGCCTATAGCTGATCCATTAGGGACATGAGTCATTTATCTCCCGCTGCCTTGATCTGCCTGAGAAGAGGAGGAACCCGATTGTGTGACGTCTAATTTAAAAAAAAAATGTTTTAAATTCAATAAAGAACTTTACACCTGTCATCTGCTTGTTTGGTCTAGTGGTGTCCTCTGTTAGCTTCTCAAGGTGGTACGGGTAACAAGGACGGTGCGTAAAGGGCCAGTCAACCGCCCCGGCCTGTGATATATTGATTGAATTTCATGATAAAATGGACCGAATTTCAAAGTTGTGACATTGTTTCTTATCAGAAGTAACAAAGCACAAAGCTTTTTGTGATCATTGGATGGGCGGCACTAGAAATAATGTTTGGTGTAGAGAAAAAATGCGGACCTGTCTGGAACTACGTGTGATTCATAGGGTCAAAGATTCTGCTTCAATGTCGCTATTAATGCGTTATTATCGTGCATTCATTTCGACAGTCTTAAATCAACACAAGTGAGATTTTCGTCAAACTCAATACGAGTTGCAGGCAGTGTTAATTTCGTTGACTTTTTCACAGACAAAAACGAGAGGATATATAAATAAAAACTAGTTTTGAATGACAAAACTATGACGAAAATCTATTGACATTTTTGTCAACTAATTAAAACTAGGATAAAAAAATAACACTTGAGATTTCAGTGTTGACGTTCGTACATAGTGCTTTAATGAATGTTGAGTGTTCTGAATATTTTTTTACACAAATGTGATGTTTTAATGACAACAAGCTTCTATCATAGAAAAAAATGAGATGATGGATAGGCCTATAGGCTAATTGTAAAATGTAGGACTATGCAAATAAAGGGGACGATTTTAAAATGTAAGTCGTGAAGACCTGAAATTTTAATTTCAGTCAAGCCATTTACACAGAATGACTAATTACTACAAGTGAAAACAAAACTGTAAATAAACTGGGGGAAAAAAATCAGAAGTACAACTTTTAAATATTCATGGCCCAAATGCATGCTGAGAAGAGGGCAAATGAAACAAAACGCAGGCCTATTTGAATGCATTAAACATGCTATACTTGTTTGTTCCACTTTAAAACAAAATCTAAATATCACAACAGAAAAGCATCAAAATGCATTATTTATGTTCCTGAAAGTTGTAAGAAATGATGCTGATGCAAACAATTACCTCCGGATGGCCCCTTCCCCTTCATCCTCCCAACCACCACCAGGATGGTCCCTTCCCACACCCCCCGGGGGGTTGGGTGCGCCCCTCGTCTTCAGACAGGTAATGCAGATTCCGCTACCCTCGGATTGGGTGCTACGGATGCCAAAGAATTTTATTAATATTTTTTTGCTGGGCTGTTAATAAATATATGCTTTTGTTACTTAATTTTATCTCCCGAGTCTTTCTGGTAGAACTTCAGTACAGTAAGTAAACCGAACAAATGTAAAAACAATTGTCAAGTACATATGCTAAACATAATTGTTTTACAGTGTGTCCAAACCCCAGAACATATCAAATGTTTTTAAGCAACTACTCTACAATAGTATACACAATTGCATGCTTTTGTTTAGCTTCCAGCACAATTAGCGCTAAACACTCACCGTTGCATGAGCAGTGTGTTAATACTGTGGTTTTCTCTCACTGTCTATTTATCTCCCCTTCTGACTGGCTCTTTTTGTTCATGAGCATGGCTCATGACTCACATTCTCAAGCTGAGTTCCTTGGCAGACTGTTACGTAAAGACTTAGGAAGCAATAGCAAGTAAAAAGGTTTATTTAACACTCAGTACACTGTCCACAGACAAGCAGAATGAGACTCCGACCACAGTCCTGGGACTAACTGTAACTCCTTCCACGGTCGCAGACCAGCAGGGTAGTGACGCAGGGACTCGATGGTCAGATGGATAGTGCAGGTGAAGCGGGGGTGACGAACGACAGACAATCCAGAACATCCACGGGAACACAGACGGGAACAATGAAGGATGCTGGAACGCAGGGGGATCTGACACCGGACATCACAAACAACGATCTGACAATGGAGATGAGAAATGGGTGAGATTAAATAGACCGGGGTGATAGACTGCAGCTGGTGGTGAGTGATGAATGAGTGAGCTCTGATGAGCGGCCACGCCCCTCTAATAATCACACACACACACAAAACAACAGAAACACGAGACCTGAAGAAGACATAGGATTTACCAACCGTGACAGTGACACTGTGAAACTATGCACTACAGTAACTACTACAACCTATAAATTAAATATCGGCACTCCTTATACGTTGGTAGGCTTCTAAATTAAATCTAGTAGACTGTTCAACTGAAACTAAGAAAAGCCATGGTTTAAGGAGCTTCGGAGAGGAACTATTTCTTGCAGCTAAAACATTAGAAATGACCTGCATGGAAATTCAGTCAATAAAGTTTGAAACTATTTGTAAAGATGGATTTGGTGCTGCAGATAGTATACAGAATATACACTGACAATATGATTTGGAAGTATAATAATAATAATTGTATTATTTATATTGTTTATTTCCAAATGTATAATTATTTTTTAATTATTTATTAGATTTTAAATAAAATATAAAGGGGACAATGTATTATTTATTTTATTAAATTCAATGTATTATTTATTTTATTAAATTCAAATTTGTGTGAATTTAAGCAGAAAATCATAATACGTGTTATTATCATTATCATTCTTATTATTGGTGATAATAATAAAATGAAGATACATAAATTAACATAATTTATAATTACCTGGTGATCCCAGATTTTAGATTTTGCCTAATTTATAGGGTTTATAATTTACGTTTTTTTTTTAATATGTACAATTATTCTAAATACAAATTTAATAATTTAAATAAAAATATAATTTTGTACAATATTATTATTATAACAATATTAATATTTTATTAGAAATAGTATTATTTGTGTGAAAACACACATACATGCATACCTGTGCCGTAGTTTTAACAGTATTTTTGTCAGCTATTGTGACACTATTATACTCCCGTCAAAAGTTTTGGTAAGAACTGCACATCAGTGCAGCAGTTCTAGCTGTGTGCACTTTGTAAATCCCTTAAGCATGACTGGCCGAACATATGATAGGGCTTCTCCCATCATGCGGTGCACTAAAGGAACTAAAAATGCTGAGTGATGCTTGAGCAATCAGGAACAAACGCTCTGTCAAAAGACTGTCTGAGGAAGGGTGGGGCGTCACGGCCAGGCGAGCGAGTCACAGCGGGGCCGAAACAGCAAGCTGATGTCCAGACTCTGTGATTCATCTGTCATATCAAATCATAACTCTGCCTCATGTGTTTCTGACCACAAAAAAGTAGCACTCGTGACTGTGGGGTATGATCCATAAAGTCATAGGTTGGAAACAAAGGTAAATGTTAATAATACAATGCCAATAATCATGCTGAAATGCTTGTTTTGGCATTATGTTGCATTGTCCCTTGATATTCAATGTAAAATGTGGGATCTGAAGCACCAGATTCAATAACAACTGAAGTAAAGTGAAGCCTCTGTTCAAAAAACATTAATAAAGCAAGGTTTTAGTGCCCATGCACAATAAGTTGATCCTCTGCGATCAACAAATAAAAATGAATCACAGAGTGCATTTGACTGTGTTCAGCTAGGATTTAAATACTATTTGCATAATCCGTCAGGCTCATGATATTGTTCTTAATTTGGTTTTAAACGGCTTAAGGAAGGATCACGGCTGTGTACCGTTTCACAGTTGGTTAATTTGGCACCAAACGAGCTGTGTTCCCATCGTGAATGCTTGCCATAAAGTTTGCCCAGTGGAACCGATGCTTAATTGTTCATCAAGAGTTCTGACTGTGGGCAGCTCTGGATAACATTTCTTCCACAAATAATTTTTTTTTTTTAAATCTTGTATTACTATCTATAAAAAATAAAAATAAAAATAATATAAATAAAAAATAGCTGTTATCTTGCATGGAAAGGAACATGCTAATTTAATTTTGCATTACATTTTCCTGACCATGAGCTGACTGAAACTATTTTTCCTCTTTTCTTTCTTGGCTTGCAGGCATGTACTTGTTATATTGAAGTGCTACTTCGCTGCATTTATCATTTGAAATACAGTAGTCTGCGTGCAATGACATTTATGCGGTAACGCTTCCTTTTACAGTCCAGTTACCCATGTAAATACTATGTACTTATTTTAGTAACTACAATTACTGGGTAATAACTAGTACTAACCCTGAACCTACCCCTAAACCATGTACTTACCTTATGTTAGCCAGTACTTTCTAGGTAAGTACACTGTAAGTACTGTACTGTAAAAGGAAGCGTTACCATTTATGCTATAGCAGGGGTTTTCAAACTTTGGAATACCAAATATAATAGAGGTGTAACGATAGACATATTCGTAGTGAAGTTTTTAGGTTCGGTATGCATTGTTGTCTTAACCTCTAATATGCAGAACTTCTCAGTGGAACTCTAGTTTCCCTAGGAAGGAACAATATTTTTATATTGATATACTCTATGTCCTTTGTTATGTTTTTAAAACATCAGAGTGAGCTGCGGCTGGAAAAGTACACAGTCCAAGTTGTCTTAAAGATGAGATATGCTTTGTATTATGAGCTTCAATCTAAATCATAACCCTACATGGCTTGCACAGTCAGGTGGCATGTTTCTTAATACGTTTGAGATGCATCTTTCTCACTGCACAGCTAACATCTTAAGGTTGTGTACTAAATGTAACCAAATTCACGCAAGTACTTATTTCACATAAAGGATAAAAGATTCTTCGCAAAAGAAACCAGTTTTAAACGATTTCAACTTTGTGATATGGTGCATTCCAGCCACCTTTGGTCATCAAGGGATGGACATGGTCAGCATCTCATCAACAATACTCATGTGGGCTGTGGAATTTAAACAATGATCAATTGGTAGTAAGGGGCCCAAAGTGTGCCAAGAAAATATGCCCGACACCATTGCACCATCGCCACCAGTGTCCTTTTTTAGGCATGTCAGGAATGGATACCGGTGTGTTCTGCTGCTGTACCCCATCTGCTTCAAGTTTTGATGCATTGTGCATTCAGAGATTCTCTTCTGAACCTCGGTTATAACAAGTGTTATTTATGTTACTGTTGCCTTTCTATCAGCTCGGCCATTTTTCCTCTAAACTCGGTCATCAACAAGGCATTTTCGCCCACAGAACTGCCACTCTCTTTTCTCTTTTTCAGACCATTCTCTGTAATCCCTAGAGATAATTGTCAGTTATTTCTCAGGCTATGTTTACACGGAAACGATTCTGAAGAGAAAACGCAAAAGTGGAGTTATCACTTTCTATTCTGCGTTTAGACGAGCGTTTTGGGTGTGAAATCCGTGTGCAGATGGTAATGCAAAAGTCTGTGAAATTCAATGTAGTATGCTCAAAGCGGCTAAGAGTGCATACTACGACACCACCAAGCCCGCGCCTGCATACAACCTTCACTGTCAAGCAGACCTTTGCGTTTTTACCCTTTAGACGGGAACGCGGCGGTGGAGCGTTTTTAAGATTTCCACTCTGGAGGGTGGTTTCACTTTTTTGCGTTTTTAAGCCCCAAAAACGCTGTCGCCATGTAAACGAAAGGCACATCCGATAAAATATTTTTACGTTTTCATCCGCGAGCGTTCTCGTGTAAACAGGGCCTTAAAGATTTCCACTCTGGAGGGTGGTTTCACTTTTTTGCGTTTTTAAGCCCCAAAAACGCTGTCGCCATGTAAACGAAAGGCACATCCGATAAAATATTTTTACGTTTTCATCCGCGAGCGTTCTCGTGTAAACAGGGCCTTAAAGATTTCCACTCTGGAGGGTGGTTTCACTTTTTTGCGTTTTTAAGCCCCAAAAACGCTTTCGCCATGTAAACGAAAGGCACATCCGATAAAATATTTTTACGTTTTCACCCTTAAGCGTTCTCGTGTAAACAGGGCCTCAGAGAAAATCACCTTTTTCTCCCATTCTGAACTTCAGCAGATCGTCCATGGATAAATGACTAAGTTATTGCAATGTGATTGGCTGATTAGATATATGCTACTCACACAGTAAATATTTTTCAATTGCATTTGTCATTAAAAAACAAAAAGTAAAACACCAAAACAAAGCTTTTCTTTCATATATTGACACCAGGGTGAAAAATAGATTATCGAAAAAAATAAATAAATGTGGGGCAGGATTTGGTTCTATTGGTCAGCTATTAATTAGATGGAGGCAGATCACCATTCGATTATAGAAGGGTTTAAGAGGACTAAATGATTGTCTGAGTAAAAGTAACTTGTAACTAATGAACTCTGACATACATCACCAAAGAAATCATGACATTTTCATTAAGAGGTCAAAAAAAAAAGAAAAAGAAGAAGAAATATATGCATAGATGAATTGTTAGGATAAATAACATATATTTAGAAAATGGACAGAGCAAATTTTGATTTCACGCTAACGTTAATGCATTTCTAAACTCATCCTTGGGAAAAAAAAATCTGTTACTGTAACTTTTTGCATCTTGGCCTATTATGCACTTGCCATAACAGCATGTAGGATCCTCATTTATCATGTTCTGTCTTCACAGGGGCAGAGACACGCATTTCAGATTAAAGATAAATATTCATTGAAATGTATCTCACCTCTATTTTTCGACTCCTGCGAGAGGGAATGGAGCTTTTGATCTCTGCAGCAGCTGGAATGTGAGTTTGAGAGAGGGGGGTACGTGGAGCGGGTTTCAATCAGCGCTGAGGTCGCTGTCGACCCTCCGCTCTGTCTCCACAGCCTGCCGGCGGCGTGGAACAAAGCAGAGAGGCCACGCACATGACATCTCATTCATTATTAATTAATCACTTAATTGCCTGGCAGACACTCTCATTCTGAGTGACTTATGATGACTTATACTTCCAGGGCTGTTGCTCGTCTATGTCCTCTGAGGTTCAGTCCGGTGGATTTACTTCGTAAATGTGTGACCGTAGCCTAACAAGTGCCAATGGTCCTGTTTACACAACAGCTTACAGAAGCAGGTTGAATTGTCTATATGGATAAATAACCAAAGTCAATTCAATTTGCTATTCCTGTGGTGACATGTAGTCGTGAATAACTTCTGAAACCACAGTGACTAAAGTAAACAACAATTCAACATCACTGGAAAATATCACAATTGACACAAATTCAATAGGTTTAATTCAGTTATTTTTTTTTTTGGAAATTGAGAGTGCTAAATCTTTTATGAAATGGATTGCATTTGCCACTCATTTAAAAACAGGACATGCAATCATATCATTAATGGTCCCTTTTGAACATTCTGTGTTGACTATAAGTAACTTTGCAACTTAGAGTCTTATAAACATGTCAACTAACTCTGAGATTATTAGTAAACTGTCTGCTTAATATCTGCCAACTCTTTACTGTGATGTTCCCCCGATAGACATTCTATATAGACTATAAGTAACTTTGCAACTACGTCAACTTATTTTAACCCTAACCCTACCAGTCTACTAATACTCTACTTACACTCTAATGAGAGTTAGTAGACATAAAGGTGCAACATTACCTAATAGTCAACAGAATGTTCAAAAGGGGCCATCAAAATGAAGTGAAACCAATACTTTTATTCCACAATCATTAAATTAAAAACACTTTTATATTGTTACGGACTATGTCTACTTCAAATAAATGTCTTTCTTTTGAATTTTCGGTAACACTTTACAATACGGGTGCACTAAGCATTAATTCATGCTTAACTAATGCACAGATAATAATTAATTAATGTGTAACTAATGATTATCTAAGCTATTCATTGATGATTACTACATTAGGAAATAATTAAGAGTCTGTAAGGTTAATGTATTAGTTCATACATTAATTGTTATTAATTAAATATGCAATTTTGGATTAATTCCATAATAACTCATTTTTTTAACTAATAGTGTTAATTACCAGAATTAGCCAAAGCATTGTATTTCAACTTCCAGATAATATGACAGGTACACTAATATGCATTAATACATGATTAATTACTTCATTGTTAGTGCAAATTCATGTGCAAATTACTACAATTACTAAATGACTGGTTAATAATGATGTGCCCCAACAAGTAAAGTCATAACATAATGATGCCTTTGCAAATAATTCTCTAATGATTAATTAAAGCAGACAACTGGAAGTTGAAGTGCATAGGTTTAACTAATTGTGGTAATTAACACATTAATGTACACTATTAGTTCATAAAATATGTTATTAAGGAATGAATAAACAATGACACATTGAATTAATAGCAATTCATGTATTACTTAATCTATGAATCATATAGACTCTTTATTAGTTGCTGATGCAATAATCATTAATTAATGGTTTAGTTCTTCATGAGTTATACATTAACTCATGATTACCTGTGCATTAGTTAAGCATGAATTAATGCATATTAGTGCACCCGTATTGTAAAGTGTTACCGAATTTTCCATTCAAACAATCCTGAAAAAAAAAACTGTTTCCACAAAAATATTAGGCAACTGATTTCAACATTGATAATAACAAATATTTATAGGTGTCTGCGTGCAGCAAGTGTATATGTATATGCGAGTATTTATAGGTGAATGTGTGTGTCAAGTTTAAATGTATATGCAAGTTATTCACAAGTTTATATGCATTCATTACTAACATAATATGTATTAGTATGGATTTAATATTAGTGTGCATGTGTATTTCATACATGCATATGTATTTTGAACATAGTATACGCAAGTAATTTATGTATATGCGAGTAATTTATAGGTGTATATGTGTAACGGAGGCCAGCTAGTAGTTGCTGTGCGAGTAAACCTCACTCCCCGATCTCAAAAGGCGCTCTAGCGACAGACGCTAGAGGCTGCAGTCTTTAGCCTCCTTGTTAGCGTGCCTGACTCTCATGCCGGAGACCCGGGTTCGAGGCCCGCTCGGAGCGGGTCGAGTTGGACCCGGGTGTGAGGGGTTACATTGGTGCCGTGACCCGGATGAGAGTGAGGTTTAGGGGGGTGAGTGTAACGGAGGCCAGCTAGTAGTTGCTGTGCGAGTAAACCTCACTCCCCGATCTCAAAAGGCGCTCTAGCGACAGACGCTAGAGGCTGCAGTCTTTAGCCTCCTTGTTAGCGCGCCTGACTCTCATGCCGGAGACCCGGGTTCGAGGCCCGCTCGGAGCGGGTCGAGTTGGACCCGGGTGTGAGGGGTTACATATGCACGTGTGTTATGTATGTATTGATAAGCGAAGTTTGATTTAAATCCTACGTGGCGCCTCATAGGATGGTGACGTTTGGTGTCTGTGCTTGCAGATTTTAAAACAAACACATACAATACAGGCTTGTGCATCACTTGGAATTGAACTGAACATGTCCTAAAAGTAAATTGCTGTTAATTGCACCCTCCACCAGGCTCTCACCCAGCTAGAGCACAGAAACTATGCTATTCTTATGTTAGAATGCTTTTCATCGACTTCAGCTCAGCATTCCACACAATGATCCCACAACAGCTCATCAACAAGCTAAACTTGCTGGGCCTTAACACTTCTCTCTGTAATTGGTTTGAGGACTTTTTAAGTGTAAGACCTCAGTCAGCACTGTCACACTAAGCACAGGGGCCCCATAAGGCTATGTGCTCAGCCCACTACTCTTCACACAGATGACCCACGACTGCATTGCCAAGTTCAGATACAACCCCATCATTAAGTTTACAGATGACACGACTGTGGTATGCCTCATCAGCAAAAAAAAAAAAAAAAAAAAAAAAAAAAAAAAAAAATGAAATGCTCTACAGAGAGGAAGTTGCACAACCGGCCAAATGGTGTAGTAAAAACAATCTGTCCCTTAATGTGGGAAAGGTGAGTGTTATGGACTTCAGGAGAAACTCTGTCGACCTGCCACTGACTATCAGCAGCTTCAGTGAGGAGATGAGTCACCAGCACTAAATTCTTGAGGGGGTGCACATCACAGAATATCTCAACTGGACCACCAACACTACATCACTCTCCAAGAAGTCCCAACAGCGCATCCACTTCCTACACCATCTGAAAAGAGCAAGTCTCCCTCCATCCATCCTTACCACATCCTACAGGGACACCATTGAGATTGTGCTGACCAGCTGTATCGCTCTCTAGTATGGGAACTGTCCACAAGACCCTACCTACAGTGGACAGCGCACAGCTGCAAGGATCATCGATGTCCCTCTCCCTTCCATCCTGGACATTTTACTTGCACAAAGCTCCAGCAAAGCCACCAGCATTGTGAAGGACCCCATCCATACTTTTCATAGTCTCTTCTGTTAGTTAATACATTAACTAATGTTTAATAAATGAACCTTATTGTAAAGTGTTACCCAAAAAGTGTTAGCAGATATTAAGCTGACAGTCTAATGACAGTTAGTTGACATGTAGTTGAAAAGTTACTTATAGTTAGTAGAATGTCTAAAGTGGACTATCAAAATAAAGTGTTACCAAAAGTTATTTTAATCAAAATACATAAAATGTGAAGTGTCCTGCGGGGGATTCTTGGATGTCAATTTACAGTTTTTCACTGTAAATTATATAATGACTTGTTCTTTTTCACTACCAGAAACTTTAAATTTAACTAAGATTTAACCAAGATAGAGAATGTAAATATGACAAAGAAATGAAACGTCCTTGTCCATTTTGTTGGATTAATTCCTCTTTTGTCTAACTATTTACTAATCGCAATATATTTTTCTTCATGTCATTCAAGCCCAAATTCCAATTCAACACCCAGTGGGTGTTGCCAATTCAATTCAAACAACCCAGAAAAAAAAGAAAAAAAAGAAAGAAAGAAAGTAAGTGTTGAGGTAGCGTGGTACTGGAAGCACGAGGAGACAAGGAATTGACTGTTGACAGGCACTCGCAAATTCGACCATATTACTCCGGTATTAAAAGCACTTCATTGGTTGCCTGTCACTTTTAGGATTCAGTTCAAAATGTTGCTTTTGTATTCAAATCCCTACATGGGTTAGCCCCATCTTATATTGCAGATCTAATCAAGGAACAAAAGTCGATGAGATCACTACGATCAAATTCTCAGATACGCCTTGACGTTCCTCGGTCAAAGATGAAATCTAGAGGGGATCGCGCATTTGCGGTCGCAGCCCCTAAATTATGGAACAGTTTACTTCTATATATTAGGGACCTTCCTACACTCGGTCAGTTTAAAAGTCACTTGAAAACTTATTTTTTTATGATAGCGTTCGATCAAGATAAGCGTGAAGGGTGCTAGTGTTTTTTATTCTCTTTATAAATACATGTTGTTGATTGATGAAGCCTATATTACCTAATTAGATATGTGGATATACATTTTTCTTTTATTCTTCTGTTTATGGTTTTACTGCCTGTACAGCACTATGGTCAACTCGGTTGTTTTATTCAGTGCTTTATAAATAAAATTGAATTTGAATTTGAATAACAGGATCTTCAATAAACAAAACTCAGGAACCACAATATCACACTTTACATAAATGAGAACAGACCAGAAGTGAGGAGAACACATGGTTTAAATACACAGAGAACAGACTAGGGGAACAAGCCACACCTGGGGCAAAGTAACGAGACACAGGTGAAGGGACTGAACACAAACGAGGAGCGGGAAAACTGGAAACAGGACTGAACCAAATACACAAAGAACGGGGGAAACAGGACACATATGTAACAGTAAGAGCTATGCTCTCTAACTAATTAACTCTCTGGAATATTAATAATCAATAATAACTGGTTATAATTGATTATGAATATTTGGATGAGTGAATATAAGTAACTTAATGTAGTAAAATTAATATTACAATAAACCCACCTGTTCATCATGAACACTCAGTGTTAATTGTTTATCAATTCTAAGAAATATTCATTTCCGGAGAATGTAAATGTCTTTCTTAATGTAGGCTACAGCAGGGTTTCCGTTCTCCGGTAGGTACTGGATGTTGGCCGGAAAAAAAAAAAAAAAGTCAGACAAAATTAAATCTCTCTCTGGTCAAATTGTAAGATTAAAATGGCCTAATAATCCTGCCCCCCTAACACAATCAGAATTTGAGAATAAGCCTAAATTGTATAAAGCAAAAATACACCGACCGATCAGAAGGATTATTTGCCATTTTGCAAGCATTGAGTCTGCAGACACCACTCCTCTTATCGATACCGTTAACGTGCGGTGTGATGCCCTCGCTTTCACCGCACACTTTGCGGCCGCACAGAGTGCGCTCTTGTGCGTTTTTCTGTCCCGCCAAAGACACCACCTTCTTGGTGAATCAGTGCAACAGTATGTAGCCAAATTTCATGGATTGGCCAGCACATGCAAGTTCAGTACAAAACGATACGCGACCAGTAGATTGAACATACCAACAACGCAATAGTATGTGAAACTCTACTATTAGAGCAGGATGATTTATAACTGTCAGAGCAATCACGAATGCATTACAAATAGAGAGTGCAGCTGAATGTGCGTCGGCTCTGACTAAACAGCAAACAGTCAAGGATTACCCAGCCCCCTCCCCCATGCCGCCATCAACATTACAGCACAGCTAGAATGACACATTGGTGGCTGCAGACTCATCAGTTATGTTACAGAGACCCCCGCAGCAGTCTCGGCCATGCCCACAAGCACTAGCGTCACGGCCCTGTGATAACTGTGGATCTTTATCTCATAAGTCTAGAGCACAAAACTGCCCAGCCCATGGCCAAATGTGTCACAACTGTGCCAAATGCAACCATTTTGCTTCAGTCTGCCGTTCGGCTCCAGCTGAATTACCCACTATCATTCACAGTGTATACTCTGGACCAGTCTCATTTAAAGTATGCTCAGTGCTCCTAAATGATGTGTGTATGCCGCTGCTGTTGGACACTCGTGCCAGTGTGTCTCTCTTGAACAGCCAAACATTAAGGGTTTTTTTCTTTCAGAGCGCAGCGACTTTCACCACCCTCTACTTCATTCTGTGGCTGTGGCAACTCAAAGATTGACCTAGTGGGTTCCATCCATGTGACTGTTGGGTATGGCAACAAGTTGGTACCCAGCTTTACGTTCTATGTTGCCTGAACCCCGCTGTTAAACCAGTAATTCAACCACTTTGCCGCATTCCCCTGGCTTTCTGTGATGGTGTCTCAGCTAAACCTAAGCAGCTACTGAATGCTGCCATTATCGAACCAGTGGATGCATTGCCCTGGGTCTCAAACCTAGTAGTATAGCTCAGAAGAAATCATGGGCGCTATGGGTGTGTGTCGACCTGCGAGCAGTGAACAAGGCAGTGATCCCGGACAGGTTCCCACTGCCTACCTCGGAAGAGCTCACTGCTCAGTTCCATGGCTCAACCATGTTCTCTAAACTTGATCTCAGACAGGGCTATCTACAAGTGCCTCTCCACCCCAACAGAAGAAACCTCTGGGCATGGGTCAAGGCCTTCGTGACCCATGCAGGTGTGTTTCGTTACATGCTCATTTCGTTACACCGTTTGAACTTAGCTCCAGCCCCAGCTGTTTAAAAAAAATATGGTGTCAGTGTTGGCTCGTATTCTGGGGGTGCCCATTTACCTGGATGATGTAGTTGTCCATGGGCCCTCTCCTGAGTGTCATGATGAACGCCTCAGCAGGGTTTTTGTGGCCCTAGCTGAACACAAACTGAGCGTCTATGCTAAAAAAATGTGTTTTCTCTTCACCGACCATTGAGTATGTGAGTTTCCGACTGTCGGCAGATGGTGTCACGCCACTTCAGTAAACTGTAGACGCCATACTGGCAATTCCCGAACCCAGCTCGGCTGCACAGGTCACCTCAATCTTGGGCATGACAATGTTCCACATTATTCGGCTACCACTGCTCTTCTACGGTGTCTGCTGCGGAAGGATGAGCTGTGGATGGGGTCACAGGCATGCTCCGAGGTGGTGTGTGCACTCAAGGTGCAGCTCACCACAGCTCCAGTGATGAATCACTTCGACATCTCTAGCCCAACCATGGTAACCTGCGATGTGTTGGCCACATCTCAGCAGGGTGTGGAGAAGCCCATCGCCTGTGCGTCGCAGGCCAACCACACGCAGAAGGTGGGGGAACTTGAAGCATTAGCCTGCATCTGGGCCTGCGAAAGCTGGCATTTGTATCTCTATGGCCGCATCTCTATGGCCGTGTCTTCGCCAGTATAACTGAAGTTCACCCTTGGCAGAGACAATGTTGTGGCTGACCTACGGTCCCCATTCCACCCCAGTGTTGCACGCGGCCTCTGCACAGTCATCCCCAGCACAATGGCTCATAAGGGCCACCTGGGTATTGTGAATTTGAAACAGTGCTGCAGAGACCGGGTTAGGTGGCCAGGGATAGATAAAGACATTGAGGCCCTGGTGAAAGACAGTGCCATCTGGCTTTTGAGTGGTAAGACGGGTCACCAGGCCTCCCACCCTTACAACCTCTTGTTTGGCCATTGCAGCCCTGGGATCACCTGCAGCTGGCCATATGTGGTGAGATACAGAGAGTTCCTCATCACCAACGCTTCCAAGTGGCTATGTCCACTCGAAATGGTCCAAGCTCAATGCCCCCGGCTCTGTGCCTCCCTGATACTATCAATGGACAATGGCCCGCAGCTGACCTCGGCTGAGTTTACCACATACCTCGAACACAAGGGTATCGCTGAAAAACAGTCTCAGAGCACGCCTGTTCTAGGGTTTTCTAGAAACATTTCAAATGCTATTATAGGGGCTCTTTAAATTATTATTTGTTAACTATAACAAATACTTGTGTCTGATTTGTCACAGTCGTTACAGCTCTCAAAATATGGCTGGGTTGATGGGTACAAACTACAGACAGTCACTATAAGTCATCCCCAGTATATCTTCTCCCATCTTCATATAGTCTCAGTACAGGGTTCGAAGACTTCAGCCACATGTCCTTCTGCCATATGTCTCAATACAGTTATGTTATAGCAGTGTTAATGCTTTATGTAAGTGCTTTGAGATCCAGATGTTGATGTAATTTCATGGAAAGTGATTTATCCTACAGTACAGAAGGTCTTATGGATCACAACGAGGTACAAACCCAGATTTTTATGCTAACACAAGCTAATTAGCGTCCTCTTGTTTTTCCGAAAATGGGTTCAATTGCAAATGTTGAGTGGAGTTAATTCTGGTCAAAAACCACTTACTGAAAAAACAAAGAGGCCTCGGCTAAGAGTGCACGTGGTAGCTACACTGAGAGTTCCGTTTTACATTGGAATTAACTCAAATATTCATGCCAGAAAAGCCATTTTGTTGTTGGGGAAAGGACAAAGAAACTCTAATAATCAAATGAACCCCCAGAATAAGAGTTACAAGCAAGATGTTTTAACCATGACAAAGTATTTTATTAAAGTAAGACTAACAATTCTGAGCAAATCTAAATTCTTTAGATATACTGATTCTTTAAAAAAAAAAATCGTTCTAAACATATACTTTTTTCAGCTATGTGAATTAACAAAAGAACGGCCATTTTTTTAAATCTCTGGTCCTTCAGCATAGTGTTGCATAAGTAAGTTGAAGCTCTAAAAACATGAAGACTCAAACACAAACTTAATGCGAGTCATGCTTTCTGTCCTCAGGGTATAATAGACTACTGATTGATCATTATATGCCAGAAAGCAATTTTGCATTTAAAAGACATATAACATCCAACCAAGTACAGCCCTGACATCTAGGGTATAACAAGGCAACGCTAGGGCTGTCAATTAAAATTAACCATATTGAGTCATTAATTAGCCTCACAACAATGGGCCTCAGAAAAACTGCACATTTTTCTCAAGTTTTTCGACACTTTTTGTAGGGCAATGCGGTCAATTTCCATGCAGGGAACATACAGATGAATAAAATATATTGCTTGAATGCACTGAGAGTGAATGTGTAAATATAATTGTGAAAACAGCACATTTACTAACCTGTCAATTAAAGCCCATTTCATTGAAAGAGGTCCAGACAGAATTTGGTTGCATAAACAAATACAGCAGGGATAATGAAGACAATAACTCAACTACAATTCCTCCTTAGTGCCAAAAATGCAGTTTAAACAGTTATTTTTAGCTTATGTCATATAAAGCAGTAAAGAAATTTTACAGAGTCTCAGTAACAAGACCTACCAAATGTCCAAAAAAATAAATGTAGTTTCATCTGGTCATACAAAACAATGGCTTCATACTCTCAAAGAGATTTTCCTGGATTGGTACAAACTTAGTTCATTCATCACCATTTGTAGCATACTGTGTGACACTACCGATTAACTTCCATTTTCCCCCGCATTTTCTCCTTTTGAGGTGCTATGTAACTTTTTTAATTTTTTATATTTTTTTTGGTTCATTATTAAGAAAATGCAAATAATGAGTCAATACATTAATCCCTTTCCCGTGTTTTTTTTTTTTCTTACCCCGATTCACTATGGTAAGCCTATTACAAGTGTTGGAAAATGCTGCATTATTTACAGTGCAAGCCCAGTAAAGGATTTTTTGGGTCAATTGACCCTTCACAGGGAGTTTGATTGACAGGCAACCTGATCATTCATAATCCGCCGAATTTCTACGAGACATGACGACAGGAACATGGAGGGTGGCCATCCTCCACTGTCTGGGAAGTGTGTGTCCCAATCCACACTGCACCTGCATTAGCAACCCCAGAGCTCAGCCTACATCCACCGACACTCTGGCAGCCATAGTTCCCAACAGACGGAGTGCCAGCGCCTGCCACGATGAAGATGCCAAGGCAAAGAAGACATGAACACCATCGCACCGGAGCCTGGACCCGTTTCGTCTAACCTGGCCTGCGAGCCAACCAACTAGTCTGTGACACAGGAAATATTAGTGGAGTTCGAGGGAATAGAGGAGTTTCTTGCCCACAACCTCGCCACTGTGACTGAGTGCATACTGGACATGGAGATAGATGCGTTCCCACCCTCCCTTCCTCTTTTACCACGACTTCTAGTTCCAGCCTTGCCTTTGTCTACTCCTGTCTGCCCTATTGTTCAATTTTCACCTTGTCACTACGTTGGGGATTTTCCTGGGAGATACAATGAAGCATCCTTGACCGAGTTGGAGGATTCCCTGGTTCCGCCTCCGACAGCTGTCCCTGCCACCTCGGGCCGTCGCCCTAACTACTCCGTCTCCACTCCTCCCTCCCTCAGATCCACATCAGATCCGCGACATCACCAGGCTGCCTCGACCTGCAAGCTTTCCCCTTCCTCATGGACTTGCGCACCTGCCGTTACGCTTAAACTCTCCACCCTTGCGGCTCAGACAGACTCCTCCCTTCATCAGGCTTCAAATCAGTCCTCAGTCATGCCAGTTCTGCCACAGCCTTCTGGTTCTCCAGTTCCACCTCAGGGGGGGCATTGTGACATCTCCGGATCCATTAACTCTCTGTCTGCGCCCAGGACTCTTTCCCTATTGGCAACGTCCGCATGGAGGTGTTGGATGCTGTACCATCATGGTTCCTCCCTCCAGTAATGCTGCCATAGGGTGCTACCTAGGCCGCGCCTTCTCGAGGGGGGCGTAATGTAAAGGTTATATTCTGAGAGTTTCGTTTTAGTGGACTTTTAGATTGTATTCATTAGTTCCTGTTGTCCTTTTTTTTTTGCTCCCCACATATGAGATGCTATGGAGATTAATTTATCACCATATTTGTTCGTCATTAATTAATTAATTACCCTTTACTTTGTATACAAGTTGCTGTTTTGGTTCTCGCTGTCAGTTCTTTTTCTTGTTATACTGAGTTTGGTTGTTTTTTTGCCCATGTTAATAAAGCCTATTGATCATATCACTTCTTCATCGTGTTACTGTTTAACCACGCTTTGCCAAGCGTGACAGCCACAGAGCTTGTAATAAAACAAGAATCAATATTGGCTAGATTTTCAAAGTTAACAAGAACTGAGGGATTGAAATGTTGTAAAATCGACGGGGAGATGGCATTTTTTATTACTCAAGTAAGGTATTTTATTGAACAAATAAACTTTTGTATGTAGCTCTGTAGCAGAGTTCATTGTAACGCATTATCTACTGTAAATTCATTATGGTTGTAGCGCTGTGCTGGAATTTATGTCATGGATGTACTATGCCTATAGCTACTGTAACATCTTATGCTAGTCAGCTTGAGATCCTTTCCATTTAAACTAGTTATATCTCTTGAGTCTAGTAGTAAGTATTGTATTTGTCAGAACCATAAACTGCAAATTTTTTGGTAAATAATATTCCTCCCCCTTAATCAGGATTGTGGGTCTTAGATTAGTTTTCCCTTCTAGCAAGTTATTCAAGGGGAAGTTAACATTTCTCTTATATCAGATGAATCCTAGAGGGCAGTTTTCTGCAGTTGTGTGTGTTTTTACAATAGAAAGTTTTATCTGAACAATATTTTCTTCGGCAGAAGCATGAGGATTGATTATTCGTCTTGTTAGGGGTCGTTAGCCTTTTAGGGGTCGTTCACTTGGATCAGCGCAGTGTTAACTATGCAAATCTTTATGACAGGAAAGCTGGTTACATTGGTTAAAAACAGTCAAGAGGTTTGGTTATCAACTGACTCTCTCTCATCTTTCTGTTCTGAGTCACCACATTAACAAATCAATTACAGGAATCCAACTAACTAGACAACGATAGTGGATTCTTGTGGATAGTGGATAAAACTGCTTATGTTACATAAAACACATGAAAATAAAATTAGAAGTCACATTTCCCAATAATATTAAAACATTACGAGTATTATAACGGATAACATCCATCTCAATCACAGTGAATTTATTAAAAAGAATCAAATGACTCAAACTTACTGTCCATCACCACTATATAGCATGCACACGCTTTCACAGTGAACAATGAACTCCATTTCCCCTGTGTGCAGTAATAGACACAGTACAACAATCGACTTATTGCCATAAACACACATATCATCAAGAAACTTTTTTTTTTGTATTAATTAGTCAACAACACTTACTCGGTTGCTTCACACTCGGCCTGAACACTCAAGAGGCCTTCAGAGTACTCCTATCCCCTCTTTAATCAACCAAAATGATCAACAATCACTTAATATTCAAATCGCATCATACACAACAAAATAATCTCAAACGGACATTAGTGATGGTTAAACGTGGTGGTGATGGTGATGGAGTGGATAAGACACATGCCTTTGGTGTGAGATACCCAGGTTCGAATTCACTGCGAGACACCAGTGTGTCCCTGAGCAAAACACTTAACCCCTAGTTGCTCCAGAGGCGTGTGACCTCTGACATATATAGCAATTGTAAGTCGTTTTGGCGTCAGCTAAAATGAAAATGAATAAAAATGTAAATGTAAACACTTACGCTTTGAGATCTAGTGTCGATCAGATTTTTGCAGTTAAAGTCTCGACAGTTAAAAATTCCCTCAGCACGGTACAAAACCCTAACGACACACTAAGATAGACTTCACTATATTTGCATATCTCTCCTTATTTTAACAGTAACACACGGAGTCTATGGCCTCGACACTCGAGTACTGCGTAATATCTTACGCTAGGGGAAAATCTCTTTTCCACAAGATATTGAAGCCAAAAAATATCCTTAATTTTTATTTAATGTATAAAGTGTTGCGGCATCATGCAGACATAGGCAAGGCGGCTTAGCATGCTTATTGGCTGTCCTGTGGAAACTGCAGCAGCCTATCGAGAGAGGCCTTTTGGTGACGGTTAATTGGGGGCGCTTCCTCGTCCTATAAATATAGCTTAAATAATATATTATAAATAATATCTTATGCTAGGGGAATGCAATATAAAACGCCACGGGTGCAGGGATTCAACACCAAAGTCCCAAGGGCAAGTTCACCGGGTCATAGTGCACAAACACCTTACTGTAGACTCAAAGAGAAGAGAGGCTAGCAGCATCATTCCCAATAAGTTAGCAACCAAAGGGCAATTAATTGTTTGAGTTGGACTTTATTCATAAAATGCTATACAAGTAAATAATAACTACAAGTATTAGTATTATTGATAATAATAATTCACTTTTCAACTTGCATTTTGTGGGCCATCACATTCACAGAATAATCAAGAATTGTACACATTTAAAATAAAAGTGGACAGTTAGAAATGTAGGCCAGGGTTGAATCAGAGAAAGGCTGAAAGGGGGTTTATGCCAGAGAATGGTTCTCCACTGGGGGTCAAATCAGCACATTTTCCTGCTCCAGTTTCCAGTCATCACAAGTGCTGCTGTCTCACATTGCGGGGTAACACAATTTGACAGCAAAGACAAGAGCTGACACTTTGAGGAGCACAAGGTCTTGGAAGAGGGGGTAGAATATGAGAAAGAAAAGAGAAAGGGAAAGATCTCAGAGGACTGGGGAAGAATGCTCAATGGACTTCTGCAAACACCTTGACAGGCTCCCCCATCACATATAGTGCAGTGCCCGGTCACATCCTACAAGTGTACATAGCTGCTCATTGGGATTCTGGACTGGTTCTAATCCTAACCTTTCTGACTGTAATTAAGTTAACCTTATTTTTACAACAATGCAGAGAGCCTGTCATAATTTAATTAATTCCCATGGGCTGTGGTGGAGATGCAGATGTGGGCATAAGCCAGAGAAACTAGGGGACATGAGATGAGTGGACTTTAAGCAGTCTTGGGCTTGTGCGTCCAGCTCTTAAACGGATACAATAAGGACAGGCAGTATGTAGAGGATGTTTATAGGTTACTACGAGCATATATATATGTATATATGTATATATATATAGGCTATATGCAAGGTTTCGGGTTCAAGTCGAGCTCTATTCATCGCATTTGTGGCATGTACAGTATATGTTAAACAATAAATACATAATTTGTGTTACTCAATTTCCATGGATTGAACTTTTTTTCATAAACTTTTATTGAAACTTGACCACTAATGGCCAGACATTCACATTTGAACCCTTTTTTAAAGCCATTTTGTGCTTTAACATTATTTACTGCAGTTCAGCTGTGGATTTGTGATTTGTTCCTCTGTCTCTCGCTCTCAAAGTGTGACATGTTTCAAATTTTCCAGCCATTGCGTTGCTCTAATCAAAAATGTTCTGCACCATTCCATTTTATTTCCAGTCTGCATTGCCCCATAACCATTATACCTCTTCCACCCTCCTTGCCTTTTCCTCACAACAATAAAATGTGCTAAGTAATTCTCATAAACGAGCAAGTATACATCTGGGAGGACTATTCTAATTTATGTGAAATTAATTGAGGAAAGTAGGCTTTTTCATGCTATGCTCATTTAGGAAGGCATAATTAAACTTGCAGGGAAAATAATGATGTGGAAAAAGAAATAAATAATGTGGGCAGTCAGCCAGTACTAGGCACAAAAAGCAAACCTGAAGGTTGGTGAAAATAAACAAGGGTTTTACGTGGCTGACAAAAGAGATGTGGCTGCTAAAGGTCATGCCCAGTGTAGTTTGATTTTCATACACCTTATGGAGAGTTCTGTTCCCAAACAGTGTCACTTATGCCTGGAATGGTGTTAAAGTTTGTCCTTCTGACAGAGCAACGAATAATCGTTGATCACCCACCCATGCAGCGACCAGCGCTGTGGGTGGGGATGCCAGATAAAGCCACGAGCCTGAGGCCCCGTCCACACTATGCGTTTTCGTTTAAAAACGGAGACCTTTTGCTATGTTTGCACCTCCCGTCCACACTAAAACGGGAACAACGAAGACCTAAAACGGAGAAGTTTAGAAACGCTGCAGCTCCGTTTTGCGTTTTGAATCTCCGGAGGGCGTTTTAGTGTGGACGAGACAAAACGGAGGAGTTTACAAACGATGACGCAGAGGCTCACGCTCAGCTCTATGATTGGGTGTCATCAGTCATGACGTATCTTTCCCTGATTCGCCAACCACTGTTTACACCGGCGCGCGCATGCCCAGTGTTGGTGAATGGTCACGTGATCCACGTTTTCAGTCGTTTTAGTGTGGACGGAGATAAATTCTAATACGCAGGTAAAACGCTAGTGTGGACGGAGATCGTTTTCGTTTTAATTCTCCGTTTTTAAACGAAAACGCAGTAGTGTGGACGGGGCCTGAGAAAGGAGATCTGTTCTCACTGGAATGGGCCACGGGGCTGTCTGTGACAGCTGCGTAAGCACCAGGCGTGTTTTCCTGATTCTCTTTATTACCTGTGGCAACAGTGAGATTGGTGGGAAGGCATAAAGCGGGCGGCTGGGCCAGTTCTGGGCCAGCATGTCCTAGTTCTTCAAAGAACACTGGGCAGTGAGCGTTGTCTTCTGACGCAAAGGTCGACTTCCGCCCTGCCGAATAGGTGCCATAGTTTCTGGACTGTTTGGGGATGCAGGGACCCAGGCTTTTCAGTTGACTGATGAGCACTGTCTTGTGCAGATAAAGTTCCATTTCTTGATGTGCTAAAATCAGCCATCCGTCCAGATAGTTCGTAATTTGCAAGCCCTGATTTCTCATTGCGATTGCCATGCACTTTGTAATGTACAGGGTGCTATGGACAGGCCGAACGGAAGGACGGTGTATTGATAAACACGGCTGTCGAAGGCGAATCTCAAGAATGGCCTGTGACGGGGAATTTCTTGTTGAAATATCTCAGATCTAAGATGGGTCTGAGGCCACCGTCTTTCTTTGGTACAAGAAAATAATGGCTGTAAAACAACGACTCGCTCAGAGAAGGCGGCATCAGCTCTATAGCCCTCTTGCACAACAGGTTCGCTATTTCTGTGAGAAGTAGACTTGCAACTTCTGTATTCACAGTCGTTTCGAACCGTGCTCAAAAGCGTGGAGGGTGGCGATCGAATTGGAGCGAATAGCCCTGTTTTATTGTTCTTAACACCCATTCTGATACCCCTGGGATAGCTTCCCATGCTTTTATGTGTAGCTAGGGGCTGGATAGCATCCGGGCTCTGACCGCCACACTATGTGAGCTTGACAGGCTGAACCGCTGTGTTTGAACACGGCGGCTCGCAGACAGCCGTGACAAACTGTTTCGTAAGTGACGACGCGATTGCTGTTTGCTTATGGCACGCAAGCAGCGCCTTGGGCGAGGTGCCATTTTGTGAGCATGAAGGCTTCTGAGCGGGCATGAGACTTATACTTGTGTGATGCCCTGATCTTTTGGATGGGTAACATGTTATTACATCCTTGTGGCAAATAGGCAACGCCTTGTGAGACGTGGGAAGTGCTTTGCTTATGTGTAGGGGTGGGCACCTTACTACACTTAAAACACTGTCGGCGTGTATGTTTGTAAGAGTGGGCGCTCGTGAGCAGGCACGGGACTTACATTCATAAACTGGCCAGAATGAGGCTGCACTATGTTAGTAAGCCTAAGAACTTGCGAGCGGGCATGAGACTTACGTTTATATTCTGACTCATGTGAGGCTGAGGCTGCAGCCGTGTGCAAGTGGATGTTAGTAAGCGTGAGCGCTTGCGAGTGGGCACGAGACTTGTATTTATAGCCTGTTATGAGTGAAGTGCATGTTAGTAAATGGACTGCATTTATATAGCACTTTCACAGACCCAATGGCCACCAAAGCTCTTTACATTTTGTTTTCCCAAATATCAGCACAGTTGCAAATGTGATATTGATTGTATACAACAATTCAATAAACAATAAGTAAATAGGCTATAAGGTGACTTATATTTTAGACACAATATTGCCACTTTTGTCTGTTTTTCCTCTATTTTGCCAGTGAAAATAGTTCTAAACATTTGTTTGAGAACATTTGAGTCATTGCGCGTCTCTGAGCAACAAAGTTTCAGTTTTCGTTACTGAAGTAATCTGTGTTTTTGAATGAATCGTTTTAATGAATGACTCAACAATTCACTCACTTTGTTCCAGAATGAATCAGCCATTTTGAAGGAATCGATGGGGGCTGTGATTGTTTCTTTGAAACCGGCCTCTGAATTGCAAAAGCCACCTTTGTGTGAAGCTGTAATTGAGATCTGTGAAATATACCTGTGCTAAAAATCACAGCTCTAAGATATTCATTTACTAAATGCAGAAAAATGCAAAAGGTAGTAAAAAAATATATTTTGAAATTGCCGAAAGTAAACGAAATGTTCTTATGCAATGCAATAATCAATATAAACATTATTTGTAGAAAATAAAACAAAAATAATAATAAAAAAAATACAATAATTATTTAGATATTATATTTATATATTATTTGTATATAATAATAGTAATAATAAAAGTAAACATGTTTTTGGTGGAGGCCCTGTTATACCCTAATCCTGAAGCTATTTGAGGATAGCTTCAAGGTAGGGTTCTGTTGCATTAACACAGTCTCATCCCAAAAAGTCATATAACTGACGTCTTGGGACGTCTTTTGACCATACGTCAATATCCGCCTTTTTAGGGCCCCCTTAAACGTTGGTAGATGGCAATCCCGGGCCGTCATACAACTGACGCTTTACCTTTAACGTCAGTTAGGTGACGGGTTAGGTTTAGGTCTGGGGTAGAGTTAGGATCCCATAACCTCATCTACCGACGTTTAAGGGGGCCCTAAAAAGGCGAATATTGACGTATGGTCAAAAGACGTCCCAAAACGTCAGTTATATGACGTCTTGGGATGAGACCGGGTTGGTTGCATAGCACAACAGGTAGGTTTCACTTTTATTGTACGGTCTTCAGATTGTAAGGCTTCTTAGATATTAAGACCTATATGTCACATTTCTGACGGTAATTTTGACTTAAGAGTGAGGATTGTCTTTGGAAGGATTGATAAATATGGAGCAGAGAGGCAGAAAGAGAGAATTGGGGGGATGGGTGTCTCTCTGTTCTGAATTTCAGAGTTCCAACAGTAAGCCCACATTAAAATGATAATGACTAATTTCCCAGTTGCCAGAGATACTTCCTCCAACCAAAGCCCTGAATCTCCTCGATATCCTGCGAGTCATTTCCACTGTGTGAAATGAAACGCTGAGACCGAGGATTAGCGTTGCTCCGGGAAGAACATTATTTGGCTTATGGCCTACTGTGCAGACCGCAGGCAATGTATGTTCCTGGTGCATGTGGTCATAACAGCATTACGTTATAACGTTACTTTTTATATTTTCGTTATTCATCTAGAAAAGAGCATGTGGCTAATATTTTTAATGTAGATCAATGTTGTAGATCAATGTTTACATTTACATTTACAGATGCAGAGTACCATCCCGGACCACACTCAGGTTTGCCAACTCTCACGCATCTGGCTGTATTTTTATTTTTATTTTTTGTATTACTATAAGCAAGTTCAGGCTCTTAACTACTGATTGGACCACTGCATTTTCTCACGCAGAGAAAAATCGCGGAAAAAGATGACACTGACCCCGACAGACTAGACAGAGAAGTTTACTCTTGATAAGAAACGTTTTGGCGTTTTTAAATGTGACAGATCGCAGTAGCGCGTCAGTTCAAACGGCACGTGATACAGTTGCCTACATCACCCACCCAGGGCACCAAGGGCACAAGCAAAATACTGTCTCTGGTAATCTCCCGCTTTATATTAAACAAACTGTCAACACGGGCTTTTGCGATGCACAGAGAGACGCTGCGCTGACTTTGAACGTGAGTTGAGAGCGTACATTTGCACTACATGCCTGTCTTTTTAGCAAAAAAGATACCCTTCACTGATGTTTGATCCCTCTTTAATGTCCAGGTACAAGTCGAAGCTTTTCCTTTGTTCAATGTCACAGTTCATGGGTTGAAGCCGGTTAAAGCTCTTAATTTTGAGCTCTCAAAGTGCACCAGATTGATGCATTTAACCTTAAAATGTACAAAATTTTCTTGCGGAAATTTTTCTTGCGGGGGAGCATGCCCCTGAACCCCCCTAGAGGGACAGAGGGCCCTACAAGACATTGTGATGACCCCCCTCCCCACCCCCACCCACCCCTCATCTCACTCCAAGCAAAACTCTCAAGCTGGCAACCCTGCCACACTGCTGTTTCAAGGATGTATATCTCTCTATCTATATCCCCTCTCTCTCTTTATCTATCTCTTCCTATCAATCCATCTCTATGTCTCACTCAGTAGTAGTCTTATGTCATTAATATTGTGTTTAGTTTGTTCTATGCTAGGGATATGCCACTGCAGCTAATCTTGAGAGTTCAATCTCTATAGGCTACCTGCAATTCATCAAATACAGCCTTAGACCAACTAACATTATCTAGCATCATAAACAGCTATTAGTAAATAGATTTATGTCAGTCGTTTGATTTTCAGGATGAACCGGCTTTAACCAGACGTGCACATGGCAAGAATGCCACACAAACTTGACCATGGGAATGCTACCTAAACGTTATAGGCCTAACGTTAGCCTATTGTTTATAGATTTAGATCATATACATAAATGGACATTAAAATAAGTACATTGTTTCTAAAATGAATGGATAAACTATCGAAAAGCCCTAGGCTCATTAGCAGCTAGCTAGCTAAGTTACTTCATTTCATGTGGTTTAAATGTACTCTCAAATATTGTTCACAAATCTGTCTAAATCTGTGTTAGTGAGCACTTCTCCTTTGCTGAGATAATCCATCCACCTCAAATCTTCTGGATCGGCGTATATGACAGCCTGTTCCAGTTCCTGTCAATATCCAGCAACTTCGCACAGCCGTTTAAGAGGAGTGGACCAACATTCTACAGGCCACAATCAACAACCTGATCAACTCTATGTGAAGGAGATGTGTTGCACTGCGTGAGGCAAATGGTGGTAACACCAGATACTGACTAGTTGCCGGTTTATGTAAAGTCTAAACAATGGTAAAGACTGGATGTATTAATTACATCATGCACAATGGATTCAGTGCAAAGATCTCTGATTCAAAGAAAGATCTAGTAGAAAAATTGGTAGCTTAATACTTAGTGTTTCTAGACAAAATAAATCAACACAGTTTGTTATAGTCAAGAATGCATCCATATATAAACACTCCAGCCTCAATATTCTGTTGATTTGTTACATATTCCGCAGGAAGCTGAAAGATCCTAATGGCCCAATCACTCATCAACTTCACTGTTACTTTTCTCCATTTCAGCAGGGCAGCTCCCAATTGAAAGTCACTGACGTGTTAAATGGATCGGTATCGCAGTGGTCTGCCACGTAATGGCATGGGCGCTTAATCTCATCTGATAGTTTGACACAAAAATTAGATTCGAGATGAAAGTAGCCAGCTAATGAACTGTGTCTGCACACCTTCTCACAATCTCATAGATTCAGAGACACCTAAGACCTTCCCATTTCTCCCCACGGAGTCCTCGTCTCAATGAAAAAAGCAAACTGAAAAAGTCAGTGAATAAAAAAGTGCAGTTACTGAACCAGCCTTTCTCATAGCCTAAGTGTATTTACATAAGCTACTGAACCAAAGTAAGTGAGTCTGCGTTTTGCCCTCATATTGGAGATGAGGAATGCTAATGCATTCAAATGAGTTGATTTATTTAAGGGTAGTTCATCTGCCGTGGCCAGTATCTCTGTGATTACTCGGGTTACATTTAATCACAGACATTCGTAGAAATATGAGATTTTCTGTATAAACCAATCACATTTCTTTGCTCTTTTGAAATAAATGTACTTTGTAGAACTACATTCAGGGAAACCAAGCTGCAAAATTGGGTCTTTTTAAAATCTTCATGGTCTTGGCATTACAGGAAAGAACACATTAGCATATGACCACCCACTTTTCAAATCAATGCATATTCAGTGTTGCATTTTAAATTGGCCTGCCGTAATCAATGACAGTGTGATATATGTGGCTGTAAGGAAGTTACCCAATCATAACTGCAGGCATTAACATATCTTCCTAAATGCACATTACTGAAACAGTTTTATACAAAGTATCAAAGAGATGGTTGTGTAAAAACTACACTAAAAATGTATGGTTGACCAGATTTTTTGAAAGTCTTTCATGCTCACCAAGGCTGTGCTTATTTGATTATAAATACACTAAAACAGTTATATTCCAAAATATCACTACAATTTTAAAATAAAATATATTCCTTTGATCCATTTCAAAACTGAATTTTCAGAAGCCATTACAGTCATGTGATTCAAATCATTATAATATGCTGATTTGGTGCTCCAGAAACATTTCTTACAATGTCAAAAAAAAAAAATAAATAAAAAAAATAAAAGAGATGTGCTGCTTAGCATTGTTGTGGAAACCATGATAACATTACTTTATTTAGGATTTATTTAGGATTCTTTGATGAATAGAACATCATTTATATGAAATAAATGGTGGACGTAAATATATTTACTGTCATTTGAATAGTTTAGTAAATCATTGCTGAATAAATGTTTCATTTCTTTCAAAAAAAAATCTTACTAACTAAAAATTGTATAGAGTATCATACATTAACAATGGTTTTGGTGCAAAAACCTTGACTAACTTTACCAGTGGACTTTAGGATACTAAAATACTACCCAAATAAACAGTAAAATGCATTCACCCAGAAAACTGTCATAAAGCCACCAGTGCCAACCACCAACTTTTGTATGCTCGTAATAAAATATTATAAAAAATATTTTAGTAGTAAAAATATCTGTCTGAATTTATGTTGAGATTGAGTTTAGCCAATAAAAGCTCTGGGTTACATTTTTAAATCCTTTCAGTTTGATCCAACTGCCACGAGAAAGAAGCAGTGGTACTGTATACATTTTATTTTTATTTATTTAAAATATTGTATTGATTTCCTGTAGTCTTTCCTTCCACAGATGTAGGTACATGCAGTATGTAGTTGTGTTTATGTTTAGCGGATTAGTATGTCTCTATGAATGAAGGAACCAGCATAACAAGGTGACTGTGGAGATTCTTCTGCTCTTGTACTTGGAGGTTCAGCAGGTGAATGTACTGAATGATTTAAAGGGTGAGAGGGAGGCGGGGATATACTCTCTCAATGTAATTACCATGAGTGCAGTTTGGGTGAGTGGAGATGACACCCTATCATCTTGCCCCTGATGTGTGTGTCTGCGCTCCCAAACACATCCATCCCCTCTAGCAATTGTGTCTGTTTGTGCAAGGAGGGATAGTGGAACTGTTATAATTAGGACTGTCAATCGATTAAAATATTTAACTGAATGAATTATGTGATACGCTTAGTAATTAATAAATGAATTATACTTGTGGAACGCTAAATATTCACAAAAATGAAAATATTTGCATTACAGACAAGTAATCATTAATTAGATATTACCAAAAGTGTCTTCAGAAGACAATCTATTATATACTTGCATATTTTTGGAGCACAGCGACATGTGAACTGCAGACATACAGTATAAACGTCTCGATTTGCTTCCAGTTAGTGTGGTTTGGCAAGGTGAATTTCCTTTAGTAGTTGTTGTATTTGTGGTGAATATCGACAGAATATGGACAAATGGTACTTTTAAGTGGTTCTTCAAGTTTGAATTTTCCTTGATGGCATAATTTACAAACATTTTTTTTTTTTAAATATTTAAAGAATTAGTTCACCCAAAAAATGAAAATTATGTCACCCTCATGTTGTTCCAAGCCCAAAATACCTCCATTCATCTTTGAAACACAGTTTAAGATATTTTAGATTTAGTCTGAGAGCTTTGTGTCCCTCTATTGAAAATGTATACACACAGTATACTGTCCTTGTCCATAAAGAAAATAAAGACATTATCAAAGTAGTCCATTTGACATCAGTGGATTAGTTCAAATGTTTTGAAGCATCGAAAATACATTTTGGTCCAAAAATAACAAAAACTATGACTTTCATAAACATTGTACTGTCTTCCGGTTCTTCTGTCAGCAGTGAAGCTGCTTACGTCACCAGCGACACTGCGGCCTTGTGAATGCAGAACCGGAAGAGACTACAATGTTTAATAAATACGTAGTTTTTGTTATTTTTGGACTAAAATGTATTTTCGGTGGTTCAAAACATTCTAACTAACCCACATATGTCACATGGACTACTTTGATGATAATTGTATTTCCTTTCTGGAAAAGGACAGTATACCATACATTTTCAATGGAGGGACAGAAAACTCTTGGACTGAATCTAAAATATCTTAAACTGTGTTCCGAAGATGAACGGATGTCTTATAGCAGCCCATTCTCACTCCCAAGGCGTCACCTAACTGACGCCTTGGGAAGCATTTGGACATGCTTCAATATCTGACGCTTTAGGCGCCCTTTAGCGTCAGTTAGATGACGCCCTAGGATCGCGTGTACCCTACCCCCACCCCACACCTAAACCTAACCGCGTCCTCTAACTGACGCTTTCTTTTAGCGTCAGTTAGATGACGCCGTAGGATCGCGTCATGTAAGTGACGCTAAAGGGCGCCTAAAACGTCAAATATTGAAGCATGGTCAAAGGTGACGCCTTGGGGTGAGAATGCGTTGCTTATAGGTTTGGAACGACACGAGGGTGAGTCATTAATGACATTTTCATTTTTGGGTCAACTAACCCTTTTAAGTTTTAAATTGACAACTCCAGTTAACATATGAACTGATAATTGGCAATGTCACGGTTGGTTGTAGTGAAGTGCATGACGAAAGGAGTAGGGAACAAAAACAGTCTTTAAACCCACAACAGAACACTCAGGTGATTGCAGTAGATAACGTAAACACATCATGGCACATGATGTTGCCGGCTCATGCACCTGTCCTGGTCAGACATTTTGTGGCAAACAGGGAAACCAAAACACCATGATAACAAAACATCATAACTCATAACTGTTATGATCATTACCAGGCAAAATAATTGAAAGTTAATTTTGCAATATTATTATTATATGTTCATTTTGCAGCATTTTATTTATTATTATTATTGTTGGTGGTGTTTTTTTATATTGAATAGTGGTTTTTGTTTGTTTTTTGTTAGGGTTATGGTGTGTTTCATATAGTTATACAGATCAACTAGTGATGATGTTCTTTTTTTGGACATTGACAATGCGTATGAAATATATCTCTCTTCTCTAAGTACAGTGCCAGGAAATCACTGAGATGGAGCCCTGTGTCTTGACTCATCACAAAATTTGACACTGATCTGTCTCCCTCCACCATCCTGTCCTTCAGTCTAGGACTAACTTGTAAATTATAGTCCAGAAAGAGCTGAAGAACATAAAACAGAGTGCATCTGGTTATGGCAATTTGCCAAAAAATATATCTCGGGTCACTAATACCATTTTTAAAAAAAAATTTGCTAACACCATTTGCTTTCATGTTTCTCATTTTGCTGTTTTTGCTACTTAACCATTAAGACTTCAATAAATAACCATTGTTAAGATTGATTCTGATTATCCACTTTCTTATGGGTCGCTGCTTTTGTTGTCATTTAAAAATAGGCACTGGCCTACTCTTCAATAGCATCCTCTTATTCACAAAAATGTAAAAAAAAATGCGCTATTGAGGCTTACGATAACTGTTTAATGTAGGATGACATGTAGTGATGTCTCATATTAAGACATGTATATGGTTCACATGTGTGGATGTGCTCTGACCTTCTCCTGTGTTCTTTTTACAGACTGAGTGAACTTTTCACCCACTCTGGAGTGACTGTGTGTTTTCCCAGTCAGCTGGTCTGGGTTGTTGGATGCATTTGTGTTTGTGTCTGTGCAGCTAAGCGTAGAGAAAAGGTGGAAAGGGTATCCAGAAATTCTCATGATGCCTGTCAAAAACATGTCATCATATTTCACCTCAAAATCAAAAGTAAGATTTTATATACTTTGCTTAGATTACTTCTTGGACTATTCAGATATTTTGCATTATGAGATTTGTTTTATCACATATTCATTTTCATTATTTTTATTATCAGCATGGCAGCCAGTCAGTAGTGATGTTTAAAATATATTAATGAGAAGCAGCATTTTGAGATTTCACAGAGAATGGGGCCAATAAAACAAAATAGAATTAACATATTTATATTGCTTCATTGCATTGAGCTTTATGGTCCTACAAAAAATACCTATTTTCCTAGATTGGCCTGGACATGTAATTGTGAGATTCAGTCATCCACATTTTCTTGACAGTTTCAGTAAAAGAGGCTCCAGGGTTGTGCAAATTCTCATAACTGAATAACAGTATTCTTGTAAATAAGTTCTGAATGGATTTAGGCAACACATAAATTATGGTTACAGTTCTATAACACAGTTGTATTTCTTAACTGAACATCTAACACTTCCTTCTATCTGGGTAATAAACTGGGTCATATTTGTATTATGATCTCCTATAAGGGAAACATAGAGACAGCTGATGCTAATGCTACTTTTACACCTACAGTTGCCTTGAGAAGCCATTAAGACGAAACATTCCACATAAAGCTGCAGTCTCATTCACACAGCAGGAGCTTGTCTGCAATAATATTACACTGCAATGGTCATTCAGGCAATATTGTTTTGACTGTTAAGCTTAACTCAAGATTCTCTTCGGTCGCTCAGGGATGAGTTTTTATGGCCAAAGTCATCGAAGCATGGAAGATGTGCCTCATAAATGAACTTATATTCAATAACGTTTCTTGTTATTTTCTGTCGGCATCAGTTATAAAGTTAGTGCTTTAAGTTGTATTATTTTTATTTGATTTAATATTGTTTTCAGTAACCCTAAAAGGAAAACTGAAAGGAATTTATTCACTCTCATGACTTAGTTATAACCTTTTATTTCCTTTTAGAATGAAACACAAAAAGAAAAGGTTTGATCAAATGTCCAAGCTGTTCTTTTCAGTTGAACTTAAGTTAAATTTAAATTATTGTTAAAATATTATTTGAATTCAAACACACACACACACACACGCACACACAGCAGAAGAACTTGCATAAGAGACTTTCACACCGGGTAGTTCTAGGAACTAGCCTCCAGGGTGGTTCCCCAAGGAATGTTTTACATGAACGCAGGAACTGATGCAAGCCGCGCTTGTTGTTGTGACTTTTATTTTGACTGCGCTGAGAAAGCCAGCCAGAGCCACACAGTGATCGCATTCTACATGTTCCTTAGTTTAAGATCTGTCTTATAGTCCTGTCTAATATGCTATATAGAACTGTTATACATAGAAAGTAGACTGTAATGAAAAGTTATTAGCGTATGCCGCGTGGTTGATGTCCAGTGTTGTTAGCTGAGCAGAAATACATAATCATGTTTCGCTCTGCCCCCTCAAAGTTGCGTTGGATTTTCTTCTCAGCGTACAGGTAAAGAGGCCCATCTCTCACTGTTTTCCATGTTCATAGAGTTATTTATGGAGTAAATATTCAGGCTATAATCTGTGTTTACACAGCTTTTGCATAAATGGCAGGTGCTGGTGTTTCGCATGCGTTCGGCCTATCAGCGCACAATAACGTCACGGATTGTTCCTATTGTTCTGGTTTAGACCCTACTCTGAAAGGAGCTAAATTAGTTCCTCCAAAAGGAGTTCCTAGAACTAAAATCGTTAGTTCCTGCTGTGCGAACACGCCAAAATCTATGGCAATAGTTATGGAACTATAAAAAGGTTCCTCCGGTGCAAAAGCCTGTATAGTTCAATGCCCTCCAGGCCACCATAAAACACTCAGCAAGCCATGCAGAATCAAATAGGCCTGAGGAAGAGACAGGGGAATCAAGGAGGGCTGTTTTGTCAGTGTCCTTAAAGAGCCCCTATCATGTATTTTTGAAAATGACTGTTCATGTAGTGTGGAATATAGCTCTAAGGCAATGAAAACATCCTGCAAAGATTTATATCTGAAAGTGCACCGTGTATAAAGTTATTGTCGTTCAAAAGTGAGAGTCGACTCTGAGTCTATGAAATGAATTGTTTTTGAAACGAGTCATTAGCTGTTTTGTAGTGACGTATACAAAACATTAGCATACTGGCCGCGCCTAGTTACTGTTATGTTCAAATATTTCAGCTGAAAAGCATCATGCCCGAGAAGACGCTGTGTTCTACAATGCAAAGATAGTTCAGCCACTTTGTTTTCATTGCCCAGGGACGAGCATATGAAGAATCAGTGGTTAGTTCAAATTTGCAACGATACCACAACAGTATAGCCCGAACCTTGTGTTCTCATCATTTTAATGACGAATCATTCAAAAACATAAAGGAATCAAATGTGGATTTGCAAGCCGGTTGTTCCCGAAGGAGGGCTCAGTACTCATTGTATATGGATCAGCTTCGTCCTCCTCAGAATCACAATCTGTGTGTATTATTTGAATAAAGTTTGCTGTTATGTTTTCTGTTGCATACGCAATATGTATTGTGTTGTGTGTGTTGCGTACGCTCCGCGCAGCTTCTAAGTAGGATAAAGTTAGTTTTGTTTTCAATATTCCCCAGGCATTCTAAAAAATGTCAATTACCTCCTAAACGACTTGGCCAAAAATTATTTAAACCCCATTGCCGCTAAAAAGGCAAGGCTAGCAATGTTTCACAAGCTTAATTTTCCATATTTTCGCTCTATATAATAAGCACTGCCTCTCAAAAGCCACCGGAATGTGAGTTTCGCCGGGAAAGCTCGCTCTTGACGGAGATGCGAGTAAGGGACCATGTGGAAAGTGCACTTTTTCTTCGTTTTTTTTTTTATGGAAAACGCAGAGTGTGTGTTTTTGTAATGGCTTTTTGATCTCCAGGACGTTACCTCTTCTGACTCTGGCTCTAATTGGTAAGGCAAAATTGATGATGTCTGTTCATACACTGTATGCAATTTTCAACACTTGACAAGCTATAATCCATTAATGGTGATGGGCGTTCCATTTCCGACAATCTCTGCCTACGGATTGGGTCATTTGACCAGTCACAGCAGATTTGCATCACACAAAGGAGGTGTTTGGGAAAATGAATCGTTGAACGAATCATTTGGGAGTCGTTGAGCAAATCAGGTAACAATAAATGCATATCATGGGACAAATAAAGTGTTTTTTGTCCTTGCATGCACGTGGAACTCCCAAAACAAAAATAGGAACATTTCAAAGGCTATGATAGGGGCTCTTTAATCTCCAAGTTGACTTGAGCACCACTGAACAGGCCATTATAGGGCTGGGCCTTGTGTTATCAGTCCACAGAGTGAGGTCGGTGATGCTGTGCAACTCCTTTTAACTCTTTCCCCGCCAAACACGGAATTTTCCGGGTTTAATGAAAAAACGCATCCCCGCCAAACACGGAATTTTCCGGGTATCCGTGTTTTAGGTGGTATACGGTAAGGAAGACCCGTGCACATGTTCTGAATGAGTGCGCAACTCTTTGATCAGAGAAACAGATTGCAATCGTCTCAAACAGTGGAGTAGTGAGAATGTACAGTATCAGACAGACAATGCAGAGGTATAGACCATTTCACAAGATGTAAACAACACTGGTCCAGAAGCACTTCCTGTTTCAGTTTTTTAACACTAGATAAAAGCTGGGATAAAATACAACCAACAGAACATATAAAACTGAATCAAAAAGTTAAACAAACATCTTTAAGATGTTTCTTTACATGTGAAATAAAGAAAACAGTTACAAACTGAAACAGGAAGTGCTTCTGGACCAGTGTTGTTTACATCTTGTGAAATGGTCTATATGGCTGAAGTGCTGGAGGTTAATGGACTCGGAGTCCGATCACTCTTTATTTGATAATTCTGAATCTGATCGGGACGAAGTAGTCAGTGAGAGAGATGCACATGTTGTCACAGAAAGTTCTAACCATGGACGTGCCGCAGATAGATCGTATAATATTATGACACTATAATATTTATGTGTGTGTGTGCAGGCATTTATGTGTGGCTGTCTAAATATGAAGGTGTAATTGTCAAATTATTTCTCTCTTTGTGCACATTTACCACATTGTAATATGTATTTGTGTGTGTGTGTGTGTGTGTGTGTGTGTGTGTGTGTGTGTGTCTAGGCCTGTTTATTGTAATTCCAATTATTCATTATTCACAGGTAGAACACAGAGAGGCAGAAGTTTTATTGCAAAAGTTACATTTTCCCTTACATCCTGGGAAATTTGATATATTTTACATTTATTTATGTTTTTCATTTATTTTGGAAAGTTTTATATATGAAGGAAACAACATCTGAATGTATTCTGCTTTTAAATGCACTTGTTTGATAAAAATACCTTTTTCTCAGTTTTTTGTCCAAAATGTTGTGTTTTTGACAAAACCTACCTCTGTTCAAGAGGCAATAAAAAAAGAACAAATGAAGATAAAATAAAAACTTTTTTTTTTTTTTTTTTTTTGCCTAAAAGCAGAGGCTCAGATTTTTATTTTTATATATATCATCTTCATATATTCATGGAAGAAAATATTCAGCGGGGCATTAAAATTTAGCGAAAATCGTCAAAAACCCTGGCGGTGGCTGGCAACTTTTTTTTAAAACGCTGGCGGGGAAAGAGTTAAAGCAGCAGGTATGTCACATAACCTGCTTTCTGGAATACCCCTCAGAAGTCAAAATAGCTTTTTGTTCCAAAGAAACTAAAATAATACAAGATTGTTATGACATGAAGGTGAGTAAATGATTCAAAATTTATATTTTTGAGTGAGCTGTTATTTTAAACACCCCTCAGTCAGATGAATCAATTAGTTCAGTGTACTCTTTTAGTTTCCTACCGGCAGGGCATTTGAATTCTAGAGTTACAATTGTTTGTCTATCCCACCATCCCTCACAGTATGTATTGACACTGTAAGACAGTATCATGTTTTAGAAGTGCTGGGTTTGTATGACCTACAGAATGAGTCATTAGCTTTTTTCTCCAATCAGTTGTTTACACATTGCTTATTGGGTGGTTGTACAAATTATTTTATCCATTCTCACCATGCCTGACTTTGTGAAAGACACCGTGTGATCTACTATTCGGGATGAGGTCTGATTTCCCACCTAGCTGTTCCAGGAAACCCCAGGAGTCAGTTTCTTCCTTCGGTGAAGTAAACAATTGAAGGGACGGTGAAGTAGACATTTGAGCTGACAAAGTCTGTTCATTGTGTGTGAATCAATTTGTAATTATCTTTAGCAGATGTTTCATCTGATAAGGAATATGCTGTTTCCTTGATCTCAAAGGGAAGTAGTGTTAGTACACTGGTACCGCTGGCAAAAAAAATAAATAGATGTGCTTTTTGCAATTCTGAAGCAGGAGCCACAAACCAGAGGCACATTGACGTGTCTTCTGTGAGAGTGGAGGAGAATGAGTGACATATGCCAGAACTACTTCCTTAAATTAAACCCCTCACAGTGCTTTGTACAACCTGTGCTTTGAATAGAAGAAATCTAGGACATGAAGGCTTTGTAGACTTCAAAGGGAAACATTACTTCCCTTAGGGCCGTGCACTGCTAAAAAACACAACGTGAGGAAGTTTTCATTCTGCAAGGTCCAGTAGATTGCTCCCTGCTGAGCCAATTCTGCAAAACACGGAGTATCTGGACGTTCAGCTCCATGTTCTAATGATCTTCTGATATCTTCTAAATGTTTACCATGTAAGTTCTTTTCATATTAAATGGCAGTTAACCAGATTTTGTTTTCCTTATTGATGAGTGTAATGTCAACATGAAATTAAAATTGACTCTATTTTCTTTCTTAATAATTGCTTATCTTAATCTTTTACCAAAATATAATAACTGCTACAGAAACATACAGAAATCCTAAGAGGCTGTGCTTTTTTAGATTTTTTGCCTTATTTAAGTTTTCCATTCTTGTTTTCTTGTTATTGTGATTCTTTATACTTTCTTAAATGTCTTAATCTTTCATCAAAATATAATAACATTCTCTGCTGCAGAAACATACAGAAATCCTAAGAGGCCATGCCTTATGTTTTTTTTTTTTTTTTTAGCATTATTTCTTGTTTTCTCGTGATTGGGATTTCCTTATGATCTCGACATAACAGAAGTTGTCTTGCTTGTTATTCTGTTATTTTAATTATGATTTATGAAAGTTTTTTTTTTAGCATCCTTGAGTTTTAGAAAGGCATACTGTAGTTTTATTATTATTATTTATACAAATACATGTAATTAATATTATAGTATGTATATTGTATGAATAACATTATAATTATTATTTATTAGTTTTATTATTATTAGTTTCTTGAGATCTCAACTTTACGATGTTGGCAGGCTATACAAAGCAAGTTGTTCTCTTTTGAAGTGGAACTGAACAATGTGTCTGAAGAACGAGTATACACATGACAATTTTATTGGCCCATGACAGTCCATGACGTCACTACCATCCCTCCTTGTTCTTGTAACTATTGCTAGTGCTCTTGAATCAGGTACAGGCTACAGCAGGTCCTAGATGAGTATGTCAGACTCAGAAGGGTTGAGCTACCTTTCAGGATTCTGGGGTCTTTAAATTGAATAGCACCCCGGTGGCTCCCTTCTAGAAGGGCAGCAGTATTGAGGGTTGTAGATAGCACTTAGCAGGCTCCCTTTGCAGCTGAGCACCAAGACACAACAGGAAACCATGGCAGGACATGTCCCTGAAGGATTTTTACTCATATCGGTCAGTGGTCATCTATATGGGTCTGGTAAAAGTACCACAAATTTCAAATTTCAGGAGTGGGTTCAGGCTTTACAAATTTCTTTCCTTCCATTGTCATGTCTGGCTGTAAATTTCAGGCCATTTCAGGAGCACTGCATCTCAGCAATCCTAAGATGGATGCTGAGAATGCAAAAATGAAGGGGATTCCGGACTATGATGGCCTGGGTAAATTGAAGCCAGTAAACCAGGAGATAAGAGATGCCCTCATCAACAAATTGTAGTAGATGAGAGGATGGTGGCATCTGGAGCAAGAATTGGGCTGAAACAGTACCAAAAAGAAAAGCCACCGAAGTGGGGGGTACAAACGTTTAGTTTTAGCTGATTCAGTGGATACACGTGGGATTTTTTAAAATTATTTATGAAACCAAATCCCCTGAAAGACAAAATGGACAAAGTAAGGGGCTGAGTTACGAATCTGTGATGGCACTAGTGGATGAGAGGATGCTGGGAACCGACTACAAGCTGTTTGTAGACAATTTCTACACCAGCCCATCACTTCTCAGAGACCTCCTCCAGAAGGTAATCTGGGCCTGTGTGACCATTTGAAGCAACCGGGTGGGCTTCCCAAAAACTCTGGAAGACAAGTTGCCCATAAATGCGGTGGATTTGCGATGACAGGCTCCTCTTTTTTCAATGGTAGGACACCAGGGAGGTGCTCATGTGCTCCTCCTTCCATGCAGCAGGAGGAGATTACTCCGTTAGGAGGAGGGTGAAAATGAGATCTGGTGGATGGAGAGAAACTCACTGTACCTATACCTAATGCAGTGAGTGCATGTGTAACGGAGGCCAGCTAGTAGTCGCTGTGTGAGTAAACCTCACTCCTCTGATCTCAATAGGCGCTCTAGCGACAGACGCTAGAGGCTGCAGTCTTTAGCCTCCTTGTTAGAGTGCCTGGCTCTCACGCCGGGTTTGAGGCCCGGTGCAAGGAGATGAACACAAATGCAGACAGAGTGCAATGAACACAGGGTTTATGAACCCACAAGGGGGTAAAACGAACAATAGGTAACAAAACTAGACTTCACTTGACAAGAATTAGACAATAAACTGACAGTAAATACAAGATGCAAGCTAACACAAGACTTCTTAATAGACAGGGTACTCACAGGTAGAGTATCTCACACAATGTGTGAAACAAAGTTTGACAATGAACCGGTACAGGACAGCAAACACAAGGGGATTAAATGGGGAGACACTAATGAGGGGAACAGGTGACGCTAACTAGACAATAATGACAAGACTAGAAAACAAGGGGGCGGGGTAACGTAACGAGACAACACAAGCACATGGCCCAAACAACAGGCCATGCGCTTGTACAAAAACAAGGGTCTGTCATGATTCTGCCTCAAGACTAAATAAAATCAAGGAGACTAGGGCAGAATCATGACACTTCCAAGTGTCTTCTTTCAAATAAGACCCCTGTGTCTGTACTCCAAAGTATTCATAAATTACAACTGTTTAAGTTTGTATAGTGCATTTTCATGTCTATGCTCAAATATGGGGGTGACACTTAAGGGGTTAAAAAAATGGAGTTAATAATTTTGTTCAGTGTAGATTTTGTTTCCTCTCCTCAAACCATCCCCTTACCGTGGTGGAGAGGTTTGTGTGTCCCAGTGAACCTGAGAGCTATGTTGTCTAGAGCTCTTGGTAGGGTCTCCTTTGACAAACTGGTCGAATGAAATTAAGGCATATGGCATCCATATACTTGGAATTGCCGAAGCCAGGTGAAAGGAAGCAAGACAAACATCGCTCTTATCAGGAGAATCAATCATATACTCCGGGAACACAGGATAAAATGCGGCTCACTAAGATGGGGTAACAAACAATTCCCAGAAGACACTCTTAGGACGGGAACCATTGAGCAAATAGACAATAATGCCATGTATATATATATATATATATATATATATATATATATATATATATATACATACATGGTATTATTATCGTATTGTTTTACCACTTTTTATGATGGCAAGCAGTAAAAGATTTACCTCAGAACAAGCTCAGGAACAATTAATGGAAAGTGATTTTTGTTCAAAAATTGTTCAATATTGTTTTGTGAGGTGTGATTTTCAGTAATAAATTTTCATTTTTCAAATTCTCTAGTTTATTGTACATTTATTGTACATGTTTCACTCATACTTCCCTTATAAACACATTACTTGTTATCTTAGGGTCTTCTGAATCCATAGATACCAAACACATGGTGTTCCATCTCCATTACATATGGTTTATAAGCCCAAATGTAAAAATAGAGACAATTAACCAAAAGGGCTTAGTCCCCAGAGGGTTAAAACTTAAGTTGAAAAAACACCATAACCAGTACCTCAAAAGGTAAGCACTACAATGTGTTACTGTCCACCATCAAAGATAAACAAGCAGACTTCCAAATAGAACTTAGAAACCGCTTCACAACACTACAAGAAATGGAAGAGGAACCCAGAACAATAGAAAACCACTGGGAGCAAGAAAAGGAAGCATTTACAGGGCCCTGCGTAGCATCAGTTTGGCCCAGTATTTGATGCCCAGCATCAGTTTTTGAGTTTGTAAAATACAGACTGATGTCTATGGAAGCAGCAATAATAATCCTTTCAATTACTGTATAATAAGACGACACGTTTTATTCAGATCAGATACACATTGTGTAAGTAACTTAAGATTGGACCCTATTCTCCTCCCAGTTCACCAGCCACTTACTTTCATGTATTTCGTGAGAAGTGGAGGAATTGGCGTTGTAAATCCAACAGATCTGATTCTCTGAACTGTAAAAGAAACTAAAATGGCGCCGCCCATTGTGCATACAGCTCAAATAACGCGATCGTTATAAAGATGTATAACAACAAAACCCATCCACTTGCACATATTTGACAATCGGAATATCAGTGTTTCATGCTATAGCTAATAAATTTGTGAATATTTTTAATAAAAAAGGAAAAATAACATAAAAGCAGATCATCCTTCATTCAGCGCTGTGTTGTGGTTGTGCTGTGTCACGTGACAAGCAATGACGCATCACCATAGAAACATTGAAGTGGCAATTTCTAAATAAAGGTCGCCTTGAAAAACTGACGCTGGGGGGTCAGTTAGAATATGTTAAACTTACGTGTGAAAGGGTTAAAGGTAAAGGAGGGAGGACATTGAATACACAAGAAGAATAAATAAAGAGGTGGGTCGCACACTTCTCGCACCTACTGAACCAACCATCTTCGGCAGTAAGAGCAAACATGCAACCTGCAGAAGTCAAGTCACCCTGTAAGTTGGCTGCAGACGGCCAACCAAAGTAGAGATTAAAAAAGCCATCATAATCTCTAAGAACAACAAGGCCAGGTCCAGATAATATACCGGCACAAGCTCTTAAAGCAGATGTAGAAAAATCCTCGCAAATATCATGACCTGTTTGGTAGGATCTGGAAGGAAGACCTGCCTGGGGAATGGAAGGAAGGCCATTTGGTAAAAAAAAAATACACAAGAAAGGCAACCTAAGCCTCTGCAAAAACTAAAAGGGTATAATACTTCTATCCATACCAGGCAAAATACTAAACCGGATAATCTTCCAACGCCTCAAAGCAGCAATGGATGTAGAGCTTAGAGACAACTAAGCTGGATTCAGGCAAAATAGATCATGTGCCGACCAAATAGCAACCCTGTGAATCATCCTTGAGCAGTCACAATGGTTTAAATCACCACTCTACACAGTATTTCTGGACTTTGAGAAAGCTTTCAATAGTCTGGTTAAGGAAGTGCTCTGGCAACTGATGAGACATACTATGGCATACTAGAAAATTTCACAACCATCATCAAGAACAACTATTCGGGAATGCAATGTAGAATCACACATGAAGGCCAGCTGACAGGGGCTTTACATACAGTATCACAACAGGAGTAAGGCAAGGCTGCTTACTTTCCCCATTACTATTCCTCTTAACGGTCGACTGGGTCATGCAGCAAGCCAATAGGCGCAATGGGATCCATTGGATCTTGTCCATTCAACTGGATGACCTATACTTTGCAGATGATATCGCATTACTGTCCCAAAGTCACCAACAAATGCAAGAGAAATTGAGAGAGGTAGAACAGAAGGCAGCAGAGACAGGTCTCCATATTAGTATACAGAAGACCAAAGTGCTCAAAGTGCCAAACAAAGACACTGGCCAGCTTGATTGTGAACCAGCAACCACTAGAGGACGTCAACTCCTTCATTTTCCTGGGAAGTGAGCTAGCGAGTGATGGCGGATCAGAAGGATATGTAAAGAGGAGAATAGGCAAGGCAAGAGAGGCATTTGGCATGATGGGGGCCATATGGCGGGCACGTAACATCACACTCAAGACCAAAATATGGCTATTCAACTCAAGCATAAAAACCATACTCCTCTACGGATCAGAGACATGGAAAACAACAAAGATGGAATGAAAATGGAAATCAAGTATTTTAAAATTAACACTCAGTAAAGAAAGTGATATTTAAATGATTAAATTATACTAAAATGTAATCAAGCTCCCAGAATACATTGCAACTCAAACAAATTACACAATATGTCAAAATGAAAATGTGACAAATTCCAATTTCTTATATTGCCAATTCATAATTTGCTAAATAAAATTTGTTCAAGAATATTTCAGCTTAATGGGACATTTGGCATTTACTGAACTTACACAATCAAATTGATAAAGCGAAAATGCAACTGAGAACAATTAGAGCCCGATTCTCACTGGATTAGTATTACCTGGTGAACTCTAGTCATTTGTAGTAATTGTGGATATTGTCTGTGATCTTAATCCTGTGTGAATCGGCCATGTCTGTAATTTGCAAAGAAAAAATTCCCCTGCAAATTACCAACCAAATTTCGCCAAACACAAAGTTCCTGTGATAACATTAGTCCGTGCGAATCGGCATCTCTATGATTTGGCGGGATCGTATAATATTTTTCAAGGTTTTTTGTTTCCTGTGCGCCTTTTTATTCATCTTTCATGAAGAATGGCTGCATTGAAGTGTACTGATAGTCTTTTGGGTGCTGGGTCATATCACTATACCTACAGCATACAACTATACAATTTTTAGAACGAGAAAGCTGAAAATCATCAGAAGAGCGAAAACAAAAAAGAATGATTAGATGGAGATGGATGACATATATAGCAGCATGCAGTAAATGACATGATTCTGTTTAAGATATGTCATACAGCTAGACCTATAATAACGACAAGACATTTCCAAGCAATAGCAGGCTTCGCTTATCCCGTGCGAATGTGCTACACGAAATTTAGATGATGGTGGGTAATTTCTAAATCACACAAGGTCCCCAGATAATACTAATCCAGTGCGAATAGGGTTTAAGACAAAAATCTTCTATCTCAAGTTTCAACAATTCAATCAAGAAAGCATTTTGACCTTCCCGAACGCTGGTTTGAAGACCTTCTAAACACGGATTAACTAATGAAAGGACATCTGGTCTTCCTGCTCAGCTTGTGAGTCTGCATGTGGGAGCAGGAAAAGCCTGATAAACGAGGAACCAGGTTAGCAGAAAAGAGCAGAACGCTTGGGGGTGCCGTAGTCAGCCGGAGCAGCATAATTTGTCAGCATTAGAGTGGTTTAGCTGACATCTCTCCAAGCAGAAAAACACTTAGATGCCAGCCCCCCTCAGAAAGTCATACTAAAGAGCTGCCTTATGCAGTTCTACAACTAACCATAGCTTTACTTTCATTTTGTATTTATTCATTTATTTATTTTTTGCAGGATTAACAGAGGTGTCGGATAGCGATAATTACACTGTTGTGTTTTACTTGGAATATTTGCCAGGTTTCTGAAGGGAGTGCAAACAGTGTCAGGCCCCTGTTTATATCTGCAAATTATAATGTTAATCTGCTATAATCACATTCATCTGCTCTAACTGTGAGTCACATATGCTTGTGGCTTGTGCCACTTTTGCCAAACGCAAATACGATGTCTATAACAAATCTTTCTAAAACGTTTGAGGCAGCATACATTTATTCAGTCACTCCCAGATGTGCACATGCACTAAATATGACAAAAATATACACAGCCATAAATACAAACAGACGTACTCGCATATGGCAATTGGGTTAAATTCTTAAAGAAATGGTAATAAATAAAAATAAATAAAAAACAGCAGATCACATTAACCCATTCTGATTTGATACGTATAAATGATGTAGCCTTTAAATATATAAAGGCAAAGACAAAATCTGCAACTATAGTAAGTAACTTGGTTAATAGTGCAAAAAAGTATATTAAAAAAAAATCTAATCTAATAAAAATGGACGTAAAAATAAGCAAAATAAGCCGTCTTGTCCAGTTAGTTCAAAGTAACTGAGGAAAAAAAAAATGTATATAAAAAATATTTCAGATGCCATTTGGTTGGGTATTTTCTTATCAAATGCAATTACATTCAGACAAGTGTGGCTAAAGAGCCCCAAATCATTTTGAGGGCTGCTACAATGTTATATTTTATTTTATTTGTATTCCTGGTCCTGGCAAGACCTTTTTTCCTCGGTTATGTTGCACAGATAAAATATGATTTATTGATCTGTTCAAGTCTTATCAGAGTGTTCACTCTATTGGCAGTACGCACTGCTAAATGAAACAACATTTATTAAACAAATGAAATCAGTAGTCATGGCTTAAATCATAAATTTACATAAATTGTGATAACCATCTCTGTAAGCCCTTACAAGTTGACCAAGTATTTCTGTAAGACGTTTTATATCAGTGACAGAGTATAATTTAAATCTGAGAGGTGAAAACTCCTCTTGAACACCCTATTACATTTATTAGTTTTAAATGCCAAATGTCAAAATTACTTTATCATTCACATCCTATTTTCAATTGTCATATGGTTAATATCCCGGGCCTCCACACTTCAGAACACAAATTAAGATATTTTTGATTAAATCTGAGAGCTGGATCACTCCTCCATACTTGTCCATTGGCTTCTTGGGGGATTGAAACTTGCCGGCCTCGAAAAGTTATTAAAGACATTGTTAATACAGTCCAAGTGACTACAGTGGCTCAATCTTAAGTTCATCAAACGACGAGAACACTTTTTGTGCGCAAAATCCCCCCCCCCAAAAAAAAATAAAAAAAATAACGACTTTATTTCAAATATTAATTTCCTTCTCTCTTGGCCTCGAGTCAGGTTACTAGTTTAACAGTGTATGATCTGTTGTTGTACGTCACGCATCACACACATGACCAGCATCGGCCAATAGTGAGCCTACGTATGACGTAGCTCTACACAATTACACTAGTTTAACTGACTAGACGCTCAAAGAGAAGGAAGTGAATAGTTGAAATAAAGTCGTTATTTATGTTTGTTTTTTTTTGCGCACAAAAAGTGTTCTCGTCGCTTGATAAAGTTAAGATTGAGCCACTGTAGTCACTTGGACTATTTTAACGATGTCTTTAATAACTTTTCGAGGCCGGCAAGTTTCAATCGCTCAAGAAGCCTATTGACTAGTATGTAGGAGTGATCCAGCTCTCAGATTCCATTAAAAATATCTTAATTCATGTTCCGAAGATGAATGAAGGTCGTACTGAGTTGGAACAACATGAGGGTGAGTAAATACTGACATAATTTTCATTTTTGGGTGAACTATCCCTTTAACATCCATTTTAACAAATTTTTACCAATTTAAATTGCAGTTGAATTATACATACTGTTTACACAACCAATGCAATTAAGGTTTCTACAGCCTGCTTATCAAGACCAATACAAAAAATATTTAATACATTTACAAATCAGACAATTAAAGGAATAGTTCACCCAAAAAATTAATATTCTAAACCTGAATGGGTTTCATTCCTCCATAAAGAAAATCACTGTATGGTGAAAGCAAAAGGTATTGGATTAAAAATATTTAATTTTGTGTTCAATGTAAAAAAGAAAATCATAAGGGTTTGGAACGACACAAGGCTGAGTGAATACTGACAGAGTTGTAGTTTTGGCATAAAACAGTGATCCTCATTATCTCAATAAAATAACTGCATAATTCGCACACTGGAGAGCATGTTTTCAGCTTCTCAAGAACACATTCTCCTGGCTTCCTCCTCCTCAACCTGCTTGATTTCTTTAATATGAGGCATTTCACCTCCCCGCTGGCTCCCTGACCCTGCTCTTCAGACCTCAAAATGTTCAAGAGCCGTAAAGCAGAAAACACCTTTCATGGCTCATCAGTCCCAATCTTGCTGATAGGGCATTTAAGGGACAGTAAAGCCTAATTTCCCTGGTATTGATGGTTATTCTGTAGAAGTGTATATAAAACAAATGTCAGGTGAAAAGAAAGGCATGTGAAGGACAAATAAGGGGATATTTAATACTATATTTATTGATGTTCAGTTATAAATCAGACATGCATATCACAAATATAACAAAACAAATACCACATATTGTAAGTAACTTTCATATCTGCTGTTGTGAGCAGTGATAGGCATGCAACAGTAGATTAAATAAATAATCCAGCATAAAGAACATAGAAAATGGCCTCCAGGGACATGAAACAAGATTGTCCATATCATGACCGCAAAATATAGCCTGGCTGCGCCCTCCTGCGCACTTTTTTTAAAAAAATAACTAATTGCACTAAAAACACACAAATGTGTTAGTATGTATAGTGTTTCACTGCAGAGTCCTCAAATGTGTCAGAAGTGCCCCCATAATGTGATGCTCCCTTCAGGGTTAGTTCAAAGAACTGTCAAAGGCATTCAGATTGAGCCAGTTTGGACATTTTTCTCAGCCCTAGTGGAAATCTGATGTGCCCAATCTAATTACAGAGACTCTTTATCTGCTTAGTGGGTGAACTCTCTCTGAACCACCCCCTTTGCAATGCCAGAGGTGAAGATTAGCATTGGACCAAGGCTAATACACTTTGGACTGGTTTTAATGTCAATCCCATTAATATCACTCCATCTCATGGTTATTGCATGTAAAATTGAGAAATAAAGTAGAGAGAATTCAAATTAGCTTGTCTCTCTCACAATTTGATTAATTACATTTGTGCCAAGAGGAGCTTACAAAATCCCACAATGAAGGATGCCCACTTTGAGCAATTGGCATTTTTGATAAAAAAAAAATATATATATATATATATATTTTATGTTGACTGTTCTGTTAACAAAAAAAAAAAAAACTGTTCCAATCTCTTGCCTTCACATGGTTACACGAAAGTATGCCGATGAAGAGAAAATCCTTGATTTCAACATTAATAATAATAATTAAAAAAGAAAAATGTTGTTTTTTTTTTTGTCTGTTTTTTTTTTTAATTATTGAGCACCAAATAAGCATTTTAGAAGGGTTTCTGAAGGATCTTGGGACACTGAAGACAGAAGTACTGATGCTGAAAATTCACCTTTGCCGTCATATAAATAAATTACATTTTAAATTATTTTAAAATAGAAAATATTCTTTTAAAATGCAATACTATTTCATAATATTACTGTTTTTACCCTATTTCTGGCTATTTCAAAAATATATATATTAAAAAAAATAATCTTCCCAACCCTAAACATTTGAACAGTATGGTAGGTATTTATCAGGTGAAGGAAATTTACTTTATTCAACAGAGCAAATAGGACAAGAACGTCCCTCTATGTTTATCTTAACATGGTTGCCATGAACTTCACAATCTTTTTTTTGCACTGTGGGTGTTTTTAAATGACCAATGGCTCATTCTAAATCCTGACAAAAACATCACATCATAATAAAAAAGTTACCAGGATTACTTCCTCTCAGATAAACTGAGATGGTCTCTGAATACTAAGACAACTCTCTTTTCAGGCCCCAGCCCAAAGCTCCCATCCTGTCATCCCTTACTGCTAGCAGGCAAATTGGGCACATCAGAGCACAACAGAGCATGCAAACATGGGAAGGTGTGCCAGGAATTTTGAGAGACCCCTTCTACAGAGCTGGACAACATGAAAGCTGCAGTATTCAGGCTGTCCAGCCTAACAAGCATGAAGAAGACGCGGAAGAAAAAATCCTCGGAGGAGCTGGCAGTGCTACAAGAGCCTGCAGAGCATGTTAAAGCACAGTGGTGGAAACATACACTCCTGTGAGCTGCATATGACATTCCAGTCTCTTTTACAACACTTGAGTTCACCAAAGACACATAAATGTCAATAAACGGCTAAACGGCTAATTCATAAACTGTAACTTTACACTTTGCTTTTATTTGTGCTGTAAATATGCCATGTTTAGGATCAAGCTATAGTTCACCTGGATGAGTAAATACAGATAGCTAAAAGAACCTCTTCAGTTTATGCACTGAATGCACTAGCATGCACTTTTGACATAATTATGAAGTCTTTTTATCTAAGGGACCCACTGGAACTAAAGGAGCTTTATGTGATGTTAACCTTTGTTTCTTGTATTTTTCAGTGATTACATGAATTTTGTAATGCGAATTCAAACTTTTAGAAAAAAAATATACAAGGAAAACATACTGTACTGATCAGAAGTCAAAACTTCCTTCCCATTTCTGCAAATTTCTGGTGCCAGACAGATGCAAGAAGCATTGAACACAGATGAACACAACAGATGAATGCCCACATTTACACATCGATGACACCCATTCAGTGTTCAGAAACATGGAAAACAAGAAACTGAAGTATGGCAAAAAAGTTTGCTCAATCTTTAAGAAGCTACAAACAAAAATGATGAAACAAGGTATGGAATTACACATTTCAAACTATAGCAGCTACCAGATCTGTATGGTAGGATGCATTATGATTAATCTATCAGCCCTAGAATCTCTCCATAAAACAAATGACAAATATGGCAAAGGTATTATTGGATCTTGGTTTGTTTCCAGGCTCATCTGAAAGAAGTCAGTACATATATCATTTGTCCACCTTCCTGCTCATTTCATTCTTGGCCATTTGTCCTATGTGCTGAGCCAAGATGGAGGGAAACAGATCACAGAATTTCAATACTTTTGATGATGTATTTTGGTATGAAATCCGACAGCAGACTGTAAACCTCACTGTACACTGTAAGCTATGATGAAAATCTACCTTGTGGAGACCAAACCTTTCCTCTGTGTCACTGAACTAAAAATAAATTAGGGCATTCAATAGAACAATGTCAGTGTTTGATAATGCCATCTACAGGTAAATGATTTGTTATTTTGTAAATTAAAATGTAATATCATAATTAGTTATGTACTGTATTTATAAGATATAAAGTTGAGCCCACTATTTAAAAATGCTTTTTATTTTACAGTCTTCTAAATTCATAGAAAAGTTGAATTGCTAATTATACTATCAATTTAACAAATTAATGACAAATGAATTATAGAATCATCATATAATATAAATGTATTATATAATATATGTATTGATTTTACACTTATTTGTTATATACATTTTCAAACATAAAAATGAATGATTTTGAATATGAAATACATTTTGAAGATGTTCAATGTGGTCTTTGACTTTGGACACCACTGTACAAATATATAAAACATAATGGCAAGTTAATAGGTTCGATTCCCACGGGTTCATGATAACATTCAACACCTTGAATGCATGTTGCTTAGATAGCATCTGCAAAGGGTGTAAATGTAAATAAACATAATTGCTAAATGTCAATCATAAAATAATAAATAAATAAAAAAGATAGCATTTATTTTAAATATATAACTGCTCTAACAATCAACACGTAGAATGTGTGCCAGGTGATTGTGGGTCCTTTTCGCCACCTGTGAATCAGGTGAGCTTAATCCGTAAATGACAATGAGTTTGATAGCACATTAAGCAATTTATGAAATGGCATATAATGAGCTTGTCACATCATTACACCTGGTGACATGCATAATGTTCCATTAATAGCCCTATAATTGATACAACAAGCACGGCACTAAGCTTTTCCAATCAACTCAAAGCATGCATAGTTCAACTATCAACAAGTCCTTTTAATATTTAGGTGGTAATTGAGTAGTTAAAAATAAACATGCCGGTGTGTCAACAGTTCATGAAAAATAATTTAAATTGGGGAAGAGAACAGAGAGTGAGAAGGAGCTTGCGAGCGAGTCAATTCATCATCTTTTGTTACTGGTTTACAGAGAGAATATTAGGCACCTAGCCTTAGCCAGCAGAGTTTCAACACATTTAATGAGCTATTGCACATTTGTATAAATCCTTATCTCTATAAGTAAATTTTAAGAATGAAAACACCTCACCTAAAATGTGTAAAATAGCATATTTCGCAAAACTCACATTACAGTTGTGCAATTTATCACCTCAAACATCCTTAGAGCACACAAAACCAAGGCAAATAAATGTTAAACTAAAAACATGTCTATAATGTAGTTCCCAAAATTTTAATTTATTCATATATATACAGTATATATATATACTGTATATATATATATATATATATATATATATATATTAATATGCCATATTGGCACCATATCAGTTACTGGCAGATATTAAAAACGTTTAGTATCAGCCGATATTGTATATTTCATTGATTCCCCATTTTTACATTTTGATTATACCTTTGCCATTAACGCTCACTTTAAAAACACAAATACTTTAATATCAATCAATTTAATAATACATATCCATTTTCCATACTGTATCTGATAATGTTGTGATGCCTAAATTCACAAGCATTTAATCTTATATTTTGAATGTACTGCATGTATTTAGACAATCTAGTGTAGAATTTTTATATTATGAAATAATGATAAAATAATCGTGCATATGAGTCAAAATATCAATCAGCTACAGGTTAAAGGTCAACTTCTGTGGAACGATACTATATGTTTCTGAGTTTAAATCATAATAGCCTATAAAAATGAGTAGTACATTGCAATGCCATTCGGATTCGGACCTACACTTCCCACACGAGTTTAACCTAATGCTAGACCACATCTCAGATCCTCTAAATCTCATTCACTTGAATAAGTGATCTAAACGCCCAGCATTTTAGCCGTAAAGAAATCTACAGACTGCATGATGAAGCACCAGTCTGTGTTTAGAATTACAGAGGAAAGTTATGATTAAAAAAAGCACAGTGGGTGGCAATAAATCAACATGTGAGACAGGCTGTCTTTGACTATCTCTGTTAAAGAAGAGAACAGTCGAGCGGGGACGTGATAGATGAAAGGTTTGTTCAGACAAACATCAGAGCTCAGAGCAGTCGGAGTCGAGAAACATCACAAAAAGCTGTCTGTTTTTTAGCTCCTGACTGATGTAATCCATACGAAGCTTCCTAGTCGCAGACAAATGACTGACTTTATTGACAGCTTCTGCAAAAGCCTGTGGGCGGCTTTCTTTACTGTGACTAAAAAAAAAATACAAAAATGGTCACATAAAGCTAAAAGAAGAAACGTTCCTTCAAAATCAGAAAGATGATATGTGTGAAGTGACATGTAAAAAGGGTTTTCTGCTGTGAGAGGACCTTCGACAGGAAGGATTTCAGAATAATCCGACTCCATTATTTAACAAAATAACCCTTTAAGGTCATGTCAAAATAAGATTAAAAAGTTTTTACTCAGCCTTCCAAAAAACACTGCTTGCATTGGACCGTCAATGAACGCTGCATTACTCCTGGATTGCATCAGGTGCTGGAAGACTTCTTGTGTGATATCTTACAACTATCAGCCAAAACGGTGAAACGCACTGTACTTGCAACATATAACATGAGATGAAGCATGTGTCTATGGAGAGAAGGGCACTCAAAGGTCTACAGCATTTATAAATGACAAAAACAAACAGTTTTTCTCAGTCGTTTTGGTGCATTTCTCAGGCTCATTTTTCTCATCTGAAAATGTCTCCTCAATCCAACAATTTGTCTTAGGTGAATCTCAGCTTTCACTGATGAGAAGGGGTGTGTGAAGCATTAGTTTGAACCAATTTTCATTTCATTTCATTTTGTTTATTTATGTAGACAGTACAAAAAAACATGATCCCAGTCAAAGCTGGAAAATATGTATTGTACATAGAGATTATAGCAAGAGCTAATTTGCATCTCAGGTCCCTAGAAAGGCTTTTCTAATAAAAAAAAAAACAAGTTAAAACAACAAACAAGTTACTACTCAATGATAAAGCCACTTGTTTACAATCACTGTCAGAGCTGAATCCCATAAACCCTCACTTTCCAAACATATATGAACCAAGCAGTACATAGTGTGTACCATTTCTACAATTCTGTGACACAGAAATGGAAGGTCCAGCCCGTTCTCATCCTTTAACGTCATATAGAACGCTATATGCAAAAACGGCGCTATACTACGCACATGGCTCCCTTTATCGTTAATATAACACGCGAACCCAAGACGTTATAAATCCTTTAGCGTGAATATGACACGTACACCCTACCCCACACCTAAACTTAGCCCTCACAGCACGTGTTATATTAACGATAACGGGTGCCATGTGCGTAGTATAGCGCCGTTTTGTCACTAGCGTTCTATATGACGTTAAAGGATGAGAATGCGTTGGAAGGTCAGCCTTGTGGAAGAGGGGTGAGGGTGCAGGGAGGAAGAGGATGGGGACAAAACAGGGGGAGAGGAAGAAGAGGCCAAGTACATCGGATCCCTGATGAAATCAGTGCTACAATTGTGGATCATGTTGTCAATCACAGCCTCACAATGGCTGAGGCTGGTCGGAGAGTACAGCCAAATGTTGGGAGAACCACTGTAAATTCAATTATTCATAAACATTTCGTAGGAAGAACAGGTGTGTATAATGCTGCGTTCACGTGCTATGGAAAGTAGGATATTTTCCACTTGTGAACTGGTATTGACCAGTGTGTTGCGTTCAAGTGCTTTTGTTGTCGTGATGTGGTAAAAAGATGGAGATCCAGACCTGTTATTTAGCTAAAACTATTTTAGATTGCTTAAGTCATCTGCAACAAGAAAATGATTTATCAAACCTCAAAAGGTAAATAATTTGCTATATATTTTCTAGATCATGAATAGTATATATTTTTACCATTCACGGCTCTTACGGTGCTCTCCGCCATTTTGAAAAGTTCAAAGGTTATCTCATCTCGGCAACTCGTCCATCAAAATATTCTACGAGTTGCCCAGTGGAAAATATCACATGAGGGGATGTTCATGTGCATTTTCCACGTCGGCTTTTTGTTAATTACCATAGCACGTGAACGCAGCATAAGTGGACAGTAATTCAGCACTAAACAAGCTGCACTTCATGACTGTCATTATGTCATACATGAAGCTTGCAGTGGGACAAGAACTTGTCACTGCACTCAACTTTACTGCATCACACATTTAGTGTATTAGTGTACTGTTAGTTTATTGCAAGACAACCTTGCAGAGGTGGAAGAAGGCCACTTTGTACTCCGCAACAAGAGGAAGCCATTTGTGCAATGGTGATTGCAAACAATGCCATAAGGTTGAGAGAGATACAAAGTGCTGTTATAGAGGATGATATCATATTTGGGAATATTGAATCTGTTTCAGTCTCTACAATTGACAGACTTTTCAGGAGGAATGAAATCCACATGAAACAATTTTACAATGTGCCATTTGAAAGGAACAGTGAAGGAGATCCATCACCAGTATGTAGAGGTAAAACGTGTTCTATGCGTATTCTAATGTTAATGTTAGTTGCACTACACTTACATGACAGTTCTGTGTATGTGTAATTACAGTGCATACTGTACAATATGTTGTCCAAAATGTTACACAGGAAAAGTTGTTATAGTTTTTCTCACTCCCTCTTCTGTAATAAAGCATGCACTGGAGCTGGAGGCCAGGGAACTGCACATTGATGAGGGGGGTTTCAATCTGGACGTAGAAAGGAATCGCATTGGACAGAGAGCAACCATTGATGTCCAAGGCCAACGAGGAGGGAATATTACCACCAAAGCGACTGAGATAAACTGTGACCTCATAAATCCTGTCACGAACATATCTCACCTCAAAACCAAAAGGAAGAAAAAAAAATGTTTAAAGAAAATGAAGGAAGTCATACTGCATTGTTTACATTTTTTGACAATTAAGCACATTCACCTCACTTCATTCAGCAACAAAATAAATATTAAATAAAATTATAATCGTTTTAGAAAAATAAAAAAGACAAAATATCTGAAAGTGAAATTTTAAAACATTATGCAATGTCAAATTAAATGATCTAAAATATCATGAAAGTAATGTCAAAAAACTATGATACCAAAACAGCCTTCATTTTCTTTGTGCAGATCGTTTATTTTTCTTTTGCTTTTGAGTAAATCCTTTTCATTACTTTCTCCCTATAGAAAACACAATAATTAAGAAATCCAAACAAGAAACTGCGCTTTTCATTTCTTCACAAAATTGCACAGGTGTTACTATCCATTAAAAGTAAACAGCTGTGTGATTTTTACTGTCAAGACTGACAGATGAGTGCAGGATGGGGATTTAGAGTCTGCAAACATGAAAATCGAAGTCTTCAACAGGCTGCAATAATATATTTAGAGTCATGCTGACAAACAGTACCGGAATATACACTGTGTCTGTTCTAGTTCTCCTTCAATCGCCCGCCATCATACAGTATATGGAGCAAAGGGTTGGTTAGCAACCTGTCAAACAAAACAAGCTTTCTTAGAAAAATCCCTCAAGTGAGTCTCCTCCTAAGCAGGGTTCAACCTCAAACCACCTTCCTGCTAATTCCCAAAAGCTGCTTTGTGTCACTGGCTTACCTATTATGAGCGTGGGGTTACCAAGAAGACCTTCAGAGCTCAAATATTCCCTAATTCATTGAGTTTTGAGGTGCTGACTTTTTACATCACAGCTATCTTATCATCAGCCTACTAATATCACACTATACGCTGGTTATTGGTCCACATAATAGTACAAATATCCCCTTCTACTGAGACTTCTTCACTGTTTACTGTGAAAAAAAAAAAAAAAACACTTGCGTCTGAGTCATTAAAAATTTCAGAGATGATGACAAATATTTAAAAAAAATCTAGTTTTAAGTTCTGAAACCTATTTTGTTTTCAGCCTTAATTATTAAAAACAAATTATAAACCGTTTTCGAGAAATTAGGAATAAATAAAAATTCAGTACAGCAGATTTGTAGAAAAAAAATATTTTTTCTTTCCTTTAAATGTAAAATATGTATAGCTAAAAATATATATATTAATATGTATGCTGAAAACGGTGTTATTTATGTTTTCATCATAATGCGATGATAGTAGATAGATAGATAGATGGTCCCAGTCGAGCATTTGATGATGAGTTTAAGACCCTCTCTCTCTGTCTCTCTATTCCAGGGCTACATCGCAGCATTTCTATTGTGTGCATCAGAAGAGAATAATGCAATGACATTTACTGAGCCTCTATCAGTGACTCTGCTTCCACTGGGAGAAAACATGCAATCTGACATAAAGTGAATATTTACCCTGCTGTTCCGACTCTCTGGCTAGAAAGAGTGGGCAGGTCTGGCATTTACACTGTCGGCATAAAGCACTCTTGTCAAAAAAAAAAGACTTTCGCACATTTGTGTGCTTTAATTATAGACTATAATTCGCTAAAAACAAGCTACCAGTGTCTCTTGACCAGTGCGGCAATACACTTTCCATTTGCATAATGTTTGTAATTTCTTTTAAAGCTTTAGGGTTTCTGCAAACCATGTGGCACTGTCAACACATCAGTGTGGCGTTGCGTGTGTCATTGAAGATGGCATTTAGAATGCAGGTGGTGGCTTTACCCAGAGGTCAGATGGTGGACACATGCAGGCATATCCATCTGTGTAATGTGTTTGGACAGACAGAGTGAGACACCGCTGTTCTTTGCGGCAAAATGAGCTGATCGTGCATTAACACATCCCACCCAGAAACCACATGACTTTGACTGGGCTGAACAAAACGGTGGATGTTAACTAATCATTCCAGACAGATCAGGCATTCCAGAATGTGTTTATGATGGGATTCTGGCACAGGAGAGAAGCTGGATGTGATTCAAATTGCTATGAAATGTCAATAAAAAGCATTCTAAATAATATGGAACATCAAAAGTGACTGATTTGAGACGCTCCTAATCTGAGTAATGTTGACGTTCACTTAAATATCCCACACAAGAGAATTAGTTTACATTCACAGATGATGGCAAAAAAATAACTACTAATTGACTACTAATGTATTTTAAAGTCAGCCCTGAAAAGTAAAAAAAAAAAAAAATGAAATGAATTTTAAATTTAATCTGAATAATTTTATTAACATCACAATTTAAAATAAATGCTTTGTGTTTTAATATATTTTAAAACATTTTTTTTTTCCTGTGATGCAAAGCAGAATTTTCAGCAGTCTTCAGTGTCACATGATACCCAAGAAACATTTCTTATTATTATCAATGTTGAAAACAGTTGTGTTGCTTAAGGTTTCTTTGATGAATAGAAAGTTCAACAAAAGAGCATTTATTTGAAATATATTTTTTTTTCATAACATTGCATTTATTTTCAAACAAAAATCTTAATGACCCCAGCATTTTTAACTTCTACATCTTTAATTATATTCACCATCCACCAACTAAAACATTGAAATCGAATATATTGCAATGCGTTATGAGATTGTTTTATCTGCGAATCAAACATTTGATGCTGTCTATGAGGTCTAATTATATAGCTATGATATGCAGCTCACTAGGATCTGAAACAGACCTTATGAGTCACATAAATGTCGCCTTGTATTTTCAGTCTTTTCAGGCCACTGCATGCAGTGATTTCAGCGTTGTTTGAAAGGGGATTATTAACCTGTCGTGAGACTTGTCATTTTATTATGTGCATACTTGAGTTAACTTAAGCAAGACAGCCAGCATTAACATGTGGGTCAGACAGGGCTCCGGTCTTCCTGCTGAGAGTGGGTTACACGGTGAAGCCTTCAGGTAAATTACCTGCAATAGAGAACATCTCAAGAACAGTACAAATAGAACTAGGCACGTTTAAATCTTGAAAATGACTGAACTGAAAAAAAGTACTGTGGTTTGAAATGTAAAGTGTATTCAGAAGCTGAAATCTATTACAGAAGCAGACTACCAGAGGTACTGAGAAATTGTGGGTAAATGGAAATGGAGTTATTCCTGCACCTACAAATAGACGATTGGCTATGGCACGGACAAGATAACCAGTTCAGGCATCAAGTTAAGATTATGGTGCATATTCAACAAAGAATGCATTATTCTTCAGCTATATGTCCAGCCAAAAAAAAAAAAGAAAAAAAGAAAAGAAAGAAAGAAAGACAATTACTCCAACAGCTATTTAAGGTTTTGATTAAAGTGTCTTAATGGTCATGTCATACAATTGCCACTGATTTGTTAATGGGGCCATTTGAAAGCAGAAGAAAAAAAGGGGGGACTATGAACCGCAATTTCATGGAGTTTGCAGGGAAGCAGTGAACAGTGTTCACTTTGATGTGCTCTAAGTGAAATTGGTAGGGAGGCAAGTAATTGGCCCTGATCCCATGTACTTTGCTAGTTGCAGATGCTAACAATCCCTGAGCTCCTTCTATTCTTTCTGCAATTATAAATCTTGGCACTGGCAGAGTGGTACAGTGGGCAATGACAATTTAGACACTTTGACTTTAAATCATCTATAGAACACAATGGTTTGGTACATGAGAAGTGAAGAAGAAAATCAAACTGACCTGCCATGTTATTTAATATTTCTCTTCAGGGTCTACTCATCATTTTTTGTCACTCTTATTCTTCTAAAGAAAATTCAAATGAAGCTTAACTAAGCTAAGCATCTTATCATTTGCTAGATAACTAAGCATTAAACTAAGCATCTTATCATTTGCTGAAACAAATACACTATTTATTAAGCAGCCACACTGGATAAATATTAAATAAAGAGTTGTTATCCAGAGATGTTATGCAAGTTGTTTCTCTTGAGGGAGGGAGGAAAGGAAGTTCACATTGTTTCATGGGATTGTAATTCTTTCCATCATTACAGCAGTTATTTAGAGTCTTGTATCTTTGTCTTGTTTTCTGATTTTCAAATACTTTTTTGTTTTGAATCAAAGTTTGCAATATTGTGATTCAGATAATAGCATGTTCATTTGCTTATATTCAGTGGTGGAATGTAACGAAGTACAAATACTTTGTTACTTTACTTAAGTACATTTTTCACGTATCTATACTTTACTTAAGTAGAATAAATAGTGCATACTTTTTACTTTTACTTCGTTACATTTTGCAGCAATTATTTTACTTTCTACTCCACTACATTTCTACAACTTCTGTTACATTTTCGTTACATTTTCTGATCAGTTTTTCCCCTGCCAAAACGTAATCTGACCATCCGTTCGTTGCACGTTTGTCTCACCAGTGACGTTTGGTTGCCATAGATACATCAACCCGGTTACACTAAATAAAATGCGTCTCGCACGCAGTGTGTTTATCGTACAATTTATACCCGAAAATTTGTTTTTACGTGCATAGGAAACGCACCGTGTGTAATATACGTTTGGTTAGGATTATGGCAAGCCAAGAGGTTCAGAATTACACCATAAATGAATCGCGTTTAATGCCAAAAAATAGTTATTAACATATAGTAAGGATAAGCATGATGTGTATATTGCCGAATTGCAAGCTTGTTTGAGAAATGGTGACAACAATTTTTTTCCAGAATTATTGAACATCATTATAGGAGTATTAGGTTGAATGAGTTAGAATTAAATGTTTTATTAATCATTAGAAAATAGACATTAAGAGAATAAATTGTTATGCAAGTACTTTTACTTTTAATACTTAAAGTACATTTAAAATGAGGTACCTTTTACTTTTTACTTAAGTATGGTTGTCATTGTGTTACTTCTACTTTTACTAAAGTAAATATTTATCTGGTTATTTGTACTTTTACTTAAGTACTGAGATTCAGTACTTCCTCCACCACTACTTATATTAAACAAAGACTTTCCCTAATGGAAAAAATGAAGGGGAAAACAATACTTCTGGAATCAAGTGTGATAAAAAAAAAGGGCGGGCAGGCAGGCAAGGAAATTATATTGTCTATTAATTTTATATTTGCAAGTCACAGTAATTTGAAATAAGTTTAACAAAATCGAATTAGGGCGAATGTCAACACATTTTTTAGTCAGTCTGCATCAATAAGGAGTCTGTGGTAAATTAACGTTGAGTACTCGCTCATCAATTTTGCACAGAAGTCTACAGCAAACCAATTAGTGTTAAAATGAAAGCTGCCTTATGGTGAGTCCAGTGAAATGTTTGAAAACATCAATGCCGACGAGACTGGCCACTTCCAGCAAAAAACCAAAAACAACAACAACAAAAAAACACTTCTAAAGTTTGCCAGTGGCTAACTTTTATTATAAAATACTTACTGCCACAAAACCTCTCAAGAGATTCATGAACTTTCCGCTTTGAGATTTCAAAACAGAAAGGTCAAATCTTCACAAAGTCATTTAGCAAAAGAGCTCAGTATACTCCAGTACTATGCAGGAAAAAAGGTAGAACATTTCAAATGTCCATTTGTCATTGGTGGAAAAAAAAAAAAACACCTGGAGTGTGAGAAAGCCTTATTTTTTTTAACGTCTAGACTATTAATGAACAAATGAATGGTGAATTTCCCACCATGGGGCTGATTTCATGCCATACGTCCTCCAGCAATGCCAACCTGCACACTAAAACTCTCCTTTATATCAAAACCAGAAACGCTGTGTCCTCCTGACTGTTTGACTGCCTTCAATATTTTATAAAGAGGAATCTTTGGAGTAAATGGAGATGGTTGATAACATTGATGTTTTTCCCTGAGCAGTGCTCACATTGATATGAAACCTGACATTGGCTGCTGCATGGCTCAAACGCTTTGGACCGTTTTTTCCTATAGTTTAATATAATATGTGCATGGCTACTTCCTCCATTGAAAGCCTGATTCAGGCCATTACTGTCTGCTTGACTGCCACAGAAGTGCAATCACATGACTGGGTTCTCAACAGCAAAATACTGTTGCCTGACACCAAAAGGTCACATTTATCAAGATGAAATCATTCAAGCTCAGAAACAGGGAATTAAAAAGAGCATATTATTCTCCTCATAAAACATAATGGCTTGAAAATACAGAAGCTGGATACGTAGGATTGAAGGTATTAATACGTGTACATTAATATACACATCAACAAACCCGACAACTTTACTTCATGTAATCTAGTCTTTAGCTCTTGTTCCTCCTACAATAAAAGCTGTTGTTGTTGTAAGTAGCATCAAAATAAAAATGTTAGCTGATATGAAGCATACTCTATTGACTGGTAGTTGACATGCAGATGCAAAGTTACTTATAGTTAGTATAATGTCTAAAGTAGTTTATTAAAATAGTGTGTTAGGAAAATGTAATAATAAGAATTATCTATTATTTATTATTTTTGTGCATTTTAATTTACAGAAAAACTGTAAAATTATAATGCTAATAATTGGGTGTCCCAATTGATTTGCTCATATATTAAACCAACGTGATCTCATGAGAATACGTATGTATGTGTACGTAAAGTGTCGTTCTATCATACGTATATATAATTACGTTTTATATGCGCAGAAACGTATAATACTGACGTATTTACAGTACTAAAACGTAAAATATTTACGTATTGACAGCACAAAAACGTAATTTATTTACGTATGAACAAATCCACCGACGTACACATTGTACGTATCACAATTTATGCATATTAATATCGTAGCATTATGTTTTGACTCTATTGCATCTCACTGTCTTATTAATGAAGTTTTCAGTCGCATTATTGATATAATACTCATAAATATTAACATTTTGCTCGTTTCGCCTGCATGGTGTTAAACAATACACTATAAAACCTTAAAAAATACATTCTTTAACGTTACTCGTTCAACCATTTTGTAATAGTTTATTTACCTTGAGACACATAAAGCGTTTTCTCCTATAAAACACAACAAAAATTCACAAAAGACATCAATTTTAATAGTTTGATGTAATCCAAATCTTTAGAATCCATAGTTGTTTGCAAGAAACAACTCCTAATTCAGCGATTTCAGCCTCTTATCCAGAACGCTTGATCTCCCTTGATCTCCATTCTCAGCGCCAGCGACCGTAACGTACAAGTCAAACCCCGCGCTGGTGATGAATTCAAATTCAAATATTGCGCCCATACGTCATCTTTTACGGCAGCGATATCAAACGTTCATTGGCTCTTCCCTGCTTCGTCACAGTTTGCGACATGAAGGACTGTAGACGGTTGGTTAGTTTAGTTCATTTGAATTTTGAAATGGAGAAGCGCGAACCGAAGCCGGATTAACATTTTCATTAGTAATTTAATTTCTGCTCTGTACTTCATACAAAACTATTACAATACTGCCAGAGAGAAGACTGCGACTGCAACGCTTCATCATGTGAACGGCTTTTGGTATCGGTTTTGACATTTTCGCAATAAATAAATTATTGTGATTATACTTGTCTGTTAGTTATGTTTTTCTTCATAATTGTAGTTTTTTACGTAGTTTTAAGGAATTGTTATGGTAGGTTTAGGGGTAGGAGTAACGTTAGGTGGCTCAAAATATATTTTAAAGCAGCGCTCAGTAAGACTGGAAACTTCTTTGCTGTTTTCTCGCAGGTTTCTCTCTCGAGCTCCCCCTACAGTTTCGGAGTATATATACATGAGAAAACTGTCGTAAACTCGTTGTCAACTCCCCCTCCCATCTCGTTCAGGCAGGCCATGTGAATTTGTTTTCAGAGAAGCCGGCGAACAAACGGATTTTGTCCCCACCACTTTTGAAACATCTCGCGGCACAGATGTACCAATGCAAATAAAACATCTCCAGTTAACAGCATTCGCTTCATTTGTTTGTTAAATAACAGGCGATCTAGCACTGAAATGTGTTGGCTTCTCTCATAAACGCGCTTCAATCCGTTGCGGAGATTCTTTCCGGTGAAATCACAAATAAAAATGCACACAAACGTGTCCCTTTTTCTCATGGTTTCTAATTCCTCTCTCGTATATTTTCCCCCACTCATCAAAACATATAAAACCACTGATAAACATTATATCAATTCAACCACTGATAAACATTATTGGTTTTGATGAGGGGGAAATAAAAACTATTCGAGTGCGGAACCTCTAGCCGGACCATCACTGTATTGTGCTCATTTTTATTTATGTGCATCAGGAAGCTATGGACATCGTCGTTCAAAATATTACCTACTCGAAAGAGAAAAAAGAATGAATGCGTTACCCAGCACTTTTGAAAATGCCCTTCCGAATGCGTCTCTGTCCCCAGCACATTTCAAACCAAACTGACGCCCGAGCCATGTCCACTGAGGTATGATTCTCAGAACAATATTATTATGTTGAGAGAGTGTATATTTTTATTGTGTTACCAAACGTTATCAGTAACATTATGGTTAAAAATCAATAATACTATAAGAAATATTTCCGCTATTTATTTATTTTTAGTTTAGCCTACAGCTATAGCTACTTTGATTATGCATTATCAAAATACATGTTACGTTACATTCATCATTTTTCTGGTGATCCGAGTTGTCTATCGTAACGATTGACCAAAGAAAGTCAAACACGTTTAATTTGTTTATTACAAGTTTGTTTATTTTATTATTGAAGCTTGAGACCGGTGGTACTGGTGGTCTGGGGTGCCTCGGAGTTGATAACACTTGCCAACGCTTGTAGCTAAAAAGGAAAAAGAAAATGTATCAATCTTTTATCAACATATCATTTATAGACAAGGTCAAAATAGCACAGATGGAGTTGCATGTGTGAAGTTGCAATGCAATTTCTCGTTTACTTATAGTTCTGTTTGTGTAAATGTGGGTAAATAAATATAAAAAAGTTGCATTATTAGCTAGCAGCTCTCGTGTCGGTTTATGCATTATCAAGTCAGCAGCACAGTATAACGTTACTAATTCTGAGGCTGACGACAAGCTAAACTAATGCATAATTTGTAGAATTTCATATCGATTTATAGGCGATCTGAGAAACACAAATAAACCCTGATAGAGGAACGGACAAAACACTTACTTACAGAAAACAAGCAAGTTTGTTTGCTAATGAAAATGCTAACATCTAAGTTACAGTATCTAACGTACTAGTAAGCCGGTAACAGACAGCGAGCATAATATAATAAAAAAAACAGACAATAGCAAACATCCCGACTCCCGAGGTCACAATTACAAGATATACAAACATTAAACACAGTTTATTATAAAGATACTTACAAGTGCAACAGCAAGAAGGCCAGGTCAGCATCGGTTTTGCAGGCTTCGCTTTCTTTCAGTTCTCTCTATTCTGAAAAAGCCGGTCCGTTTCTCTTCTTTGTTTCTCTGATAAACACTTCCGAGCTGCCTTCTTCTTCTTTTACATCAGCCATCACGAAAACTTGAAGAATTCAATATCTAGCGTTACCTTTTTCTTATAGCTAGCCGGCTCCTGGATGGCCGGGGGCGTGTACGCATGCGTGTGCGCGTATAGTGCCGTAAAGCAATTCGTTACCTCGCGAGACCTGAAATCTCACGATACTTCCTAACACTGAGGCCGGCGAGCCGCCGGCCCAAAGTTGCAAGGGTGGTTTTGCGGCTCACAGGCACCAGGGGGGTGCGAGATGATCACCATTCAACACGAAATCAGTAATATTAACATTACAATGACTCCAAAGCTGTTCAATTAAGGTAAAAAAAGTTACTTAGTTCTGCTTTAATGCTATATAATATAATAAAACTGCCCTTTCCCAACACCTGTCTGTTACGTTTTATCCTTTTTTATATTAAGTATAAAATGGGTATGTTTAGGTTTGGGATTAGGGTTACGGGATCTTACATTTATCTATAAAATAGTAAAAAGGGAAATTATCCAGATATCTTTATGATATAGAATATACGTAAATAGTTTACGTTTTGTAGCTGTAAAAACGTAATAATGTTACGTTTAAATGTTGCAGATACGTCTATATTATACGTTTCAGCATCTATCCAAACGTACTAAAAAGTACGTTTTCTATCTTTGCAAAAACGTAAAATAGCTACGTATTAACAATGAGACCAGGCTGATTAAACTGTATAACTTTTGTGGGGTTGAAAACCTAAAGGAGACCCTAGAGCTTATTTTTTTTTGTTGACAACCAATTTATTAAAAGGGTTCATTAAAGAATTTAGTCAATCAATCAACAATCATTACGAGTAATCCTAAATGCAGGCAGCATTACTGAAGAAGCATCATGAAATACTGCTTGTCTATGTAACAGGAAGATGGTAGAGAACAATTAATTGTAACATCACTTTAATCATAATTTAATTAAGCAATTTGTCAATAGACTTGATGTGGCATTGCCCCAATGTTTGCAGACTTGACCAATTCATCTCAGTAATAACCCTATTAAGGGGACAAAATAAGGGACAAATGCAGACGGTCCTGTGTTTTTGGAGGCTTTAAATTCTTATGCTTCTAAGTGATTGTTGATCTCCACTTAGCTATTTGTCAGCTGTCCATATTTGTGTTCCTGGCCCTATTGTAGCTGAAAACCAGTATTTATGATTTCAATCAGTCCTACAACATACTGCATAATCTGATGTTTCTTGAGAAAAACCCACAGCACTGATAAAAGACATGCACTGTCAGAAAAAAAAAGGTACAAAAGCTGTTACTGGGGCGGTACCTTTTTAAAAAGGTACACTTTTGTACCTAAAGGGTGCATATTGGTACCATAATTGTACAAATATGTACCATGAAGGTACCAATATGCACCCTTTAGGTACAAAAGTGTACCATGAAGGTATGGTGGGCTGACATCTAATTTTTTTATTAAACTTCCCTTTTTTTTTTTATTCCCTCACATAAAGTTTATGTGCATTCACTTACCTCTGTCTCCGAGCCTGTATCCTGACAAATGTGGAATTGTCAAGTTCACTTCCTTTTTTCAATTAAGCATTACGTTTATTTACTTAATAATTTTAAGGCAACAGGGTTTACTCGAACTATTTTTTAAAGTAAGTGAACTGAACACTTTTCAGTTTTGTCATATTTGAATTCAGCACATCAAAATACACATCGCACATTTTATCTCTGATGCAAACAACTTCTAAAAAAAATTGTAGACCAGTGTAGCAAGTGTATTTATTACAGTTCTCCACTGAATCTATGTGAAAAACTGATATTATTCAGGCTGCATAGAACCATAATATAGATCAGTACCTTTCAAATTTCAATAACAGAACACTCAACCAAAAAGAGCCAAAGAAATAAGCAATCATCCAACACTGGCTGATGTTCAGTATAGAAATGATTGCTGACTGCTTGAATTGCTTTCAATTACAGACACGGCCTGAAAACAAAGAAGGATCAAGGGTAATTACACCTCGGGGGAAATACATCAACGTCACATTACTCAGCACTTCTATCTTGATTCGTGATTATTAATGTGCAACTTGTTCCTTATACTTGATGCACAGTCATGCAAAAAAGCAACGGTTGCTAACCGTTTTGATAGACACAAAAAGGGGACTTTTGTTAACAAGCCATATTTTGAAATTCTTAGAGATTGCGTGATAGTAGTGATCAAGCATCAGTGAAAGTCAAATTATGTCCATAAATGAAAAAGAAATGAGTTGAAGGTCAGCTAAAGGTGAATTACATGCTGTTCTGTGTTCCGTTTCTGATTTCATACCGAGCCAAATCAGGTCCTAATGATGTCTTTGATTGTAATTGCTTGAAGCGCCAAGCAAATGATGGGGTCACATTCAAATGTATATTCTTCCACTTGTGATACCACAACACCACAAATGAAATACACTGTTTTTTTTTTTAAATTAGGCTACTAATGAGTTGGTTGTTTTCATTGAATCGAATGCATTTAGAGTGGCCAGTTTAGTACACATATTTTTCAAATAAGTAACTACTTAGAACCTTCTTTTCAGGGAAGAGTCTGATTCCTGATCGATTGATTCAATTCAGCCGTCTATTTCAGTGAATCAAACACATGATGTACAATACAACTTTCAAACTGATTTTTGTTTACCTCATGAGACTTTAATTATAGTTACAAACGGTTTCAACCTGTAGGTAAAGATACAGGCTACATGATACGTTTCGTCTAGAGAATTTATAAAAAATAAATTACGTTACCTCAGTATTGTCATGATGCTAGCCTGTGTCCCCCTGTCTTGTGTGCACTTTAATGTACTTTCCAGTTCTGTGCCATTTATTGTAGTGCTTTGTAGTCCTTTTTTTTTATTGGTTCCCTGTTGATTAGACTTGATTGTTCCCTGGTGTGACTTATTATGTCTAACCGATATAAAGCTGCTTTGGCCGTGTGACAGATGCGGGCAGAGAGTAGGCGTAGACACGGGCTCGTGGGCACATTTCCTATTTTAACCACTTTGATGGTGGTCTGGTCGCGGCGGGAATCAGCCGTCTTTTCCCTCTTGCTGCCACTAGGAGGGTTTGGCATACTCGGACTTCAACTCGGACTCAACTCATACTCGGACTTCATACTCGATCTTCGGCCAAGACCCTCATGGGGGAGGCAGCCTGTGACAGCTGGCTGAGCGTTGCGAGGGAGCATCCCTGACAGCTGGCTGAGCGTTGCGAGAGAGCGTCCCTTAGATGGGAGAGCAGACTTTGAGAACCATCCTGCAGAGGGCAGACAAAGGTGCACTGCAACCACTTCCTCCACAGGGGGGATATCCTTTCTCGGTGGCAACATGGAGACATGAGATTAGAGCCTTGCGGAGAATGATGTATTCCACGATTTTGCAAGCTCCGCGTGGAGCTCTGGCAGGAAAGGGGAAGGCCTGGATGTGGGCACTTGGCGGCAGTGTTGAAGAAAACAGAAGTCGAGTCTGTTGAGTCGAGTCAGTCCTTTGGGGGTGACCATTTAAGGTAGAGTTGGTCGACGGCCTGAAAAAGGAGGCGCAACAGCTCAGCGTCCACTCTAGCACAGGTCCGGCCAGATGCCTGGATCAAGGAGACGGCGGAGTGACGAGAACCCGACCACTCCTCCAGGTTCCTGGCCCAGGCATAGAGTGCAGATCACATGACGGTCTCCGACGCGGAGTGGGGCTCTGCACGAGCTGCATGATGTCTCGCTGCTCTTTTAGAAGGGTGGTGTCGCAGAGGCGAACACGCACAGGAAATAGATCTCCGAAAAAAAAGGTATAAGTCGCCAGCTCGCATGGATGGCTGAAGGCGGCAAAAACGTCTGGCTTCTTCAGGCGCGTCCTAAGCAGGCTATTCGTTCCTCAGACGGCGGCGGCAGCTTCTCTCGGAATCCAGTGATACGGAGAGCTTCGCTAAAGAGATGAAAATCAGGGAGACAGTCTCCGAGCCCCGCTTATATACGCTAAGCCATGCCCATTATAGGGCGAGCTAGGGCGCCAGTGCCCTTCATTGGACGTGACGTCTTGCTGGACTGCAGTTGCCGCAGGGCAGCCAATGAGCATGCTAGATAGCCTGCTCTAGGTCTGCTAGCTGCTGCACTGTGTTGACAATGAATACAAAAATTAAGGATATTTTTTTGGCTTCAATATCTTGAAAAGATGAATCTTTCCCGTAGCGTAAGCTATCTTTTGCAATACGAGAAAACCTCTCATAAGAGAACACCTTTTACTAACCCATTGCAAATGTTTTATTAAAAGTATAATCTACAAGATTCAATTAACTAATCATCTAATAACATTAGTTATTAATTGTCTGTATAATGTGTATTCCTTTATCAATTTTCAGGGCTTGTCCTATGAATGGGTTAGCTAAACGGTGACTAATAACTACTATTATTTCTTTTAATTATACAAATACTTCATCAAAACATCAAAAAAATCATACTTCATCAAAACGTCAAAAAAATCATATCAAAACTCAAACTCTTCAGAGATCAGGAAATTAGCAATCGACATAGATACTAATAATCGACATAGATATTTGTTCAATGATTCGATCTCAGTGAATCCGCATGATTCATGGGTTCACAGAGACCGCCACCAGCAGTGAACCACTGAAATGTTTAAATGTTTCGAAACAGTTATATAGTAACAAAGCCTCGTTTACTGAAATCAAGTGACTTTGGCAGTTTCAAACATGCTCTGAACCACTGATTCGAAACAAAAGATTCATAAAGGTTTTAAGCTTAATGAAGCAGTGTTTTAAAAGTGCTCATTACTTCCCAACAATAAAGATTATGCTTCTTCATCAAGGAGATCGCTGCCTGGAGGATTATGTGATTGACTGTAATCAATTGGCTCATTTTACCAAAATGGAGGTGATCCACCACGGCAGAACCGCCACCACGGATGCTACACCAGAGTCTCCAGCAGCCATGGACACCTCGCCAGAGTCTTCAGCAGTCATGGATGCCATGCCAGAGTTTCCTGTCGTCATGAACGTTGCACATGAAGCAATCAAGTTGGTTCCTATGTGAGTGAGACTGGCATCCAGCTTGGAGGACACAATGCTTATGTCAGTGCATGCAGCCAGCGGCATCTAGCCCACAGTGACTAGCCTCAGCACTCTCAAGCCTGCCGGTGCCTACGCTGTCTGTCCCAGAGGTTGTTCCCTTGTCTTCGCTATTTGCCATTATGGTATTGACCATAATGTGTGTTTGGGCTGGACACTGCTCTCAAGTTTATTTCAAGGCGGTGGTGTCTGCTCATGAATTCCCTGCCTATCCTATTACGACTGCCAATGTCATTCCTGGGTTCTCTGTGAGTCCTGTTATGACCAATGAGGCCTTAGATGAACTTTCAGCTTCACTGTCTGTCTTTGAATTCCCTTTTTGCCCCAATACGATCCCAGAGGTCTTTAAGGAACTTCCTGTTTGCTCTGACATGACCACAGAGATCTTCACTAGACCCTCTGCGATGGCCACAGAGGCCATCATCTTCTCAGTGCCTTTTGTTACAGTTTTGCTGATCTGTGGTGTTCTTCTGCTGGGTATCTTCCGTGGGTATCTTCAGTCCGTTTTGCACCACTGAGGTGGTCTTCAGCCCAGCCTGCTCAGCCATGGTCACCTGCCCAGCCGGCTCCACCATGCTCATTTACTGTTCCTCCCTGGCTCCCCAATCTTCCTCAACCTCAACCTCAGTCTCAACTCCTTCTTCCACCACACAGGCCTGACCCTCCTTTTTTACAACATCCAATGTTGCCAAATTTAAGTTTGACGTAGGGACTCAGTGGACAGGTTTACTGTCCTACCTAATGAAGTCAGCAGCAGACATGTACAAAACGTCCATCAAACATTATACTGTACATCTTTTTCATGAGCCCAGAGTGATCTTATCGAGCAGAGCCGATATGACAGGCACATTGATAAACTACCTTTTAAATAATTGCCTGGACCGCTAGTGTTTGGGAACCAGTATTTTGTCAAGGATGGAAAGGGACCAACAGAACAAACAATCAAGGCTCATTTGGCACAAAGAGACATTGATTACCTTTCTGTCTCAATGAGGTGTTCTGGCAATGTTCTGATGAGCCATCATCAGGCTCTCTGCAGTTAACAATCCAAATCAATATTTCCCTCACATTTCATGCTATTTCTGTAGTCTCAACTGAATAAGGCATGTCATTTTAACTTTCTAGTATCATTTAAGTGGCTATGTTTAAAAACTTCCAGGCTTTAACTGTTGATATAAAATGTCAATAGAGCACAACAGTCTGGCTCAGAAATAAAAATCCCATTCATTTTCTCCATAGCGGAATTGATTTTTAACAATAACCATTTTACCATGAGCTCAAAGTTGTTAAGACGCTGTATAAAAGAGAGTATATAAAAGATGCCCAACACACAGTTCACTCATAAATTCCAATTTGACAGTATTTAATGTATTCAGTGTATGCCAATGGGTTCCAGAGGAAACAGAGACAATATATTTTGAAAAGAATTTTGAAAGAAAGTCATACAGTTTTGAAACAATATGAGAAAATTATGGCAGAATTGTCAATTGTTGGTGAACTATCCCTTTAAGCACACATTATTATACTATTTTCTCTGATTAAACATAGATAAATTTCTTTGAATCAAAGAGTTTTGTTTGTTTATTGCTTTAAGGATTTTAAATCCTTGTGAAGAAAATGGATAAGAAAATACTCATAATAAAAATGACAGAAGTTTCATTAAATTAAATTAAAATAATATTCTATGTATTCCACATTCATCTTACTATATATATATATATATATATATATATATATATATATATATATATATATATATATATATAGTATCAAAAGTACTTGGTGTAAGATAAAATGGGAACACAACATGTTTAGAAATGTGTCTTAAATGTGCCTTAGATGTATCTGGCCAGAGGGAATGGTGAATTCATCAAGCTTGTTTTAATGTGAACTAAAGAACATGAGACATAGCAAAACTGGAGCCTTTCTAAATGGCATTCTTGAAGGTCATGGAAGCGTTTCAGAGACAGCTCAATACTGCCGCACTTTTAATGTCCTTCGCTTTGAGTCTCATGGGGCCGACACATTGTTTTCCCAATCTTGGATTCTATTCAAAATGTGTGTTCTGTCAATCTACTGAGAATTCAGAGATGGCCTGAATTTTGCAGAAGACATCTGCCTGCGCAAACGGACAGACTCATCTTTACAAGAATCAAAGCCCCAGAGGGCTGACCTTGGGAAACTCCATTTGATGTTTGCAATACACTCAAAAAGTGTGCCAGGGGACTGAACAAAAAAAAAACTGGGCCCGAACATAGAGCATTAACTGGGACGAGCTAACCGAGTAAGCGAGAAAAGAGGCCATTACAAAATAATAAGGCTACTGCTATTGGAAACACATTAAATGAATCTGAGAAGTGAAAATCACACGCAGAATAAATTATGTAAACTTTGCTTATAATCTAGACACCAATGAGTTCTGTTTGGGATAGAAGCTCACAAAAGGGTCAGAGAGATTAAGGGAAATGCAACAACACAAATCAAGAATAAATTAGATTTTCCATTTCTTTGTCTGAAGCTGATGTGGGCAGGCATACCTGAAGCATGGCAGGAAGATGCAGTGTCTCACTTTCCTTCTCAGAAAACCAGTGTAACGAGATGTTCCCTTTGGAATGGGAAGACGTTATGGAGAACAAATGCACACTACACCATGCTAAGGGGAAAAAATGCCCTATAGGTAGACTTAACTGCTAGAGTCAGACTTCGTCCCCAAACTACGGGAAGCGCCCCCGGGACTGTCGGTGACACTATCCCCTATGGCCACGACCTACGATTTACACCCTAAATTACGAGCTTGCGTCAAATGCAGAACTTATGTGTGTATATAGCCTATAGCATTTTTTCATTGTATTGACCAGAGCTGACGCCATTCATTAGAAATAGCCTAAACTTAAATGTTAAAAGGATAATTTAAAAAAAATCTCTTTCCTTGGTCACGGCAACCTTTTCATGAATATGACTTGATATGAGGGACAGATATTTTGTTTACATCCACTTTTCTGCTTCCGGTCTGCTGCGTAAGATCACGTGAGCCGCTTCCTTTGGCACAATAATCTTAATTACGTTTTGTAGTGTGTGATGCACTGCGATTTTCAAATCTTGTAGTGTGAGCATGTTTAAGATTTGAGGGAAGAAAATCTGAAATGATTCTCTTGAAGCGTAAGCTGCAACCAGATTTCAAAATCGGTTAGGATTTTAAAACTCCTGTAGTGTGAGCCAGACATTAGACACACTATCAGTATTTTTACCTAGCATTCATACTGTTACTGCTCTTGAGACATACATGTCTTCAGGGGAAATGTTTTTGAAAACTTGTCCTTATTAGTTCTGTGAAACTTTTCCATGTTTTTGAGAGTTAGCATTTATTTAACAGGGAACATAAACATGATTGCATGGGCCACAATTTGAATAACTAACCCAACAGCAACATTTTAAAACATAAATGCAATGTGACACTGGTCTATAAGCAAATTACCCCATGAAATTGTATAATAATTACATTATATTATAGTTTTAGAATTAATATAGCTTGTCAATTAGCTAATTTGTCAATTTCCCAATTCCCACCTATTATTCTGTAGTGAAATGTACTATTAGGGCTAACTTTCAAAGGACCTTATTTTCTAGATGGTAGAAAAAGAGTTGTATAACCGCATTTGCATTCTCCATAGATAAAACATTTCCTATGTGACGTCTAGACGAAAGTTTTGCTTCATTGAATCGCAAAATTCATAGCTGCACATGATATCCCCACCAGTGATGTTTGCATTTTCTCAAATATTTCCATGCTGAGTCCTGAGTAATGAAAATGGAATGTTCTTAAATCCAATTTCATCTATTTCCACTCATAACCTCATCAGGCATTAATGCAAAACATAAAGGATCATAAAAGAGGAATAATTATCATTATCGTTGTCATCAAACATCATCACTGACAACCAAATGCAGGGATTTGTAATAATGATAAAGATCTCAAACTTGCCCAAACACAATCTAGTTTTTATTAAAAAAGTCGGACTTTTTTAATACTAGTGCACATTATTCGATCTCATGTTTAGTAATATTTTTTTTGTTGTTGATTATTATTAAGTATGCACTGCCACTCCTGCCTCTTTCAGAGAAATTGTCCCTGCTCTATATCCTCTCCATAACGAAGCATCTCTGCATGCAGGTCTTTCTGTCATTACCCACAATCATGAATTTTTATTGGCTGCAGGGTCTCTTTCCGCCTGCCCTATCTCTGTGCTTTTGCTCGCTTCCGACAGCCGCATTCACGATGAGTCACTCAAAAGTGTTACCATTCCCATCATCTTTCACACAGCAACCCTGTGAAATATGTGTATAACAAGCTCAATGTAGCTTGGAGAGAGAGAGAGTCCACCCGCTCATCTTCACCCTATATCTGCTAAATATTTTGTCCAGAATCCTTCTTTTGCATATTTTTCACAGCTCAACTGAGAGGGCCACAAAAAAACAGGAAGGGTGCTGCTGATAAAGATGAATTGTAGTGCAACTCGCAAAATGATCTTCTTCTGAATGGTCTGCATAATAACTCAGTGAACCGTGCATTGCTGCTTCTCCACACGCTGCTGCGGGTAACTGGACGTTTGTAACAAAACAGCCTAAAAGCAGTGGGAAAAAGAAACATGTACTGTATATTGCTGACCAGTGGTGGATAAAACGCACGAATGCCAACACTATCCCACGACCAATTTGTACAAATTCGTACGAGTGATTAAAAGGTAGCTAATTCGTACGACCTCACTCGTACGAATTCGTATGATTTGTCTAAACCCACGTGATGGTTAGATTATGGGGCGGGTCAGGGGTAGGTCATTCGTATGAATACAGACGTTATTGTATGCCAGCTAGATGGCCCCGCTGCAGTCAAAGCGAAATCTGATTGGCTGATTAAATCTGACGGATTATCTGATTGGTTAAAGAAACGGTTTCATTGCCGTTCATTTTATACTACAGGCCCCTGCACTTTCGATTCTGAAGGCCTACAGGCAGATTTATTTACCCTGGCAACACATGATGGCTGAAATATGATTGGATACAAGCTCTAATATAAAAACATACTACTGGAAGCAGCGCAACCAAGAGAAAAGCTATAAAATTAAGAGAGCGAACTATTTGGAATAATTAAATACTTACTTTTCATGGAAAAAAAATATATTAAAGTGCAAGTCAGTGATTCTGATAGTGTTTAGGCCAGCAGAGAAGGCCTTGTTGCCCTGACAGCCAACCATATATATATATGTGTGTGTGTGTGTGTGTGTGTGTGTGTGTGTGTGTGTGTGTGTGAAATGTTAAACAAAAAAATCAACCAATCAATTAATGCTAGTGAAGCTAGCTTAAAAAAACTAAGCTAAAAGATAAACGAATGAAAGAATAAAATCGTCTTCTAAACAAAATACAAGTTAACTAACTAAAGGAGGAAAAAGAAATGTGTGTTAAACAAAAATGCAACAAGTAAACTTTAATCAAACTTTTATTTAAAACTAAACAAAAGATGTAAAAACATCGGAACATTTGAACATTTAGTTCTCTTATCCACTTTCTGTCCAGGGCTCATTGGTATGAAAAACATTGATAATATTAAGTTGACATAACATTAGCCTAGTACTTTTGCTCTGCTAAAAATCAGTCCAGTGGACGCTTGCAAGAGTGGGACAACTTCCTGTGTGTTTCTTTCAGTGAGACACTAGCCTGTCAAACGCCGGCTTGGCCACCAGCTTCAGATCAAAAGCATCTGCACAAATGCATAAATGCCACACTGTGAAACATGATAGACCACCTTAAAACATCTAAGCACACCACCTTAGCCTGGTTCAAGCTGTTCACACATTTCACCTTATCTCTGCATGTCCAATAACAGCAAATGATTAAAAGGACAGGCCTACAGAGAGAGCACTCATTCATTTCTCTCTCATGATATTTTCTTCAATTAGAATGTAATCTTGTGACACGCACATTGATTGGGAGGCTTATCAAAGACTTCCTCCAGAGAACAGATGCGTCATGCTTGTAAAGTGTCAGTAATCTGCAAGGTGTCGGTGAGGATTTTAACCCCTCTTGAGTTTCTTATTCCTTTGAATCAATTTATTGCAACAAGGTCAAATTATGAGTTTTAACAGTCAAGTCACCAACCTCTCAATGTGTATTTATTTACCTGGATTTGGCATTAGTTTAAATGCACTATGGCTGGTCATCAGTGAATTAGAGATTTGAGTGATCAGTCATCGTCTGACAGACCTTCCCCTCTGTTATTCCTCCTCTGAGTCTCAAACCCTTCTGACTGACAGCAGGACCCATTACATACAATGAGGCAATTCAAGTCTCAGGAAACCAGGGCTTTCCCTCTGTGACACGGTATTGGCAGGTCGTTGATTGGGAAGCTTATCAACAACTTCCCTGTGTTGTGTCTTTTTAATAGAATTACTTAAATGTGATCATAGTATGATCGAAAGATAAAGTATATAACTTCTGCTCCACCTAAAGCTATAGCTACGTGGAGCATTATCACGTTCTCAAGTTAAAGGTTTCTGTAAAATCAACCTACGAATGTCTTACTGTTGTTTGCCACTTTAAGCTGGAATAAGAAAATAATGCACATAATATTATTTGGCTGACAACATAATACAAATGAGAACAATTATGAGATACTGTGAAAAAGACCAAAACATGAACCTCAATCTCAAATCAATTTAGGCAGTCAGAACAATTTGGAGGAATTATGACTGTTGGGATATTTAACAATTAGTTTTTGTTGTTATTTATTTTTTTTTTTTTATGAGTACTGACTCTTTCTTCTGAGACTAAAGCATCAACATCACAAAAAAAAACAGCAAGTGTTATTAAAAAAATTAAAAAATATTGTTAGTGTTAATGAAATATTAAACATGAGACTATGCAGATCAGACAGTGGCAACCTAGTTTTCTTCATCTCAAGTGCATTAAAAACTACATTGTTCATGGATTAAAAATGACATTTAAGGAATTTAAATGACAATGCCTTGGTCACATGTCTGTACTGTGATAACCGTAAAATATCAAGTCTTTTCCTCCTTTATTTGTACAAAGAAAAGTATTTGCTCTCAGAGGACTGTCACAGAGGCTGATGCTCTTACTTGTGACATTCTACACAAATTATACTAGCTAACAGAATGTTTCAAAAACATATTGAGATGCTTTTAATTACCAGAGAGTTTACTCCAGAGAATAATCAAGGATAAAGTTTCTTAATTAAAAGAATTTGAGACTGTAAATATGGGGAAAGTGCTGACAGCTAAACAAAATGGAACGTTCTGTTCTTGAATAAATAATACACGTTCAAATATTAAAATAAAGACTTTAAATAAAGGCTTACAAGACCTTGGCCCTCATTTATCAAAAGTGCGTACACCAAATTTCCAGCGTACACCTTGCGTACACTCAAAACCACGGTGAGTTTGAGATTTATCAATATGGACGTGGGCGTACGGCACGCTCGAATCCTACACCAGCTCAGGAGGTGGTCTACGCACGTTTTGAGTTAGTGAGGAAATGCGCAGAAAAATTCCTAACACCACAAAACTCACTGACAAACTAAAAGATATGATATATTATGACCTACTGTAAAACAAACAAAAAAAACAACATAGTAATTATAAACTTCAGTGTTTATTTTTGTGTAACGTGGACTTTAATGTTTAATTTGTGTGACTTTACCAAAGCATTTGATTTGTAAGTATATGTATTCCTTCAGTTGCGAGCCCGCTTTACCCTGACGTTTCAGGATTATCCTCGGCAGGTGCGCACGGACTGGGTTCGGTAGCCTAATGAAAGGCTTTCAATGACCAAAAAATAATTCAGACTGACAAAATAATAAAAAATACATTCTTTTCTTTTAAATGATAATAATAATACAAATGATAATAATTAATAGCATCATTAATGCAAATCATAATAATAAGAAGAATAGGCCTACTATTACAAATTGTCATGCAATTATTAATGTGAATGAATGGTACTTCACATCACATCATCATCATCACTATTATACATGTGACGTGATTCGAAATTGAATGCTAATTTCAAAAGACGTGCTGTAAAATAATGCATTGTGATGGGTCATTTCGTCTCCACGTCGGAGAAGTTTCTCTTCTTTGCCGTCTTCCATGTGTCCATGGCATAAAATGAGGGCGTGGGGGGAGCGGAGACTTGAATATTTAGAGTGAAGCTCTATGGAGGGAGTACAGCGAGCCCGTTGCGGCCTTTGAGAATGGCGCTTCTTTTGTGCGGTCCTGTTAAGGGCGGAGTGACAGCTTGAGGATTGAACACTCCGAGCCAAGCCCGCAGGGTCGACATCGGAAGTGTTTCGCAGAGCTCAAAACCCCCTGCGAGAGGGTGAGAGGTGCGTGTTCCTGGCCCAGGCAGAGATCCATCACATGGCGGTCTCCGTCGCTGAGCGGGGCTCTGAACGAGCCGCAGGAAGTGCGAGGCATCTTGAAGAAGATGCTTGCTGCTCTTTTAGATAGTAAGTTTGCAAGAAAGCTCGCGCTGATGGCTGAAGTTCACGAACACGGCCGGCTTCTTCAGGCGCTGTCCTATGCTGGCTTGTCACTTTCTTGACGGCGGCGGCTTCTCTCAGAGCTTCGCTGAAGAGATGAAAATCAGAGAAACAGCCTGCGAGCCCTGCCTATATTTGCTAAGCCATGCCCATACTGGTGGGCTATAACGCTGTGAAAGCGCGAGCATCCTTCATTGGATGTGATGAGACATTGGGCTCAGTGGTAGGCTGCTGCAGTGCCCGCAGGCTAGACAGCCTGCTCTAGGTTTGCTAGCTGCTGCACTGCATTGACAATGAATTCAAAATTAAGGATAATAATCGAAAAGATTGATCTTTCCCGTAGCGTAAGCTAACTTATGCAATACGAGAGAACCTCTCGTAAGAGAACCCATGTTTCAGGAAGTAAATGAAATTTGCTAATATATAATAAAATTACATCAAAAATAACAATAAAAAACAGAAATAAAATAAATGTGGCAGCATGTGACTGTAATATGCTTGTGTTCATAGCCAGGCACTTCAGATAAAATATCTTTAAATAAATGTTTGTATTCCTATGTGGAATACTGCCACTTCTCATCATTAAACATTTTATCCAGTAATATGATGATGCAATGCTTCCGTGCAAACATTCCATTATGTGGTGAATCTTGCATGCCGACTACATGCAACATTTAAATCTCAGATGCTTTAACTTCCGTCTTATACCTCTTATACCTCTGTGGCAAGCAAAAATCATTTCCATCCCATCCAGCCTCTCATGAACCATCGGGAGAGCATGAATAAGCAATGCTATGATATGAAGGAAAGATCTGTCCCCGGTAATCTTGAACACAGATCTGCTTCTGGACTCAATGTATGTGCCATCTGGTATGTGCATGTGTGTAAGACTGCATGCACAACAAAGGCTATTTTAACCAGCAAGCACAACAACAACCTACCAACATCTTTAAATCTTACAATACGTACTGTACCAAACAAGCAGCCACAATAAAGCAATCATTAACCATTTTACAGTGACCTCTATTAAATTAAAACATTGCAACCAGGTGAAGGGTTGCTGGCTCGGGACAGGGTGTTCAAGGGGGTAGGGATTTTTAATATTAGGAGCAAAGAGTTTAATTGCATTACTAAGGACACACTTGGGAAAAGAGCTAACCCACTTTTTGCTCAATGCTGAGCATGTGTAATTAAAGAATGTCTACAATAACTTTATTCATAGCAAGAAATTACTTTTTTTCCCTAATGTCACAGGACCTCCAATAAAAAGTATGTGTTAAACTAATGCATTTTTGCACTTATTGTGTAGACAAGGGTCATGATGGTCTATTGGTAAATTAGTAAGGTTGATTGTTTTATCTGCGTATATGTTAGTAATTAATAATTAATTATCATAATTAATGGCTTTAAGTATTTGCATGTTTTAATTAACATGCTGACATCATCAATCTGTGGTTGTAGTCTTTACAGTAAAACCTTCTCTGAAAGGTTACAACTTTAAATTCACTCGTTTAAAGCATTGCAACTATGTAACCATACACACTTACATTATAAAAAATCGTGTGTTGAACCCTTAAACCAGCCTCATTTTACAGGGTATAATTGAACTAAACAGCCTTAAGATCAGTTAGTAAACTACTGAAGGTAGTGAGTCAATGCCATACGTATGAGTCTAATGCCATAATTATCAGTTACTGAGGTTACCTTTCATAACTTTTAAGATTTCCATTACACGAGAGTAGATGTTAAAACTTCATGCTGATTTATACTTGGCTTTCACCAAGGTAAGCTAAGATTTAGCTTTACAGTAAACTATGCTTCTCCATCCATTTACGCTTCTTTCCATTTGGTGGTGTGACTCCCCTTCGGTCCGTCGCGTTAACGGCTGCAGTGTACTTGCCGCTTCAGCACACACGACGGCTGCAACTAAAGTGTGGTCTCCCTAGTGGACCACCACGACAACCGTCTGGATTGAGCCGAGTAGGGGACATCTCTAGGGTCTTCAAGTGGGCACCTTCCGTCCTCAGTGTTTCGTGGACTAGCCCACGACACCTCAAGAGGACTCGACAGTGACCCTTGCGTCCCAGAGTCACCTCCCTCCGTCCCCCACTCAACTCAGCCCAGCTTACTGACCTCTACAGAGACCTAACCACAATCTCGTGCAACCCAACCATCCGCGCCAACCCGTTTGATAACGGCTGTCGAGCCCCACTGGTGCTTTATAAAGCAGTTGCAAACGGTTCCGTATGGCATACTACCTACCGCAACCCACAATATCTGGCCAACCACCGTCATTCAAACAATATACACAGGAACGTAATGACTGTAAATTTCAGCGCAACCTATACAAACAGACTCTTCAAGAATTCCACGAAACTTTAGCGTGGCGACCTGTACATAGCCAGCTAGAATCTTTCCGTCTCAACCACAGCCAGTTACTGCTCGTTCCTGCTGCTTCAGATAAGTTCTTTACTGTGCGACGCAACTCTTGGCCACTGAATCCGACATCTCTGAGGAACCGGGTTGTAGAGTGTGCCACAAAACCTCAACCACCCACTTCCACTGGATAAACTTGGACTCTCCATCCTCGCTGCTCTGCCTCAGTGGCCAGATGAGCATACCGCAATTTCTTCCTCTCATATGCTTCATCTACCGCATCCTCCCATGGCACTGTTTGCTCTATCAGCTGAACAATGCGTGCTGATCCAGACCACAAAAAAATATCTGGTCGTAAGTTAGTGGTAGCAATCTCAGGTGGAAAAATAAGCCGTTGATCAAGATCAGCCAGCATCTTCCAGTCCCTAGCAGTTTCCAGTTGTCCTGTGCGAGAATTGGTGTTAACACCTTTCATTGGTGGTTGCTCGCCTGGGCGGAGGAATATTGTCTTCTGCGGGTAATGTTTTGCAGGCGGCAACTTATTGGTCATACTACGCCCGCCCTCCAATGCTAAAGACAAACATCGCAGTACTTGGTCATGGCGCCAAGAAAACCGACCTTGGCTAAGAGCCACCTTACATCGTGTCAGAATGTGCCTTACTGTGGCAGGCGATGAACACAAAGGACAAGTGGGATCCTCTCCTACCCAGAGGTTTAGGTTCTGCGGTGATGGGAGGACATCATATGTTGACCTTATAAGGAAACTGATCCTACTCTCTTACATTGACCAAAGGTCTTGCCAGCCCAACTCGCGTTGTTCCACACTCTCCCATCTCATCAACTCTCCCTGCTTGGCCTGGGAAATGGCCTTAATACACCTCATCCTCTCCTCCTGCTTTCGCACCTCGTTGACCACCAGCTTCCTCCTTTGAGCTGGGCCTGCCTTGTGCCATTTAGGAGGAGCTACACTAAGCCCAAAACCCCCTCTTCCATGCTGTACCTGTCCCACAATATCCCCAATTTGAAGGGCAGCCTTTGCCTCTACTACAGATTTCTTTCCTGACCACTTCCTACCAGTTTTTAACACAGGGGCTGCCTCCCTTACACATTTGTCATGTGACTCTACTAAGGTCATTTCCAGCCTGACCTTGGCACACTTAAACTCCTCGGTTAAAGCAGAGACTGGCAGCTGCAGTATTCCTTTACTATAAAGTCCCAGTCTGCTGAGGCAGCGTGGAACTTCCAACCATTTCCTGATGTATGAACTTATTAACGCTTCCAGCTTGTCCACTGTTGTCAAAGAAACCTCGTACACAGTCAGTGGCCACAGCAACCTCGGCAGCAGACCAAACTGAAAGCACCAGAGTTTTAGCTTGCCTGGTAGAGCACAGCTGTTTATGCTCTTCAACCCTTCCACTGCTTGCCGTCTAACTTCTCCGACTCGAACTGTGTCCCTTAGATCCCCATCGTACTATCTCCCAAGACTCTTCACTGGCTTCTCAGAAACTGTTGGTATTGCCTCACCATTAATGAAGAATGTTTTATCTACTACCTTTCCTTTAACTATCGAGATACTCCTTGATTTAGAGGGCTTAAATTCCATTCGTTCCCATTCAATATTATCTGTCAACTTCCCCAATAACAGATTACTGCAGGCTACTGTTGTAGTCATGGTTGTCATGTCATCCATGTATGCTCTGATTGGAGGTAGTCGCAGCCCAGAAGCCAAGCGCTCTCCTCCTACTACTCATTTTGATGCCCTAATGATTACTTCCATTGCGACAGTAAAAGCCAGTGGAGAAATGGTGCATCCTGCCATTATTCCGACCTCTAAGCGTTGCCATGCAGTGCTGAATTTTGGAGTTGACTTTTGAATTTTGAAAGTAGGCTTTCACTAAATTTGTTATTGACATTGGTACTCTGAAAAAATCGAATGCTGCCCACAGAAGCTCATGTGGCACTGAACCATATGCTTTAGCCAAATCCAGGAATGTCACATGGAGCTCCTTCCTCTCCTTTTTTGCTGACTGAATTTAAAATTGATATGTTCTAAGCATCCTGAGAACCTGGAATGCCCGCTTTTTGAATTGAGGTGTCAATGAAGCAATTCTTTACTAGGTAGGTGGACAATCTCTGGGCAATAATGCTGAAGAAAATCTTACCTTCAACATTTAATAGTGAAATAGGATGAAACTGACTGATGCTTGTAGCATCTTTTTCTTTAGGTATAAAGACTCCTCCTGCTCTGCGCCATGCTCTGGGCATAACCTGTTTTTCCCGTATATATCATATATCAATGTACGGTATCATTTAATAATGATATATAAATTTTGTTTTTGACATTTACATGTGTGTGTAAATCGATATTTTTGTTGCATGTATGTTTGTTGCAATACGATGATTTTGACATAGGTATTTATTTATTTATTTTATTTAACCTTTATTTAACTAGGTAAGCACGTAGAGGACGCTTTCTCAGTTGAAACGAGTATTAGGAGAGGAGGACAAAGTAATTGCTTATAAAGAATGTTAACTGTTTATTATGAATGTATGAGGCCTGTTTTAATGTAAGGCCTCAGATAACTAGTGAGTACCCCTCCTTCCATTGTCCTTTTTATCTATTTTCTGTCTCTCTCTCATGCTGCAAATTTAATCCACAAATGCAATGTGTAATTAATTATGTAAATGATTAATTACCCAGTGCAAATTACAGAGCAGGTTTAACACAGAGTCAAATTGTAGACCAATAAACGTGTAAGGTAATCTTTTAGGTCTGTTAGTCCAACTTAAGTGATTTCAGTCAGACTAAAGCAGCCATAAAATTTAAAAGTGAAAAAATAATTGCTTTGCTTGAACTGAAATTGAGATGCAAGTAAGATATCACAAGTAACACAGGGGGATCATTGCATATGTATCATTTTCACCTCTCAGTAAATGGAGAAGGGACCCAGCCGTCTGTGTGTATCACGCTATGTACAGGGCCTTCCCAAGGGCAGCCCTGAGACAGAAACCAGTTTGTCATCTGGTGTCCTTGTCCTAAAAACCACCCTGTTTCTGCCCACAGCCTCAAAGGAGCCCAGAGAACGCCGCTCCTCTCACCAAGGGTAAAAAGCTGATGATGACCTGGAAGTGAGCAACACTCACAGTGGAACATGTTCCAATTTTCACCCTGACACGTTGGCAAACACACATCATCGCCTCGCAAGCATTTGCTGAGTGCAAGCCCCACTGCCATCCCTCCATTTCCCACTGCTGCGGCACACTTTCAAACACTTAAAATGTGTCCTATTTGAGTTAAAGCACAGTCGTAGGTTTAAACTACAGTAAGAAATGTTTCTGCATTAAAAGCACTCCTCAGATTAACGTTTTATTGGCCAGAGGTTCATCTCTCAGACCTCAGGAGACATAATGGAGCTCTCAGTTATGCATCATTTAGGTATCAACTTCAGATGTTTCTCTTAAAGCACTGAGGAAGATACTTATAAACTGGACAAGCTAGAATATACTTGTATAGTAAAGTACTTAAATAAATATGCTAGACTACAAGACACTAACATAAATTACTTCAGCAACTCTGATGCCATCATTTAAAAAGACACTTAAAGAGTAGAGTATTAAATCAAAATGCAGGAGAGTCAAACTATCACGGAAATAAAGAACTAACTCAAACTGAGGGCTTATACAAACTAAGGAGCTGATTAACAAGGCACACCTGAACTAAGGAACCTAATCAAATCAGTGGCAATACGCTGATTTCACACAGCCATTATTTTGGAATTGAAAGCAATGATCCGATGGGAAGAAAACCAGGGGTCCGTTCTTCGTACGTTGCTTAAAACATCCGAGATCAAATGAGACATCCATGATAATATCATCGTGCTCATCATGATCCGGCTAATTGGGTTCTTCGAACACTCCTGCCGGTTATGATTAGTATAGCTAGATTGAGTCATCTGAGATAACTGCGCATTCTCGCGTTGGTTTAAAAGGGGATATGTATCGATAGCAGAAACAGTGATCAGCAACACTGCTATTGGCTCAGCATGGCCAAAGAACATGCCCAGTTTTTCTCCCAAGCAGAACAAGAGCTTTTAATGGAAGGTTATGCCGAATTTCAGTCTTTAATTAAAACGCCAGGAACTCACTGGACATTTCACCCATTGAGCATGTTTGGGATGTTCTGGATCGACATATATGACAGCCTGTTCCAGTTCCTGTCAATATCCAGCAACTTCGCACAGCCACTGAAGAGGAGTGGACCAACATTCCACAGGCCAAAATCAACAACCTGATCAACTCTATGTGAAGGAGATGTGTTGCACTGCATGAGGCAAATGGTGGTAACACCAGATACTGACTGGATTTCGGACCTTTTCCTTACAGACCCAAAATTATTATCCATGTTATACATGTATAGTATTGTACAAAATAAAGTACTTTTTTTTCTAATTTCACTCTGAAACATTAAATGAAGAGTAAATGGAGCATTTTATTTCAGTAACCTCAATGTCTAAGAGAAACCATTAACCTTAAAGAGATTTAATGCTTATTTGTGATTTTTCTTTCCCTTGGTGCTCAACTATTTTCTAATTAGACAGATGATGCCATAATAGGTCAAGGTAATCATTTAACACACCACAATCCTTTCATATAATCAAAGCCAAATGGCATCTTGTAGGTGTAATTTAACTTCATTATATGGTTTATATTAAAAGGATTATTTTTGCGGCTCACAAGGCAAAATTAGATAAACGGTTTAAGCTTGCTCTACTGGGCTACATCCATTTACATCCAGTTTAATCAGGTGTCCTGAATGAGGCAAAGGCTCCACATGAGGCAGGCTAGTACTGTACAGCTACAAATCAATGAGCACCGTTCCGCCGTAATTGCTCCTCAGGTTCTTCCCACAATGCACAACTCTGAGGAAGCACGGAGAAAGCCATAACAATACCTTTATAGCTAATTCACAGTGATAGATAACGTTTCATTAAAATTTCATGAAGACAAAAGATCTGAGAGAACCATCATTCGGAAAGTGATGTTTTGGTGTCTGGCTGAATTTCTGTGTAATTCAGAGTGCGTTATGGGATATGTAAATATCCACCACCATGTTGCCAGGGTTTTCTGGGTGGTTGCTACAGTAGGTGGTTATTTACTGGCCCAAGACAAAAGAGTCCATTCCCAAGTCTATAGCAATAACCTTGTTCAGACTGTCAGTCCAAATCTAAATTTTGTGCATATCCGACTGAAATTTGATTAGATTTCCCTTGTGCAAAATAATTATACCCTTATTTATTTTATTCTAAGTATACTACACTTTTACATATGAAGAGTTCAGAAGCAAAAGCCTCTAAATGCCATTTGAAATTTTCTTCTTTAATGATGATTTTTATCAAACTTGTATATTTAAGTTCAGTGATTTCACTTAAATGGCAATGATAATTACCTATTAAGTGTTATTTAAAGGTATAGCGGAGGATCTTTCTGAATTTTAGAGAAGACCCGCCCTCTCCAATTTTTTAAAAAAATGCACATGCACAAACACAACACTCTTGCTCCCGAGAGGGAACGTCTATTACGCCTTGCACAATTATGTTGCAAATTCTAAACTAACTCAAAAATATTCATAAAAAAGACAACATGTCAAATGCCCTTCCGTGTTTTATTTACTTATTATACTGATCGATTGAGTGACCGAGGACTCAAGACATGATATGTCCAACCCTGTATCACACGAAATATGTTCTGAGGAAACTATTTTGCAAATCGCAATTACGTTACATAGCAACATATAAGCAGTGCTATTACGTTGGTCCTTAACCTAATATCTCTTATTGTTAATACGTTATTTTTTATACATAGTTGCATATGGAGAAGTAGCTTGTTGCATGTGTAATAATAAACACTCAAGGTTTTAGAATATGAACACACAAGATTTTAGAATATTTCAGCGTGATACCATTTACCATTTTGGTCAAAAGGCTACTTTAGACAAATTGAGATGTTTACCGTGTCTATGCGGTGCATGACTCGTGCCAGGGCTAGCATTGTAGCTTGCATTAACTTTTACTAGTGATTTTAAATGGATTTCTCCAAATAGCGTGACAAACTTTACCTGTCTGGTAGAATCTTCGCGACTGCGGCATCAGTGAGAAGCCCAACCTGTGCTTTTAGCGCACGCCAGCGTGTGATATTCATCCAAAATCTCTCTGGTCTTGTTTCTATATTCTGCGGCCTTTCTCTTCTTATCATACACTTCGTAAACATTTTTTCTCTTTCGACCCTCAGCCATTTTCAAAGGAATGGCTGAAACCGTAACTCCGACATAATACACCTGAAAGTGAAAACTACATAGGGATGAGCACGTAGCCTACGACGGCCTTACCTAAACATATCACCAGAATGATTGACACTTAGGTGGACCAATAGTATAGACTACCCACCCGGAAAAAGAAAATCCTCCGCTATACCTTTAAGTGAAATTACTGAACTTAAATATACAAGTTTGATAAAAATCATCATTAAAGAAGAAAATTTCAAATGGCATTTAGAGGCTTTTGCATCTGAACTCTTCATATATATACTTAAAATAAATACCCTGCAATTGTACTGTTAGTATTCTAAATTGCTATACCTAAAGTCTGCTAAATTGGAACAACTAATTTTCTACTTCATTTACTTTAGTTGTCTGGAAGACGTGCTGAGCTCCAACTAAAGCTATTCTGTGGAACTAATACAAATATATACTTTAGATACACTTTACATATCTTGCATTCAAAAAGTGATATTTTACAGTGATCATACTATCCTTAATAATAGTGATATTAAAACACATTTTAGGCTTAACATTAAGAAATGTGCATTGTGTAATAAAGTCCTCCAAACAAATTTTAATTATATAATTTATACTAGTAATTATGGCAGGTTGTGGAAATGGGGGTGTGTCATTAATATTATGACTGATGTTGTTTATTGTAAGTGTTTGTTGCCTTTTTTGACTCCTTTATCTGATGGGCCTACCCTTTTCTTCATCCTCTCTGGGCCAGCATTCGCTAACCTGGCCTTTTTAGGGGGCTTTTCTCAGGACGGATGAGAGGATGCTTAATTGCTTTTTAACTTACTTCTTTGAAAGAAACATGCAATGATCAATTCATCCATGGCCAATATATAATTATAAAATATAACATGGTTTTAAAAGTCAACTATAACATCAACTATGCAATACACTTTAATTTATTTAGTGCTAATAAAATTATTAAGCTTATTTGGAGAAAGAGATGTTTATAATGCGACAATAAGTCAGCCATCGTGAGATAAGGAAAATATGACTAGACCTAGACTACTTGTCCTGAGCAGGTGTTGTCAGTGAACAGGCTGTAAAACTGTTGGCTAAGTTACAGACACTCATGAAAAACTGATACTAATTATTTGGGAATCATTCTCTAACAGTAGTCAAGTTGTGTAAGTCATTGTTTGAGTAACATTTTGTAATCGATTTGTTGTAACATTAAAACAGGAGATCATGACTTAATCTGTACTCCAAGTGATGCTTGAAGCTCCAGTGCTTTCCTCTGTGGGTAAACTAAACTTTCGGAAGATGTTGTAGCAGAATAACGTGAACAATTCCAGGATATGCTTTTTTTGTCATTGGTTGTTGCGCTAAATCTTACCCAGATACAACAGTGTTCTTTTCTGATTGGCTATTGTGAAGAATTTATTTATTTTTTTGATTGAGCAGGCTCGACTAAGCACTAAGAACTCCAGGGGATATGTGCTTGATTCCTGCCGGTTCCATAGTGAGAGCGGCAGCCAGATAAATTTTAGGCGCTGCAGGCATATTAAAGGTGCTCTAAGCGATGTCGCTTAATAACAATTTTATTTGACTATTCCTTTTCTTCCTTGTTGGCCTAATACGAGACTTCCATAGATTTCCATGACGCATGCGCAGAAGAAAGAAATGGAATAGTCGAATAAAATCGTTATTTTTGTTTGTTTTTTCGCACAAAAAGTATTCTCGTCACTTGATAAACTTATAGTTGAGCCACTGTAGTCATATGGAATATTTAAACATTTTCTTCATTGACTTTCTGGGCCGTCAAGTGTCATTCCCTTAGGAGCCTATGTGGTAGTTATACAGCTCTCAAATTTAATCAAAAATACCTTCATTTGTGTTCCGAAGATAACCGAAGGTCTTACGGGGTTGGTACAGCATGGGGGTGAGTAATTAATGACTTAATTTTACCATTTTTGGGTGAACTAACCCTTTAAAACTGAGTTACAAGGGCCAAGGGGTTGAAATATTCCCCTACGAAATGCAACAACCCTTCATGAACCCGATACGTCATCAGTCGTCGGCGATGGCTCTGCCATTACAGAGTTTGTACAGGATTTCTCCATGACAACAACTGACAATCAGCGCAGCTGCTTTTAACTTTGAATAAACATGATGATTATAACATCCCTTCCTCGAAATGTATGTCTTTTCTGATTGGAAAGGTAATTTATTACACCATTTCTTAATTTAAATGACTATAGTGTTATTATAAGAGTAAATAAATTGTGTGGTGGAATCATCTGGCGCTAAATTTAAATGTTTAACCGTTTGCGATCCATCTCGCCGGTGATTTCCGTTGCATTCCGTGAACTTTTCTCTTAGCCCTCCGTTTGGAGTGTGCCTCTGAGAAATCTCTGTTTCGAGGGCTATGTAGCCCTACCCCTTCGCCCTACCCTTCGATCTCAACAAGAATCGGGACACCCTTCACCCCTAGACGTGAACGCGCAAAATGGAGGTGTAGGGCCAAGGGGTGAATTGGGATTGAGCCTAAATCTCCAGTACCCACGCAATCGAGACGGCATTTTGAAAGTTTTGAGAAGTTTGTATTCAACACTTGTCGCCCCGGGTGACACAGACGCCAGTTAAGAACGATGTAAGATGACGTAAATGAGTGGTGTATCATTTCATAGTGATATGTTTGCACTAGCGCTTACCACTCGGTTTCGAGGGACAAGGGCTAGGGGTAAGGGGAAGGGGAAGGGGCAAGACAGTGAATTGGTATTCAGCCGATCTGAAACAGATTCATTAAGTTATTACTCCAACACATCCACAACATCATTAACCAATGTGGTTGAATGACCAATTTGAGACAATGCAGGGTAACACTTTATTTGAAGGGGTGTGCATAAGACTGACATGACACTGTCATAAACATGACATTAACACCTGTCATGAGCATGAAGGAGTATTTATGAATGTTTATGAATGTAAATTATGACACTTTTAATGCAAAGTTGACATTGTTTAAAATGTCTTTGTTATGACAACTTGACATTAACAAAGACAAAAACTGTATTTGTTATGACATGTTTTGGTGCTGAAGACCCTGCACAATGACATGGGCCATGTTGGTGCAGAGAAAGTATCTCATCTCGCCCATGAGAGGTTTTATTGGCCAAATATGCAGCAGGATATAGATGACTATGTAAATAAAAGTTGTAGCTGCATTAAACAGAAACGCCCCAATCTTCCACAGATAGCAGCCATGGGACACATATCCACGAGCAGTCCATTTGAGTTAGTATGCATCGACTATCTCTACCTGGGGCAAAGTCAGAGTGTGAGTACACCCTGGTCCTTGTTGATCACTTCAAACGCTTTGGGGATATATTGGGAAAAATAGCAGCTGATAAGATATTTCAAGACTTCATAACTTGCTATGGTTATCCTGAGAAGCTCCACCATGATCAGGGTAAGGACTTTGAGAACAGTTTGTTCAAAAGGTTACAGCAGTTGGCTAGTATTGGTCATTCAAGATCCACACCATACCATCCACAGGGAAATCCTGTGGAGAGACTGAACCGCACACCTCTGCTAGATGATGCGTACCCTGGAAGGGTAAAAAAGATCACCTACCCTATGTTGTACACGCCTACAACTGTACAAGGCATGAGGCCACCGTCTTTTCCCCATTCTTCTTGACTTACTGTTCCCACCAAAAACAGAGCCTGAGTCACCTGATTGACAGGGTTATGCATAGAAATGGGCAAAGAGAATGTGTTCTGCATATGAAATTGCTCCAAATAACAGTGAAAAAATCTTCAGCCAAAGGCAAGTGTCAGTATGACAGACCAGTCAGAGGTGTTGTTCTTCAGCCAGGCGACCGAGTGCTGGTAAAAACCTGTCTGAGAGAGGCGGGTCTGGAAAGTTGAGGGCTTACTGGGAGCAGACAGTACATGAACTCCACGTGTTGTGGAGAGAGTTGATAATAGACCAGTTTATAAAGTGCAACCAGAACTGACACTGAAGGAAACACTTCCTGCACCTGGAAAAAAGAAAAACAAAGATAAAAAAAAAAAAACAGAAACAAACCATTGAAAATACTCGGGAAGAAAACACAGACAGCTCTGATGAGGAATACAACAGGCTGAGCATCATCAAGCAGTGCACCATCCTCAGACTGAACAAAGACTAAGGGCTAAAGCTTGTGAGTTTCACCGTACTGTTAGAGAGGATACGGACACCCAAGATCATGTTCAGGATACATCACACACACAGGACGGAGCTCTTCAGGATTTCACAGTGGAGGATGAACATCAAGTGGAGGAAGAGCAACAGGTCTGTCCTGGCCTGGCCTGTTTAAATATATATATATATATATATATATATATATATATATATAAATTTGCCTCAATCTGAGAAGGCACGTGCCCAGCTGTTTGAATAGGCACCTCTGATCGGCACCTCTAATCATTTCATAATGTTTTCCTCACCTTTCTCACCTAGCCATGTTAAAAAAAGGCTAGTGCCACATAACTTTATCTGAACTTCTTTTAAAAATTGAACAGTCGTCAGACCATGAACACCTCTTCATTTTACAGTTGCAGGATGAGGAACACAAAAAAGTAATAATAAGGCTACTAATTTTATTGTTGTTCAATATTAATTTAAACCGTCTTCTGCCTTTAATTATTATTTATCACATTATAAAATGTTTTAATCATTCCACTATTGTTGACAGAAATCGTTTGGATGAAAACAGACCCCCTATCGACACAACATTTTTTTAAAAAAATAAACAGATAGTAAACATTTTAAAATTCTGCTATTGCTGCTGTTTTGCACAATGTCCCGAGCGACTTTAATGCGACTGGTTTATTTTTGCCGCGGTAGGCATTTTGGCATGCTTAAACACAAATGCTGCCGAGTAACATGGTTTAGTAGCCTAACTGCAAGCCCTGAAAATGTTTTAATTTTATGATCATTTGGTTTAATTTATTACACTTATGTTTCAGTTAATAAATAACAAATTAAATCAACACAAAGCAAAAGACAAGTAACCTATTGACATAACCTTTCCAAATTATAGAAAAACTGGGCACACAGTGTACCTACTTTGCTTAAATTTAATGGAATAATAGAGGCCTATTTTTATTTCATGTTTATTTCATTTGAATTTACTTTTTTCAGTATTGTGATTATGAATTCGTTTAACTACAATGTTAACCTTATTAATTATTAATCTGCGACATTGAGAGCTGAGAATTAATTAATCATTGATTAATCTGCGACCTCAGCTCTCAATGAGCAGTGGCAAATTATGTCGGACACTTTAAATAAATAAACCGATAATAAATTCGCTAATAAACAGCTACCTATTTAAGCTTCAAGAACGGTAAAACATAAAAGCTGTAGGCCAACAGCATGTAATGAGGTTCGATCTCGGGTCGTTTGGAGGTCCCTGAAGTCTAGGATGATGCGTTAACCACAGAGCTGGTATACCGTTACCGTTATATTACCATTATCGTCTTATACGCTTGTAATGCCTCATTGATGTAGCCTAATATGTTTCTACTGCAATGTTTTACGTTTTCATTATTTATTCAATTTACTTTCAGTATTGTGATTAATTAATTAATTTAACTACGTTTCACTTGAATTAATCTGCCACCAACTTTCAATCGCTCTGAATGAGCCACGCAGCGTGGCTGCAGGAGATTACACAAAACACGGACACTTTTCAAAGTCTGTGATTGTAGCGTCTCTTAACGGCAAAAAGCAGTAAATACACCCCAAATTTTTACCGCCGCGCATTCTGGTTGTCTGCCTACTGTACCAAATTCCAAAACATGCCTTGCCCGTTCGGGTTGTGTTGCCTCCTCCTGGGCTCTGGATTACAGGAAGAAGAATCAGAAATGACGCATATTGCGTCTTAAGGTTGTCCGTACGTGCAGGCGCTAACCGCGCGTCACCGTTTACATCGGGATATTGCCAATATATTACAAATTCCATGTATACCGGAATAACTCTTTCTGCTCACGCATGTAAACGGGTTGTTCCGAATGTTTCAGAAACCCGAATAGTGACCGTAACCCGACCATAACCTGAATATTGACAGCTTGTAAACGTAGTCAGTGTCATCTAATGTTCTCACTGAATGGGTCTTGCGGAACTGTGGCCGGGACTCCCCGCGTAAGCTTCTGCCCCTAACAGGCTTATGCAGGGCACTAGAAAGGCAACGAAGTGGCATTTTGGTAGGAATCCCGTTGTTGTCAGTTCCCTCCAGCGTACGTAGGAGTGACCAACTGAAAGGGAACGTCTCGGTTACATATGCTGACCATACCTGTCAACACTCCCGTTTTTAGCCCTAATGTAGTCAGGTATTTTATTGTGTCTGAACAAATGCAAATTCAATCTAGAAGAAAAGTAATAGCTTGCCTCTCCTTAATAAAACAGACAGTTTGAGGTATCATTCATATCTGAAGCACAAACGGTGCAGAACAAGTTATGAGGCAAAGTTTAATACTTAGTTTCAGAGGTCTGTTCAAATCACTAACGCTTAGTATGAGCAATAATAACAGAAATACGTCCCTTAGCAAGCACCACTAACCATGTTAATGATGCCCGACCGGGACTGGAATAACAAAATGAAGATGGGATGAACTCTGTGTGTATGCATGAGTGATGGAAGTGGCCTTCCACCTCCTCAGCAATAACTGCCTCTTATCAGCCCTGTCGCGGAGGAGAAATGTGGATTTCATTATTTGTTGCAGTTAATGTTTGGTTCTGGTTGTTGACAGGCACAGCTGGCTGAGAGGAGATACTCAGCCAATGTCATCCCCATTAATATCACTTTATCAAGCACACAGTTAAAAGAGAGAGAGGCGAGGAGTTGGGGAATAGTGAATGAGGAGCAGAGAAGAGAGTAAAGGGAAGGAAGAGAGAGGGCTGCCCACACTGAAACCTTGACTGATGCTTTTGACACCAACCGAGAAAATGCCTCAGAGTTAACAGCACCGTCAGCGTGTGACATTGAGGCTCGGCAGCATTTCCTGTTTCCAAAGCACTGCAGGCCATGAACTAACATAGGCAGCTATGAAGTAACATCAATGAGAAATAAATACACAATGGTTAGATATGAAGAACACAAGTTTACACCATTCATAATACTCCTAATTTTGTTCTTCCTATTCCTGTTTAATATACCGTTAACGGAACTGTTTTGTTTTTTCAAAGATTCAAGATAAGAACCCTATTACCACTGAGGTCACGGAACAAACACACACCAATCGATCACGTTAAATGCAAAAATCAGCTTGGCTGACTCATTTGCTCAAAGGAGGTTAATAGAGAAAGGGTGCTGGAGGGGAAAACGAGTGGCTGATTGTCTTGTCACTGGTGACGGTAACAGTACAATCTCACCAACTGTGTATCACACGAAATACGTTCTGAGGAAACTATTTTGCAAATCGTAAATACGTTACATGCCAACATATTTGCAGTGCTATTACGTTTTTCCTGAACATAATACATCCAAGCAGGTTTCTTTACTATTTATGCATAATCGTGGCATTAGAATTTTGACTCTTTTGCATTCAACTGTCATATCAATTAAGTTTTCCTTCGCATTTATTAATATAATAGACGGTGATTATTAATTCACATTCAAATAATGCGCCTTCAAGAAGCGTTACGACATGTTTTACGGCAGTGATATCAAACGCTCATTGGCTCTCGCCTGCTTCGTCACAGATTGCGACATGCCGTGTTTCAGTCGGTGTAGTACATTCACATTTGAAATGGAGAAGAGCGCGCGCCTTCAGACAGAGAGCGAACCGAAATCAGATTAACATTTTGGATTAACGTTAATAAGTTTAATTCTGATCTGTACCTCATACACAACTACTATAATACTGCCAGAGGACTGCGACTGCAACGCATCATCATGTGAACGACTTTTGGTAATGTTAATAATAAATAAATAAATTATTGTGAAATGTATCTGTATGTTATGTTTTTTTTCTTAATTGTGTTACCCACGTAGTTTTAAGGAATGGTTATGGTTAGGTTTAGGGAGAGGAGTGGGATTAGTGGCTCAAAATATATTTTAATGCTAAAACTCATTTAACAACACATCTCTGTCTATTACGTTTTATCCTTTTTATATTCTGTATAAAATAACTATGTTTTTTGGAGTAAGGGGTCTTGTTACATTTATCTTTAAAAGTGAAAGTATACAGATATCGTTATGATATGAAACATATGTAAATAGTTAACGTTTTGTAGCTGTAAAAACGTAATAAGGTTACGTTTAAATGTTGCAAATACGTCCATATTATACGTTTTAGCATCTATCCAAACGTACAAAAACGTACGTTACATATCTTTGAAAATAACGTATTAAATCTACGTATTAACAATGAGACATATTACGTTAAGGACCAACGTAATAGCACTGCTTATATGTTGGCATGTAACGTAATTGCGATTTGCAAAATAGTTTCCTCAGAACGTATTTTGTGTGATACAGGGTTGAATCTCACAGACAAAGCCGTGCCAGAGAGTGAGAGCGCTGGAAGAGGAGTGAGCTCTCACACCACTCATGGGGAAATACACACTGTGAGCTGGCCAGCTCTTCCTCACATCTGTCTCACAACCAAAAGTGTTCACACATTAACATGAACACCTGAGGCATTATTCAATTACCTGTTCCTCAGACCTGCACAGATTCTGAAACCAAACCTGTATAATTTTCTATATCATCTTATTTGAGAACCAATGGTGTTTGAAGTCACCGTCAGAAGATTATTGTGGAATAATGACTACAATGTTTGTTTGTTACCAGCTATTCATAAAGACTTTATAAGAAGTTATTCAAATTATATATTAATCACCAAGTATCATCTTAATTGTTATACTATAAATCTATATTAAAGTTTAATGGAATCTCATTCAATGCTTTTAGAATCTTGACATTTTTTACAAAATCCTTTTGTTTCTGTACTTTTAAAATTAGCATATTTTAATGGCAGTATATTTATTGAACAAAAATGAATAATTGTAATTATCAAAATAAACTGAAAATAGTAAAAACTTTGCTAAAGTGGTTGTTTTCAACAGTATTTTATTTTTAATTAAAAACAGTATTTTAGCTAAAGTATTTGTATAAATAATGTGTGCATTTTACTCCATCCTGGTGAGCCTTTTACCCTTACCTTGTCATCTCATACATTTATAAGATTTTTAAACAAAACAAACCACTTTTAAGATTCATTTTCAAAAATGTTGCTCCATCAATGTTCAATAAATACATGTTTGTTCTGCTATACACACTGTGGGAGTTGTGAAAAGTTTTTTTTTTTTTTTTTTTTTTAAGGGGTGCCTTTAGCTCCATTGTAACCTATATTTTTAGTTTGACTTTACAGTACTTGCACTTACGTGTACTTACAGTGTACTTGCATAAAAAGTACTGGGTAATAAAAGGTACCTTGTTATAACCCAGTTATTTGTAATAACTATAATAAGTACAGTATATATGGGAAACAGGACTGAAAAATAAAGTACAAAGTACAACCTACATTGTATTTATTTCATGATACATATAACATATATTACAATAAATAAAAATGTAATAAATTTAAATATCATTCTTTATTTTTTACATGATGGGGTAGATACGTCAAAAATTGCATTCTTTTCATTCTTTTTGTCAAAAACACCAGCACACCGGCATCCAAAACACACGTGGATGAGCAACGTTTCAGCAGGGTGCGCACACACTGTCCCGAGGACTTGAAAATGATCTCTGAATATTCTCCTGAAAATACTGAACTGCCCTCACAGCAAGTCTGTGAGCAGAAATACAATCATTTATAATGCAATTTAAGTCATTTATGCAGCATTCCAAAAACAACTGAATTAGTTTCCGCGACAGATGAGCATCTTAACTTACTGTGTCAGCTAAAACACACACATGCGCTCACACAAGTCCATGACAGCTGGTGTAAAGTAGTTTACCTGGGCCTAGAGGGCAACAGACTAATCACAACTTCTCTCTTTAGATTATTTGTGCAGGTAATAGCTCCCGGAATATTCTATGGCACAGCCCGCTGTTGTAAGGACATTGTTTCAATGAGATATTACGGTGAGGCTCAAGGTCGCTGAGGCACGGCCCCCCGCAGGGGCATTTCATGGAACTGTGGGTAATATGTTTAGTGACGAGAATTTGATCATCAGACTACAGGTTACTTGCCTTGTTAGAGGAAACCCTGGTGGGGAAAAAAGTATACTTTATTGCATTTCAAATATATTTCCTTTTCAATAGTCCATTGCAAATATACAAAAAGTACCATCTTTAAAAAGTATGCTTTGACCTATTATCACAATACAACTTTTAACACACTTTTACACAAAAATTGTAATTTAGAAAAAAATACTTAAAATGAAAGTTCCTTGTAATGTTTTAAAGTGAATTTATTTGAACGTTACTTTAAAATATACTTTAAAAAGTATATTTTAAACTGTATGCTCAAAATTGGCATTGTAACAATGCACTGTAACAAAGTACATTTTAACAATACATTATTGAATATCCTGAAGTTTTAGTAGACTTAAAGTTAAATTTGAGTATAATTTTTAATTTTACTTATTCAGGCTTGGAATTTGCTTCATTACTTTATTGCATTTTTTTTTCAGAAAGTGTTAAAATGCATGACTAGTGCATTAAAAGACGATTTTTAAATATATGCAATGTACAATTGGCTACTGTTATTGTGATTTACAGTAGATGTAAAATTTTTTAAAAAGTTTACATTGGCAGAGAAGAATAATGTTACAAACATGCACACAAATCTATATTAAACAACACACCAACAGCACTTATACTCACTCACTCACACACACTCACAATACAGGTACATGATAGAAAATTTGAGTTGATTGGTAGGTTGAGGCTTATCGTAATTCAAATGTCTCCTAAACTTGGTCTGTGACCAATCAGTTTTGGTTGCTCACTGCCTGCAGCAAATCAGAGGCAGAGCTGCTGACAGTACTTGTCTGATTCCACCTCGCTCACTCGCTCGCTCGCTGGAGGTTTGCAGATGAAGTACAATGCCACCATACATTATTAATGAAAAATTGAAAGCCGAAAGTATTGCGCATTCTTGGGAATTCGAACCAGTTCAATCAAGTGTCATCTCAGCCTGACCTTAATGGCGACTAAAACTGGCTTGGAATAAAATGATCTAGAACCAGAGAAAAAGTCCTGCTATTTGGAGGTAAGTTGTAGTCTACTAGTTATTGTATTATTCTTTTCAATCTCACAAACAAAAAACTGGCAATGTTTTGTTGTGCTTGAACAAACGGAAAACCAGGTTTAGGCCTATGGCACATGTAGGCAGCACTAAAACGTCCCATTCATCTGATTGGTCAAACTGTCCTGTTTTCTTTACGATATTAATTTTTTTTTTTTTACTAGATCTGAATGAAATGAGTTTGTAAACTTGTTTTTCCGCCTAAATAAAAGCTTGACTGCAGTTTCCGTCGAAATGCAATAATTATGTACATGCTCACGTGCATATAGAAATTTGGACAAATGTAATTTAATTTTTCGGTGCATTTTTTTTTTTTTACAATATAGGGCTATCACTTACACAAATAATAATAATAATAATTAGTATAGTATTAAGACTGAGACAATTTAAAATGGGTTCGAGTCCCCATTACAGTTCAGGTAGGCCACAAGTCAGTGCACAGATTTTTTCTATACACAGACTTTTTCTTTGTTCAGTTTGTACACCGAATAGCCAGGAGCTCTTCATTTTGAACTCTCAAAGTGTTGATCAGATTGATTAATCTGGTTATAGGTTCTTTAAAGAACCTTTGAGAAGGGTTCTTTGCAGTACTGAAAAAGGTTCTTTGTGGCACTAAGAAAAAAATAGGTTCTTCAAGGAACCTTTCAGTGAAAGGTTCTTTGGGGAACCAAAAAAGGTTCTTCTATGGCATCACTGCGAAACCCCCTTTTTGGTTCTTCCTGGCACCTTTATTTTTTAGAGTGTGTAGTACAAAATCAGTTGTTCCAAAATAGCACACTAACTAATCATTAACAAACTTGAAGTATACTAATAATTATTCTGGCTTCAAGTAAGTATACTTGGGTTGTTGTTTTTGTTTTTTTTTGTTTTTACCAGGGAAGGGTAAACTAGCACCAAAGCTGTTTAGCAGAATTTTATTTTTATTTTTTTTCAGATTTATTCAGAGGGAGACCCGCTGATATTTTGAACTAGAACTAAAAATACAGTACCAGCTTTCCTGCAAACAATCACACACATCATTACTTTTTGTTGTAATGAACTTGTTTTTAATAAAAAAAAGATTTTATTTCATCAGGGGTAACATTTAATACTTGAACTCAAGAATATCTTTGAACCATTGCAATTAATTGAGCTGGTCAAGCATTTCAGCCCTCTTTTTTATTTATTTCATTTTTTTTTTACCCAATTCAACTATTTTTCAGATGTATACCCTCCTGTGATTTGATCCCTGGATCTTTCCTCATTTTCCACTGTAATATTTCCCATGTTAATTGTTTCTTTTTATGTAATTAGTTTCCCATTGAATTCACAATGGGAGTCAGGCTGTGTAAAAAAACAAAAAAACAAAAACAAAAAAAAAACAGTCTATATATTTATGACAAATGCGAGAAGTGCATTACAGGACCTCCAAAAGTGTAGGCAAAATAATGAGGACTCAAATCTATTGATATTTATCTGGTTTGTAGTCAGAGCTTCAGGGGAGCTCACAGGGAGCCAACCGAATGCTCCTGATATAGTCAACAAGACAACAATTTCTGGCATCTCGGATATGCAGTAAGAGGGGTCTGCGCAGTGTCAAACTGTGTATCGATTCAAAGACTGAGGAGAAGCCAACTAACTGCTATCCACCTGAAAACACAAAACAGAGGTTGTTCAAGCAAACTCTTCTACCAAACATATTGAGTGAGCTGCCTTACGGCTAGTATACTGCCTAAAGAGGCAGCTGCGTTCTGCATCCGAAAGGTCATATAATCTCATAAATTTTGATAAAACATTTTTTTTTTAAACTCAAATAAAATTCTGCACAAGAGATTCGATTCCCAATTGATTTCTAACTTAATGCTGTTATTATTTTTTTTACATCAACCCTAACAAGCATAAAAACTAGCTCACACACAAATACTTATTTTAATATTTCTATTCATAATCAACAGTTCTCTAACTGCATCCTCCAACTGGCACAATGCACTCAAAAATTTCTCAGCAAATGATGCATGCACATTTGGGCCAAAATTAGTTTTTTTAGGCTCTTGCAAAAGAGGTTCAGCTCAAAATGTGTACTTGGTAAAATCAATTAAATCATTCACAAATTACAATTTACATTAAAGTATTTTAAAATGGATGAGCCATAAATTTAAGCTAATTGCATTTAGATTGTATTTAAAAATTTTCTTTTTATCTGAAGTTCAGGCTGTCCATATTTATAATTGGCTTGAACAACAGAATTGAGTTCACTGATAGTTTCATGTCAAAGAAACCTGCTTTTGCTACTCTGAAAATGTTAATATTTTTATTGGCCTTATTTAGTATGCCCATTGTGTAGTCCCAGAAATAAAATGTAATGTTAAATAAGCTTTACCAGCATAATAAAACAGAGAAATGTTGTTGTTGAGACAATTGTAGCTGTTATACTTCTTGTTTTTTTTTTTTTTTCAAATGCAATTACAAGATGAAGTTGCTGTTCCTTCATGATCTCTAAAATTAATATTTTCTGTAAAATGTCTAATGAAATCTGCTTCTCTTACTTTGCTCATGGGCCTTTGTGCATTCTAGCAAGAAAACACAATCTCAGGTCCAAATTTAACCAACGGCATATGCACATTATTTGTGGTAATATTAGTTCCCAGTGGGTTATGCACTGACAACAGATCAAATAAAGTTTAGCAAATTCGCAGAAACGATTAGGACAAAATAAAGCAATCACAAAAATGATGCTGTAGGGAATTAGAACAAATGTGCACTGGCGTTTCGGAAATATTCTGCAGTGCAGCTTAGCCTACAGCCAAGCTTGTTAATGCACATTACAGACAATGTTTGTGACAAGATAAATGTTTAATAACCATTGTGTCTTTATGGTGTGGAAAACACACATTTTAATATACATGCCAACAAGAGACATTTCCAAAATTAGACTGTCCCTGACTGAACTGGAGGATTGGATGAGTGTCAAAACAAATGAGACATCCTCTCAGAGCTGCAGTTGGCCAGTTCCCAAGACCTTTAACTGCACCTTTCCATCAGAGCTGACAACGCCGATTCAGTCTAGCAGACGGGCTTCTATAGATCACATTCCTCAAGTGCTGTCACTTTCATGTCTGACTAGACCACAGGAGAGAAGGTAAAATTTGTATAAAGGGTTTGTCCTGCTCGTCAAACAGGATGTGACATCATACTCTACATCAAACCTCTTAGACAAGAAACTAGTTGTGAAGATCTAGCCAGAGTTTGCACTGTGATTTTAAAATTACTTTGGCAGAATCACAATGTTGCGTTGGGTTGCTGTAATGAGCCCACAAAGATAAGTATAAACTAAACAGTCTTTAAAGTTGCAATGTGTAAAAAGGTTGAGTATCTATAAACAGAAATGCAATATGACATCCATAACTATGCTTTCAATGGTGTATAAAGAACTTACTTAATAAACCGTAATGCTTTTATTACCTTAGAATTAGACATTTATATCTCCATTACCGCGGGAATCCCCTTCTATGAAGGTCGCCATATTGTGACATCATGTTGTCGAACGCGAACAAACAGCGCTACAGAGTGCGTTTCATCACTACCTTGAAAGAGACGCAGCAGAAAGCTGGAAGCTAGCCATAAACTCTGTGAGTAGTGACTTTTCCCTTGTCAGTGGGGTAAAATATGTAGTTGGGATTGTTTCAAGTAACTTAGTTCTCCCTTGCTGTGTTATGGGTTTGTTATGTGGGGATAAATGTGCTGTTACATTCGTGAGACAGCTGATTAGTACTCATGTAATTGGCTGTAAAACAGTTACAGGAATCACAAACCCGTCGATCTTGTAAGAGATCTAAGTCGATCGCGGAGAGTTTTCAAAATCAAAGAAAAAAGCCTATTATGTGTAGTAAATGGTGTCTATGGGATTTGGACTCATGCGGACGCGTCGAGAAAAAACAAGGCTACGCTTTAACCAGTTCAGTACTGTCCAACAGCTCATATTAGCCAGCTAAACTTTTACTACCCTGTTAGAAAAAATATATAGCTGCATAGTTTCATGTGTTAATACAACCCCAATTCCAGAAAAGTTGGGATATTTTGTGAAATGTAATAAAATAAAGAGTCTGTGATTTGTTGATTCCCTTGAACCTTTATTTAAATGACAAAAGTGCAAAGAAAAGATTTCCAATATTTTCACTGGCCAATTTAAAGGTGCATTTCGCAAGTCTCTGAGTTTTTGCAGAACTATGCTCCCTCTGGCGACAAGCGAAACTGCAACTAGAGGTGTGCATGGACAACACGCACACGCACGCTTGCACGAGCTGTTCATAACCTAGCATCAGCCGCGCAAATCTTTTGTTACAGTCATAATGTCTTCAGGGGTAATAAAGTTATAAATCTGCAAGTCATTTTAAATATATTAAAGGAAAGGCATTTGAGTAAATTACACACTTATGTGTAAGGGGAAAATGGGGGTAGTAGAAAACTTTTCATTTTCAACTTTTCATAGATGGTTTTTGTTTCCATCTATCTCCTTGTTGAACTGTTTTATGTGCTTACAGTATCCACTTATGATTGTATTATTATGTAAACACGTTCATGATGATATGCACTCACACAGGGTTTATTGAGGCACAACACAGAAAACAACAATCCACAAGGGGGCTAAACAGAACTGACGGGCAGTATACCAAGACTAAGGCAAGAAAATAACTAGGACTAAATACTGATACTAAATAATAAATACTCACAATTCTTAGTACTAAGTACTTCACAGAGAGTAACATACAGTGATTGACAATGTACCGACAAAGGACAGCAAACACAAGGGGATTAAATAGGGAGAAACTAATGAGGGGGACAGGTGACACAGACTAGGTAATAATGACAAGACGAGGATAACAAGGGGGCGTGGTATCAAACGAGAAAACACAAGCACATGGCCCAAACAACAGGCCATGCGCTTGTACACAAAACATGGTTTCTTTGTCTTAGGTGGAATTTGCGTTGGGGTTAGGAATGAACAACAAGCCGGTCTCTTTGAATCCATCTTTTGTTAAAAGTTGACTAAAGTTTTGTCGCTCGAGTCGTCTTCGATATGGAGAATGGCGGTGAATACACAAACCTGCCAGACATAGCCAGGTGAGCATGATGTCACGCCCAGTCTCAAATTCCGTCCGGAATCCCCTAATTTATTTTAATGTTCATGATTATAGAGGCAATCGCAGTGATCCGAGAAGGGCTCATTCAGCCCATCTGGCATGTATGGATTAGAAAAAAGGGGTATTTTTAACATGAAATGTTGCGCAATGCAGCTTTAATTGTATTTTGTAAATTTTAACACATTTTGATTTTGATGGCTTCAACACACTCCAAGAAAGGTGGGACATGAACGTGAAAAGATTACAGAAAATCTAATATCTGTTTCTTAAAGTGTTTTGATACATTCAACAATAAGCAGGTGAATTGATTGAAAAATTGGGTGTAAAAGGAGCTTTTAAAGCATTGCAAGCTAAGTTGGGTCATGGCTCACCACTTTGTGCCAAGCATGAGAGAATTTTCAAACAATTAAAAAATGCAAGATTTAAAGATCAAAGTATTTAGATCTTTCATGCTCTACCATACAACATATTGCGAAAAGATTCAGGGAATCCAGAGAAATCTCTGTCCGTGTAGGGCAAGGCAGGACACCTCTATTAAATATGCGTGACCCTCAGAAGGCATTGCATGAGAAACCGTCATGCTACTCAGTTAAATATAGCCACATGGGTTTTGGAGTACTTTGGAAAACCTTTGTCACTTAACACAGTGAAATGCTGCAAGAAATACAACTCGAATCTCTGTTATGCAAGGAGAAAGCTATACAACTGTTCAATGCAGAGATGGCACCAAGTTCTCTGGGCCCGAGCTCATCTCAGATGGTCCAGAAGACAGTGGAAATGTTCAAATTCAGCTTGTTTTGAAAAACCGTCTTTGGTTCTCCCAAAGACGAAAAATCTGTCATGGTATGGGGGGTGCATCAGTGCAAACGACATGGGTGACTCGCATGTGTGTGAAGGACATGGAGGCGTATATTGGGATTATACAGTGGCATACCGTCATCAAGATGACACAAGACAATGTCAGGCCTCATTCAGTGTGTGCTACAACAGAGATGTGCCTGACTGCTTGCCTGCAGTTCAGATTTGTCTTTTATTGAAAATGCATCGCCCATTATGATAAGGAGATAGACTGTTGAGCAGCTGTCTTGTATTGGGGAAAAAATTCAAAACTGCAAATATTAGTATCCTCAACTCCTAAACTATTAAAAGTGTAATTAAAAAGGAAAGGTGAAAGAACACAGTGAAAACTAAACCAAACGGTACTGTAAATACACACACATATATATAAATTGTGATTGCTAAATATGAAAAAATAAATAAAATAAATAAATAAATGTCAACACCAATAAATTAATGTCATGGAGAAGCAAAGTAATAACTGGATCTCTCACATTCCATTAATGCACATCTCTCACCTCTGAAGCTGAAACATTATCAGTAGCACCCAGACTGTTTATTAGTCAAGTACTATGGTGTCTCTTAAAACTTAATTGACATTTTACTAACTTAATGGTTAAATTATGACACAAATTATGTGACTCCTATATTAAAGTGTAATTTATTCCCTTAATGACAAAACTGAATTTTCAGCAGCCACATTGTCACATGACCCTTAAGAAATCATTCAAACAGCACTTATTTGAAATAAAATTATTGGTTACACTTTACATGTGTGTGTGTTACAGTGTAATTACACATGTAAGTACTGAGTAAGAATAATTAACTACATGTACATACTTTAAGGTTAGGGTTAGGAATAGGTGTTAACTTGAATGTAATCAATGCATAATTGATTGTTATTATTACAGTAACTACATGTAATATTATAAAGGTCTGTCACTTTACTGCCATTTTGATCAATTTAATACATCCTTGCGGAATAAAAAAGTATAAATGTCCTTATTATGTTTTCTTTATTATAGAATTGTGCTGAAAATCAGCACTTTTGCCTGGGATATTGCTTAAGTGTCCACATTTCCAATTGCCTGTTGTGAGTTTTGAAATGCATGCCGCTAATGAGAGACATGGCAAATCACCACTAGAAATATAATCATAATTCTGTTCTAGGTGAAATGGCTGTTAATGCATGAGTATCTAAAGAAGCTCCCTGCAGAGGAAGCCGGCACCAGCTGTGCAGTGTTGAACACTGACTCTATTATGGCATTTTAATGATTAAATGCACTGCTTTAAATCCATCCAGCCATGCATAGCAAATAAGCAGAAAATACAATTAGTTTGGTATGCTTTTCTTTGATCTATGCTGCTCCTTCATGAACATCTGATTGTATCACTCAAAGGTCAAATGGGTCTTTGTTTGAAAACATTCTGCACTTTTGCAATATTCAGTAGTTTTATTTCACATTAACTCCAAGACTAGGGGACAAGAAAACCAAAGGGGAAATCCAAAGCCATCTTCAAGATAAACCCAATCACCCAAGACCCCGGGGGTCCCAATCTTAATTTGAATTGTTAGATGTTTCAAAATGTCTGAATAAGGTGCAGTAAGCTAAGAAGATAATGGCCAAATCTGCAGGATTTTTTACAATTGCTGCACTGATCTGAAGGAAAATATGAAATAATTTATGAACATATTTAGCAAAATAAGCTCTTTTGAGCAAACTAACAGTGACAAGGCACATTAAAACAGTTAGTTTAGCCTAGAAGACTGAGACTGATGGTGCACAAACAAAATCAAAAGGGAACATTACGAAATAGGTTTTTTGAAAACACATCTTGTATCATTCTGGATTAATCAATTAATTTACAGACTACTTTGATGCAGTCTTCTTTAGAAGTTTATTTTCCCAGTATCATTAGTATTTGTACATAATTATTAAAAATAAATTTGGATATAAAATGCTGAAACACAGTATTGAAAGAATCTAAAACTTAAAATATAAAGCATTTGTACTATTATTTGTAATTTGAGCAAAATAATCGGGATGTTTAACCAATATTGTGCAGCCCTAATATTAGATTTTAAAAGAACCAAATTTTGCGGGGGCAAACTAAATATCAATTAAATCATTATAAAAGTGATAAAATCCTCAAAATGAGGTAAACATGGCGTTAAATCAAACAGAAAAAGAACAAACCTTATATAATGTCAAATCGTATGTGAGTGAACATTAATGACATTGATTAATAAAATGAATAAAAACCACCGACAAACTGAATTTAATGTTTTTAACCTAAACAGATATTTTCCTATAGGATGTTCATACATAAAAATGTAAAATATATTAAAAAAAACATACATACATTTTAGAGGTTGTCAATGTGTTAATGTACGTTTTAGTGTTCGTGCAAATATGGAAATGTAAGTGAGCTTAGAACCCCATTTCGCATGCAGAACGTGTAAAACAGGATTTAGGGTTTAATGGTCTGTTTTTCTACGATGATCTTTTAGCCTTTCTCTTTCATCTAAAAGTCCAAAGAAGATCCTCAGGATGCCTCTTGTGTGTCCTTTCTCAGATCTATCCTGCTCTGTGGCACTTAAAAAAAAGCCAAAAAGAGAAACACAAGCACACTCTTCAAATTTTTACAGAAAGACTACCTCACACTGTTCCACTTAATTCCTGTTTGGTGTTGTAGATGCACAAATGCATTAGTCTGATGTGTGCTATTTTCCCAGAAAACCGGCCAAACCTAACACTCTCAGCATGAGGAAAACAGTCATGCTGAGCAATGAGCTTTTTAAGAACAAAAAAAAAAAAATAACATTTTTCAAAAGTTAAATAAGTTCCCCAGTCACTACGATTACACTTCCCCTGAATGCAAGTATTAGGCTAAATTGTCCAATTAATGGTGAATAATGAATTTTTTGGAAATTCGAAGAATCAAATCAAAGAGCATTTTTCATGGAGCGCATATCAAAATGAGGTTTTTAATTTCTAATAAAACTCTTCTAAAATAAAATGTGTTGATACTATCCTTTTTTTACAATATAATTTCAGTGTGTGCCGTCAAGTTCAGAAGGAGTCAGTAAAACACAGCTGTACATTTCTACCAATTTAACCTTGCACATTGCTTACAGTGCGCTTCAAACTTTCTCCCACAGATGTGAGGCTTGTCAGACTGTCTCAGTAACGCTCAGGGCGGGTTTCACTTCTGAGGCTAAACGTCACATGGGATATTCTTCAGACACCATTATGCCACAGCTATGGGAATCGTTCCATTCAAAAGTCTGTTACTATCTGCGTGTTATCAAAAATTGAACACGTGCGTGATGTAAGCCTCTGTCTCCTGCACGCCAGCACCCAGGGCCGTCTTTGATCAAGTATTCGAGATTCGCTAGATCCCCTTTGAATGCGGATGAGTGTGTTTGCCGGCAGCACAATGTTAACATTGTTTAATTAGCCTACTGAATTGTTTGTGTGAGAGGCACGCTCGCTGGTGCGTTTGTGTACCAAAGCGGTGTTTACACAGCTTCACCTCTGCAAAACAATTTACTAGCGAGTCATTCATCACTGATTATTTGAATGAAGTTTCTTAATGGCTTCTCATAAGGATTAGCTGCAGGATCTGCACTAAACACATTAGCTGTTTTTCCTGCCTGTTAAAAGACAAATTTGTGAAAGGACAAGGACATTTTCTTTGAGGATGACAAAAAGAAGTAATCCCAAAATGCATGCATTTTCATAATATGGATTGGTTGATACAATGTCCCAGTCATGCTAAAAAACATTATAAAACGGTTAGTTCCAATCCTGGATTCTGATTGGTCAATAGCTATGCTTTCTTCGTGATAAAAAACGGCTATGACCGCTTCACCCAACGGTTCGATTTATCACTTCACAACAGTGTGGTTCCTAAGTTGTTTGTATGTATTATTTATGTATATATTATTATGTATGTATGTATCCTATGTATTATTTGAGCTCTCATGCATATTACACATTGGAACGTTGTTGCTGTTCATGGCCAGGGACTATTTTTCCTAGCGGAAGGAAGGCTTATAGTGGTTATCTCAATTCTGCACGGTCTAACCATGCCTGGAAGTCACTGCTGTATTAAAAACTGCTCCAGTACCCCACAGGATACAAATGGGGTTACCAGGCACTCTCACTACCATCACTACTCAGTGATCCCAGTCCCCGGAGTATTAACCATCATCACATTTCACCCATTACTCACTTCATCAAGCACATCATGCACATGCCTCAATTCAGTCAGCGTCTAGCCTAGAACAAGGAAAACAGACTCACCTTACTATCTTCGAACTATTCCAGTTCTCCTACGACTATCCCCAATAAGTGCAGCTGTGTGATTTATCCTCGTGTTTCCTAGTCTGCATCTTGAAGATCCTCTTGACATCCCTAATTGTTACCAATACCTGTCTATAAATGTGTGCATCATCAGTCAGTTATACCACCTTTGCCTAGTTCACCAGTAAGAATAAAGACTTTGCAATGTCACCATTTCTCTATCTACATTCATCTACTTTAATCACTCACATGCTCTCTCCTTGCCTTCTTTGTGTTTCCAATAAAGTTGTTTTATTCCCGTAATTCCTGTCCAGTGTATATATCCAGACATACTATTGGCTGACATCATCTTTTTACCTGCTAATAAAAGGCTATGTCCCTATTTTCTTCCATGGCATCTAGCCAGCGCACACATTGATCCAACAGGTGGAGTTGGCTCATACACTGTAATGAATTGCTGTAAAAATTACAGCCATATTTTACAGCCGCTGGCTGTTTTCTAATAATACAGCATTTTGCTGTAAACTGCAATGCATTCTGGGGCCGCGTGGCGGTTTGATTCAAAATACAGAATATTGCTGTAAATTTCAAATCGACACAGAGGCATTGTGATCTTCAACGGTCGTGTCGTCGACTTTCGGATAGCGGCAAGAGGAGTGATTCTCAACTGGTAAGTGACTTATTTCAGTTTCTTATGTTTCATGTTGTGTTACTCGTAGACTATGAAGGTAATGTTATATTCGCGATTCATATTGGTTACCGAGGATCACGCATCCTCCGTACGGGGCGCGAGGGAGACTTGCGCGGGGCTTCAGCAGCCCAGACGCGGGTAGTATTTCACACATTCCCCGGGATCTATGGGCTCCTTTGTTGAGAAGAATTACATGCTTTTCTGACAACAGTCGGTATTCACACGAGCTTCGTGTTGATCAGCACACTTCGCCGTGATTATTTTATGGTGTATATCAAATCAAAATCAAGTAATCTGTTAAAATGGGCGCCGAAATGAAAAAAAAAAAAAACAGATTATGAATGTTGCTGTGTCGTAACGTTATGTTTAATATTCCGGTGTGAAAATCCCTTATATTTCAGTACGAATATAAGCTATATCCTATATATTTTAGCTATAACGTTAGCCTAAGTTACTCTCTGTGTGTAATTTGCTTATTTGTTTTCATACTTCCTTTGTTAATTTTATTTAAAAGAAAGAGTTCCTGCACTCTGAATACTAAAATATAGTTTACATATAAAATGCTGAAACATAAAAATGGTATAGTAAAAAATAAACTATTGTCACATGTGGTATTGTTTTAGGAGACACTTTGACAAGAGGACACTGGAAGGCCAAGTTGTGTGTGAGGAGAGCATTCAGCCCAGCTTCCTGTCTGGCCTTACTACTGTTCACTGCATATTATTACATATTTAATCAGGAGGAACCAGCCTGCACCTTGGAGTTCATTTAAAGGTAATTATTGCATTCTTAACAACCTCAGTACATTTTACACATGTACTCAATATCTGCCTTTTGATGTATTATCTATTGACTTAAAGGGATAGTTTACTTTGAAAGTAATTTTTGATATGTTTTAGCTTACCTCAAGGGCATCCAAGATCTAGGTGTCTTTGTTTTCACAGTATTTTTAATTTCGACATTTTTAGGTCGAACCATTCTTGTCTTCAGTCATATAATGGAGGTCTATGGTCACCACCTCAAAGAGCATGCACAGAGAAGTCCAAATTAAACATGATTTAATGACTCGTAAATGTAAGTACACATTGATGGCCTAAGACAAACGGAAGTGATCTCTCGCGCGTATACGTCACTCGTCTCGTACGTCATTCGTTTTCTCACACAAACCGCTCGTTTCGTGTCTTAGGCTATCAATGTGTACTTACATTTACGAGTCATTAAATCATGTTTAATTTGGACTTCTCTGTGCATGCTCTTTGAGGTGGTGACCATAGACCTCCATTATATGACTGAAGACAAGAATGGTTCGACTTAAAAATATCAAAATTGAAAATACTGTGGAAACAAAGACACCTACATCTTGGATGCCCTTGAGGTAAGATAAAACATATCAAAAATTAATTTCAAAGTGAACTATCCCTTCAATTAGTTAAATCAGGTGTTTTAATTTGTGGACATAGGGTTAGGGTTTGGAGGTCTTCCTGGGAGGTCCTCATGACTGGAGTTGAGAAACACTGCTCTAACAGATTTCAAAATCATGATTACAAGCATGAAAAACTTAAAACCAATCCTAATTACATATTGTCTGTTTCCTGACCCTTTATGTGCTTTGTAAGAGAGGAACAAAGAAGAAAATTGCCATCTAAAAGGACAGGGCAAATGGTACAGAAGAAACAGGTTGCAGTGAACCCACATGTTGCCACTCTTCCCTGCAAAGTGGTGTATTCAGTGGAATTTCTGAAATGTAAGTACACACACAAATATCTATTTTTCCTTTAATTGTAACCTTTTAATATTCTTTATCTGACTCTAACTGTATCTGTCATCCCTCTGTCTGTCTCTGACTGTATCATTATGTTTTGTAATATATCTAATGTAATGTCCTTTTCAATATTTCTAGCCACTCTTTGCATCCTGTGATGGAACAGCATCCGGAGCTGAATTATTCTCCATTTTTGATCATTCGTGTTTTGGACTCACTTGGGGCCTTGTTGTTTGGACATGTTTGTCTGGGAACGAAGAGGTGACAATTCATTCATGTCTGTTTTTTTTTTTTGGTTTTTTTTTTCAGAACCATTTTATTATGATCATGTTGGTCAACTTGTTGTTTTAAATGTCATTTGCGTATTTCTTCTTTGTGTGAAGGGCCCTGATGTCTTATTTGTTTTAAGTAATTTAAAAAAAATAATAATTCATGTCCATTTGTAAATAATAAAAAAAAAATAAAAAAATATACAAAATACACTGTTTTATGCTTTTTTTCCATGCATATTTTAAAGTTATAAATTAAATAAATGTTGACCTGTTTTTATAGGATGTTGAATAGTTTGTTTGTTTTGTGAAGTAATAGGGGAATTAAGTTGCGTGTTATACAACACTTACTGAATTTAAAAACAATTGTTTAAAGCTTATGCAGTTGATAAATAATTAACATTTAAAATTCAGCTGGCATTTTACATATTTCCCAGATATAGCGAATACAAAGATTCATGGAACTACTGTAAAAAATACAGTTATTTACTGTAATCAGAGAATACAGTAAAAATCTGTAAATTAAATTACAGAACTATACTGTAAAAAATACAGTAACTGGCTGGCAACCCTGCTGCCAGTATTTTACTGTAAAATTTACAGGAAAATTTTTTACAGTGTAGACAGATAACATCTATCACATATCAGGGGTCACGTATTACATTTAATAGTACTTTGCAGCATCCATTTATTGTAGCACTACACCAGTCAAATAGTGACCAAATTTCAGTGAATCAATGAACCATTTGCATCCATTCCCAGCTTAATAGTTAGTAGAGGAAAATATTATCATAATGACTAACCAGTAAATGATTGTTTGTTCATCAAGCAAAGCTTTTCGTAAGACACTGAAAATAGCCCACAAGTCATATGGACTACATTTATGGTATCAAGCTTTTAAAATTATATTGCATGTAAATTCAGTCCAAAGTGTTGTTAATGTAATTTTCTTTTCTTTTTTTTCTTATTTTTTTTCTTCTTTATTAAAGTCAATAATTCAAGAATAATATTGAATCAAATTCATTACTCTGTTGACCTTCTCCATTTGACTCACATTGTACACTCTCATCCCCATGAACAATTAATTTTAGCTTGAACAAACTGTCAAATCACTTTTGAATCATAATGTGAGAGCTGCAGGTGATGAACAGAAAGACTTCTGGTGCTAAAACACAGGTGGAATCAACGGTGCTAAAACTTTTGGTAAAAAGAAATTATATATTACCAAATATATTTTGATGTGATGGGTGGATGGATGGATGGATATAATTCTACATAAATTTTGCTTAGAATGCAATATATGTTTCCTATCTGTAAACTTAATCTGAAAATGAGACAATATGATATAATTCTCACCCAATTAAACCCCTAGTGCTTAAACATTATATAAACAGTGTCCATTGGGTAATGTGATATTCACTGTTAATGCCCTCTGCTCTAATTTTCGCAAACAACAGATCAGGCCTATGCAACAAATTACTGAATCACACCCCTAAAGCCTCTCCTCTCCCACCTAAGAGCCCAGTTGAGGCGGTTCGTTCAGCCCCCCGGGAAGTTTCAAACAGTGTATCAAGGTTGTTTTCTCCTTAATTTGAGAAGAAACACAGTAATTCGGTGAGATAATGGACAAACCAAAGGCTCTGAAGTAAATTCTGCTACATTAGCGCATCAGCGCTGCACAAATTGTTGCATTTAACTCTGAAGTTCTGTTCTACACAACCTGAATCTGTCCATTCATATTTAAACTCCCGCAGTGCATCACTCAATGACTGAGTTGTTGTGCTCGCAGAGGAGGCAGAATGGGAGGAGCTGAATAGATTACTGTAGACCTTGCTCAACCAAAAGTGTGCTCATTTCAAAGAACGTCTCATTTAAAATTTGTCAGATTGTCATCTACGGTGGCATGAGAGAGACAGAGGAGATGAGGACGATACCTGCTGGGGCCTAGATTAAAAGCATGACAGATAACCATGTGTTTAAACAGAGCTCACACTGAGAGATGTGCTGCATTCTGGTTCATCAGGTCAGTGCAAGTACAGTGGCAATCTCTCTAACAAGACCAAAACACTTCTTTGCCAGATTAATCATTGATGTGTCTCCCAGACCGAGGCCACAGTCCAGTCACTAACTGCTCGCAAAACAGTCATTTGGGGGGAAATCGAGTGGCTCTTTTTCGAAATGATGGTCTCTAACCTGTGAGATTTTAATTTAGGGATGAGATTTATTGACAGCAATAAATCATAAAAACTTCTAAATGTTTCAGATTGATCAAAATTCCATATACCTTAAACAAATGGCACTATTTTTATTCTGTGAATAGTGACATTTTCAACTGTACACATCTAATTCATCAACACTGTAGTTGCCTTTCGAGGGAACTCATGCTGCATTGGGAATCGACACATTGGGGAACATCTTTAGCCTGTATGGAACTAGTCCAAACTTGATTGGTGTTGCGTCATGACGTCAGCCGTGATGTCGCATGTGACAGTGAGTGGAAGCTATAAAAGGACACCGGAACACAACAGCTTCAGTTTTCTGTTCTTCAGCAAACGTTATATGTGAAACTCTGTGTCTTATATGGTGTTGTTTGTTCGGTAAAACAAAGGTATACGATGGAAAAGTGTAAAGAGAACCAATTCAGACAGTTTGCGACCCCTTGTCCGCATTATTTGAGCGAGATTGACACACACATGCTCTCTGTTGTTTGTCTTGGAGTGGAGCATGCACGCTATTGCTTACTCAACAATCATCAGCAAGTTCTTGCGGTCCCACTCGCGAGGTGGATGTGGGAACAGTTGTCTCCCACTTGTGTAGACACCATCTTGACCACAGTAACGAGTCTCAAATGAGGCCAGGCCATCACTGTCAAACACTTCCAAAGGGTTCTGGGTCATATGGCAGTAGCGTCCAACGTGATCCCATTTTGGCCTGCTGTACATGAGGGCCCTGCAGTAATGGCTCAGGACCAGAGGGTTTTCCCCACAGGGCAACCGTTTTTCCACGATCAAAATAACACGCAGATGCCTGGTCATGTGGAAGAAACCAGGGTTCCCGTCCTTTGGCCCTGTATTGGGGGCACCATCAGAGAAAAATTCTAACCACGGATGGTTTCCTCACATGAAGGCGTTCCCCAATGTGTCGATTCTTGACGCTACGTCAGTTAAAGTCGTAACCCGAGATGTTTATTGGCATTCGGTTTCAGGAACTTTCAGGAATTCTTGCGACCCCACGTTTGTAACAGAATTGAGCTACACAATTTAGGATTAACAACATTTAAATCTTATCCTGATTCACTATGGAAAGCCTGTTATTAGTGTAAGTATTTATTATTATACCTGTTATAAGTATTTATATTTTAGACCTGACAGGTTGGTTTTCGTGGGTAATTACATAACATAGGTCACTTACCCATATGTGTCTTTTTATATCTGTAAATAGAGAAAAGTTACTCCAGCTATTTTGAAGCATGTGGTATGGGAGTGGCATAGATTAGATGTCACAACGAGCAAGAAAGATTGACATAGAGCTCACTACATCGCAAAACTCCTGTTTTAAAAAAAATGTAGAGGGGACAGAGGAGAGTCTGCTGGCAAAAAGAGAGTTCGTAATAAACGAGAATCCACACTGGCTTGTCTTTTTTTGGGAGATGGCGAGAACTGGTGGATTTTAAATGTTTTAAAAGTGACATTAAAAACATTACTGAATTCACTATAAATTTAGCAATTTTACCAAAAACTCATCTATATTCTTTGTTAGCCATCTAGACATTATTTTAGTGATAAATCAGTAGAATTTGCAACCATGTTAAATAAAAAATAACGTAAAAACAAGTGTTTAAGTTTCCATGGTATAAAACGGATGTACAAGCACAATTATTGTAAAAATTTTCAGTAAATGAATGAATGAAGTAGGCGTTTATATAGCGCTATCATATGTACTAACTACTGTACACCCAAAGCACTTTACAATCATATCAGGGGTTCTCTACTCAAACCACCACCAGTGTGCGGCATCCACATGGATGATGCGATGGCAGCCACAGTACAACGGCGCAAGTGCGCTCACCACACACCAGCTACAGGTGGAGAGCTAAAGTGGTAATGCAGCGTTTGCCTTGAAGCTCTCACATTTTGAACTCTGCACATTAGGTCAAAATTATTGTTAAACACTAGGGCTGGGTAATAAATATCGATTTCTCAATATTAATCGATTCTCATTTTTACAAACCGATATCGATTCTTAAATCTCAAGAATCGATTAGTCATCCTGTTTCATTTGAATGAATGGGACATTGTATCGTGGCTGTGCGCATCCAAAAAAATGTAATAATCTTTGTCCTTTGTTCCTATTGATATGAAACAAAGTATCAATTTTCAAATTCCGTCCATTTTCTTTAGAAATTCAAAAACATAAATAGTGTTTTGGCGCTGTGGCGTGAGATCGCTCTGGCGCAGCTCAAGAGAAGCAGCAGCGCTGATCTCTCTTCCGGCTTAATAATACCAGTGACAGCGCCAAATAAACATGAATGAGCATCTGAAAGTGTGTTAAAGATAGAGTACAACTTATCGAAATCCGTATCATGTCACATTGATTCGCTCAATCAGCGTTTCAACCGTGGAAAGACGTCAGTTAAACAGCTTGTAATCAATGTCATGTATCATCATATTTACCTCAGAAAACCCACATCAACTCGTTAGTCAGCTAGAAAAAATAACTCTAGAGAGGTTTTGCTAAATATATACACCATATTACATGCATTACAATCTTAATGTTCTTCAATATTTAATGCTTATTTGAATAAATGGCAAGTTTTTATGACAGCCACCATTTAAATGTTTATATTTCATATAATCTTCTTATTATAAAAATAAATAAAAGTGTTATTTAAGTGTTTGTATAGCTACAAAACAGTTCATTATTACCTTGATGAAGCCTATAGGCTACAACTAGACTCCCATAGTTTACAGCATTAGTTCAGAGATTTGATTCCCTTTGAGAAAATTTGCCATTTATTGTAACTGATATCCAAAATAAACAATATTGAATCGAATCGAATCGGAATTGAAATCGAATCGAATTGCAAGCTTGTGAATCGAAATCGAATCAAATTGTGAAATTTGTGTCAATACCCAGCCCTATTAAAAAAGAATGTTCCAGGCTAAAAAAAATATTTATATTATATATGCTTCAGTCTCTAATTAATAATAAATTAAGTATTTCATATCAACAAAGAAGCCATAGGCTTCTTTCAAACGAACCTTATGGGTTCCGTTGGGAACCTTTTAGTGCTTCAAAAATTTGAAGTAAGTGACAGAAGCTTTTCTGAGTGCAGTTTTGAATAATGTGTCTTTAGACCCCTGTGTTTTGTGCCATTCTGTTGCACTCAGTAATATAAAAAGCTTGCAACTTATCTCCACTGTTATATCTTAATGCAAACTGCCTCTTGCACTAAAGTTCACCTTTGTGTCCATTGTAGACATGTCACATAATATTTTAAATATGCAGCACAAGAGAAACTGGGGGCCCTATTTTAACGATCTGAAACGCAAGTGTAAAAGCACAAAGCGCAAGTAGTGGGCAGGTTCCGGCACTGTTGCTATTTTCCAGGCGGTATAAATGCCTCTTGTGTTTATCAGAGCGCCATCCAACATACCTTTTAAGAGCAGGTGCACATGTTGCATGACGGATTGTTATTATAACGGCGGGTTTACCAGGCCAGGAGCGTTCACAGCCGATGAGACCGACGTTCTTGTCAGGGCAGTGAAAGACAGAGAAGTGACATTGTATGGGGATGGGAGAAACCCTCGCACATCATCGTCGGTTAAAACATTATATACGTATGTTTCTTGCCACTATCAAACAGGTCTGATCCTTCAGTACTACAATTAGCCTTAAAAAATGGGTAATAGGGTTTTTTTCATCTTAATGTAAACCACAATGACTTCCCTCATATGTTAATATTTTTCCTTGTTATAATGTATGATTTGCAAAAATAAAACTGCTGCATCTGTGTTGATGAGAGAATGAAAGTGTATGCTCGTTGCACCCGGTACATTATGGCCAAGCATTCGCTCTTAAAATAGCATTATGAACAACGCGCAACGCGCCACTGACTTTAGACCAGGTTTTTTCTGGTCAGTGGTGCAAATGTTTTCTGGAAGTGTAAAATAGCACCAGGGAATGTTTGCGCCGAAACACGCCTCCTTCTTGCGCCGATCCACCCAGGGAGCGCAAGTTCATTTCCTAGTTTACCGACGTGCGTCATTTGAGGGAAAAATCCCGCTTTGCGCACGTGCAAAATAGGAATGACATATGCGTTTGTGTATAAAGTCATTTGCGCCAGGTGCAAGATAGAGCCCAGGATGTTTAATACATAGGTCTAACCAGGTGATGATCTCAAGCCCCCCTATAGGTGATCTGAATGGTGATTATGTAACTGAGCATTTGTCCAGGGTTTTTCTATACACTTATGAATAAGCAAAAAATAAACGAGAACCGTCTTAACTGTTCTCGACTTTACCCCTTTTGTTCAATGCACACGTCTGCAGTGCATTGTTGCTCTGACAAGATTTTATTCTGTCCCCCATGCGGTGCTAACTCACACCATGAGCATTTCAGAAGCAAAGCGATCGATGCGCGAGGCCGTGATTTGCCTGTCCGATGTGGTTTTTCTTGATTTTGGGGTTTCTACCTTACAGTCTATGATTTCTACCAAGGATAAATTGGTGTGCAATTCAGTGGGCTATATGCACGCATAAGTTCCGCATTTGACGTAAGGATGCTCGTCCATTTCCGGTTGTGTAGATTAAAGCGGAGGAAAACCGGAGAAAACGGGATTATGGCAGAGTCTTCAATATTTACTGTCCTCCCGTCTTTGAAACGAAACGTACATACGTTTAGATGTAATTTTATATATAGTTATGTTTATTTAATATAATTTTAAAAAGAAGCATAAACACAACGAGGGGTGTCTGTTTTATCTGTTTTTGTGACTAACGTTTCATTATTATAACCATGGAGTATAAAATTCAATATAAATTCTCAGTATTGCATTGGACTCTACGATCGGCGGAAGTTATCAAGCATCCTTAATCCTTCACCGGAAATAACGCCGTGCATAGAGCCCATTAGGAGTCCTTACAGGTTGTTTATTTAAAAATGTACAGTTTTTTACTTTTATTTCGTATTTCCGGTGCGGCTTGAACGCGCCTGTCGAAAATAGACTTGGCACCTATCTTTAGTGAAGCGGTGCGTAGAGCCACTTCTAGGATGCTTCTGAAACGCCATGTCGCGGTTGGTGTAAACACGTAAGCATTGACTAGAGTGGGCGTGATGAGCTCTGGTAGCCGTGTCGCAGTTTAGTTTAACACTAAATAATTCACATTTTTTCTCACCCAACCCCCCTGCAAGCCCCCCTAACAATTGTAATCAGCAAATAATAATCTAGCATTTCGAGATTAAAGTTGAAATGTTTTGAGATTAAAGTCGAAATGTTTTGGAATTAAAGTTAGTCGAAATGTTTCGAGATTAAAGTCAAAATATTTCATAATTAAAGATGAAACATTTCGATAATACAGTCTTCCATAAAAGTGTGTGCATTCATAACAGTGCACATCCACTGGCTCAGAGTGTGCACGTGTGTGTGTGTGTGTGTGTGTGTGTTTGTGTAAAGAAATGCACTTGTGAAGTCGAACTGCCATGGATTAACCCAAAATAGTAGCTTTTTACTTTTATTTGGGCTTTCAAAAAAATTCTACACACGTGCTAGTGGCAGTGTTTCTGAGGTGTTTTTGTGCTCGTCTAGTCAACACTATCTGGGTCAAGAACACAACAGTAACCGTTCTGTCTCTTCACCGTAAATATGTTCTGGATACATTTTAAGTGCATCATTCTGTATCCAATCATTTTGCCAGATCCTGTGATTTCCTAAGATGTAATAACCACTAATGGTTGAGGAGAGATTTTCTGATATGACTGTAAAGCACTTTGAGTGTAGACCTAGTAGACATATGAAAGCGCCATATAAATGCCCCATTCATTCATTCATTCATTCATTCATTCATTCATTCATTCATTCATTCATAAAGCTGCATTTCTATTCCAGCACAGTATATTTTATAAAGTCCTATAATGGTAGCTTAATACTGGTAGATCGCTATTGGCCATTATGAATGCGTGTGTGCAGCAATATGGGACAATGGCAAGCACACACGCGCAGCTTCTATGGGAGACTGTATTCTCATACTCTCATCTCTCGAAATATTTCGACTTTAATTTCGAAAATGTTTCGACTTTAATCCCGAAAAGTTTCGACATTAATCTTGAAATTTTTCGACTTTAATCTGGAAATGCTAGATTTTTTATTTTTAGGTTGTGGTTCAGGGCTTCCGTATAAAAGTGACCTTTATCCGATTTTTGAATTTACACTATGCACTGCTGAAACTACCAAATGTACTGTAGATGTTCTGACTGGGAAAATTAAGTAAAACAGCATGAAATGCACTGGATGCAGATGTGAATAAAATTATCCAGTGTTTTTCTTTCCACAATATTTTGAAAAGTCATTAAAACTTTGGTCTTGTACGGACAACAAGGGTCTGGAAAGACACAGACACACAAAGGACTATGTAATTCTGCACATTAAAATATATATATATATATATATATATATATATATATATATATATATATATATATATATTTAAATTTACCCAGAGTACTAAAATAGGGGTCACAGAGCAAGATGTGGGCGAGTGACAGGATAGTAAAGGTTTGCATAAGTCTTAAAACAAAAGCACTTCCTCACTTCCAAGCATTTACAAAGATCTCTGTACACTAGTGGAGGCCATTTGCCTTTTAGCTTATGTTCAGATACACAATATGACAGAATCATGCTTTCTTTAAAAAAGAAAAAAAAAAGTTGCTTGACGAGTATGCTTGTGGAAGAAAAAAGAAACATGGCTAGAGACGCACTTATTGTCAAAACAATTCTTGAGTATGTCAGATCTGATAATAGTCAAAAACAATTTGTGCCTATTGGGAGGCTGTTTCTTCGGCTCAGCATCTGTGCTTGACAAAAAAAAAAATGCCAAGAACAGGGCGTTTTCCAGGAGCGCCTGAAAAATGAGGATGAGAAAATAATCAACAGTACAAAAGTAAAACGAATATTACAAGATAGGAGAATGAATAATGTGGAGCAACAGCGGCACCGACAGCGGATCAAATTTTGTCCATTTTTACATTACCAGTATATGTGAAGGCAAATGAGCATATCATAAGTAGCAGTTTTTTCTTGACTTCAAGTTCACTGCACAATTAATTTGTTTTAATGAATTTAATATTCAGCTTCCCCATAAGAGTAACGCCTTCTGTACTGCTTAGCAAGAGCCAATCCATCATTTAAAGCTGCTAAAAAGTTGGACCGTCAGCTTCATTCGACATGCAGTCAAAACTCATTCTTTATTCTGTGGAGCAGAATGCCTCTTCCTGTATTTTTTTCTTTACTAGCTGTTTTAGAGTTGTATTAGAGCTTGCTTCTGTGTGATTAATTACCCAGCAGGCCAGCTCCATTAGAACATACAGCCTTTTGACGTGTCGTGGGCTCTTAACTGCTCACGTTAAATGCAAATACTGCTCATCAATGGACTGGGAGATAATCAATTTGAACCTCTAGGGAAGGACTAAAATTACCTGCTACCTTTGCCATGTGGAGTTATAGGTGCATGGGAGGAGGATTTTGAGCGAAAGAAAAGAAAAATAGAATGGAATGGAAGAGCATTTGAATAATCGTTCAAAACTGGACAATTCAAAGTCGTTAATTAAATCTGTGTAATTGGAAAAGACCATGACTCGTAAAGCAGAAAAGCTACACCAATGTCTTGCGTTTTTCATCAGCCACCTGCAGACTCACAAATAGAAACCCATTTATAAATTATAAAATGTTGGAGGCTCCTGGAAATATTTACTATACAAAAAAGTGGCAATATAGTAAATTAGCAATCAACTGTATAGAGTGGATGCAAGATAATAAGATGTAAAAATGTACAATTTAATAAAATAGACAGTCACAATTCCAAGTCAATTATTCTAATAAATTTAGATGCTCAAATTACTGAATATTTTATATAAACTATAAAATACAATATTTAATTTAGTTTGAGATCAGTACTTTTTTTATTCAATCAAAATGCATTAAACTGCTCAAAATTCTAAAGAATGGCAGCACGGCACAGTTTCTCTTTTCCTTCTCAGGGAACCGGGGTTGCTTACATAAAGACGATCCCTTTTGAGGGAACTTCTATGCTGCGTCAGCTTCTGACTCTATGGGGACGCCATACTAACTACATCATGCTTACCAATGCCTGCTTGTGCTTCTAAAACTATCAACCTAATCACTAAGCTCGAGCCATTAAATTGTCAGCGGACAAGCAGTATCCTTGCAACACATTATTGCTCTCATAACAGTTTTAGGGTGTATTCACACCTGCCTTGTTTGGTTCGATTGAATCGAACTCTAGTTCGTTTGCCCCCTTGGTGCGGACCTTTTGGGCAGGTGTGAATGCAGCAATCGAACTCGGGTGCGGACCAAACAACCGAACCGAGACCCAGCTGAAGAGGTGGTCTCGGTACGGTTCCAAACGAACTCTGGTACGGTTCGTTTACGGTGTGAACATGAACCGACCCAATTGCAAGAAAGCACTGCGTCAAAAGAGAATATTGCACGTCTTTCTGCGCGTCTTTCTGTGCGTCGTGTGTGAATGTCTAATCGCGCAAAGATGCAAAAAAATAATAATAATAATTTGCAGTTCATAAAGCATTTGCAGTTCACCACCTTTTGGTGGTGGTTGACGAGTTTCCCCCTTAAAGCGAGTGCCGAGAAAAATTCTATATATAAATGTAATGAATTATTATTATTATTAATGTAAGGAAAGTTACAAAAAAATATCGAAAGTATCGAAAAATACTAAAACGGGAGGGTTGACAGCGGGAAAAGAGCTAAAATACGTGAGAAACCTGGAAAAAACGGGAGGGTTGACAGCTATGGTCTAGACCCCTTAAACCAGAGCCACCAGACCAAGCCTCACCTAGGCCCAATGAGACATTTTGATTGTTTATTAAAAAACAGTGTTTTCTGAGTCTGTGTCAGCTACAAAGATAAAGTTGAGGATGCTGACCTGCCATCTCCGCAGTATACTGGATACTCCTTTAGAGAGAAATGCACCTTTCATTTGGATTACATAATCAGAAAGTATTTGTTTTTGATTGTAATTGGTTCGTTTAAAACTAGACATTAAAGGCCAACAGAGAATGGTGTGCTCATCCGGGCATGTATCCAGCTCTACATTCACTGCACGACATCCACACCAGGCGATGCAGCAGGGCTTTCGAGTTCCTCAAGAACTCCACACACCCTGAAAATTCACTGGTCAACCTGCTGCAATCAGATAGATGCTCAAAAAGAAGCTTCTCCTCTCAAGCCATCAGACTCCTTAACATGGACATGAAACACACTGCACTTTAAGCTTACCTTTTATATAAAGTATTTTGCATATTTTTATTGCACAGTCCATAGAGTATGCCATCAACATTTCAACGCATGATGTACATTTATACAACTAAACTAAACTCATTTTTTAATAGTTTGATTCTTGAATTTTTGAGGATGTCAGTGGGGAAAGATAATTTCCTAAATTCCTTTCCATCCGAGGTATCCATTCGTAACCCTTCTCGTGCAGCACTTCTACATTTGCAAGTAGAGTATGTATATCCAGGTGAGCAGAGTACTGATGTCTCCATGCATATGACAACTCAGTAAGCAGGTCTGAGACAAAAGGAAGGCTCACCGGAGCTGCACACATAGAGCTCAGCAGATATCATTCATCTAAACGACCTTCTGCAGTCTCACATTTCGAGGAGGACCAGTTCAAGCTTAGTACGGCTATAGCACAAGTAATAAGCTTCACTAGCTCATGATATTCAGAATGAAGGAGGAAACAGATCCATTAGATATATCTGTCTCTACTGATACCATGTCTAATTAATCATATTACAGCCCGATCTCATGAAAGTTTGTATCTATGGCACGAATGTCATTTCTCGTGGCATTTATACGGCAAAAACAGTTTTTGCGTGTATATGGCACGCGATTTTTCGCGTACATATGATACGCACTTTTTTTGCGTATAATACGCACGAACTCCCCACCCCCTTCCCCCTAAACCTAACCCAGGGTTTTTTAGTGCGTACCATATACATTTTGGCGTATAAATGCCACGAGAAATGACACTCGTGGTATAGATACACATCTTCATGAGACTGTGTTGCATATTATAGGCAAGCAATGAGTCTTTATTTTCCGCAGAAGAAGCCACTGAGTGGGATTCCGCTTCTGGCATAAGGACAATGGAGCCGACAGGGGAGGCGAGGGGAACTCCCTCTACTAGCTCCATCTGATATTTCCACGATCACAGCCTGCTTGCTGCCTCAAGAAACACAGGGCTAGAGCCACGGGGCTCCATGAAGAGGGCCAGTCAGGAGCGATTCTTCTTCAATGGGAAATCATCGCAATGAATGCATCCAGCCATCTGCTCCCTCATGTTTTGTCTGGAGCCCCTAATGTGAACATTACATAATGACTGGTGAAACCCTACAGTAAAGTTTTCTGTTGTGGATGTGTCTAAAGAGTCAAGGGTTAAAAGAGTCAGTGTATTTCTGACGTTCATGAGAGCTCTGACCCTGTGGCTCCTTGTACCAGCATGCTGATGAGTTTCACAGCTCCTTAACTCTGATCTCTGGGAACAAAGACACCACAGTAACTGAAACAAGGAGTCTTTGAAATATACCAGCAACCCATGCATGTACAAAACAAACTTACTTGGGGACATTTGTTGCTCATATAATATTTGCTTTTCTACTTTTACCTAGCTTTTATTTACCATTGTACAATATCCAAACAGAAGGCAGATGTACAATTATTCAGCACTCAGCAAGCAATAGCCGTCATTTCACTGTCTGGTTTAACTACAGACCCGATATGACCCGGCTATGAGTAACCCACTTCTAGTAAAAACAACTTTGAATTTGGTTACATGTTGTTTTTGCCAAAATAACTTGTGAGATGAATGATATTTCATTATGTAAGCAAAGTGAACAGCGAACCCAAATTTTGCCTTGTTTAAGCCTAGACATTAAGGCTGTGTTTGGACGGCTATTAGAAGTCTATTAAATGCAAAATTGCTTGCAATTAAGGGTTCGTTTCATTGACCTTCCCTGAAACACCTTTCTTCGGTGACACAGCAGGACTGCAAATGATTGCTTTTTGCTCAGATCAGAAGCATTATAATTATTACACACATTTTCCCCACACATATTCCCATATAAAGCTCCCACTAAATGTATTCAGTTTCCTATTTATCTGCTTAATTCAGGTTGGTTGGTGTTATTTCTACCCTATCTCACGACCAATTCGTACGAATTCGTACGAGTGACTCAAAAGTGGCTAATTCGTACTAATTCATATGACCTCACTCGTACAAATTTGTACGATTTGTCTAAACCCACGTGACGGTTATGTTTAGGGGCGGGGTCAGGGGTAGGTCATTCGTACGAATTCATACGAATTGGCTAATTCGTAAAATATGTACGATTTAGCTAAATCGTACTAATTCGTACGAGTGAGCTCGTACAAATTGTTACGAATTAGCCACCTCGTAAAATTCGTACGAATTCCCGTGAGATCGGGTTGGTTATTTTGATAATCAGAGGCATCACTAGGCCCATTTTAGAAGTGATTCAGCCCCCATTTCCACCCAGTCCCCCTAAATAATTTTGAATACTGTGAAATCTGTTTACTAATTCATCACCTCAGTCCCCTTTACTCATATTACTCAAACTCGCATAAAAAAGGTGGCAGACTTTCGCTCTTCCCTGTTAAGAATGTTATTCAATCCGCAGTGGCACAGCAGCAATGTCAGAAGTAAGACAAGGTGTGTGATTTTATTGATAGATTATCATGACATCTAAATATGTGCAGTTCTTTGTCATAAATAATGGGAGCAGTACAAGAGGGTTTTTCATTCAATGTAATACATTTTCGTTGCGTTCCCCCTTGTCACACTACAATTGTTTTCCTCCAGAGAAAATTAAGCACTTCACATGAAGGCAGAAACGATAATCAAATGGTCATATAATGAAACAGGTGACTTTTACAGTTTGATAAGGTGATTTTAAAGTAATTTTTTGTAAGATTTAAACATTCTATCAGGCAAATATTTTAAGTGTTAATACATTCCACTGCACCAAATGGAATTAATGCATTTTATGCACTGTGATCAAAAATTACGGTAACGCTTTAGATAAATCCCTAAATTGCTCCCACATGTAAAATTATTGCATCATAATAGTAGAATAAGTACCCCTTAGTTCTGTATTCAGTATCTTACAGTATAAATACTTTTTAAATTCTCCTGGTTACCAGTTTATTCCCCAAAATTTGTTCTCTTATACTTACATGTAAGTACTTTATAGGTACATGTGGCGAGCAGGACGAGGTCGAGGGACGTGAGAGATACGAGACTGCTGCTTCTCACATTAATCACGCCACCGGCCTCGCACCCATCTTCTTACGTTCCTCAACCTCGCCCTGCTCGCCTCAGTACACTATAATTACCAAAAGTTATGCTGTAAATTTGTCTTAATTACGCAGTAATTTCCTGGATGTAATCTAAAGTGTTACCACAATTACTTATTTGACACTTTTTGAAGGAGAATTTAATGCTGATTATTTAAATGCATAATATCCATTTTTTAGTTATCACATATTGATATAGGGTGGCAGTGGCTCAGTGGTTCATGTTGGTTGTCTACAAACCGTAAGGTTGGTGCTTCAATCCCCGTTTCCACCAGACCAAGTGTCGAGGTGTCCATGAACAAGACACCTAACCCCAGCTGCTCCCGATGAGCTGGATGGTGCCTTGCATGGCTGACACTGCCGTTGGTGTGTGAATGGGTGAATGTGAGGCAAAATGTAAAGCATTTTGGTGGCCATTGGGTCTGTGAAAACACTATATAAATGCAGTCCATTTTTGTTTGTGGCCACATAAAAAAAGAAAAAAAACTTGTTTTGGTAAACAAGTCATCCTGTTAAATACATGTGGCACGCATTTGGTAGAATGACCCATGAAATGATCCTTCAGTGAGAGAACACTATCAACAACTGTTGTTGCTAATAAATCCAACATAGTCCCCTCTAAAAGATTTATGCAGGTCATAAACACCTATTTAAAATATATTCCTTCATCATAAAACACCTAACAGGCATTTATGAGGTCTGACTTCTCTACAGCCATAAATCAGCCCTTTCTCGATACCAAAGTGTCTTACTAGTAAACCACACTTCGAAACAATTATGCAAACATGTGTTTTAGTGTCTTGAGTAGACTCACCAGTCAAACTTTCCAGACTCAAGCTATCGTACCCTTGGGTCAGGAGAAACAGGAAGTCCTACGGCTGTTCACTGATTAATGAGGATATCAGCAGAGGTCACACAAAGCATGTGGCAGTATAATTGGTACAATAAAGCCGAGGTCTTGCTTACCTGAAACCGGCAGTTGAATTTTTGCATAATGTCCTTATACTTGGCAAGTGATGTGAATTAATTACTCATGAGGTTATCAATAAAAAGAAGGGAGGAATTACCTGCCTCTGTGTGAGTCTGTCTTCTGAGAGCTTCTCACTCAATCAATCCTCTAAACCAACAAACTGCTGAAGGGATAGTTCAACCAAAAACTTAAATAATAATTATTTACTCAATTATTTACTCAAAATAATTTATTTACTCTCATATCATTCCAAACTCATCTCTTGAATTTCAAAATGCTGTTTTCCAGTGTTCCAAAAAAAAAAAAACTATGAACAGTAGATAATTCATAGTTGTTGTGGATCAAAATTATGAAGTCCAACAAATGTAGTCTGATTAAAAAAGACAAATGACTCTTGTGAACCGATTCTGTTTAGTGAATCAAAATCATACAGAGCACCCAGAGGATTTAGAGTCAAAAACAAATGACTCTTAAGAATCGGCCATGTTTAGTGAATCAAAAACAAAGTACAACCATTATGCTCTCATTCACAAAATAAACGACCATTTTACACCAGTACCTCAATGAATCATTACAAATTATTTTCCATTAGTTCCCATTTGAATCATGTTGATGAATACTTCATTGAATTAAGTTACTGAACCAGTCAGGGGTGCGTTTCCTGTACAACGACGTAGATCGCTGCTTCACTACCATAGTACGATGCATCGTTAGAGAAATCAACTAGCTAGTCGCGGCACCACGTTGGTTTCTCACGTGGTGGAGTAATAGCTACTTTTAATGAAACCAATTCAACCAAAATTCAAATTCAACCCAAGATCCAATTAATACTAGATTTTTTAATATAAATTACAAACATGTAATCTGAAGACTATTTCTAAATATTCTTAGTTATTTTGCTTTATTACCAGACTCAATATTTGGCTCGTTCTTACATAGGCTAGAGCACGTTCGCACATGCGCACTCTTCAAAATCGGTACTTAAAATCTTTTGACAAACTAAAAGACGTAAATTCCATTTGTATTTATTCTAAATAAAAGGCACCGGTTGTACTTAATGTCAGCTTGCTTATTTTGCTCAGGATAAGGATTTATTACAATATATGTCATGTCATGCAATATAGAAATGTCATGCAATATAGAAACGATGCCTCTAACCACAGGTCGAGAGCTGTCGTTTAAACCACCCAACTTTGGGATGCTGTTTGCAAATGTTCATTGGAACGATTGTTTCGGGAAACACCGACTCGTTGAACTATGCTGATAACGATGGAACTTGCGACCATAGTTGGCTAACAATGCTTTCGGGAAACGCACCCCAACGACGTAGTTCACTGCTTTACTACCATAGTATGATGCATCGTTGGAGAAATCAACTAGCTAGTCACGACTGTTTCCCGAAACCCACTGTCGCAAATCCACCGTCGCTATCGTTCAACCACGTTGGTTTCGCACCTGGTGGAGTAAGAACTACTTTTATTGAAACTGTTTGAGATCTAATTAACACTAGAATTGTTTTATATAAATTACCGACATGTCATCTGAGGACTATTTATAATTGCTCTCAGTTGTTTTGCTTTATTACCAGACTCAATATTTGGCTCGTTCTTCCATAGTAGAGCACGTTCACACATAAACTAAAAGACATAAATTACATTTGTATGTATTCTAAATAAATGGCACCGGTTGTACTGAATGTCAGCTTGCTTATTTTGCTAAGGATTTATTACGTCCAAATGTGATGCAACATAGAAACGATGCCTCTAACCACAGGTTGAGAGCTGTTGTTCAAACCATACAACTTGCGATGTTCGTTGGAATGATGGTTTCGGGAAAGACTGACTCGTTGAACTATGCTGATAATGACGGAACTTGCAACCATAGTTGGCTAACGATACTTTCAGGAAATGCACCCCAGAGTGGTTACTATATCAACATCAAGTTATCATTATTTCAATCGATTATTTTGATCAAAAATGTAAAATGATTACAGGCTTGAGGTATATAATTTTTTACACGATGCTGTAGCTGAGACAGAATTTATCTGAAACTATGATAGTCTCATCCCAAAAAGTCATGTAACTGACGTCTTGGGGCGTATTTTGGCCATACGTCAATATCCGCCTTTTTAGGGCCCCCTTAAACGTCGGTAGATGGCGATCCCGGGCCGTCATACAACTGACGCTTTACCTTTTTAACGTCAGTTAGGTGACGGGATAGGTTTAGGTATGGGGTAGAGTTAGGATCCCATAACCTCATCTACCGACGTTTAAGGGGGCCCTAAAAAGGCGAATATTGACGTATGGTCAAAAGACGTCCCAAAACGTTAGTTATATGACGTCTTGGGATGAGACCGGGTTGCTGAAACAAGAGCTTGTGAATTTTAATCTCGTCAAACTAAGAAATGGGCATCTTCAACAAACCCTATTTAAGAAGGAATATAATTTAAGTATTTTTGAAAGTCTGAAATGTATTTAAGACTGTGTTGTTTATTGGGAAAAAATGTTGTATTCAGAACATTCTAAGACAATTCTCAGGGAAAATAAAAGCATAAAGGCTTTAGAAGGATTGGGGGGCAAGTAAATCCAATCAGAATGTTTCTAGTGTTACATTTTTGCTGATGTTCATCGTTCATGAAAAGAGCAATATAATAAAGGCTGAACGTGGTTAAGTGGCGCCCACATTTCATCTGGTGATTGACTTTCACAAAGCAGCATTCCTTGTAATGAAGAACATGTCTCTCTCAACGTTTTCATGCAAGCATGAATCTGAAAATGAAAAACAATGTGAAAAGTCCAGGATTATATTGGATAACATTAGGTGCTACAAAGTCCTGCACCTAATTTTCTCCCATGCTGCTGTGGTGGAGAAATGGAAATGCTCTCATCTTTGAATTATGTGGATGAGAGTTGTTCACTTCTCTCATGAAAAGGTATGCACACTTCAGCTCAAAGTTATCATATTTACGCGCTGAAGTGATTCTCAGGACAGAAAAGCTTGGTAATTATAGCGACTGGCTGAGTGGTGATTGCTTTCTCATTTACAGTGAATGCTGACTGCAATATCACACTTCACAACAGCTTAGGATATAACAGACAGATATTACTAAAGTATGACTTAGTATGCAAAATAAATTTGACATTATGAATAACAAGGTTCTCTTTGCTCTTAAAATAATAAACGCTTACAACTCTTACAACACAGGCTTCCTTTGCCTTGGGTAACAAAGCTACAATAAAGGTATCATTTTGGTTTCCAAAAAAAATATTGATGATAATAATAAGAAGTATTTATTGAGCACCAAACCAGCATATTAAAATTATTTCTGAAGGATCACATGTCACAGAAGACTTCAGCAATGATGCTGAAAATTCAGATTTGCCATCATAGGAAATTGCGTTTTAAAATATGTTGAAATTGTTTTTATATTGTAATAATATATATAAAAAATACTTTTTACTGTATTTCTGACTAAGTAAATGAAAATCAAACACCAAACGTTTTAACTGTAGTATATAAATCAACACAAACTGGCCTGACCTGACATCATAAACTATGCTGTTTTAGATACAGACTAATGACATTTATTTGATGCGATAACAAAAAAATAAAAACAATGCAAACATTACAAAAGTGTAGAATAAGCCAGTGTTACTCTTTTCAACTATAAAGGCCCCGTTTACACAAAGGTAAAACAGATATTTCCCAGCGGTTTGGCCTCTAATTTACAGGAAAACCCAGTTTTTATCACAGAAAACGATTATTTCTAAAATCTCCGGCCAAAGTGGAGATTTCTGAAAACGCCGGTTATGTGTTGTCGTGTCAACTGGGAGAAACTGCGTTTTAGGTTCTCTCTTGTCGATTCTGAGGATTCTGATTGGCATGCATTGCTTTGTCCTTCTCCCTACACTGCTGCCCATAGGTTTGGCATAGATATGATGGCGCTCGACGGCGTATTTATTTGGGTGTGTGCACGATGTTATTATTGAAAACGGAGAGGGGGGAAATATTCGTTTCTCTAAATACGTCTAGATGAAATTTACTACTATACAATTATTCAACACATTTTCATCCCAAGAAGTCCTCTAACTGACGCTTTTGACCATACGTTAATATCCAACATTTTAGGGTACCCTTTAACGTCAGTTAGATGACGATCCTAGGGCGTCATCCAACTGACGCTTTACCTTTAAAGTCAGTTAGATGACGCGGGTAGGTTTAGGTCTGGGGTAGGGTTAGGATTAGATAGCGTCATCTAACTGACGTTAAGTGGTACCCTAAAACGTCGGATGTTGACGTATGGTCAAAAGCGTCAGTTATATGACGCCTTGGGATGAGAACGGGCTGAATTATTAAAGCTATATAGAAAGGTATAGCTTTATAGTAATATATAGGAAAAAACTAATAATATTGACAAAGGAATATAACAAAATTACAACAAAAAAAGAAAAGTAAAAAAAATAAGAATGTAATATTACATAATACTGACATAAGAGATAATAATGTTTGTCAAGTTGTTAGTACATTGTTATTCAGTTGCTATATAGGGCATTCTGGCATTCTTGTTGCTTCGTGGTAATTTCCTTCCCATGTCAAAAGGGCTACTCCTACTTTCCATCCCATGTCAAAAGGGCAAATTCTATGCAAAAAATACAGACTGAGCTCATGAAGTAGCGTGTGTATGACACGCCAATTCGTATTTCCATTTTTGGCATGCTATCGAGACGCATAATCGCCTTTCAGCGTGTTTATGAACGCCATTGACTTAACGTTATATAAATATATGACTTACCTCAACCCCGTCCCTAAACCCAACCGTCACTGGGGTTAATGACATTTATGACTGTTCCCTTTCCATCCTAGGTAAAAAAAAAGATATGACTTACCTCAAACCTATCCGTAAACTTAACCGTCACTGGGGTTAATGGCATTTATGACTGGAGATTTGACTGCGTGTACAGACACGCGTAATGACGCGGACGTTAATGGCGTAGACATATACGCATACACGTGGATACACGCGGATAGCTCAAAATGCGTAGAGATAACACGCCACCTGACTCGAAAGTGGCGTATATGTTTACGCAAAAGTCATGATGTCATGTTGAAAAATAAGTCAATTGTAGTATCATTAATATCTTTAGTAAAACATGTAGGGTGAGGTACTCACCAAATGTAATATTTGAAATAACTTCAATAAATAGTTTTAGAACCATCCCTTATACATTTAAGTCTCTATTTGGCATTGATGAAATGCAAGAAAGAAACTGTCGTGTAGACCATTTATGATTCAGCTTTACAAAAAAAAAATAATAATAATAATAAACCTTCACACCACACATCGATCTTGTCCTCTCAATCTTTCTCGCACACAAACAAGTGCCTACAAGCCCACCCGCCCTTAATTTATGTGTCTACCCTACTGTCTCAGATGACGCAGTGAGCGGTTTGTCTTGTGCTTGTGTGAGTAGAGGAGTTGTCTGAAATGCTGATCGCTGGCCTATGAGAGTGGCACAGAGGGACCAGTGGAGGGCACAGTCAGTGGCCCCTAAAAAGAAGCACACAAAGGCTTGTGAAAAGTTACCTACAGACAAGGCTCTGTAGGGTCTGCAATCTTCATCTCGCATGCAATCGGTCAGGCAGCAGGGAAAAGACAAGACTGCCGAACCTCCCCGACTTCAAGCTGTTCTTTAACTGTCAATCATCTAGGTGTGGAGTTTAGTTGGTGAATGAATAAAGCTGTCCTGTTATATTGATGTCGGTTTACAGCGGACTGCATTGATTTCTGTTGTGCATTTGTTGCTGGTTTTATTTCTGCTTGTGATTTGACATGTTGGCAGTTTATTACAGCATGACATCTCCATCATTTTGTAGTTCAGCCTCTGTGACAGTTTGAGCACTCATAAATGAGTAAAACAGGGCCGATTTTAAGAAATGATATGAGGTGAAATATGATATTTACATCGTGTGAGTGTGATAAGGTGTCACTCTCATGCGCTTTACCTCTTTCCCACAGGGATTCTATTCGTGATGGATTCTCTTCCCTGACAAATTCAGTCATCCTTGAATTCTATTTTGCTGCATTAGAAATCCTACAAAATCGTAAACAAATAATTATTTAAATTGTTGTCACACTTGGCTGTATTGAAACTCGAATGACGGAGGAGTAGAAAACAGTATGTATTATAATCCGCAAACTAAAACTGAGGAGATCGCAGGAGATAGCAGAAACACAACCACGATAACATTCATGAGACTAGGCAATTGAACATGGGAAACTGAGTTACTAGAATGTTAATAATGCATTACTTATTTGTTTCTGTGTAGTTACTCATTATTGATGGAACAGTATTTTAGTGCCAAAATATTTATTTTAAATAGATAGATATAGATAGAACTCAAGAAATATTATAAATATCTCAATATCCTTTTATATTCCGGTTCTTAAACTTTTCTTTTGGAACGTTCATGTTTAAGGTCATGGATGGTCACCTTTAAGCTAGCTATGATAAAACTGCTTGTTAAAAAACGGCAACTTAGAATTAGTTAATTAATTCCTACAGAATTAGTTAATTACAGGCCAATCTCGAACCTGCCTTTTCTGTCAAAGATACTGGAAAAAGCAGTATCCTTACAACTGTGTTCCTTTCTTGAAAAAAATGATATCTGCGAGGACTTTCAATCAGATTTTAGACCACATCATAGTACAGGGACAGCTCTCATTAGAGTAACAAATGATCTGCTCTTATCGTCCGATCGTGGCTGTATCTCTCTATTAGTGTTACGCGATCTTAGTGCTGCATTTGACACTAGTGACAACAATATTCTTTTAAATAGACTAGAAAAAAATGTTGGTATTTATGGAACTGCATTAGCATGGTTTAAATCATACTTATCTGACCGTTATCAGTTTGTAGCAGTAAATGAAGAGATGTCTTATCGATCACAAGTTCAGTATGGCGTACCACAAGGATCAGTAGTAGGACTGCTGCTATTCACTCTGTATATGCTACCATTAGGAGATATCATTAGGAAACATGGAATTAGCTTTCACTGTTATGCTGATGATACCCAGCTGTAAATTTATTCAAAACTTAACGAAACTTACCAACTCACAAAATTAACAGAACGCATTGCTGATATAAAAAAATGGATGACTAGTAATTTCCTACTACTAAATTCTGAAAAAACAGAGATTCTAATAATTGGACAAAAAACTTCCACACGTAACAGCCTAGAATACTCCCTAACACTTGATGGCTGCTCTGTTAAGTCTTCGTCGTCGGTTAAGAACCTGGGTTTGCTCTTTGAGAGGGCATCTCTCATTTGAAATTGTCATGTGTCTAGTATCTGTAGAACCGCATTTTTCCATCTTAAAAATATATCTAAATTACGCCATATGCTCTCATTGACAAATGCGGAACAATTAGTTCATGTGTTCATGACATCAAGGCGAGATTATTGTAATGCAGCCCATTCTCACCCCCAAGGCGTCACTTAACTGACGCCTTGGGAAGCATTTGGACATTCTTCAATATCTGACGCTTTAGGCGCCCTTTAGCGTCCGTTAGATGACGCCCTAGGATCGCGTGTACCCTACCCCCACCCCACACCTAAACCTAACCGCGTCCTCTAACTGACGCATTCCTTTAGTGTCAGTTAGATGACGCCGTAGGATCGCGTCATGTAAGTGACGCTAAAGGGCGCCTAAAACGTCAAATATTGAAGCATGGTCAAAGGTGACGCCTTGGGGTGAGAACGCGTTGTGTAATGCTCTACTGGGTGGTTGCCCTGCACGCTTAATAAACAAACTTCAGATAGTCCAAACTGGAGTTCTTACCAGAACCAGGAAGTATGACCATATTAGCCCAGTTCTGTCAACCCTGCATTGGCTGCCTATTAAACATCGTATAAATTTTAAAATATTGCTGATTACTTATAAAGCACTAAATGGTTTAGCTCTGCAGTACTTGAGCGAGCTCTAACCCCTCGAATCCACTGGATCCATCTACAGCGCAGAACATCAGCGCCACGTTTTTGATGCGTCCCTAGCTCGGCGTCAAAGTCTACTGGCAAGTTTCAGTAGCGGATCGAAGCGTTGGTGACTTCTTCATTTTTCCTTTGTGCTGAATCAGAGCGTTGTTTATTTGTTGTTCATTTGTCGTCTTTTGGCTCAGGATTGTGCTACCGTATTGATTTTTTTTTTCAATTTTCCTCTTTGTGCTTCTACAATGGGTAAGTGGATTACTTAATTAAGTAAATTCTTTCTATTTGTTTTTTTCTGTTGTTATTTCCTACTTGGTAGGTATAACCTAAATTTTACACAATTAAAAAGTAAAAAAATTACACTTAAGTCGTTCCACATTTTAACAAGATAACACCTGGTATTGATAGAACAACAAATTATTTCTGTCTGTAAGGGTGTCTTTTATTTTAAAAACCGACCGGATCCTATCTGCCGTTCTGTGTCTGACTTCCTGCAAGGTGTACTTACTGGTTATGCGCATGTACAGACTGTGCTGCGGCGAAAATAGACCTGCTACGTATTCTCTGCGGAGCGGAGCGGAGAGACGCTTCTGAGACGCGCCGCGTCCGCAGCTGGTGGACTTAAGAGCATTGACTATAATGGCCGCGATTAGTTCCGGCATCCGCGGCGCTGACGTTCCGCTGGTGGTAGATCCTTTTCCTATTTAGCACCAAAACTCTGGAAAAATCTTCCAAACATTGTCCGGAAAGCAGACACAATCTGTCAGTTCAAATCTAGACTAAAAACACATCTCTTTGGTTTAGCATACACATTACACTCTATAGACTTCCTAAATTCAAATTAGGCTGCATAGTTTAGATCAGCCAGTACTGGGAACACGTCCCGTTAATCCTGATGTACTTGGTACATCAAAAGAAGGATGGCGTCTATGCTAACATCAGTTTCTCTGTTTATCCCGAGGGACCCTCTATGGTGGACCTGTGCCTGGACCCATCCCTACTCATCCTTAAGTGCCGGCCTCTTCGACACGACAGCCATCAGCAATGATCCTCAACATCTCGTCTCCAAACCGGCGTGATTACTTCGACTTCCAAACAAATGGAAATGGACAATTCTCTTAATGTTTCGATACAATTTGTTTTGGAATCACTGTTCCTTCGTTGGCCAGAGGAGAACTGGCCCCCGACTGAGCCTGGGTTCTCCCAAGGTTTTTTTCTCCATTCAATCACCTCATGGAGTTTTGGTTCCTTGCCACTGTTGCCTTGCTTTTGGCTTGCTTAGTTGGGGACATTTAATATTCAACAATATTATTGATCTGTGATCTATTACTTTCATGTTATCACTGTGAAGCTGCTTTGATACAATCTGTATTGTAAAAAGCGCTATATAAATAAAAGTGACTTGACTATGGTTTATTCCCAGAGAAATGGAGATCTCCATATGGCTCTGTGTGCAGTTTTTTCCAATGGACGAAAACCAAATTTGCATACAGCTACTGCACTGAAAGAGGAATGTCAAGAAGAAAGAAAGAAGAAAGGTCCGTTAAGAATCAAAATCTATATTAGGATGTCTTTACTAAAACCAGCCATAATGTAAGACCATTCTTTTCTACTCTTAAGAGTTAAATTGTTTGAAATATCTTTATTTTGTGACGATTGCTACCACTAAAATAAGGGTATGGTCACCGAATACTGTATAACCGTTGATTATAAATGTGCAGTTATGCTTTGAATGGTTTGGATAGATTAGTGAGGGATATTTTTTTTAAAACATTAATGCCTTTATATTAAATTCTGAGGAAAGTTCTTTTTTGGTACTCAGACTGGTATGTTCTATACCAGTTCTATAAAGCTATGGGAACATAGCTTTTTTTGTTTGAGCCGGTTTACGGTCCCACTGGACCTCAAGCCTGCAGGGACGTACTCTGCAGGGGTAGTGCTATACCAGTAATGCCCAGCGGGGCCCCCACAGACCACGCTTCACGTGCGCTGTCTGCTACCATTACCCTTAATGACGCTCTCAGTGACTTTTTATACTCTCAGCAGTATAATTAACTTACTCCTTCACTCGCCTCATCCGAGTGAAGACTCTCCCACTCTCCTTCAAAATCTCTTCCAGTCAGAGCAGTATTAAAGCAATTAAAGCAGTACCGTAAAAACAGTCGGACTAACAGTGGCACAGTACTCATTCAGTAAATGCATAGCTAAACAGAAGTGTTTTGAGTCTGGATTTGAATGTGACTACTGTAGGAGGACACCTGATCTCTTCTTGAAGCTGGTTCCAGCTGCGGCTGGCATAATAGCTAAAAACAGACTCTCCATGCTTAGAGTGAATCCTTGGTATTTCTAGCTGATGCGATCCTAATGATCTGAGTGCTCTGTTTGTATTCAGTGAGCATATCTGCAATATATTGAGGTAACTCATGAGTGATTATGAATGATTAATATACCAGTAATAATACTTTAAAATCAATCCTAAGTGTAACGGGGCCAGTGTAAAGACCTGAGGACAGGTCAGAATCCTGGTAGCAGCGTTCTGTGTGAGCTGCAACTGTCTTGTGGTCTTTTTAGGAAGGCCAGTGAGGAGGCCATTACAATAATCCACCCTGCTGGTGATAAAAGCATGAGCAAGTTTCTCTAAGTCTTGACTGGAAACAAAGTATATAATTCTTGAAATATTTTTCAGATGATACTGTAGTATGCTGATTTGGTTATTGCTTTGACATGACTATTGAAACTAAGGTTTGACTCTAGAGACAGACCAAGATTCCTTACTTGATTTTTAGTTGTTAGACCCCAAATGTCAAGGTATGCATTTACCTTAAGAACTTCATCTTTGTTTCCAAATGCAATGACTTCAGTTTTGTCTTTGTTTAACTGCAGAAAGTTTTGACACATCCAACTGTTTACTTCATCAATGCATTGGCACAATGAGTCAAAGGGGCTGCAGTCGTTAGGCGATAGGGCTAAGTAGAGTTGTGTGTCGTCTGCATACTGTAGCTGTGATAAGCAATTTTGTTCTTTCTCATTATTTGGCTCATTGGGAAGCATATACAGGTTGAATAGGATTGGAGCAAGAATTGAACCTTGAGGGACTCCGACCGCAAGTCATGGATGTCCACTCAGACTTATGGTCTCCTATACTTACATAACAACCTCTCTCTTCTAACACAGTGTCCCAACTACACGCAACACGAAGCCGCAACACGTGATAAAAGGCATCTTTTCCATGTTAATCAGAGTTTTTGTCCTAACCAGACGCGACGGCGACACGTGAAGTTTCAAATTTAGAAACGGTTCCTATTTCTGCGATGTCATGGCTGACAGATCCGCCCACACAGATATCTCATTGGATGGAAGTTTGCGTGTCATGAATATTTGACACGCAAACTTCCATTCCTTCCGTCGTCCATATATCCAACATGGACAACGAGGAACTGATTGTCGAAGTTCAAAGGCATTAGGTCACTGTGCCACAAGAGATAATGGATAATTTACCTCAGATTTTGAAAACATATAATATAGCGTTCAATATGAATTCTATATAAACATACAACTGTACTTCATAGCAAAATTAGTTAGTGAGTATATTTTGTTAATGTTTTGATTTTTAATAATGGTATTTCTTGATTTGATTATGTCCTTACCCATTTCCAACGCGAGTGCGGGCCAGCAGTGCGCTTTCACAGAGAGACTCCACCCACACGCTGTTCTGAATAGCTGTGAATTTTGATTGACATGTGGCGTCTCACAGTCTCGTCACGTCTAGTGTGGACAAACACACTTGCTGTCGCTGGAATTTTATCGTTTCGCGTGCAGTTAGGACACGGTGTAAGTATGACCTGAACCATTTTAGGACTTTTCCAGAAAGCCCCACCCAGTTTTCCAGCCTGTCAAGAAGTATCTTGTGATTGATAGTGTCAAATGCAGCACTGAGGTTGAGTAGTACTAGTACTAATAATTTGTATCAGTATTTAAGCGAATATCGTTTATTATCTTTATGAGTGCTGTCTCTGTGCTGTGATGCGATCAGAAACCAGATAGAAAATTGTTTTAAGTATCCATTCAAGCTTAAGAATTTGTTCAGCTGATAGAACACTCAAACCACTACATTCCCACCGATATGCTGACTTGAGTGTCAAGAACTTTTCTTGGTGAGAATCTTATTCTAACCCCACAACCCAAAACATTTCTAAACTGGTCATCAATTTTGGAAATAGCACAATGTCAGAGGAAAGGAGCTTTGGAAATCATGTGTTTTTGTCTTTGTCACTTGAGCTGTCTTTCATTTTTCAACACAGACATGCAGGCATCAGAACGAAGTGATGCCATTGTTTATTTATTTGGCAGCTGAATGGAAAGTTAAATTTAAGTTAAGTTTCTCCCCAGATGACTGTCTGAGACGGCCACATCTGACCCAAAAAAGTATTTGGACACTTCAGCCACACCTAAAAATGTATGTCAATGCATTATAAAACCAAATATCAAACCATTCTGGCTGTTCTGTGAGAAACTGATTTAATGCAGACCCCCTGTGCTTAAGGAAGAGATATTATTAAAATTTCAACCAATTAGGCAGCATTTCCAACCATGCAACTGCATACAGCATAGACGCAAACTAGCACAAACTTCTCAAAAAAATAAATGCATCAAAAATATTCTTGTCCTCAAGAAAAGCTCATCATCCAAACACTAGTTCAAAAATGCCATCGGTCATTATAGGATCTGGTGATATCTGTAATTCTGCTCAAATATGTAAAGATATAAAACACAGAAAAAACTGTGATATCAAAAAGAAATCAAACATTATCAGTTAAATTGTTTTATCCGACTGAACTGTTTTTTTTTTCTTTTTTAGTAATTTTAAAGTGAATTTTAAAGTAATATCAACATATTAAATTATTAAACTGTGAATATTACACATTTGATCCAAAATTCTAAGGCCACTACTAGTAAAATACTTATGTTGTCTATATTTTTCACATTTTTCAAAAAAAAAAAAATGCCAATGCTATTTGTATTATCAGAACAACAATGCAAGTGACAAATCTCAGTATTTTGTTTGTCTCTTTTTTCTTTAATGACAGCAGAACTAGAACGAACATGAATAAAACCTGTTTATTTCAATCTTAAAGTTAAAAAAAAATAAGATTTTCTATGTGTTCTCAGAGCTATGGACTCCACTGTATCATAATCTAACATTGCCACAGTGTCATTCATTGCAGGTGAGATATATAATACAAGAAGGTCTTAAACCTATGTCTAAAATTAGAATGAAAAAGGACTAAAAGCTGATTTTTTTCAGATTTTAAGATGAAATCTCAACAAATTTTATTACTAGAGATTTTTTTTTCTGGTTGTAAATTGCTGATCTGAAATTTCTTTTGACACAAAAAAGTGAGCTACCAGTTATTTGCAGAGTTATTAAATGCAGACTCTTTGCTAAAGGATATCATAAATCAGATATTAAATAAGTTGAACAAGGTTAATTAGGTGTCCAACCTGAACATCAGATTTCATATTTTAAAGTAAACTCTCATGGCTAGTTTAAAGGTGCACTCAAAAGTTATTTGTGCCTTATTAAAACTGTTTTAGTATTTAAAATACAAAAAATGAATAGCACTATTGAAAAATGTTACACATTCACATGAATGCCCAAATGCGTATGATCTACTGACGATGCTCAGATCAGCAGCAGAATCATTTCCATAATGGCCAACGCAATCTACAAGTGCAGGGAAAATTAGCATCTGGTTTAAGATATGCTGTTAATAATACCCCTAACTAAATGCAGTCCTATAGCAAAAAAAAAAAAACTGCTTTTATTTTCCTCAACATAAATAAATCATACAAAAAACACCATTAAAGTTGGTTTACCACACCACTAATATCCTTTAAACATACACTATAGGCCGAGACTGACTCATTTATCTACCAAATACAGCTGTACTCTGCAATTTATATGTTGTCTCCCAGAAATGTCTGCATTAGATATCACCTCCTAATAACCTTGTTCCATCCTGTTTCCACCACATACTGTATCTCCAAATTTCTCATAACACATTGTGAAGGTTAGCAGGTTGTTGGAATGGCAGACAGGCTAATAGAGAATTTGGGCCATTACAAATTGAGCTTTACGGATGTTAGGCTCATTACAGCCTGGTGAAAGACAGACATTCAGGACGTTAAATGCCTTTAGGAAGAATGTCACCATTTTCCACAAGTTCTCATTACCAGTCATGCGAATCTATTCCTATCACAAATTTCCCATGCAACGATCGTGTCCCATCTGTGTGCGTGTTTACAGTCCTTTCTCTAAAGATGGCGTTATTAGCTTTGTATGATCTATTTCCGCTATCTGTCAGTAATTTTATTCATATAGACAGACAGGTGCCATATTAATAAAAGCTTTTACTAATAATTTTATAGCTAATTTGTGTGTGCATTTTGTATGTAATTTGACCCAGAAAGCCACTCTACTCTGTTTACCCTATGTTTTGTTACTGGCTCCATAAAGAGCATGAACTTCGTAAGTTACTGAACTGCGCTTTAAGGTCCCGTACTGTTCCTCCTCAATTTTCTACAGGTAACTCATATTTTTTTCAAAGGCGTAGAGGTTATCAATTGCTCGTACTTCATGTTAGATTGTTGGTAAAAGCTCCTGGGGAAAAACTGATGATGCCAGAGGCTCTCAGAAGTAGATGTCGCTGGTGGTCTCAGGGGACAAGTAATCAGCCTGGAAGCGATTAGAGGCCTCATGTGAACAGGGCAGTAGGTGAGAGCAATCATCTGCTAGGTTACAGGCTGCCTGAACACTTCTAGATACCAGCACTGAATCACTTTTACCTGACAGGTATGAGGTTTGGGTAGAGTTATTAATGTTGTAAATAAGACCATTTAACTGGAAGGCAGAACTTTTAAAAGTTCACATCAGTAAAACGAGGAAAATAAAACTTTCTGGTTCGTAAATGCAATAAAGGGCCTATATTCTTAACTTTTGGAAAAAAAAAATAATCCCCAAAGTCCACTCATAGGTTTCTTGCACCAGAAATATCCATGATTTAGTTTTGCACTTCTATTTTCCACCTTCTCTTTGACCCTTAAACAAGCTTGCACCTTTAAGTTGTTTGCTGTAAAGGGTAGAGACTTTTTTTCAGCTTGATACTGGTTGCCATTCACTGCCATTATATGATTTTTTTTTTTTCAAATTTTCCTTCTGTGGCTTATAAAAAAAGGCATACGACAATAGAACAACACCAGGGTCAGTACCCTAAGGGCCCTTTCACACCTACCTTGTTTGGTCTGGACTTTCGAACTTTTCAGTTTGTTCCGAATCAAAATTATAGTTTTCTTACGAGAGGTTCTCTCGTAATGTGTAAGCTAGCTTATGCTACAGGAAAGATTAATCTTTTCTGAGATATTGAAGATAAAAAATTATCCTTAATTTTGTAGCCATTGTCAACGCAGTGAAGTGGCTGCCAGATCTAGAGCGGGCTATCTAGCGAGCACACTGGCTGTTCTGCAGCAACTGCAGCAGCCTATCGATGAACCTGTGTGAACTTGCGTCCAATGAGAGGCGCTCGCCCTTTCTGGATCATAGCCCTCCGGAAAGGGCATGGCTAGAGTGTATATAAGCGAGGTTCGGAGGCTGATTCCCTGATTTTTATCTCTTCAACGAAGCTCTTCGCATCGTTGGACTTCAGATGCCGCGTAGCCGTCAAGAGGGGCAACTAGCAAGCTCAGGACAGGGCTTGAAGAAGCCGGCCGCCTTCGCCACCTTCAGCCATCCGTGCGAGATATGCCATACGGCAACGTATCCTTTTTCGCATTGTGTTCGGATCTTTACTAGGTGTAAACGCAATCTGGTTGTTGAAACCACATATGTATATTTTACTCCTCCCAAAAATGCTAAAAAAAATAAATGAGTGAGAGCGTATTATATAGGCTATATCTCATGTTATAGAGATACGCCATACGGCAACGTATCCTTTTTTCTAGCACGTTTGCACAAACTATAACAAAAGAGCATCGAACGTCTTTTTAAAGATGCCTCGCACCACCTGCGGCTCATGCCGAGCCCCTCTAAGCGCCGGAAACCGCCACCTGATCTGTGCTCTCTGGACAAGAACGCACAGCACTCGCTCTTGCCGACGGCGGATGCGACCTCTGGGAGGACCTTCCCATGTCGACTCTGCAGGATCGACTGGAAGTCTTCTACTCCGAAGCCACCGTGCCGTCATTTTTTACACCGCACAATAAGAAGCGGCGTTCACAAAGGCCACTGGAACCCGCTATGGAAGTGACTGTGGCCCCGGAGCCTCTCCCTTGAGCCTCGCCTTCACCTTACCCGCCCCCTCCGGACACGCAGTTGCCGCAGAGTGGACGCATTGCCGCCCTGTTGGGCGACAAGGTGGAGGATAATGCTTGCTGTTCTCTTCTGGCTTCGGACAGCGAGGAGTGGTCAGGCTCCCACACCTCCTCCTTGGCTCAGGAATCCAACAAGATCTGCGCTGGAGTCGAAGACGAGCTTATGCGCCTCCTCACACAGGCCGTCGACCTTGGGCTCGAGTGGTCACCGCCTGCTGAGTCAGCACCTAACAGACTCGACGGCTGCTTCCTTCAGAGCCGCCGCCGCCCAACGCCCACGGCTCCCTTCCTGCTGGAACTCCACGCGGAGCTTTCTAAGTCGTGGAAAGCGCCTCTTTTGGCCAGGATCCGGTCCCATGTCTCCGCTTCGCTCTCCACTGTGGACAGCGCCACCTAGAAGGGCTATGCCTCCACCCCCCCTGTCAAGGACTCGGTAGCAGCACACCTTTGTCCGCCCTCTGCGAGATGGTGGTCGAAGCCTGTGCTCCCTTCTAAGGCCTGCAGAAATACCTCCGCTTGCCAAGCTCCTTCCGCTTTGCACTCTTTGGCCGTCCCCACGAGCCTGTGCGCACGCCTTCTCTCTGCCCGCTCTGTCACACGGCCAGTAACCTCTCTGTATGTAAGTCCCATGCACCCCTCCGAGCGCGCACGCTTACTGATAAACGCTTCTCTCAAAGCGTTGCCTATACTTCACAAGGCCATCACTGCACACTCCCCACTCCCCATCTATGAAGATCGGGTCGTCACACACACAAACGTAAATTTTGTGCCCACTCCCAAGCGCTCACGTTTACAGAAAGGCACTCCGCCCATGACGATGCTCACGCACCACAACACAGACATAATAAGTTCCCCATTCACCGCAATCGGAACGTCATTAAAAGAGTAGCCTGTCACTGCTGTCTGCGAGCCGCCGTGCACAAATACCGTAAGCGCGCACATCGCGCACACACCTCTACAGCCTGTGGAGCAATTCAGACCAATTCTAGATCTCAGATTTTTGAACAGAGAGCTTGTGAAAAGACCGTTCAAAATGTTAACAATCAGGAAACTCCTCGCACACATGCGCCCGGTCTGAAAGATGCCTACTTTCAGATTCAGATAAAAAGGGCTCCAGACTAACTTTTTTTACTAGGAGCGCTGTTGCCCCTGACTGAAAATTTTAGGAGCGCAAGCAGAAAATGTAGGGGCACACCTTAAATCAGCTCGCAATGCAATTATTCAAATTTCCCCCAAAATAACTGTAATACTGACAAATTCTTTAATAATAAATAGACTTAACATTATAATATGCTGTTTTATTTTAATTTCACAGGGCTCCAGACTCAAATTTGAGGGCAGCACCACCTCAAATTGAGTTCCACCACCTCGGAACTCACACCGAGTTATACAAAAAACAAAACAAAACAAAAAAACTGGTAGCACTGGGGCTGACAATAAATCACTTAGATTAATTTAGCCTATTCAGCAGAGCGGAAGTCGACCTCTTTGCGTCAGAGGAGTTGGATTTGAAGTACCTTTCACTCAAAACCGTTTTTCTGACAGCCTTGTTTAACCCCCAGTTAAACATGTGGGAGACGTCCACGTGTGAGAGACCTCCACTGTCTGTCAGTGCCACGTGTCTTGAGTTTGGACCAAATGACTCCAAGGTCATTCTAAAACCTAAACACAGTTATGTTCCAAAAGTGAGTGGTACTCCCTTCAGAGCACAGGTCATCTCTCTTTATCGGCTCTGCCAGGATACGATAGCGAATGTGACGCCAATCTGCTCTGCCCAGTTAGAGCACTGGGATTTTACACTGCACGCTCCGCCTCTTTCAGTTGCACAGAGCAGCTTTTTGTTTCGTTCGTAGGGTGCGCTAAAGGTCTCGCCGCCTCAAAACAGACACTGTCCAGATGGATAGTGGACGCTATTGCAACCGTGTACGCATCTAAAGACCTGCAATGCCTGTTGGGTGTTAGGGCTCACTCCACTAGAGGCATGGCCTGATCTTGGGCGTGGTCCGGTGGGATTTCCATTCATGACATATGTGTGGCAGTGGGCTGGGCTTCCCCCTCCACCTTTGTCAGATTTTACAATCTGGAAGTGCCAAGGTTACGTTAGGGAACCGATACGTTTTTTAACCTCCACCGGACCACGGTCCAGACCAAACAGATGAAATTTAGTCTGACAAAATGAGGTAGTCTTGGTCCGGATCAAACTGAACAAAGGTTTGGTTCGTTTCTAGTGTGAAAGCATTTCTGTATGGTTCGGACTTTCAGACCTTTTACAGGAAATTTTGGTGGTTCCCGCATAGCCGAAAAACAGAGGTGGCAGGAAAAATTAACCGTGGTAGCACATGGTTTAATCTGATGACATAAGTCAACTGGAAATCCAAATATTTTTTTCCGTTGAGACGATTCGTTGCTATGATACAGAATATCCACAGCACAGTTTACTTGTACCTTGTTCGCAGATAATTTGTTTCATACTAAAAATGTATTGATTAGCTTTGCTGGTTGATATTGTTGTACAGAAAGAATGTTGTGAAGTTTGGTCGGTGTGGTATTAGTCCCGCCCCTCCTCCACTGTGATTGTACAGTTGGGTAAAAAGTGACAGTGATGAGTGCTATGTTTTATCCAAAGTTGAACATTTTCACACACACCTAACTCTCGCAACCAGTAAAAAACGCTGGCAGGCCTTGTTACGCTCATGACTTTTAAAACCGCAGCGCTCGTATTGAAAACTATTGAAAGCATACACCAGGCACGTGGAAAAACGCTTTGATGGACAGACGGCCGAAGACTTAATTTTCATTTTAGGTGAACTGTCCCTGTGTAAATCACAGGTTAAATTTTTCACGAAGATAATGCAATGTGCTCACTAAACATAAAGATAAGAATCGCCCACAATTGTTTTTTATATTTTTTATACCAAAATGCTGCATATGATGTAAAAAGTTGGTACGTTTTACGGTGGTTTTAAGAACGTCCCCTCCCTTCCACTTGGCTGGGCGTGATGTCATAAAAAGGCTCCAAGCTTTTACTGTCTATGCCTGGTCTATGCTCCAAGCCTAGAGTTACCATTAGTCTAAATGGCAAGTAGGCTAGCATTTATATTTGAGACATAGCTTGCAAAAAAGTTTAACTATTGTGCTTGTGTGGGATGTACGAATACATCAAAAACGGGGGAGAGGCTCCTCAAGTTCCCCAAAGACAAACAACTGATTCGTGCCTGTAAGTGTTAGCATACCCAAGGTAGATCTCGGGTATGCAAGCCTGACACTACCCAAGTAGATTGTGTCCGAGCCCAGCGCGGCCTGACACATGTAATTATGAGCCCAAGCCCAATTTAAACCCAAACATTTTTTTAATATGTGGGAATTACTATAACTGACGTTCTCAACTACTTTCTATGTAGCTTTCTCCCGCCCACAACATTTATGTTTTGTCCCGCTCCCGTACAATTTTTTTTTTCTTTATCTCCAAATAGCTCAGACTGTCCAGAGACAATGTTCCCCCAGGGGAATGGTCCCTGCACCCTCAAACAGTCCAGAAGTTATGGCGCGTATTCAGCAGAGCGGAAGTCGACCTCTTTGCGTCAGAGGAGAACGCTTTAGCGGAGCTAAAAAATAGCTTTAGCTACTTGGTGTTCAAAATATTTTTAAACAAAAAGACCCTGTTATTAACATGTTGGCTCAGCATTTCCTATAATCTTCTTCTGCTTTCTCTGACATTGCAAATGGCAAAAATGTATATAAAAACACTCATGAAACTTAATCACTTGATATAGACAACCTCTAGGAAGCTTTTAACCAAAAGTACCTTCCTCTCATCGACCCCAGGTCTCAATTCAACATGTTCTTAATGATGCCTCATCCTCCTATTAATTAATTTTTTACTGTGTGGACTTTGTCTCCACTGCCCCAGTAATTGTGCTCTGGGTTGGAGTTAATCTTCAGAAAATTACCTGCCAGGGACGGACAAGGTGGGAAAAGTCATTATTTCATCTCATATTATCATTTTCCACAAGACTGGCACGGCCCTGGTCGTCGAAGGCCTTTCTCTCTCTGAGTGGCGGTACATTGCCATTATGGACAGCTTTTTCTTTAATCATGACTGGACATTACCAGCACTGGGATGAGAATATGATTTATGGCTGCCACTAGGAGAAAGGTTACAAAATAGACTGGCAAAAGTAACCGTTCATAATGAGGTAGTGCTGATTCGCAAAATCAGCATTTTTGGATTGTGAGCTAGAGGTCTAGATATGTTTGCAAACAGCTGTAGTACAGTTGCAAGCAGTACAATGATATTAAACTTAACTCAAAATTAAACCTTAAAAATAAGTCTTATGGTGAAAAACAATTCAGTATTTGTTATTGTCTGAAAGATGATTTCATTATTGTGATAAAAAACAGTTATAAGTTGATCAATTAAAAATTATGATCTAAATTGATAATCTGCAATAAATTCATTGAATTTGAACCACATACTGTAAATCAATTCAAAAGCATTACACTATTGTTCCAAAGCCAGGGACATTTCTTATTATTGTTTTATTAAATTTATTTTTTGTCAGGTATTTATTAAATGTCACCACACTAAATGCAGCATTTTATCTAACAAATAAATCTTCTCATGTACTTTAGTGGGAGGATTTGTCCAGCTCATGGTGCATTTAATACATTTTCCACAGACTTCCAAACCTGCATTAAAAAAAAATAAAAAATAATAATAAAAATATCCACCATAATAGTACTAGTGATCTAGGCTAAGTTATTTTTTTTAAAGGACAGCAACCATGACATCACATGATCAGTCAAATACTTCTCACTAAATCTTTGTATTTTCCCTACATTTTTATTCCACATAGGGTAAATATAAAATGGAATAATAATCAAAAACATTTGCTTTGTGTCATAAACAAATAAAACAGTTGAAACCCCATTTTTTGCAGTTAGTTAACTGCACAGCTTATGGGTTTCTTGATGAATATTTCACCAGAACAATCATGCATTCATTGTCAAGTACATTCAATGAAAGCTGAGGGCCCTTAAGAGAGTATTTTGCAAGCTGGGCTCCCCCTAGGCCCCTCTGAGATGACTAGCATTAGTCATCTAGGAGCCTATCACAAATAAGGTCATTCACATACGTTTTAAAGGTACAGCAGTAAAAATAGCCTCTGTAATTTTAAAGGTCATGAACAGGGTGGAAAATGGAATTTTGAAATGAAACAACCACTTTTCTAAAACAAAAGGTAAAAGCCTTGCCTAACATTATCAGTGAATTGAAAATAATATAAAATAAAAATACATTAATGAATGAAATATATAAAAATAATTCTTATTTTATTTTTTTTATTATTTAATTGAAAGGTTTTACAAATTTAAAATTGAATTTGCACACAAAATGTCTGTATTCTTGTTGTGCATATGACTGTAATGCTATGTACTCTCTGTGCAAATACAAAACCTCATTTGTGACCTACTCCATTTTGAATTTCATGAGCTACTGGTGTTGAACAGGGAGAGTGAGAGCCTCTGTGATAAAAATGGATTTACATGGGCACGCCAATCCTTACAGAGTTACAGCTTGTACAATTTTTCCCCCACAAACGTGAGTCTTGGGAACGCACCAGCTTATGGAAACTTGTACACGCTAAGTCAGAGATTAACTGTCTTTCATATTGTGTTTGTGTGTAGGCTTTACTTTGCCTGACAAGCTATTTTTATTTTTTTTCCAAAACTAGAACAGCAAGAAATCTAAAGTGCAGCCAGGGTTATTCTTGCACACTAAAACTAAAGACAAAACTAAACTAAACTAAATATCAAAACATTTTTTTTTGCAACTGAAACATTTAATGCAAGATCTTGACATTGGTGGCAGTGACGTCACCACTGGTGCGACCGTAAGTGTAAAAAGGGAACCTGTGAAATATGTCATCCACTTCTTGTCTGAAGGAGACGTGTGCAGGAATACCAGAAGTATGGCAAAGGGACACAGCATCTCGTTCCCCTTCTCATGGAACCATGGTTTCATGCATAGCCTGAGACGTTCCCTTTCAAAAGGGAACTTGTGCTGCGACCCCCTAAAGGGTAATATAGGGAACGGAATACCCATGCCACCATGCTGAAGGGATGAGTGCCCTATTGGCTGAGCTAAGTCAAAGGACTCAAAGGAGTCCTCATCCCTAAGGTGAACATCAGCAATCCGATAATAGACCGGAGCTTCTCAAGAATAGAGGCCTTAACAGAATGACTATAAATTGAGCGTTAGCGTTAGTCCTGGCAGGCCAGGTAGTCAAGATGCTGCTAACGCTAACGGCCGTCAACACGGCCTCATCAGTGTTCTGCTCAGCTAAGCTGCATCAGCGCATCTGCTGTTCATCTCCCCTCGCTGCTGATGACCATGCTCAAATCAGGGCTCCCTATTTAAAGGGGTCATGAACTGGCTTTTTAAATTTTATTATATTGTTGTCTGAGGTCAACTTATGACATTCGCTTGGTTTTTGCATTCAAAAACATCAAAATTAATAAGTAACACCGTGTCCTAACTACACGCGACGCGATAAAATTCCAGCGCCAGCAAGTGTGTCTGCCCACACTAGACGTGACGCGACTGTGAGACGCCACACTCAAAAATCACAGCCATGCAGAACAGTGTGTGGGTGAAAGCGCACTGCTGGCCCGCACTCGCATTGGAAATGGGTAAGGACATAATCAAATCAAGAAATAACATTATTAAAAATCAAAACATTAACAAAATTTACTCATTGACTAATTTTGTGATGAAGTACAGTTGTATGTTTGCATAGAATTCATTTTGAACGCTATATTATCTGCTTTCAAAATCTGAGGTAAATCATCTGTTATCTTGTGGCACAGTGACCTATTTTTAACTAAAAATAAATAATGTGTACTCATAACCAGTGTAATTTCTTCATTCTGTCAGCCCCGACGTTGCAGAAACAGGAACCGTTTCTAAATTAGAAACTTTGCGTGTCGCCGTCGCATCTGGTTAGAACAAAAAACTCTGATTAACATGGAAAAGATACCTTTTATCGCGTGTCGCGTCAAGCTCTAGGAACCAAAGTCTCAGTATGACGACTCTCTAAATTGAGAGGAGACCTATAACTATGCCCCATGCTCAAGACATCATGCAAGCAGGTTCACAGAGAGCCTACAACTCACAATTGCTATCCTGGCAGAGCTCTGGGGAGCGGAGGCCTCAGTAAGATAACTCTCTCTAGCGAGAGGAGACCTAACAACAGTCGCAGTAGCCAAGGAGCTCAGGGGAGCAATCAAACAATGGTTCAAAGTACTCCTAACCTAGATGCACTATGATTTCCATTACACGAGAGTAGATGTTAAAAATTCATGCTGATTTGTACTCGGCTTTAGCCAAGATAAGCACAAACTAAGACGTAGCTTTACAGTAACCTATGCTTCTCCATCCATTTGCGCTTCTTTTCATATGGTGATGTGAATCTCCTTCTGTCCTGCGTTAATGGCTGAAGTGTACTTGGCGCATCAGCACACACAACGGTTGCAACTACAGTGTGGGCTCCCTAGTGGACCAGCATGACAACCATCTGGATTGAGTGGGGGACATCTCTAGGGTCTTCAAGCGAGCACCTTCTGTCCTCAGTGTTTCGTCGACTAGCCCACGACACCTCAAGAGGGCTCAACAGTAACTCTGGCGTCCCAGAGCCAGAGTCACCCCCCTCTGTCCCTCACTCAACTCAGCCCAGCTTACTGACCTTTACAATCCTCTTGCTGCTGAGTTTGCTCCTTCCTCACAGTTTACATGTGACCTAACCAAAATCTCACAATCTCTCTGCAAACCAACCATAAGCACCAACTCATTTGACTAAGGCTGTCAAGCCCCACTATCTTCATTAAAGTAGGTTCAGTGGCAACTGTACCGTATGGCATACTACCTACCGCAAAACGCAATATCTGCCCAAACATCAACCCTCATTCACGCAATATACACAGGAACATAATAACTGTAATTAAACTATACAAATAAACCAACAGGCTCTTCAAGTTTTTCAAGAATTGTAATATAACCGTAGCGTGGCGGCCTGTACACCGCCAGCCAGAATATTTTCGTCTCAACCACAGCCAGTTGTCTTTACCACAGATTTCTTTGCCGACCACTTTCTACCAGTTTTTAACACAGGTGTTGCCTTACTTACACATTTGTCAAGTGACTATACTAAGGTAATTTCCAGTCTGACCTTGGCGCACTTAAACTCCTCGGTTAAAGCAGAGACTGGGAGCTGCAGTATTCCTTTACTGTAAAGTCCCACTCGGCTGAGGCAGCGTGAACTCCCTACCATTTCCTTATGTATGAACTTATTAATGCTTCCAGCTTATCCACTGTTGTTAAAGAAACCTCGTACACAGTCAGTGGCCACAGCAACCTCGGCAGTAGACCAAACTGAAAGCACCAGAGTTTTAGTTTGCCTGGTAGAGCACAGCTGTTTATGCTCTTCAAACCTTCCACTGCCTGTCGTCTAAAAACCTTCCCCACTCGAACTGTGTCCTTTAGATCCCCATCTTGCCATCTCCCAAGACTCTTCACTGGCTTCTCAGAAACTGTTGTTATTGCCTCACCATTAATGAAGAATGTTTTATCTACCACCTGTCTTTTAACTATTGAGATGCTCCTTGATTTAGAGGGCTTAAATTGCATCCATACCCATTCAATATTATCGTTTAACTTACCCAATAACCGATTAGTGCAGTCCACTTTTATCAATTTCCACAGAATTACAAGATAATCCACTCATGTACACTCTGTACAGAACTCCATTAGGTCCTGAAGATGATGAAGAAGTTTCTCACAGCCTGCTTTACCTCTTTCCATTTAGGTGCATGGACATCCATTAGGTATTTTGGAGGATTGATAGGTGGGATGTCTGATGGAATTGACAGAGTCTCATGCCTTTTTGCAACTCCCAGATGCTTTTAAAATTCCATTCTTCTCACTGGGGAATAACTTCTTTACGAATTTGAATGGGTCTTTATAGAAATTAGCCCTCGCACGTTCCTTCTTTTTGTAGCGTTTCTGTAGGCACTCAGCTCTGCGTAATGTTGCCAATTTATCTTTTAAGGCCCTTTGTAAAGCCCCTTTCACACAGCGAGTTGATCCCAGGAAATTGCCGGCAAATTGCCAGAACGCCTTCTGTGTGAACACAAACACGACCTGGGATTGATTCTGGGAGTGATCCCAGGTTGGGAACCTAGTAACATTGCCGTAATCAGTCCCGGAACGAGTGCTGTGTGAACAAAAGCCAGGACCAATGCCGTAAAGGGTGTGTCATAGTGATGACGCTTGTGCCATCGCGCGACTCTGTTGCTCTAGAAGAAAGTTTGTGTTCGTCATCAACAAAGAAAGGACGAACAAATACCTGCAAACTAGGGCTGCACGTTTTCAAGGTTTTCATTAACCGATCCCTTATCGGTTAATACTCGGTTATAGTGTGCGCGCTGCAACCTCGAGATACAGAGTTAATTTTTAACACCTTTAATAACTGGTTGGACCCCATTTGAAACGAAATTAATTTATAGAAAACGCAGTGGTAAGTTCAGAGCAGTTAAAGTAGGCGCGTTTCCATCACCCTTCAAACTGAAATTGCCAATTGAAAATACGCACATTGGCAACACATCCATTTCGCAAAAACTCTGTGTCCGCAAATAATAATAATAATTATCATTATTGTAACATTGTATTGGCTGCATATGTAGAAGACGCTTTTATCCAAAAAAGGAACAAAGCACAAATAAACACAATATTTTGACGCATATCCAGTGTGTGTGCTTATGTGGAGGCTGCGAGACGCCCATGTGAACACTTGCAGTTTCATTGCAGTTCTTTAAGTGGAAAGAACTTAAAATACTCTTTCATTTCTGGTCATACAGAAAATAATAATACATTATTCGCAAATACATTTATTTGCGTAAACTCACAATAACAAGAAAACGTTGTGCTTTAACAAACAGGCGCGCTTCATGATCTCCGTGAACTGAAGCGCGAGAACTGAAACAGCCACCGCATTCGAATTTGTTCAACAAATTTGAATCAAAAGCCAATTTCTTTTATGTAATTATTAGGGGTGTAACGGTACATGTATTCGTATTGAACCGTTTCGGTTCGAGGCTTCCGGTTCGGTACGCATACAAACCGAACGGTTGCTTGGACCATTTTTCTTGCCGGCAAAATTCGTGCTGACGCGGCCAACACAACGTTGCGCAACATCCAAATGGCAAGGGTAATGAAAGCAGAACGAAACTGCGCTCCTCGTTATGTGCTTCACGGATCGTTTATCAGTTCGGACCAGCAACATCTGTGCAGCGCGAGCCGATCTCGATCAAGTAACACTGTTACCACACCGCGCTAAGAGATCCGGTAAAGAAAACATTTGAATTCGCCACTGAGGTAATAACATCGCTGCGAGATCTAGTGAGATGCATTCACATTTCTCCGTTATTAACCGTAGATCTCTATTAGATCAAACAGCGCTGTCATGGAAACCAGGAGAAACATTGTGCCGTGAATGAACTAGTAGCCTACTTTACGTCCACAGACCAGCAACATTCACCATGGATTTAATATATTAACACTAACTGTAACCAGTTTGGCTGGAATGGTGAAATGCTTTCAAGTACTTCACACATCTTTTTTCCAGCACTTCAAAATTCAAATATTATATAAATAAATATATATTTAAATGTTATTTTTAATGTGATGACCAAAACATTATTTGTTCATCCTTCAAAGATGACCCCTATTTATAAACCTGAAAGTTTCAAGATCTAGGAAAACTCACACTTATTTAAAAATATTTTTTCTTTAAACAAATAGGAAATTTCTCTGGCATTTCTTTCTTTTTGCTGTATCGAAAACGTACCGAACCGTGACTTTAAAACCGAGGTACGTACCGAACCGTGATTTCTGTGTACCGTTACACCCCTAGTAATTATGTAGCCTAGCTAATTATGTATTTCTCTCTCATGGTGCATCCGGGGATGGAGATTTGTTTTTAGCAGAAACTGATTTAAAAAACAATAGTTTATTAATAAACAATTAATGCCTCGTTATTTTATATTATTTTATTATCAGACACATTTATTAGGCTATATCTTATAAATCATCTATAAATCGCCTTTCTGTAGGCTCTGGTTACGGCTCTTCTCATTCAGCACTGCGGGGGAAATCATTTCCAGGTTCTAATTTGGGCTCAGAAAACCAGTAAAATCTTTTTTTTTTTTTTTTTTTTTTGCATATTCATTTGACAAATATTTTAAATGTTTAAAGGGGCAAATAAATCAAACAAATATCTGAAAATTCGTCAATAGCTATATATTTTTGGGCAGCATTTCGTGAGCTTAGAATTATAAGGTTCTATCTCCGTTTAGGGTAGTTCTGAGATATTGAGCATCAAAGTTTTTACATCCCACCTGGCAAAACTGTAATGTAGTAAAATTTTCTATTATAGCTTTATCTATTAATCTTTTTTTTACAAAAATAACACAACACAGGCATTAATAAACACCTAATGGATCAGATTATGTCAAAAACTCAATTTCGACCAAAAGTGGAGATAGAACCTTATAATTCTAAGCTCACGATTTGACGTAGTCCTACAGTTCAAATGAACATTTTGGTGTTCAACTCTGCGTTTTACAAAATACAACAACCGTTCATTTTTCGTTTTGCAATTAGGCCTACGGATTAAATAAGGGGAAACGAATGAACACAAAAGTAGGCTACACTGACCGTTTGGACATATACGAGGCAGAGTTCTTTTTTAAAATTCATAAAAGATACAAGGAATACCCTTCTAGACAAAACCTCAAACAAATGCCACAATCAAGACCGCGGAGCAGAAATTAGGGAGAAATACACAGAAACTCTGCAACTTTCCCTGCCATTAATGCTTGGATGACACACCACGTCTCCTTCCATAAATAAAATAATAATGTAGTGCGGTGGCTGTGATATACCAACATCCGTTGCCATTATTTTTGGAATGGTTTATCGCGAAAGGAAAAAAATGTTTTAGTCGCATAACACCGTTAATAGAAACGCGCTGTCATTTCACAATATTTTTTTATCGACAATCAGAAAAAAAACGCAAAAGTTTTGTGCAAATATGTTTTGACGCCACTTAACCGAGCAAAAAGGTTTCACTCGGTTATGCAATTTTAAACGGTTACTGCTAATCGGTTAACCAGTTAACCATGGACACCCCTACTGCAAACTGGAGCGAAGCAGAGACCAGGAGCTCCTCTCTATCCGTACTGAAGCTGAGTTCACCAGCGCGTGTACGGTATGCGCGTTTACATGTTTTCGACGCGTCCGTCATACGTCTCATCCTGACGTCATGTGTCTTCCCGGGATTTTTACGGGTTGTGTGTGAACACACTCACAGATCCCGGCAAATCACTGGCAGTGTCAATGAACCAAAATCAGACAATTCCGGGACAAATGCTGGGTCACATTATCCGTGTATTTTCTGGAATCTCTGTGTGAAAGGGGCTTTGAGATTGAGTCCCTCCTTCTGACTTTGTTCTGTTCTTTTCCATCGCTTCCTCAGCTATCTCCTTTCTCTAACTAACCCTTCAATTTTCTGCTGCCGTCTAGATATTCAGGAGTAGTTTGTACTTTTTCCTTCCTTTTTTCCACAACAAATCTCTCCCTTCCGTATGCGTAAAAGATGTCCCCATACGGTGTATAAATCGCACGATAAACACACTGCGTGCGAGACGCATTTAGTTGATGTATCTATGGCAACCAAACGTCACTTTTGAGACAAACGTGCAACGAACCGACGGTAAGATTACGTTTTGGCAGGGGAAAAACTGATCAGAAAATGTAATGAAAAAGTAACAGAAGTTGTAGAAATGTAGTGGAGTAGAAAGTAGAATAATTGCTGCAAAATGTAACTAAGTAAAAGTAAAAAGTATGCACTATTTATTCTACTTAAGTAAAGTAAAGATACGTGAAAAATGTACTTAAGTAAAGTAACAAAGTATTGGTACTTCGTTACATTCCACCACTGCTTACGATGCAGAGTTCAAGCTCAAGGCTGTCGGTCACGCAGTAGAATATGGGAATAGAGCAGCAGCGAGAGAATTCAACGTTAATGAATCAATGGTACGGAAGTAGAGGAAGCAAGAAAATGACCTGCGCCAGGTAAAAAAGACTAAACAGAGTTTCAGAGGGAACAAAGCGAGATGGCCACAGTTAGAGGACGAACTCGAACGCTGGGTTGTTGAACAGAGAGCAGCAAGTAGAAGCGTCTCTACAGTCACTATTCGAATGAAGGCAACATCGCTAGCACAGGACATGAACATCGATGACTTTAGAGGCAGTCCTTCTTGGTGCTTTCGTTTTATGAAAAGACACAATCTCTCCATCCGCACACGAACTACCGTCTCGCAGCAACAACCAAAAGATTACCAAGAAAAGCTGGTCACTTTCCGTGCATACTGCAAAAAGAAGATCACTGAAAAGAAGATCCTGCCAGAGCACATCACCAACATGGACGAGGTTCCACTCACCTTTGATATTCCCGTGCCGTGAACCACACTGTGGAGAAAACGGGGACCAGTAGGGTATCTGTACGCACCACAGGGAATGAGAAGTCATCTTTTATTGTAGTTCTCGCCTGCCAGGCTAATGGCCAGAAACTTCTACCCATGGTTATTTTCAAGAGGAAGATCTTGCCAAAAGAAAACTTTCCAGCCGGTGTCCTCATCAAAGTTAACCCGAAAGGATGGATAGATGAGGAAAAGATGAGTGAGTGGTTGAGAGAAATTTACGTCAAGAGACCGGGTGGCTTTTTCCACACAGCTCCGTCCCTTTTGATATACTACTCCATGCGCGCCCATATCACAGATGCTGTCAAAAAACAAGTGAAGTAAACTAATTCGGAGCTTGCCGTCATTCCGGGTGGATTAACTAAAGAACTCCAGCCACTAGATATTGGTGTCAACAGGGCGTTCAAAGCTAGACTGCGAGCTGCGTGGGAGCAGTGGATGACAGAAGGTGAACACACTTTCACCAAGACGGGGTGAAAAGTTGGGCGACTTACGCCACTATCTGCCAATGGATCGTGGATGCCTGGGCCGATATATCAGTCTCAACTGTGATCCGAGCTTTCGCGAAGGCGGGAATAATATCTTGAACTACCAGGCAACAGCAGCGACACTGACTCGGATAATGACGAGAGGGAGCGGGGCAGGTTGGATGCTGTAATCGCCCAACTATTTAATTCGGACACTGAAGAAGTAGAATTTCAGGGATTCGTAGACGGGGAATGAACTGGAAAAAAGTGAGCTTTACGTGTTATACGCTTTTTTTATAGTCTATGGTTATACGAACAAGTATGTTGAACATGTTGAATACTGTATGCAGTATGCACTAACGTTTGATTGAGTGTTATCAGACTGTTTCTTTTACTACGAGGGGCATACGTGCTACTTGCTACGTGTTTAATGAATTAGGGAAAAGTTCACCTCCACTTTTGGGAGAAAAGCCGTAATAAGTGAGCATTTTATGTTCTGAGTACCGGTAACTGAACAATGTTGAGTATCGTATGCATTAACGTTTGATTTAATGGTGTTTACGTGTCTAACGTTACGTGTTTGAATAAGGGAAAAGTTCCCCTCCACGTTTGGCAGATTGAGCAAGGCTGTGTGTAATATTGTTAATATGCATATTAACGTTTGAACAACATTAAGTATAAGCAGTGCAACATGTCCATGCATTTCCGAAAGCCTTAAATCGCAGTGGTAAACTATCCCAATCAAATAAGCAGGAAGCTGTCCATTTCTGCAGGTGCCCACATGTATCAATCAATAAAACTGTGGTATTTAAATAATTATCATGTCCTTGAGAATCTCAGCATCGACATTGAGAGCTGTAATATTGATTATGCAGAACATTATATTGAAAGACAGGGTTGTGAAGCGTGTTCAGGGCCATGTACAAGTCAGTTCTCTGGGGAGGTACATGATCCGGACGTGGGAAAATTAAACCCAGTGAAATCCTTTGCTCTCTCCTACTCAGCATTTCTAATGAATGTAACTTGAGGATTCTCAAGAACTTCTTGGGCCAGGGGAATTATCTATATCACTGCTGACACAATCTAAAACTCCACTGGCTTTTAATGGTGACTTGAGCGTTATCCACAATTATAAAACGTCAATCATCAGGAGCCCAACTGCTGGTCAGCAGCCTTTAAATACATTTGCTGGCTTATTGCCATCATTAAATCAGGAACAACAGGATGTTAGAAAGAAGGTGCACTTCATGAAATTATTATCCTTCTCTTCACTCCACTTCTCAGTCTCTGAGATTTACACAAAAAAATTGTAGCCTTTTGTGCTGTATTCAAATGTCAGAAATAGGATATCACAGTCACACCCCAGGGCATTACATTTAATGGACTCTTTTCTGTCTGAAAAAGTTTACTTTCGACCTAAACTCGAATCACCTGATGTATTTCTCTGTATATCCTTCCCTGCCTGTCATTTCAGTTTCTTCCCATGTAAAATAAGAACTTGGTCTGTACAAGGAAGATTGGCCTTGCAGATGTGTCAAGACTCCAAAAGTCTCCAAAACTATCTTTCACACTCAGTTTATATTTGCAGCTTCCTGGTAGGTAACAGGGCTAGTATTTCATGTGGGCAGGATGTGGGTTGAGAACAGATAGATCAAAATAGAATAAAAATTGTGATATGGATGTGTGCAATTATTAAACTGCAAAAGATTGATATTAAATATGTAGCTGTAGTGAAAGTAAGACACTCTATACTGTCTGTTACTACACTGTTACATAGATCTACTGTATGTGGGGGAGCATGGGGGGGAAGTACCATATTTAAAAAAAATGCGGTAACACTTTCCTTGAAGGATGTGCATAAGACTGACATGACACCTTTATAATCAAATATGAAGTTTCATGGGTGTTTATGACAACTGCCTATTAGATCAGTTATGACATTTTAATGCAAATGACATTATTTGAGATGTCTTGGTGATGACACCTTGACAAAAACTAATACATCATAACCTGTTAGTGTCTTTCAGTTTTTCAAATTAAGCAGGTTTCCCAGGATGGCCCAGTGGTTAAGGTGTTGGACTTAAGATCCAATGGACAAATGTCCTTGTGGGTTCAAACTTCAAACCCCACTCAGCTGGTACCAAAAAAAAATGGTTTTCAAATTGAAGATTAAGGAGAAATCCAATGGACAAAATGTCATTGTGGCATTGGGCTTAAGATCCAATGAAAAAAATGTCCTTGTGGGTTCAAACCCCAGCCTGGTAATAAAATACTTGGTTTTCAATTTGAAGTTTAAGAAGAATTTAAGAGGTTGGAGTACAGAGGGTCAATTCCAGTGTGGAGTATGTTGCAGTAAAAACAATTCTGGTTTCAACCCCACACCTTAAAGTGATAAATTCAATAGCGGAGGTCTGCTGCAGTAATAATTAACCAGTTTTCCCACCAGGATCGCCGAGTGGTTAAGGCGTTGGACTTAAGTTCCAATGGACAAATGTCTTTGTGGGTTGAAACCCCACTCCTGGTAATAAAATAATTGGTTTTCAATTTGTAGTTTAAGCAGAAATCCAATGGACAAAATGTCTTTGTTGCGTTGGACTTCAGATCAAATGGAAAATGTCCTTGTGGGTTCAAACCCCAGCCTGGTAATAAAATAATTGGTTTTCAATTTGAAGTTTAAGAAGAATTTAAGAGGTTGAAGTACAGAGGGTAAAATTCCAATGTGGAGTGTTTTGCAGTAAAAACAATTCTGGTTTCAACCCCACACCTTAAAGTGTTAAATTCAATAGTGGTGGGTCTGCTGCAGAAAAAAATTAACCAGATTTCCCACCAGGGTGGCCGAGTGGTTAAGGCGTTGGACTTAAGATCCAATGGACAAATGTCCTCGTGGGTTCAAACCCCACTCCTGGTAATAAAATAATGGTTTTCAATTTGTAGTTTAAAAAGAAATCCAATGGACAAAATGTCTTTGTTGCGTTGGACTTAAGATCAAATGGAAAAATGTCCTTGTGGGTTCAAACCCCAGCCTGGTACTAAAATAATTGGTTTTGAAGTTTAAGAAGAATTTAAGAGGTTGAAGTACAGAGGGTCAAATTCCAATGTGGAGTCTTTTGCAGTAAAAATTATCCAGGTTTCCCACCAGGATGGCCGAGTGGTTAAGGCGTTGGACTTAAGATCCAATGGATAAATGTCCTCGTGGGTTCAAACCCCACTCCTGGTAATAAAATAATGGTTTTCAATTTGTAGTTTAAAAAGAAATCCAATGGACAAAATGTCTTTGTTGCGTTGGACTTAAGATCAAATGGAAAATGTCCTTGTGGGTTCAAACCCCAGCCTGGTAATAAATTAATTGGTGTTCAATTTGAAGTTTAAGAAGAATTTAAGAGGTTGAAGTACAGAGGGTGAAATTCCAATGTGGAGTGTTTTGCAGTAAAAACAATTCTGGTTTCAACCCCACACCTTAAAGTGTTAAATTCAATAGTGGTGGGTCTGCTGCAGAAAAAAATTAACCAGATTTCCCGCCAGGGTGGCCGAGTGGTTAAGGCGTTGGACTTAAGATCCAATGGACAAATGTCCTCGTGGGTTCAAACCCCACTCCTGGTAATAAAATAATGGTTTTCAATTTGTAGTTTAAAAAGAAATCCAATGGACAAAATGTCTTTGTTGCGTTGGACTTAAGATAAAATGGAAAAATGTCCTTGTGGGTTCAAACCCCAGCCTGGTACTAAAATAATTGGTTTTGAAGTTTAAGAAGAATTTAAGAGGTTGAAGTACAGAGGGTCAAATTCCAATGTGGAGTCTTTTGCAGTAAAAATTACCCAGGTTTCCCACCAGGATGGCCGAGTGGTTAAGGCGTTGGACTTAAGATCCAATGGATAAATGTCCTCGTGGGTTCAAACCCCACTCCTGGTAATAAAATAATGGTTTTCAATTTGTAGTTTAAAAAGAAATCCAATGGACAAAATGTCTTTGTTGCGTTGGACTTAAGATCAAATGGAAAATGTTCTTGTGGGTTCAAACCCCAGCCTGGTAATAAAATAATTGGTGTTCAATTTGAACTTTAAGAAGAATTTAAGAGGTTGAAGTACAGAGGGTGAAATTCCAATGTGGAGTCTGTTGCAGTAAAAATTATCCAGGTTTCCCACCAGGATGGCCGAGTGGTTAAGGCGTTGGACTTAAGATCCAATGGATAAATGTCCTCGTGGGTTCAAACCCCACTCCTGGTAATAAAATAATGGTTTTCAATTTGTAGTTTAAAAAGAAATCCAATGGACAAAATGTCTTTGTTGCGTTGGACTTAAGATCAAATGGAAAATGTCCTTGTGGGTTCAAACCCCAGCCTGGTAATAAATTAATTGGTGTTCAATTTGAAGTTTAAGAAGAATTTAAGAGGTTGAAGTACAGAGGGTGAAATTCCAATGTGGAGTGTTTTGCAGTAAAAACAATTCTGGTTTCAACCCCACACCTTAAAGTGTTAAATTCAATAGTGGTGGGTCTGCTGCAGAAAAAAATTAACCAGATTTCCCGCCAGGGTGGCCGAGTGGTTAAGGCGTTGGACTTAAGATCCAATGGACAAATGTCCTCGTGGGTTCAAACCCCACTCCTGGTAATAAAATAATGGTTTTCAATTTGTAGTTTAAAAAGAAATCCAATGGACAAAATGTCTTTGTTGCGTTGGACTTAAGATAAAATGGAAAAATGTCCTTGTGGGTTCAAACCCCAGCCTGGTACTAAAATAATTGGTTTTGAAGTTTAAGAAGAATTTAAGAGGTTGAAGTACAGAGGGTCAAATTCCAATGTGGAGTCTTTTGCAGTAAAAATTATCCAGGTTTCCCACCAGGATGGCCGAGTGGTTAAGGCGTTGGACTTAAGATCCAATGGATAAATGTCCTCGTGGGTTCAAACCCCACTCCTGGTAATAAAATAATGGTTTTCAATTTGTAGTTTAAAAAGAAATCCAATGGACAAAATGTCTTTGTTGCGTTGGACTTAAGATCAAATGGAAAATGTTCTTGTGGGTTCAAACCCCAGCCTGGTAATAAAATAATTGGTGTTCAATTTGAACTTTAAGAAGAATTTAAGAGGTTGAAGTACAGAGGGTGAAATTCCAATGTGGAGTCTGTTGCAGTAAAAATTAACCAGGTTTCCCACCAGGATGGCCGAGTGGTTAAGGCGTTGGACTTAAGATCCAGTGGATAAATGTCCTCGTGGGTTCAAACCCCACTCCTGGTAATAAAATAATGGTTTTCAATTTGTAGTTTAAAAAGAAATCCAATGGACAAAATGTCTTTGTTGCGTTGGACTTAAGATCAAATGGAAAATGTCCTTGTGGGTTCAAACCCCAGCCTGGTAATAAAATAATTGGTGTTCAATTTGAAGTTTAAGAAGAATTTAAGAGGTTGAAGTACAGAGGGTGAAATTCCAATGTGGAGTGTTTTGCAGTAAAAACAATTCTGGTTTCAACCCCACACCTTAAAGTGTTAAATTCAATAGTGGTGGGTCTGCTGCAGAAAAAAATTAACCAGATTTCCCGCCAGGGTGGCCGAGTGGTTAAGGCGTTGGACTTAAGATCCAATGGACAAATGTCCTCGTGGGTTCAAACCCCACTCCTGGTAATAAAATAATGGTTTTCAATTTGTAGTTTAAAAAGAAATCCAATGGACAAAATGTCTTTGTTGCGTTGGACTTAAGATCAAATGGAAAAATGTCCTTGTGGGTTCAAACCCCAGCCTGGTACTAAAATAATTGGTTTTGAAGTTTAAGAAGAATTTAAGAGGTTGAAGTACAGAGGGTCAAATTCCAATGTGGAGTCTTTTGCAGTAAAAATTATCCAGGTTTCCCACCAGGATGGCCGAGTGGTTAAGGCGTTGGACTTAAGATCCAATGGATAAATGTCCTCGTGGGTTCGAACCCCACTCCTGGTAATAAAATAATGGTTTTCAATTTGTAGTTTAAAAAGAAATCCAATGGACAAAATGTCTTTGTTGCGTTGGACTTAAGATCAAATGGAAAATGTTCTTGTGGGTTCAAACCCCAGCCTGGTAATAAAATAATTGGTGTTCAATTTGAACTTTAAGAAGAATTTAAGAGGTTGAAGTACAGAGGGTAAAATTCCAATGTGGAGTGTTTTGCAGTAAAACAATTCTGGTTTCAACCCCACACCTTAAAGGGTTAAATTCAATAGTGGTGGGTCTGCTGCAGAAAAAAATTAACCAGATTTCCCGCCAGGGTGGCCGAGTGGTTAAGGCGTTGGACTTAAGATCCAATGGACAAATGTCCTCGTGGGTTCAAACCCCACTCCTGGTAATAAAATAATGGTTTTCAATTTGTAGTTTAAAAAGAAATCCAATGGACAAAATGTCTTTGTTGCGTTGGACTTAAGATAAAATGGAAAAATGTCCTTGTGGGTTCAAACCCCAGCCTGGTACTAAAATAATTGGTTTTGAAGTTTAAGAAGAATTTAAGAGGTTGAAGTACAGAGGGTCAAATTCCAATGTCGAGTCTTTTGCAGTAAAAATTATCCAGGTTTCCCACCAGGATGGCCGAGTGGTTAAGGCGTTGGACTTAAGATCCAATGGATAAATGTCCTCGTGGGTTCAAACCCCACTCCTGGTAATAAAATAATGGTTTTCAATTTGTAGTTTAAAAAGAAATCCAATGGACAAAATGTCTTTGTTGCGTTGGACTTAAGATCAAATGGAAAATGTCCTTGTGGGTTCAAACCCCAGCCTGGTAATAAATTAATTGGTGTTCAATTTGAAGTTTAAGAAGAATTTAAGAGGTTGAAGTACAGAGGGTGAAATTCCAATGTGGAGTGTTTTGCAGTAAAAACAATTCTGGTTTCAACCCCACACCTTAAAGTGTTAAATTCAATAGTGGTGGGTCTGCTGCAGAAAAAAATTAACCAGATTTCCCGCCAGGGTGGCCGAGTGGTTAAGGCGTTGGACTTAAGATAAAATGGAAAAATGTCCTTGTGGGTTCAAACCCCAGCCTGGTACTAAAATAATTGGTTTTGAAGTTTAAGAAGAATTTAAGAGGTTGAAGTACAGAGGGTCAAATTCCAATGTGGAGTCTTTTGCAGTAAAAATTATCCAGGTTTCCCACCAGGATGGCCGAGTGGTTAAGGCGTTGGACTTAAGATCCAATGGATAAATGTCCTCGTGGGTTCGAACCCCACTCCTGGTAATAAAATAATGGTTTTCAATTTGTAGTTTAAAAAGAAATCCAATGGACAAAATGTCTTTGTTGCGTTGGACTTAAGATCAAATGGAAAATGTTCTTGTGGGTTCAAACCCCAGCCTGGTAATAAAATAATTGGTGTTCAATTTGAACTTTAAGAAGAATTTAAGAGGTTGAAGTACAGAGGGTGAAATTCCAATGTGGAGTCTGTTGCAGTAAAAATTAACCAGGTTTCCCACCAGGATGGCCGAGTGGTTAAGGCGTTGGACTTAAGATCCAGTGGATAAATGTCCTCGTGGGTTCAAACCCCACTCCTGGTAATAAAATAATGGTTTTCAATTTGTAGTTTAAAAAGAAATCCAATGGACAAAATGTCTTTGTTGCGTTGGACTTAAGATCAAATGGAAAATGTCCTTGTGGGTTCAAACCCCAGCCTGGTAATAAAATAATTGGTGTTCAATTTGAAGTTTAAGAAGAATTTAAGAGGTTGAAGTACAGAGGGTGAAATTCCAATGTGGAGTCTGTTGCAGTAAAAATTAACCAGGTTTCCCACCAGGATGGCCGAGTGGTTAAGGCGTTGGACTTAAGATCCAGTGGATAAATGTCCTCGTGGGTTCAAACCCCACTCCTGGTAATAAAATAATGGTTTTCAATTTGTAGTTTAAAAAGAAATCCAATGGACAAAATGTCTTTGTTGCGTTGGACTTAAGATCAAATGGAAAATGTCCTTGTGGGTTCAAACCCCAGCCTGGTAATAAAATAATTGGTGTTCAATTTGAAGTTTAAGAAGAATTTAAGAGGTTGAAGTACAGAGGGTGAAATTCCAATGTGGAGTGTTTTGCAGTAAAAACAAATTCTGGTTTCAACCCCACACCTTAAAGTGTTAAATTCAATAGTGGTGGGTCTGCTGCAGAAAAAAATTAACCAGATTTCCCGCCAGGGTGGCCGAGTGGTTAAGGCGTTGGACTTAAGATCCAATGGACAAATGTCCTCGTGGGTTCAAACCCCACTCCTGGTAATAAAATAATGGTTTTCAATTTGTAGTTTAAAAAGAAATCCAATGGACAAAATGTCTTTGTTGCGTTGGACTTAAGATAAAATGGAAAAATGTCCTTGTGGGTTCAAACCCCAGCCTGGTACTAAAATAATTGGTTTTGAAGTTTAAGAAGAATTTAAGAGGTTGAAGTACAGAGGGTCAAATTCCAATGTGGAGTCTTTTGCAGTAAAAATTATCCAGGTTTCCCACCAGGATGGCCGAGTGGTTAAGGCGTTGGACTTAAGATCCAATGGATAAATGTCCTCGTGGGTTCAAACCCCACTCCTGGTAATAAAATAATGGTTTTCAATTTGTAGTTTAAAAAGAAATCCAATGGACAAAATGTCTTTGTTGCGTTGGACTTAAGATCAAATGGAAAATGTTCTTGTGGGTTCAAACCCCAGCCTGGTAATAAAATAATTGGTGTTCAATTTGAAGTTTAAGAAGAATTTAAGAGGTTGAAGTACAGAGGGTGAAATTCCAATGTGGAGTATGTTGCAGTAAAAATTAACCAGGTTTCCCACCAGGATGGCCGAGTGGTTAAGGCGTTGGACTTAAGATCCAGTGGATAAATGTCCTCGTGGGTTCAAACCCCACTCCTGGTAATAAAATAATGGTTTTCAATTTGTAGTTTAAAAAGAAATCCAATGGACAAAATGTCTTTGTTGCGTTGGACTTAAGATCAAATGGAAAATGTCCTTGTGGGTTCAAACCCCAGCCTGGTAATAAAATAATTGGTGTTCAATTTGAAGTTTAAGAAGAATTTAAGAGGTTGAAATACAGAGGGTCAAATTCCAATGTGGAGTATTTTGCAGTAAAAACAATTCTGGTTTCAACCCAACACCTTAAAGTGTTAAATTCAATAGTGGGAGTCTGTTGCAGTAAAAATTAACCAGGTTTCCCACCAGGATGGCCGAGTGGTTAAGGCGTTGGACTTAAGATCCAATGGACGAATGTCCTCGTGGGTTCAAACCCCGCTCCTGGTAATAAAATAATGGTTTTCAATTTGTAGTTTTAGCAGAAATCCAATGGACAAAATGTCTTTGTTGCGTTGGACTTAAGATCAAATGGAAAATGTCCTTGTGGGTTCAAACCCCAGCCTGATAATAAAATAATTGGTTTTCAATTTGAAGTTAAAGGTGCAATACCTAAGATTTTTGCATTAAAATATCCCAAAATCACAAGGCCAGTGTTATATATTTAGTAAAGATGATAACTCACAATATTCCAAATGTTTCAAACAATGTTTAAATCGCGAGAAAATTGAGATTTTAACCAAGGAAACGGCACGTGTCAGCAGGGGTGAGCTGGGAGTCGCGAGTCAATCGCGTCATATCCGCTTACCTCGGTTTCCGCTCTTACTACGTGTAGTCCTGGACAAATGCGGTAGTTGTAGTTGTGCGTTAGCGTCTATCAAACGACAGCTTGTTTCGCGCATTTGTTATGGAATGGAGCACATATATTCTTTTCATTTATTCTCGGAATGTGAACTGTTGGCTGTAAAGGGGGTCGCACACCGGACGAGAAGCGCCGCGTCACGTTTAGGACAACTCCAGTAACGTTATCGAACACCGGACGTGCACTTTCTCATCAGTGTATGGCCAGCAATATTGTTATGTTTAATGACAGAAAATGAAGATAATGTCTGTTCTATGTTATTGTACTGTACAATTAAATACAATCGTTGCTGAGTCTGCATTCTGAAAACTTTACCTCAGATCATCCGTTCACAGAATGAATTGAGAATCTCACGTGAAAAATCTAATAATAATCAGTAATTGTCATTCAAGCAGCTGATTTCTGTAAATGACTGCAAAACTAAATGCATAGATATTGCAGCATAGGGCAAAGTCAGGATCCATTAGCAACGGTTTGAGGCAAAAATAATTACAATTTTATATAAAACTATGTAAATGGCGCTCTGTGGCGCAGCAGGGTTTTGAACACGGTCCTGAAACGTTGCTGGGCGCCGCGGACAGACGCCGAATGGCGCCGCCGGTATGTGTACACTTATAGATAATAATGTGTTCAAATAATTATGTGGTGCAACACGGCGCTGCAGCTTCTCGTCCGGAGTGCGACCCCCTTAACGTTAATTTTGTGAAACTGTAGCTGTGGTTGAATACTTACACGACATGAAAAGATGTGTCAAATGTACATTGCAGACATCCCAAGTCTCCCGGATCTCCCGCATATTGATAGCGTTTCCCTGATGCCCGCAAATTAGTTCAAATCTCCCGGGATATAATGTTAGAGCGAGGCATACTGCGCGCATAACATACAGTGCGCTGCGCGTGCACTGTACAGAGGGAGAGACTTTGCGTTTGTGCCTCGCGAACGCGAAAGTTAGCCTTCCCTCCCACCCCCACAATCTTGTTATCGAAATATACCTCCCGGAAATGAATTCTTGCAGGTTGGGATAACTGACATTAAATTGATTTTTTATTTTTATAAAGTTACCAAGGAGGGCCAACCACGTCAACTCCTTGCGAGAGACCTGCCCCTTCAAACCCTCTCCACCATAGCTTCGTCCAGTGACTCGTACAGTAACATCTGTGATAACTAATTTACTTTTAAACCTGACTTTTCTTGCACGGTTATTTCAGTTTAATGAAATACAAGCATATCATTAAACGCAACGTTTATAGAAATCGAACTTTACCTCATCCATGACAACTAATTTTCGATTCCCGTCTGACTGATTTATCCACGGTGGAGTTGAAAACAACAGTTCCCATCATTCCGCGTTCCTCCACGGCGTCATCAAGCAAAGCCGTTGTTGTTGTTTTGAATGTAGCGCCCTCTAGCGGCATCTAGATCTTAGGTATTGCACCTTTAAAGAAGAATTTAAGACGTTGAAGTACAGAGGGTGAAATTCCAGTGTGGAGTCTGTTGCAGTAAAAATTAACCAGTTTTCCCACCAGGATGGCCGAGTGGTTAAGGCGTTGGACTTAAGATCCAATGGACAAATGTCCTCGTGGGTTCAAAACCCACTCCTGGTAATAAAATAATGTTTTTCAATTTGTAGTAAATCCAATGGACAAAATGTCTTTGTTGCGTTGGACTTAAGATCAAATGGAAAATGTCCTCGTGGGTTCAAACCCCACTCCTGGTAATAAAATAATGGTTTTCAATTTGTAGTTTAAAAAGAAATCCAATGGACAAAATGTCTTTGTTGCGTTGGACTTAAGATAAAATGGAAAAATGTCCTTGTGGGTTCAAACCCCAGCCTGGTACTAAAATAATTGGTTTTGAAGTTTAAGAAGAATTTAAGAGGTTGAAGTACAGAGGGTCAAATTCCAATGTGGAGTCTTTTGCAGTAAAAATTATCCAGGTTTCCCACCAGGATGGCCGAGTGGTTAAGGCGTTGGACTTAAGATCCAATGGATAAATGTCCTCGTGGGTTCAAACCCCACTCCTGGTAATAAAATAATGGTTTTCAATTTGTAGTTTAAAAAGAAATCCAATGGACAAAATGTCTTTGTTGCGTTGGACTTAAGATCAAATGGAAAATGTTCTTGTGGGTTCAAACCCCAGCCTGGTAATAAAATAATTGGTGTTCAATTTGAACTTTAAGAAGAATTTGAGAGGTTGAAGTACAGAGGGTGAAATTCCAATGTGGAGTCTGTTGCAGTAAAAATTAACCAGGTTTCCCACCAGGATGGCCGAGTGGTTAAGGCGTTGGACTTAAGATCCAGTGGATAAATGTCCTCGTGGGTTCAAACCCCACTCCTGGTAATAAAATAATGGTTTTCAATTTGTAGTTTAAAAAGAAATCCAATGGACAAAATGTCTTTGTTGCGTTGGACTTAAGATCAAATGGAAAATGTCCTTGTGGGTTCAAACCCCAGCCTGGTAATAAAATAATTGGTGTTCAATTTGAAGTTTAAGAAGAATTTAAGAGGTTGAAGTACAGAGGGTGAAATTCCAATGTGGAGTGTTTTGCAGTAAAAACAATTCTGGTTTCAACCCCACACCTTAAAGTGTTAAATTCAATAGTGGTGGGTCTGCTGCAGAAAAAAATTAACCAGATTTCCCGCCAGGGTGGCCGAGTGGTTAAGGCGTTGGACTTAAGATCCAATGGACAAATGTCCTCGGGGGTTCAAACCCCACTCCTGGTAATAAAATAATGGTTTTCAATTTGTAGTTTAAAAAGAAATCCAATGGACAAAATGTCTTTGTTGCGTTGGACTTAAGATCAAATGGAAAAATGTCCTTGTGGGTTCAAACCCCAGCCTGGTACTAAAATAATTGGTTTTGAAGTTTAAGAAGAATTTAAGAGGTTGAAGTACAGAGGGTCAAATTCCAATGTGGAGTCTTTTGCAGTAAAAATTAACCAGGTTTCCCACCAGGATGGCCGAGTGGTTAAGGCGTTGGACTTAAGATCCAGTGGATAAATGTCCTCGTGGGTTCAAACCCCACTCCTGGTAATAAAATAATGGTTTTCAATTTGTAGTTTAAAAAGAAATCCAATGGACAAAATGTCTTTGTTGCGTTGGACTTAAGATCAAATGGAAAATGTCCTTGTGGGTTCAAACCCCACTCCTGGTAATAAAATAATGGTTTTCAATTTGTAGTTTAAAAAGAAATCCAATGGACAAAATGTCTTTGTTGCGTTGGACTTAAGATAAAATGGAAAAATGTCCTTGTGGGTTCAAACCCCAGCCTGGTACTAAAATAATTGGTTTTGAAGTTTAAGAAGAATTTAAGAGGTTGAAGTACAGAGGGTCAAATTCCAATGTGGAGTCTTTTGCAGTAAAAATTAACCAGGTTTCCCACCAGGATGGCCGAGTGGTTAAGGCGTTGGACTTAAGATCCAGTGGATAAATGTCCTCGTGGGTTCAAACCCCACTCCTGGTAATAAAATAATGGTTTTCAATTTGTAGTTTAAAAAGAAATCCAATGGACAAAATGTCTTTGTTGCGTTGGACTTAAGATCAAATGGAAAATGTCCTTGTGGGTTCAAACCCCAGCCTGGTAATAAAATAATTGGTGTTCAATTTGAAGTTTAAGAAGAATTTAAGAGGTTGAAATACAGAGGGTCAAATTCCAATGTGGAGTATTTTGCAGTAAAAACAATTCTGGTTTCAACCCAACACCTTAAAGTGTTAAATTCAATAGTGGGAGTCTGTTGCAGTAAAAATTAACCAGGTTTCCCACCAGGATGGCCGAGTGGTTAAGGCGTTGGACTTAAGATCCAATGGACGAATGTCCTCGTGGGTTCAAACCCCGCTCCTGGTAATAAAATAATGGTTTTCAATTTGTAGTTTTAGCAGAAATCCAATGGACAAAATGTCTTTGTTGCGTTGGACTTAAGATCAAATGGAAAATGTCCTTGTGGGTTCAAACCCCAGCCTGATAATAAAATAATTGGTTTTCAATTTGAAGTTAAAGAAGAATTTAAGACGTTGAAGTACAGAGGGTGAAATTCCAATGTGGAGTCTGTTGCAGTAAAAATTAACCAGGTTTCCCACCAGGATGGCCGAGTGGTTAAGGCGTTGGACTTAAGATCCAATGGACAAATGTCCTCGTGGGTTCAAACCCCACTCCTGGTAATAAAATAATGTTTTTCAATTTGTAGTAAATCCAATGGACAAAATGTCTTTGTTGCGTTGGACTTAAGATCAAATGGAAAATGTCCTTGTGGGTTCAAACCCCAGCCTGATAATAAAATAATTGGTTTTCAATTTGAAGTTAAAGAAGAATTTAAGACGTTGAAGTACAGAGGGTGAAATTCCAATGTGGAGTCTGTTGCAGTAAAAATTAACCAGGTTTCCGACCAGGATGGCCGAGTGGTTAAGGCGTTGGACTTAAGATCCAATGGACAAATGTCCTCGTGGGTTCAAACCCCACTCCTGGTAATAAAATATTGGTATTCAATTTGTAGTTTAAGCAGAAATCCAATGGACAAAATGTCTTTGTTGCGTTGGACTTAAGATCAAATGGAAAAATGTCCTTGTGGGTTCAAACCCCAGCCTGGTACTAAAATAATTGGTTTTCAATTTGAAGTTTAAGAAGAATTTAAGAGGTTGAAATACAGAGGGTCAAATTCCAATGTGGAGTATTTTGCAGTAAAAACAATTCTGGTTTCAACCCAACACCTTAAAGTGTTAAATTCAATAGTGGGAGTCTGTTGCAGTAAAAATTAACCAGGTTTCCCACCAGGATGGCCGAGTGGTTAAGGCGTTGGACTTAAGATCCAATGGACAAATGTCTTCGTGGGTTCAAACCCCACTCCTGGTAATAAAATAATGGTTTTCAAGTTGTAGTAAATCCAATGGACAAAATGTCTTTGTTGTGTTGGACTTAAGATCAAATGGAAAATGTCCTTGTGGGTTCAAACCCCAGCCTGGTAATGCAATGATTGGTTTTCAATTTTAAGTTAAGAAGAATTTAAGAGGTTGAAGTACAGAGGGTGAAATTCCAATGTGGAGTGTTTTGCAGTAAGAACAATTCTGGTTTCAACCCCACACCTTAAAGTGTTAAATTCAATAGTGGGGGTCTGCTGCAGAATAAACTAACCAGGTTTACCACCAGGATGGCCGAGTGGTTAAGGCGTTGGACTTAAGATCCAATGGACAAATGTCCTCGTGGGTTCAAACCCCACTCCTGGTAATAAAATAATGGTTTTCAATTTGTAGTTTAAAAAGAAATCCAATGGACAAAATGTCTTTGTTGCGTTGGACTTAAGATCAAATGGAAAATGTCCTTGTGGGTTCAAACCCCAGCCTGGTAATAAAATAATTGGTGTTCAATTTGAAGTTTAAGAAGAATTTAAGAGGTTGAAATACAGAGGGTCAAATTCCAATGTGGAGTATTTTGCAGTAAAAACAATTCTGGTTTCAACCCAACACCTTAAAGTGTTAAATTCAATAGTGGGAGTCTGTTGCAGTAAAAATTAACCAGGTTTCCCACCAGGATGGCCGAGTGGTTAAGGCGTTGGACTTAAGATCCAATGGACGAATGTCCTCGTGGGTTCAAACCCCGCTCCTGGTAATAAAATAATGGTTTTCAATTTGTAGTTTTAGCAGAAATCCAATGGACAAAATGTCTTTGTTGCGTTGGACTTAAGATCAAATGGAAAATGTCCTTGTGGGTTCAAACCCCAGCCTGATAATAAAATAATTGGTTTTCAATTTGAAGTTAAAGAAGAATTTAAGACGTTGAAGTACAGAGGGTGAAATTCCAATGTGGAGTCTGTTGCAGTAAAAATTAACCAGGTTTCCCACCAGGATGGCCGAGTGGTTAAGGCGTTGGACTTAAGATCCAATGGACAAATGTCCTCGTGGGTTCAAACCCCACTCCTGGTAATAAAATAATGTTTTTCAATTTGTAGTAAATCCAATGGACAAAATGTCTTTGTTGCGTTGGACTTAAGATCAAATGGAAAATGTCCTTGTGGGTTCAAACCCCAGCCTGATAATAAAATAATTGGTTTTCAATTTGAAGTTAAAGAAGAATTTAAGACGTTGAAGTACAGAGGGTGAAATTCCAATGTGGAGTCTGTTGCAGTAAAAATTAACCAGGTTTCCGACCAGGATGGCCGAGTGGTTAAGGCGTTGGACTTAAGATCCAATGGACAAATGTCCTCGTGGGTTCAAACCCCACTCCTGGTAATAAAATATTGGTATTCAATTTGTAGTTTAAGCAGAAATCCAATGGACAAAATGTCTTTGTTGCGTTGGACTTAAGATCAAATGGAAAAATGTCCTTGTGGGTTCAAACCCCAGCCTGGTACTAAAATAATTGGTTTTCAATTTGAAGTTTAAGAAGAATTTAAGAGGTTGAAATACAGAGGGTCAAATTCCAATGTGGAGTATTTTGCAGTAAAAACAATTCTGGTTTCAACCCAACACCTTAAAGTGTTAAATTCAATAGTGGGAGTCTGTTGCAGTAAAAATTAACCAGGTTTCCCACCAGGATGGCCAAATGGTTAAGGCGTTGGACTTAAGATCCAATGGACAAATGTCTTCGTGGGTTCAAACCCCACTCCTGGTAATAAAATAATGGTTTTCAATTTGTAGTAAATCCAATGGACAAAATGTCTTTGTTGCGTTGGACTTAAGATCAAATGGAAAATGTCCTTGTGGGTTCAAACCCCAGCCTGGTAATGCAATAATTGGTTTTCAATTTTAAGTTAAGAAGAATTTAAGAGGTTGAAGTACAGAGGGTGAAATTCCAATGTGGAGTGTTTTGCAGTAAGAACAAATCTGGTTTCAACCCCACACCTTAAAGTGTTAAATTCAATAGTGGGGGTCTGCTGCAGAATAAACTAACCAGGTTTACCACCAGGATGGCTGAGTGGTTAAGGCGTTGGACTTAAGATCCAATGGACAAATGTCCTCGTGGGTTCAAACCCCACTCCTGGTAATAAAATAATGGTTTTCAATTTGTAGTTTAAGAAGAAATCCAATGGACAAAATGTCTTTGTTGCATTGGACGTAAGATCAAATGGAAAATGTCCTTGTAGGTTCAAACCCCAGCCTGGTAATAAAATAATTGGTTTTCAATTTGAAGTTTAAGAAGAATTTAAGAGGTTGAAATACAGAGGGTAAAATTCCAATGTGGAGTATTTTGCAGTAAAAACAATTCTGGTTTCAACCCAACACCTTAAAGTGTTAAATTCAATAGTGGGAGTCTGTTGCAGTAAAAATTAACCAGGTTTCCCACCAGGATGGCCGAGTGGTTAAGGCGTTGGACTTAAGATCCAATGGACAAATGTCCTCGTGGGTTCAAACCCCACTCCTGGTAATAAAATAATGGTTTTCAATTTGTAGTAAATCCAATGGACAAAATGTCTTTGTTGCGTTGGACTTAAGATCAAATGGAAAATGTCCTTGTAGGTTCAAACCCCAACCTGATAATAAAATAATTGGTGTTCAATTTGAAGTTAAGAAGAATTTAAGAGGTTGAAGTACAGAGGGTGAAATTCCAATGTGGATTTTTTTGCAGTAAGAACAATTCTGGTTTCAACCCCACACCTTAAAGTGTTAAATTCAATAGAGGGGGTCTGCTGCAGAATAAACTAACCAGGTTTACCACCAGGATGGCCGAGTGGTTAAGGCGTTGGACTTAAGATCCAATGGACAAATGTCCTCGTGGGTTCAAACCCCACTCCTGGTAATAAAATATTGGTTTTCAATTTGAAGTTTAAGAAGAATTTAAGACGTTGAAGTACAGAGGGTGAAATTCCAGTGTGGAGTCTGTTGCAGTAAAAATTAACCTGGTTTCCCACCAGGATGGCCGAGTGGTTAAGGCGTTGGACTTAAGATCCAATGGACAAATGTCTTCGTGGGTTCAAACCCCACTCCTGGTAATAAAATAATGGTTCTCAATTTGTAGTAAATCCAATGGACAAAATGTCTTTGTTGCGTTGGACTTAAGATCAAATGGAAAATGTCCTTGTGGGTTCAAACCCCAGCCTGGTAATACAATAATTGGTTTTCAATTTTAAGTTAAGAAGAATTTAAGAGGTTGAAGTACAGAGGGTGAAATTCCAATGTGGAGTGTTTTGCAGTAAGAACAATTCTGGTTTCAACCCCACACCTTAAAGTGTTAAATTCAATAGTGGGGGTCTGCTGCAGAATAAACTAACCAGGTTTACCACCAGGATGGCAGAGTGGTTAAGGCGTTGGACTTAAGATCCAATGGACAAATGTCCTCGTGGGTTCAAACCCCACTCCTGGTAATAAAATATTGGTTTTCAATTTGTAGTTTAAGCAGAAATCCAATGGACAAAAATGTCTTTGTTGCGTTGGACTTAAGATCCAATGGACAAATGTCCTCGTGGGTTCAAACCCCACTCCTGGTAATAAAATATTGGTTTTCAATTTGTAGTTTAAGCAGAAATCCAATGGACAAAATGTCTTTGTTGCGTTGGACTTAAGATCAAATGGAAAAATGTCCTTGTGGGTTCAAACCCCAGCCTGGTACTAAAATAATTGGTTTTGAAGTTTAAGAAGAATTTAAGAGGTTGAAGTACAGAGGGTGAAATTCCAATGTGGAGTGTTTTGCAGTAAGAACAATTCTGGCTTCAACCCCACACCTTAAAGTGTTAAATTCAATAGTGGGGGTCTGCTGCAGAATAAACTAACCAGGTTTACCACCAGGATGGCCGAGTGGTTAAGGCGTTGGACTTAAGATCCAATGGACAAATGTTCTCGTGGGTTCAAACCCCACTCCTGGTAATAAAATAATGGTTTTCAATTTGTAGTTTAAGAAGAAATCCAATGGACAAAATGTCTTTGTTGCATTGGACGTAAGATCAAATGGAAAATGTCCTTGTAGGTTCAAACCCCAGCCTGGTAATAAAATAATTGGTTTTCAATTTGAAGTTTAAGAAGAATTTAAGAGGTTGAAATACAGAGGGTAAAATTCCAATGTGGAGTATTTTGCAGTAAAAACAATTCTGGTTTCAACCCAACACCTTAAAGTGTTAAATTCAATAGTGGGAGTCTGTTGCAGTAAAAATTAACCAGGCTTCCCACCAGGATGGCCGAGTGGTTAAGGCGTTGGACTTAAGATCCAATGGACAAATGTCCTCGTGGGTTTAAACCCCACTCCTGGTAATAAAATAATGGTTTTCAATTTGTAGTAAATCCAATGGACAAAATGTCTTTGTTGCGTTGGACTTAAGATCAAATGGAAAATGTCCTTGTGGGTTCAAACCACAACCTGATAATAAAATAATTGGTTTTCAATTTGAAGTTTAAGAAGAATTTAAGAGGTTGAAGTACAGAGGGTGAAATTCCAATGTGGAGTCTGTTGCAGTAAAAATTAACCAGTTTTAAAATAATGGTTTTCAATTTGTAGTAAATCCAATGGACAAAATGTCTTTGTTGCGGTGGACTTAAGATCAAATGGAAAATGTCATTGTGGGTTCAAACCCCAGCCTGGTAATAAAATAATTGGTTTTCAATTTGAAGTTTAAGAAGAATTTAAGAGGTTGAAGTACTGAGGGTGAAATTCCAATGTGGAGTCTGTTGCAGTAAAAATTAACCAGGTTTCCCACCAGGATGGCCGAGTGGTTAAGGCGTTGGACTTAAGATCCAATGGACAAATGTCCTTGTGGGTTCAAACCCCACTCCTGGTAATAAAATAATGTTTTTCAATTTGTAGTAAATCCAATGGACAAAATGTCTTTGTTGCGTTGGACTTAAGATCAAATGGAAAATGTCCTTGTGGGTTCAAACCCCAGCCTGATAATAAAATAATTGGTTTTCAATTTGAAGTTAAAGAAGAATTTAAGACGTTGAAGTACAGAGGGTGAAATTCCAATGTGGAGTCTGTTGCAGTAAAAATTAACCAGGTTTCCGACCAGGATGGCCGAGTGGTAAAGGCGTTGGACTTAAGATCCAATGGACAAATGTCCTCGTGGGTTCAAACCCCACTCCTGGTAATAAAATATTGGTATTCAATTTGTAGTTTAAGCAGAAATCCAATGGACAAAATGTCTTTGTTGCGTTGGACTTAAGATCAAATGGAAAAATGTCCTTGTGGGTTCAAACCCCAGCCTGGTACTAAAATAATTGGTTTTCAATTTGAAGTTTAAGAAGAATTTAAGAGGTTGAAATACAGAGGGTCAAATTCCAATGTGGAGTATTTTGCAGTAAAAACAATTCTGGTTTCAACCCAACACCTTAAAGTGTTAAATTCAATAGTGGGAGTCTGTTGCAGTAAAAATTAACCAGGTTTCCCACCAGGATGGCCGAGTGGTTAAGGCGTTGGACTTAAGATCCAATGGACAAATGTCTTCGTGGGTTCAAACCCCACTCCTGGTAATAAAATAATGGTTTTCAATTTGTAGTAAATCCAATGGACAAAATGTCTTTGTTGCGTTGGACTTAAGATCAAATGGAAAATGTCCTTCTGGGTTCAAACCCCAGCCTGGTAATACAATAATTGGTTTTCAATTTTAAGTTAAGAAGAATTTAAGAGGTTGAAGTACAGAGGGTGAAATTCCAATGTGGAGTGTTTTGCAGTAAGAACAATTCTGGTTTCAACCCCACACCTTAAAGTGTTGAATTCAATAGTGGGGGTCTGCTGCAGAATAAACTAACCAGGTTTACCACCAGGATGGCCGAGTGGTTAAGGCGTTGGACTTAAGATCAAATGGAAAATGTCCTTGTGGGTTCAAACCCCACTCCTGGTAATAAAATAATGGTTTTCAATTTGTAGTTTAAGAAGAAATCCAATGGACAAAATGTCTTTGTTGCATTGGACTTAAGATCAAATGGAAAATGTCCTTGAAGGTTCAAACCCCAGCCTGGTAATAAAATAATTGGTTTTCAATTTGAAGTTTAAGAAGAATTTAAGAGGTTGAAATACAGAGGGTCAAATTCCAATGTGGAGTATTTTGCAGTAAAAACAATTCTGGTTTCAACCCAACACCTTAAAGTGTTAAATTCAATAGTGGGAGTCTGTTGCAGTAAAAATTAACCAGGTTTCCCACCAGGATGGCCGAGTGGTTAAGGCGTTGGACTTAAGATCCAATGGACAAATGTCCTCGTGGGTTCAAACCCCACTCCTGGTAATAAAATAATGTTTTTCAATTTGTAGTAAATCCAATGGACAAAATGTCTTTGTTGCGTTGGACTTAAGATCAAATGGAAAATGTCCTTGTGGGTTCAAACCCCAGCCTGATAATAAAATAATTGGTTTTCAATTTGAAGTTAAAGAAGAATTTAAGACGTTGAAGTACAGAGGGTGAAATTCCAATGTGGAGTCTGTTGCAGTAAAAATTAACCAGGTTTCCGACCAGGATGGCCGAGTGGTTAAGGCGTTGGACTTAAGATCCAATGGACAAATGTCCTCGTGGGTTCAAACCCCACTCCTGGTAATAAAATAATGGTTTTCAATTTGTAGTTTAAAAAGAAATCCAATGGACAAAATGTCTTTGTTGCGTTGGACTTACGATCAAATGGAAAATGTCCTTGTGGGTTCAAACCCCAGCCTGGTAATAAAATAATTGGTGTTCAATTTGAAGTTTAAGAAGAATTTAAGAGGTTGAAATACAGAGGGTCAAATTCCAATGTGGAGTATTTTGCAGTAAAAACAATTCTGGTTTCAACCCAACACCTTAAAGTGTTAAATTCAATAGTGGGAGTCTGTTGCAGTAAAAATTAACCAGGTTTCCCACCAGGATGGCCGAGTGGTTAAGGCGTTGGACTTAAGATCCAATGGACGAATGTCCTCGTGGGTTCAAACCCCGCTCCTGGTAATAAAATAATGGTTTTCAATTTGTAGTTTTAGCAGAAATCCAATGGACAAAATGTCTTTGTTGCGTTGGACTTAAGATCAAATGGAAAATGTCCTTGTGGGTTCAAACCCCAGCCTGATAATAAAATAATTGGTTTTCAATTTGAAGTTAAAGAAGAATTTAAGACGTTGAAGTACAGAGGGTGAAATTCCAATGTGGAGTCTGTTGCAGTAAAAATTAACCAGGTTTCCCACCAGGATGGCCGAGTGGTTAAGGCGTTGGACTTAAGATCCAATGGACAAATGTCCTCGTGGGTTCAAACCCCACTCCTGGTAATAAAATAATGTTTTTCAATTTGTAGTAAATCCAATGGACAAAATGTCTTTGTTGCGTTGGACTTAAGATCAAATGGAAAATGTCCTTGTGGGTTCAAACCCCAGCCTGATAATAAAATAATTGGTTTTCAATTTGAAGTTAAAGAAGAATTTAAGAGGTTGAAATACAGAGGGTAAAATTCCAATGTGGAGTATTTTGCAGTAAAAACAATTCTGGTTTCAACCCAACACCTTAAAGTGTTAAATTCAATAGTGGGAGTCTGTTGCAGTAAAAATTAACCAGGTTTCCCACCAGGATGGCCGAGTGGTTAAGGCGTTGGACTTAAGATCCAATGGACAAATGTCCTCGTGGGTTCAAACCCCACTCCTGGTAATAAAATAATGGTTTTCAATTTGTAGTAAATCCAATGGACAAAATGTCTTTGTTGCTTTGGACTTAAGATCAAATGGAAAATGTCCTTGTAGGTTCAAACCCCAACCTGATAATAAAATAATTGGTGTTCAATTTGAAGTTAAGAAGAATTTAAGAGGTTGAAGTACAGAGGGTGAAATTCCAATGTGGATTTTTTTGCAGTAAGAACAATTCTGGTTTCAACCCCACACCTTAAAGTGTTAAATTCAATAGAGGGGGTCTGCTGCAGAATAAACTAACCAGGTTTACCACCAGGATGGCCGAGTGGTTAAGGCGTTGGACTTAAGATCCAATGGACAAATGTCCTCGTGGGTTCAAACCCCACTCCTGGTAATAAAATATTGGTTTTCAATTTGAAGTTTAAGAAGAATTTAAGACGTTGAAGTACAGAGGGTGAAATTCCAGTGTGGAGTCTGTTGCAGTAAAAATTAACCTGGTTTCCCACCAGGATGGCCGAGTGGTTAAGGCGTTGGACTTAAGATCCAATGGACAAATGTCTTCGTGGGTTCAAACCCCACTCCTGGTAATAAAATAATGGTTCTCAATTTGTAGTAAATCCAATGGACAAAATGTCTTTGTTGCGTTGGACTTAAGATCAAATGGAAAATGTCCTTGTGGGTTCAAACCCCAGCCTGGTAATACAATAATTGGTTTTCAATTTTAAGTTAAGAAGAATTTAAGAGGTTGAAGTACAGAGGGTGAAATTCCAATGTGGAGTGTTTTGCAGTAAGAACAATTCTGGTTTCAACCCCACACCTTAAAGTGTTAAATTCAATAGTGGGGGTCTGCTGCAGAATAAACTAACCAGGTTTACCACCAGGATGGCAGAGTGGTTAAGGCGTTGGACTTAAGATCCAATGGACAAATGTCCTCGTGGGTTCAAACCCCACTCCTGGTAATAAAATATTGGTTTTCAATTTGTAGTTTAAGCAGAAATCCAATGGACAAAAATGTCTTTGTTGCGTTGGACTTAAGATCCAATGGACAAATGTCCTCGTGGGTTCAAACCCCACTCCTGGTAATAAAATATTGGTTTTCAATTTGTAGTTTAAGCAGAAATCCAATGGACAAAATGTCTTTGTTGCGTTGGACTTAAGATCAAATGGAAAAATGTCCTTGTGGGTTCAAACCCCAGCCTGGTACTAAAATAATTGGTTTTGAAGTTTAAGAAGAATTTAAGAGGTTGAAGTACAGAGGGTGAAATTCCAATGTGGAGTGTTTTGCAGTAAGAACAATTCTGGCTTCAACCCCACACCTTAAAGTGTTAAATTCAATAGTGGGGGTCTGCTGCAGAATAAACTAACCAGGTTTACCACCAGGATGGCCGAGTGGTTAAGGCGTTGGACTTAAGATCCAATGGACAAATGTTCTCGTGGGTTCAAACCCCACTCCTGGTAATAAAATAATGGTTTTCAATTTGTAGTTTAAGAAGAAATCCAATGGACAAAATGTCTTTGTTGCATTGGACGTAAGATCAAATGGAAAATGTCCTTGTAGGTTCAAACCCCAGCCTGGTAATAAAATAATTGGTTTTCAATTTGAAGTTTAAGAAGAATTTAAGAGGTTGAAATACAGAGGGTAAAATTCCAATGTGGAGTATTTTGCAGTAAAAACAATTCTGGTTTCAACCCAACACCTTAAAGTGTTAAATTCAATAGTGGGAGTCTGTTGCAGTAAAAATTAACCAGGCTTCCCACCAGGATGGCCGAGTGGTTAAGGCGTTGGACTTAAGATCCAATGGACAAATGTCCTCGTGGGTTTAAACCCCACTCCTGGTAATAAAATAATGGTTTTCAATTTGTAGTAAATCCAATGGACAAAATGTCTTTGTTGCGTTGGACTTAAGATCAAATGGAAAATGTCCTTGTGGGTTCAAACCACAACCTGATAATAAAATAATTGGTTTTCAATTTGAAGTTTAAGAAGAATTTAAGAGGTTGAAGTACAGAGGGTGAAATTCCAATGTGGAGTCTGTTGCAGTAAAAATTAACCAGTTTTAAAATAATGGTTTTCAATTTGTAGTAAATCCAATGGACAAAATGTCTTTGTTGCGGTGGACTTAAGATCAAATGGAAAATGTCATTGTGGGTTCAAACCCCAGCCTGGTAATAAAATAATTGGTTTTCAATTTGAAGTTTAAGAAGAATTTAAGAGGTTGAAGTACTGAGGGTGAAATTCCAATGTGGAGTCTGTTGCAGTAAAAATTAACCAGGTTTCCCACCAGGATGGCCGAGTGGTTAAGGCGTTGGACTTAAGATCCAATGGACAAATGTCCTTGTGGGTTCAAACCCCACTCCTGGTAATAAAATAATGTTTTTCAATTTGTAGTAAATCCAATGGACAAAATGTCTTTGTTGCGTTGGACTTAAGATCAAATGGAAAATGTCCTTGTGGGTTCAAACCCCAGCCTGATAATAAAATAATTGGTTTTCAATTTGAAGTTAAAGAAGAATTTAAGACGTTGAAGTACAGAGGGTGAAATTCCAATGTGGAGTCTGTTGCAGTAAAAATTAACCAGGTTTCCGACCAGGATGGCCGAGTGGTAAAGGCGTTGGACTTAAGATCCAATGGACAAATGTCCTCGTGGGTTCAAACCCCACTCCTGGTAATAAAATATTGGTATTCAATTTGTAGTTTAAGCAGAAATCCAATGGACAAAATGTCTTTGTTGCGTTGGACTTAAGATCAAATGGAAAAATGTCCTTGTGGGTTCAAACCCCAGCCTGGTACTAAAATAATTGGTTTTCAATTTGAAGTTTAAGAAGAATTTAAGAGGTTGAAATACAGAGGGTCAAATTCCAATGTGGAGTATTTTGCAGTAAAAACAATTCTGGTTTCAACCCAACACCTTAAAGTGTTAAATTCAATAGTGGGAGTCTGTTGCAGTAAAAATTAACCAGGTTTCCCACCAGGATGGCCGAGTGGTTAAGGCGTTGGACTTAAGATCCAATGGACAAATGTCTTCGTGGGTTCAAACCCCACTCCTGGTAATAAAATAATGGTTTTCAATTTGTAGTAAATCCAATGGACAAAATGTCTTTGTTGCGTTGGACTTAAGATCAAATGGAAAATGTCCTTCTGGGTTCAAACCCCAGCCTGGTAATACAATAATTGGTTTTCAATTTTAAGTTAAGAAGAATTTAAGAGGTTGAAGTACAGAGGGTGAAATTCCAATGTGGAGTGTTTTGCAGTAAGAATAATTCTGGTTTCAACCCCACACCTTAAAGTGTTGAATTCAATAGTGGGGGTCTGCTGCAGAATAAACTAACCAGGTTTACCACCAGGATGGCCGAGTGGTTAAGGCGTTGGACTTAAGATCAAATGGAAAATGTCCTTGTGGGTTCAAACCCCACTCCTGGTAATAAAATAATGGTTTTCAATTTGTAGTTTAAGAAGAAATCCAATGGACAAAATGTCTTTGTTGCATTGGACTTAAGATCAAATGGAAAATGTCCTTGAAGGTTCAAACCCCAGCCTGGTAATAAAATAATTGGTTTTCAATTTGAAGTTTAAGAAGAATTTAAGAGGTTGAAATACAGAGGGTCAAATTCCAATGTGGAGTATTTTGCAGTAAAAACAATTCTGGTTTCAACCCAACACCTTAAAGTGTTAAATTCAATAGTGGGAGTCTGTTGCAGTAAAAATTAACCAGGTTTCCCACCAGGATGGCCGAGTGGTTAAGGCGTTGGACTTAAGATCCAATGGACAAATGTCCTCGTGGGTTCAAACCCCACTCCTGGTAATAAAATAATGTTTTTCAATTTGTAGTAAATCCAATGGACAAAATGTCTTTGTTGCGTTGGACTTAAGATCAAATGGAAAATGTCCTTGTGGGTTCAAACCCCAGCCTGATAATAAAATAATTGGTTTTCAATTTGAAGTTTAAGAAGAATTTAAGAGGTTGAAGTACTGAGGGTGAAATTCCAATGTGGGGTCTGTTGCAGTAAAAATTAACCAGGTTTCCCACCAGGATGGCCGAGTGGTTAAGGCGTTGGACTTAAGATCCAATGGACAAATGTCCTTGTGGGTTCAAACCCCACTCCTGGTAATAAAATAATGTTTTTCAATTTGTAGTAAATCCAATGGACAAAATGTCTTTGTTGCGTTGGACTTAAGATCAAATGGAAAATGTCCTTGTGGGTTCAAACCCCAGCCTGATAATAAAATAATTGGTTTTCAATTTGAAGTTAAAGAAGAATTTAAGACGTTGAAGTACAGAGGGTGAAATTCCAATGCGGAGTCTGTTGCAGTAAAAATTAACCAGGTTTCCGACCAGGATGGCCGAGTGGTAAAGGCGTTGGACTTAAGATCCAATGGACAAATGTCCTCGTGGGTTCAAACCCCACTCCTGGTAATAAAATATTGGTATTCAATTTGTAGTTTAAGCAGAAATCCAATGGACAAAATGTCTTTGTTGCGTTGGACTTAAGATCAAATGGAAAAATGTCCTTGTGGGTTCAAACCCCAGCCTGGTACTAAAATAATTGGTTTTCAATTTGAAGTTTAAGAAGAATTTAAGAGGTTGAAATACAGAGGGTCAAATTCCAATGTGGAGTATTTTGCAGTAAAAACAATTCTGGTTTCAACCCAACACCTTAAAGTGTTAAATTCAATAGTGGGAGTCTGTTGCAGTAAAAATTAACCAGGTTTCCCACCAGGATGGCCGAGTGGTTAAGGCGTTGGACTTAAGATCCAATGGACAAATGTCTTCGTGGGTTCAAACCCCACTCCTGGTAATAAAATAATGGTTTTCAATTTGTAGTAAATCCAATGGACAAAATGTCTTTGTTGCGTTGGACTTAAGATCAAATGGAAAATGTCCTTCTGGGTTCAAACCCCAGCCTGGTAATACAATAATTGGTTTTCAATTTTAAGTTAAGAAGAATTTAAGAGGTTGAAGTACAGAGGGTGAAATTCCAATGTGGAGTGTTTTGCAGTAAGAATAATTCTGGTTTCAACCCCACACCTTAAAGTGTTGAATTCAATAGTGGGGGTCTGCTGCAGAATAAACTAACCAGGTTTACCACCAGGATGGCCGAGTGGTTAAGGCGTTGGACTTAAGATCAAATGGAAAATGTCCTTGTGGGTTCAAACCCCACTCCTGGTAATAAAATAATGGTTTTCAATTTGTAGTTTAAGAAGAAATCCAATGGACAAAATGTCTTTGTTGCATTGGACTTAAGATCAAATGGAAAATGTCCTTGAAGGTTCAAACCCCAGCCTGGTAATAAAATAATTGGTTTTCAATTTGAAGTTTAAGAAGAATTTAAGAGGTTGAAATACAGAGGGTCAAATTCCAATGTGGAGTATTTTGCAGTAAAAACAATTCTGGTTTCAACCCAACACCTTAAAGTGTTAAATTCAATAGTGGGAGTCTGTTGCAGTAAAAATTAACCAGGTTTCCCACCAGGATGGCCGAGTGGTTAAGGCGTTGGACTTAAGATCCAATGGACAAATGTCCTCGTGGGTTCAAACCCCACTCCTGGTAATAAAATAATGTTTTTCAATTTGTAGTAAATCCAATGGACAAAATGTCTTTGTTGCGTTGGACTTAAGATCAAATGGAAAATGTCCTTGTGGGTTCAAACCCCAGCCTGATAATAAAATAATTGGTTTTCAATTTGAAGTTAAAGAAGAATTTAAGACGTTGAAGTACAGAGGGTGAAATTCCAATGTGGAGTCTGTTGCAGTAAAAATTAACCAGGTTTCCGACCAGGATGGCCAAGTGGTTAAGGCGTTGGACTTAAGATCCAATGGACAAATGTCCTCGTGGGTTCAAACCCCACTCCTGGTAATAAAATATTGGTATTCAATTTGTAGTTTAAGCAGAAATCCAATGGACAAAATGTCTTTGTTGCGTTGGACTTAAGATCAAATGGAAAAATGTCCTTGTGGGTTCAAACCCCAGCCTGGTACTAAAATAATTGGTTTTCAATTTGAAGTTTAAGAAGAATTTAAGAGGTTGAAATACAGAGGGTCAAATTCCAATGTGGAGTATTTTGCAGTAAAAACAATTCTGGTTTCAACCCAACACCTTAAAGTGTTAAATTCAATAGTGGGAGTCTGTTGCAGTAAAAATTAACCAGGTTTCCCACCAGGATGGCCGAGTGGTTAAGGCGTTGGACTTAAGATCCAATGGACAAATGTCTTCGTGGGTTCAAACCCCACTCCTGGTAATAAAATAATGGTTTTCAATTTGTAGTAAATCCAATGGACAAAATGTCTTTGTTGCGTTGGACTTAAGATCAAATGGAAAATGTCCTTGTGGGTTCAAACCCCAGCCTGGTAATGCAATAATTGGTTTTCAATTTTAAGTTAAGAAGAATTTAAGAGGTTGAAGTACAGAGGGTGAAATTCCAATGTGGAGTGTTTTGCAGTAAGAACAATTCTGGTTTCAACCCCACACCTTAAAGTGTTAAATTCAATAGTGGGGGTCTGCTGCAGAATAAACTAACCAGGTTTACCACCAGGATGGCCGAGTGGTTAAGGCGTTGGACTTAAGATCCAATGGACAAATGTCCTCGTGGGTTCAAACCCCACTCCTGGTAATAAAATAATGGTTTTCAATTTGTAGTTTAAGAAGAAATCCAATGGACAAAATGTCTTTGTTGCATTGGACGTAAGATCAAATGGAAAATGTCCTTGTAGGTTCAAACCCCAGCCTGGTAATAAAATAATTGGTTTTCAATTTGAAGTTTAAGAAGAATTTAAGAGGTTGAAATACAGAGGGTAAAATTCCAATGTGGAGTATTTTGCAGTAAAAACAATTCTGGTTTCAACCCAACACCTTAAAGTGTTAAATTCAATAGTGGGAGTCTGTTGCAGTAAAAATTAACCAGGTTTCCCACCAGGATGGCCGAGTGGTTAAGGCGTTGGACTTAAGATCCAATGGATAAAAGTCCTCGTGGGTTCAAACCCCACTCCTGGTAATAAAATAATGGTTTTCAATTTGTAGTTTAAAAAGAAATCCAATGGACAAAATGTCTTTGTTGCGTTGGACTTAAGATCAAATGGAAAATGTCCTTGTGGGTTCAAACCCCAACCTGATAATAAAATAATTGGTGTTCAATTTGAAGTTAAGAAGAATTTAAGAGGTTGAAGTACAGAGGGTGAAATTCCAATGTGGATTTTTTTGCAGTAAGAACAATTCTGGTTTCAACCCCACACCTTAAAGTGTTAAATTCAATAGAGGGGGTCTGCTGCAGAATAAACTAACCAGGTTTACCACCAGGATGGCCGAGTGGTTAAGGCGTTGGACTTAAGATCCAATGGACAAATGTCCTTGTGGGTTCAAACCCCACTCCTGGTAATAAAATATTGGTTTTCAATTTGAAGTTTAAGAAGAATTTAAGACGTTGAAGTACAGAGGGTGAAATTCCAGTGTGGAGTCTGTTGCAGTAAAAATTAACCAGGTTTCCCACCAGGATGGCCGAGTGGTTAAGGCGTTGGACTTAAGATCCAATGGACAAATGTCTTCGTGGGTTCAAACCCCACTCCTGGTAATAAAATAATGGTTTTCAATTTGTAGTAAATCCAATGGACAAAATGTCTTTGTTGCGTTGGACTTAAGATCAAATGGAAAATGTCCTTGTGGGTTCAAACCCCAGCCTGGTAATACAATAATTGGTTTTCAATTTTAAGTTAAGAAGAATTTAAGAGGTTGAAGTACAGAGGGTGAAATTCCAATGTGGAGTGTTTTGCAGTAAGAACAATTCTGGTTTCAACCCCACACCTTAAAGTGTTAAATTCAATAGTGGGGGTCTGCTGCAGAATAAACTAACCAGGTTTACCACCAGGATGGCAGAGTGGTTAAGGCGTTGGACTTAAGATCCAATGGACAAATGTCCTCGTGGGTTCAAACCCCACTCCTGGTAATAAAATATTGGTTTTCAATTTGTAGTTTAAGCAGAAATCCAATGGACAAAAATGTCTTTGTTGCGTTGGACTTAAGATCCAATGGACAAATGTCCTCGTGGGTTCAAACCCCACTCCTGGTAATAAAATATTGGTTTTCAATTTGTAGTTTAAGCAGAAATCCAATGGACAAAATGTCTTTGTTGCGTTGGACTTAAGATCAAATGGAAAAATGTCCTTGTGGGTTCAAACCCCAGCCTGGTACTAAAATAATTGGTTTTGAAGTTTAAGAAGAATTTAAGAGGTTGAAGTACAGAGGGTGAAATTCCAATGTGGAGTGTTTTGCAGTAAGAACAATTCTGGCTTCAACCCCACACCTTAAAGTGTTAAATTCAATAGTGGGGGTCTGCTGCAGAATAAACTAACCAGGTTTACCACCAGGATGGCCGAGTGGTTAAGGCGTTGGACTTAAGATCCAATGGACAAATGTCCTCGTGGGTTCAAACCCCACTCCTGGTAATAAAATATTGGTATTCAATTTGTAGTTTAAGCAGAAATCCAATGGACAAAATGTCTTTGTTGCGTTGGACTTAAGATCAAATGGAAAAATGTCCTTGTGGGTTCAAACCCCAGCCTGGTACTAAAATAATTGGTTTTCAATTTGAAGTTTAAGAAGAATTTAAGAGGTTGAAATACAGAGGGTCAAATTCCAATGTGGAGTATTTTGCAGTAAAAACAATTCTGGTTTCAACCCAACACCTTAAAGTGTTAAATTCAATAGTGGGAGTCTGTTGCAGTAAAAATTAACCAGGTTTACCACCAGGATGGCCGAGTGGTTAAGGCGTTGGACTTAAGATCCAATGGACAAATGTTCTCGTGGGTTCAAACCCCACTCCTGGTAATAAAATGATGGTTTTCAATTTGTAGTTTAAGAAGAAATCCAATGGACAAAATGTCTTTGTTGCATTGGACGTAAGATCAAATGGAAAATGTCCTTGTAGGTTCAAACCCCAGCCTGGTAATAAAATAATTGGTTTTCAATTTGAAGTTTAAGAAGAATTTAAGAGGTTGAAATACAGAGGGTGAAATTCCAATGTGGAGTGTTTTGCAGTAAGAACAATTCTGGTTTCAACCCCACACCTTAAAGTGTTAAATTCAATAGTGGGGGTCTGCTGCAGAATAAACTAACCAGGTTTACCACCAGGATGGCCGAGTGGTTAAGGCGTTGGACTTAAGATCCAATGGACAAATGTCCTTGTGGGTTCAAACCCCACTCCTGGTAATAAAATAATGTTTTTCAATTTGTAGTAAATCCAATGGACAAAATGTCTTTGTTGCGTTGGACTTAAGATCAAATGGAAAATGTCCTTGTGGGTTCAAACCCCAGCCTGATAATAAAATAATTGGTTTTCAATTTGAAGTTAAAGAAGAATTTAAGACGTTGAAGTACAGAGGGTGAAATTCCAATGTGGAGTCTGTTGCAGTAAAAATTAACCAGGTTTCCCACCAGGATGGCCGAGTGGTTAAGGCGTTGGACTTAAGATCCAATGGACAAATGTCCTCGTGGGTTCAAACCCCACTCCTGGTAAAAAAATATTGGTTTTCAATTTGTAGTTTAAGCAGAAATCCAATGGACAAAATGTCTTTGTTGCGTTGGACTTAAGATCAAATGGAAAATGTTTTAATAATTGGTTTTCAATTTTAAGTTAAAGAAGAATTTAAGACGTTGAAGTACAGAGGGTGAAATTCCAATGTGGAGTCTGTTGCAGTAAAAGTTAACCAGGTTTCCCACCAGGATGGCCGAGTGGTTAAGGCGTTGGACTTAAGATCCAATGGACAAATGTCCTCGTGGGTTCAAACCCCACTCCTGGTAATAAAATAATTGGTTTTCAATTTGAAGTTTAAGAAGAATTTAAGAGGTTGAAGTACAGAGGGTGAAATTCCAATGTGGAGTCTGTTACAGTAAAAATTAACCAGGTTTCCCACCAGGATGGCCGAGTGGTTAAGGCGTTGGACTTAAGATCCAACGGACAAATTTCCTCGTGGGTTCAAACCTTACTCCTGGTAATAAAATAATGGTTTTCAATTTGTAGTAAATCCAATGGACAAAATGTCTTTGTTGCGTTGGACTTAAGATCACATGGAAAATGTCCTTGTGGGTTCAAACCCCAGCCTGGTAATAAAATAATTGGTTTTCAATTTTAAGTTAAGAAGAATTTAAGAGGTTGAAGTACAGAGGGTGAAATTCCAATGTGGAGTGTTTTGCAGTAAGAACAATTCTGGTTTCAACCCCACACCTTAAAGTGTTAAATTCAATAGTGGGGGTCTGCTGCAGAATAAACTAACCAGGTTTACCACCAGGATGGCCGAGTGGTTAAGGCGTTGGACTTAAGATCCAATTGACAAATGTCCTCGTGGGTTCAAACCCCACTCCTGGTAATAAAATATTGGTTTTCAATTTGTAGTTTAAGCAGAAATCCAATGGACAAAATGTCTTTGTTGCGTTGGACTTAAGATCAAATGGAAAATGTTTTAATAATTGGTTTTCAATTTTAAGTTAAAGAAGAATTTAAGACGTTGAAGTACAGAGGGTGAAATTCCAATGTGGAGTCTGTTGCAGTAAAAGTTAACCAGGTTTCCCACCAGGATGGCCGAGTGGTTAAGGCGTTGGACTTAAGATCCAATGGACAAATGTCCTCGTGGGTTCAAACCCCACTCCTGGTAATAAAATAATTGGTTTTCAATTTGAAGTTTAAGAAGAATTTAAGAGGTTGAAGTACAGAGGGTGAAATTCCAATGTGGAGTCTGTTACAGTAAAAATTAACCAGGTTTCCCACCAGGATGGCCGAGTGGTTAAGGCGTTGGACTTAAGATCCAACGGACAAATTTCCTCGTGGGTTCAAACCTTACTCCTGGTAATAAAATAATTGGTTTTCAATTTGTAGTTTAAGCAGAAATCCAATGGACAAAATGTCTTTGTTGCGTTGGACTTAAAATTAAATCCTTAAGTCTCCTAGGTTTACCGTTTTTGAATGCTTTCAGCCGATCTCCGGTTTTCGCGGTACCACTTTTAGCATAGCTTAGCATACATCATTGAAGTGCACAAGACCATTAGCATTTCTCAAAAAAAAAATTACCAAAGTGTTTAGATATTTTTCCTATTTAAAACTTGACTCTTCTGTAGTTACATCGTGTGCTCAACAGTTTAACTCTGGGGGAGTAGTAAAATTAGCCTATTTCAAAAAAAAATGTGGATTATCCCTTTAAGATCAAATTGAAAAATGTCCTTGTGGGTTCAAACCCCACTCCTGGTAATAAAATAATTGGTTTTCAATTTGAAGTTTAAGAAGAATTTAAGAAGTTGAATTACAGAGGGTCAAATTCCAATCTGCAGTATTTTGCAGTAAAACAATTCTGGTTTCAACCCCACTCCTTGTAATAAAATTGAGTTTTTCAAGCTTTTTAAGCACTAATTGTGCATTTAAAAAGTTCAAATGTGAGGGTCTCTTGCAGTAAATAAAATAGTTGTGTCCCAACCAGTGGACAAATATCATCATGGGTGTCATTAGTCCAACATCTTGAAGTGGAAATAGCAGTTGCACGGTTTTGACTGGGTGGGATTAGATAAAATTCCTGTGAGAATTAAACTGTCCATCGGTCAATTGCATGAAACTGGCGGTTTGCTTAGCTTCTTATCTAACCACATTAGTGTTTCTGAAGGGCAGTATTGGAACAGGCTGGACAAAGAGCAATCATATCCTCTCCATCTCACAGTATCTCAAAGATGCATTTCTAATTGGCACAGACTCCAGATCCGTATCATAGTGTTGGCCTTGGTGTTCAGTACACTTTGTCTCAGGCTGTGCAACCTTCGGACACTATACAGTAGCTAGGCCACAATCCAGCCCTGACAGGATTCATACAGATTAATTGCTGAAAATACAGATTCATGCAGTCTTGACATAAGCCTTCAGTTGAATTTTAGCCATTACCAAAACACTATTACCTCTCAGAACATGGGAGCTATATAAAATGCAATATAAATAAAATATTTTATTTATTTTATTTTATTAATGGACTTTTTAGGAAAAAGCTTGCTATCTTTAAATCTATTGTTTATTATTAAAATAATGTTGTGAAACCTGTGGAATTGTAATTATTATGATTTATAAACATTGTTATTTAATAATATTGAAATAGTTTTTAAACCCCTAATGTAATTCTAATTATTAAAATGAAATATATTTTGACATGTAACATTCACATTACATGTACAAGGCACAAGCTAACAAGAACAATTAGGCAAATTCATCCTAAAACAATGTTGACAAATTGACATCCTCTGTGGATTTACTAAATTTGAGGGGGCAGGACAGCGTGGGCGATATTAAATCAGTGTTTGCCCTTCAAAATCAACAGTGACATGAAGATAAACGCTCCAGGAGTGGAACGTCCTAAATTCAAGTTCATTTCATATTAAACTGCATTCTAGGTTTTTATTAAGTTATATGTATCTTCATTGTTTCTCTTAGACAGCAATGAGATTAAACAGAGACTTTTGTGTATATCTCTATTTTCTCTCACATAGTCAGCATATTCATATATTTCTTCAAATTTTCTTCACCTTTGCAAGTTTTTTTTTTTTCAGTGTCACTTCATGATGTAAATTTCTATAAAACAAGTTAGATTAACGAATGCCTGGCAACACTTTACTAAAAGGGGTGTGCATAAGACTGACATGACACCACAATCAGGACACATATCATGAATATGAAGGAGGTTTATGACAACTGTCATTAAGTGTCATTCACTCAATTATGACATTTTTAATGCAAATATGACAATGCTTGAGATGTATTTGTTATGACAACTGGACATGAAAATTTCCTATCATGATAATGAAGGTGTCATGTCAGTCTTATGGACATCCCTTCAAGTAAAGTGTTATCAAATGGCGTTGTCGTTTCTTTTTATATAAATTAAACAAAATGTAAATTTCACATGGACGTAAATTTGACATCAGCAGCCTACCTAAAAATTATTGCAGACCAGGAAGGTACAACCCTTTATGACAATGATGTTCTCTTGTGGATGATGTGATCACTTTTGGCAGGATAATGCACCCTGTCGCACAGCACACATTCTTCAGGAATGGTTTGAGGAGCATGATGAAGTGTTCAAGGTGTTACCCTGGCCTCCAAATTCCAAATCAGCATTTGTGGGATATGCTGGACCAACAAGTTTGATCCATGGCAGCTCAACCTCGCAACCTACAGGACTTGAAGGATCTGCGGCTAACATCATGGTGTCAGATACCACAGGAAATCTTCAGGAGTCTTGTGGAGTTCATGCCTTGGTTGGCACAGTTTTTGGCAGCATACGGCAGACCAACAGCACATTATGCAGGTGGTCATGATGTTTTTGCTCATTTGAAATTAATATACAGTTCACAAGTTCACACATAAAAATAATCAGATAGACTAAAAGATAATGTGTATTTTGTGTGCTGTCCAAGGAGATCAGTATTTTGAACCAAACCCAGAGTACTTACCCCGTCTCCTTGACTGTGATAGAAACCAGCCAAGTCGGGGTGGGGAGCGATGCTGAAAACTGTTGATGTTCATTGAACCTTGTTAATAAAGCATCATTAGATGGCAAAATAATTTAGTCTTGGAAAATATGCTATCTATATAATGCTATATTAGTTTTACAGATCGTAATGTACTTTAAAATTAGTTTCATTATTTCCCTTTAGTTATTTTAGCAGAAAGATTAGAGACAAAACTGATTTCTAAATTCTAAAACTGATTAAGTAAACTGTGAACTCAATGTATGGAATGAGATCTCAAGAGGAGAGACAGTGAATGTGACTATGAGTCCTCAAATGCCTTACTGACCTGTGGTAAAACCTGGAAGCAAGCAAACCATCCATGTGTCCATGATTCAGTGACAAGCCAAACAGCTCTTGTTCTTCAAAGGACACTGAGGGCCGTCAAACCCATGATCTTTACGAGACTTTGAGTCCACTACAAGACAGAATGAGGAAATACAAAGTGACGTGGAGACATCTGTCTTGACAAACACAAAGACATAGACATGAACACACGCAGACCAATACTTGCATGCACAGACCCACACTGGCCACAGATGGGTTCTATCATACCAGATGTGGGAGGTTGCCAAGACAGATGGACAGCAATTTGCAGTGAAGAGCATACTGGGACACAGAGAGCCAGTCTTTTCTCATCTTTTAAAAGCGGGATAAGAGATTGTCTGCATATGGACATCTCAGTCTGACGTGCTGTCTTTCTACCATCAGGCTTACTGATCTCAAGGGTTTCGCTCCATCTCGTAGCAGAGCCAAATATCAAGCACTGTTTGCCGGAGCTGCTCTCCTTGACGTGTCCACACAAGGAAACATAATTGATTCAGCCTCTTTTGTGACAGCAATTTTCAACTGGTTGTTAAGTTCATGAAAATTAAAGACAGACTTTAATTTCAGTGCCTTTACACCACCATGTCCTCATCTGCTGAAGAGGAAAGCTTCATATAATGCTTTGATTAAACAGCTGACAAGCTGTCATTGGCCAACATTTGATATCTGCTACATGGACTCCAGCTCACTGCTGTTTTTGTAACCAGGATGAGAAAATTAGAATAGTTTAACATCAACTTAAACTTGTTGGATGTTTAAGGTAGAATTTAGAAGACACTATAGTGATTTGGCCCAGGTTCTCTAAAAAAATGATTTGTCAAAAACACATCTTAGTAGTACCATAAATGTAAAACTAGATGTTTTTTGTTTTGTTTTGTTTTTGTCAAGACAAACTTTGATGTTGGCTTGGGAAAGCCTGACCATAACATTTGAAGAAGTAGTAAAAGCTGTAAGTTAGAAGGTTTTGTAAGCAATGCTATCAGATAAAAAATACAGAATTGACAGATTGCTAGCATGATTTAGCATGTTTCAAACATGTTTTAGTATATTGCTAGCATGAATTATCATGTTTCTAACATATTTTAGCACATTGCTAGCATGAATTAGCATGTTTTAGCACGTTGCTGGCATGAAGTACCATGTGAAGTAGCATCAAGTACATAGTTTTCTGAAGAGTGTTTTTGAAGCCTAAAGTGGGTGGGGCCGTTTAGGCTTACAGTATATACAGTTTATACTGCATATAACAGGCACAATAACAGTATAAACAGCACATAACAGTTTATACTGCATATAACAGGCACAATAACAGTATAAACATGAAAATCTTTCTGTATAATATGCATTTGAAAATTCAAATGTATACTTTGGAGAACTTTTTAAAAAAGCTTTGTTTTCGTTAATAAAAATGCCATATCTCAGTGTGGACGGAAGGCCAAAATGGAGAGAAAAATATGTGTTTTCAAACAAAACCATATTAGTGTGGACAAGGCCTATGTTCTTTAATGTACACATCACCAACCAATCTCCAGTTTCATCTTTAACTGTAAGCCAATGGCTACAAGGGGCTGGATTGAGGGGTTGTGTAACGAAACCATTTATTAGTTTTAACTACTGCAAAAAAAAAAAAACTTGCATTTTCCAAAGAACATAAGCATTGGAGTATGGAAGATTGGAACTGCATTGGGTGTGAGGTGGTATGTTCGTAAAAGTGTTTTAATACCAAATGCCTGCCTGCTGGTGCCATTAAGCACGGCAGGGGTAACATAATTGTACTGAGGATGCATGTCTGCAGCAGGTGTTGGAAGGATCTACAACAGGGATGGGCAACTTTGGTCCTGGAAGGCCACTGTCCTGCAGAGTTTAGCTCCAACCTTGATAAAAACTCAACTGCCAGTAGCTTTATAGTAATCCTGAAGACATTGATTAGCTGGTTCAGGTATGTTTGATTTGGAATGGAGCTAAGATCTACAGGACAGTGACCTTTCAAGACCGAATTTACCCATCGCTGAAAAAGCAACTCCGGAAATGGACCAATACTTGGGAATCCTGCTGAATCCTGCTGAATCTGTTTGGAGATCAAACGTATATTTCCCAACATAATAATGATTCTAAACACTGCGCATGCAACAAAGTTGTGCATTTTGTCTCCTGACCTTAAAGCCATTGAAAACCTTTGGGAAATGATAAACCTGATTTGTAATAAGTCATGTCAGGTCAGGTCTTCCAATGAAGCTCAACATTGGGAAGAACTTAAAGATTGGAAAGAAGTTAAATATGACACGGGCAAAGTTTAGTTGCAAAGTCAATGTCCAGGAGAATGGCTGCTGTAATCAAAAACAAGGGAGGACCAATAACATATTATTAACTGATTACATTGTAGTCGGTGTTTGCTTTATTTTCTGTGAGCTTTTTGTTTGTACCTTTTTTGCATAAAAACAATAAAACCCATATGTAATTATATGCTGGAGTTTACCTTTCTTGCCAATTAATACCTTATCTAAGTTTAGTGTATTCTTCTTCCCAATATAACATAATCTTCATATTTTGATTGTTTAATAGATTCTGAAATGTGCAAATACCCGCTCAAGACATCATTTTTGGCCACTACTGTGTATATCCGACTACATCCTCTCTCTTCTCTATCCTATGTGTGCACACAATTACTAAGATTTAGTAGTATCTCCACAGTACCAAATGCTAATCATCAGTCTCCAGTGGAAGTCTCTCCTATTATTCAGATTGATTTTCCATGCTGAAATGGCGAAATTTCCTGCATGGACTGCACTAACTTGGAAAGTAGGAAAAGCACAGGGGTTTAATCGTCATCTTCTGAGAACCGTTGGGTCAAAGTGAATTGCAGAAAGTTGGTAAGACTGCGGTGGGTAATTATATCAAATGAATCTTTTCACTTGGTTAACAATCAGCCACTTGTGGGAACTGCAGAAGCCGCCTGCAACTCTCCAAGCATGACTGAAGTAAATAGGTTTCTACACTTTAAAAAACTGAAGAAGATTAAAATCTACTTGGTGCATTTGAAAAAAATATTAGTATGCTAGTCAACCTTGGAAGATATCACCCACCAGAAATGTTAGAGCAGCGTTAGTGTTTCTCTCCAGAAGATCTCTCCTGTCATCAGACATCGCCAGGAGGTTGGCTGGAACTTCTGAGCCACAGTCACCAGAGTCAAAGACTTCAGGTCTGGCATACTAATCCAAATGGTAAGAGTGACCTTGAACTGGCCATGGTTCATGTCGCACACAGTGTCCCACCTAGAAAGCCTTAGAGCAGGAGAGTGACAGATAGTGGCTTCTTGTCAAGCATTATCATCCAGAAGCATCCATAAGGCCCACTTAGCATAGTCACAGGTGGCCTGGAAAATCAGAACTCATGAGATTCCAGGCATGGACGTCTGGGGTTGCCAGAGCTACGGCTCTTTTTCTAAGCACTTAGCTGCCCAGACATCTGTGTCACAATTTAGCAGGTGAGCTACTCAGGGGAGGAAATTGGGCTTTTCCCAATGTACCACTTCAGCATTTTACACCTGCTCAAATTGATCATATTCAGGTTCTGTTGGTCTTATTAATATTTTTCAAATTTCAAATCCTTTCAAAACTAATTTACATCGACAACTTTGCACCCAATTTTTTTTTTTTTTCAATTATGATTTTAAGGACTTACTGGTCACACAGTGCTTTTCCAAGTGATGAATTTGAATGTGTTTGTTCAGACAGTCAACATTCAGTATGTTTACATTCATTTGGAAGATGCATTTATCATAAAAAAAACTACTTGAAATTCCTGGGAATCAAACCCATGATCTTGGTGGTGCTCGGGGTGTACACTAGCATTTGAGCAACAGATTGTTTTTATGCTCACTGGAGAAAATATATTTGGAAATGTAATCTATTCCTGTGATGGCAAAGCTCAGGGCCGTGCACCGACATTTTGAGGGGCAGTGGCCTTAGCCAAAAAAAGGAGCACTAAGGGGGTAGTTGCTTGTTAACACAAATTATTCAGTTATTACAAAATAATTCTAAGCTAATTCTAAGAACGTGAATATGTTGTACAAGTTGTTAGCATTAAGACCAAGAGCAAAACATTACCGACATAAATGCAAAAAACAAACAAAAAAATAATGAATAATTTCGCATATTCAACCACTGTCTTGCATGGAAGCTTGTTTCCGCCACTGAATAAAAATAAATAAATAAATAATTGCGACTTTTTATCTCAAAATTGCGAGATATGAAGTCAGAATTGCATGATATAAAGTCGCAATTGCGAGATATAAAGTCAGAATTGTGAGAAATAAAGTCGCAATTGCGAGATATAAAGTTAGAATTGCATGATATAAAGTCGCAGTTGCGAGATATAAAGTCAGAATTGCATGATATAAAGTCGCAATTGCGAGATATGAAGTCAGAATTGTGAGAAATAAAGTCGCAATTGCGAGATATAAAGTTAGAATTGCATGATATAAAGTCGCAGTTGCGAGATATAAAGTCAGAATTGCATGATATAAAGTCGCAGTTGCGAGATATGAAGTCAGAATTGTGAGAAATAAAGTCGCAATTGCGAGATATAAAGTCAGAATTGCATGATATAAAGTCGCAATTGCGAGATATGAAGTCAGAATTGTGAGAAATAAAGTCGCAATTGCGAGATATAAAGTCAGAATTGCATGATATAAAGTCACAATTGCGAGATATAAAGTCAGAATTGGGTGTTCTAAAGTCGCAATTGCGAGATATAAAGTCAGAATTGGGTGTTAAAAAGTCGCAATTGCGAGCTATAAAGTCAGAATTGCGACTTTTTTCTCTCACAACTGCGAGTTTACATCTCGCAATTCTGACTTTATAACACATAATTGCGAGTTTATATGTCGAATTTCTGACATCGTTTCTCAAAATTGTGAGATAAAAACTTGCAATTGCGAGTAGCCTAATCAAGTCAATTCTAAGGGGGAAAAATACTAACTTTTTTTCCCTAAAAATAGTTTATATCTCGCAATTCTGACTTTATATCTCGCAATTCTGACTTTGTAACACGCAATTGTGACTTTATAACACCCCATTCTTTATATCTCACAATTCTGACTTCATATCTCACAATTCTGAGAAATAAAGTCAAAGTCAATCCCCCCAAAAACCTGGAGGGGATTAGCGGAATCAAAGGAATGCTTTGAGCGAAGCGGAGCAGGTGGGCAGGAGGGGCACCTCAGTCAATGAGGGCAGAGGGGCAGTGGCTCTAGCCACCGGGCCACCCCCCTGTGCACGGCCCTGGCAAAGCTGAATTTTCAGCATTTCTCCAGTCTTCAGTGTCACATGATCCTTCAAAAATCATTCTAATATGCTGATTTGATGCTCAAGAAACATTTATGATTATTATCAATGTTCAAAACAGAAACAGAAGTTTGTTTTGACAACATGCAAGTACATTTTTTCATCATAGTTTTTTTTTTTGTTTTGTTTTTTTTTTTGTTTTTTTTTTGTTTCTGAGTTGGGTGTGTACGTCACCAAATCTAAATTTATATTACCTTAATCACTGTCTTATTGGCTAAAACATAGCACCGTTTTAAAACATGTCAGAAACTCCTAGCAACTGTTAGCTAGGCTTAAAATATCTTTTACACAGTGAGGTTAGCTTTAGCACAGTGTTACAAATAAGCCGCCAAGTGTACTATGATAATCAAATGAAAACAGGGCTACACAACTTTTCAGGTTTGAGTATTTATTTATATATTTAACTTTGTTTATTTATATATTTAACTATATGTTCAACTTTCAAAAACAATGTTGTAGTTTTATTTTTATTTTTAATTTTGATCACTTGTTTCTTTATTAAAAATATAGTCTGTTTTTAATGCAGTTAACCATTTAAAATTTTACTTTAAAGGGTCATGAAACCCCCCTCTTTCAGCTCAAGTCTAGTTCAAAATCTTTTTGAAAAATGCAACTGAATTGGGCGTGGCTAGCTGTGAGAAGAAGGGTGGGAGTGGGTGTTGTATGACGGACCATCACTATCACTGTCCCATGCATTTCGACTGTCACTAAAAAGCAATGGTAAAACGTGAGGAAATGCTAGATTTTTATATAGCTGGCAAAGTTAAAGTCTTATGAAGTACACTGACACTTACATCGTCCTTTCAAAAGTAACTGAATGTCCTACTACAAATATTAGCCTAATCGTAATTCTAATTAAAACATATTAATGTAGGCTGCATGTATATTTATAATGTCATTATAAAATATATAGTGGTTTATATAGACACTATAAATACATTACAAAAAAAATTATAAATTTTCCGCTTAAAAAAATCGTTCCGTGCAGTCATAGACAGTAAATGAAAGTGCATAGTATACGCACCCTCTGAACCCTCATAATAAATTTTACACACACACACACACACACACACACCTCTGAAGGGATAGAAAGTCCTCGGGATACCGCATCACTCGCAAGACGCGACTTGGATTAGTTGTCAACAAGGCGAAGTCCATCATTCTCCACTTGTCGCAGCTCTCTCGCGAAAATGTTTGATGCACACACTTTAGTTTGGATCAGGTTTAGACGTGTCCGTGTTTGATGGCAAACCAACCGTCCAGAGCAAGAGTCTAGCCCTGCATGCAGCATTGCGGGGAACGCACTTGGACTTTGCACCATGAAAACAAATAGTTTGCGTCCCATCATTGCCTCTCTCATCTAACGTTACTACGCGATATCACAGTTTGTCATGTCTGTCGTCGGAAAGATCCACGTGGTGTCATGAATAATTAAGAGGCCGTGTCTTCTCATAGGATAACACCGATGAGTCATCAACGCACATGTGCAGTGCACTGCCACGTCACCCGCTACAATGAAGATTTTAAACCCGGAAGACGAAAAAAGCGGGAAAAAAACTCAAATTTAACCATTTTAACCTTATTATTAAATCTAACAGATGCTAACATTGTCTTCAATGGTGTTCAACACACTGTTATAATCTCAGAAAATTTGTTTTGGGGTTTCATGCTCGTTTTAATTATTATTACTGTTATTATCATCATCAATAATAATTTTACATGCAGCTGCCACACACAAATGTAATTCAATTGCAATTACAAAATTTGATGATTTAATTTATTTATTTATATATTGCTTGCAAAACTGTGCAGCCCTTTCACATCTCTATCCATGATATTGGTCCATAATAAAAGGATGATTGGATGAGGAATTGATGTATGGATAGAGATGCACAAACAATATCAAACTACAGATAAAATAGTACTGAATTATGTGTTACACACAAGTGATACAACTAACACCTCTGTCTGTTACAATTAACACCGCATAGGGTAGGTTGTAACATTTGCACTTCTGTCACTTTCAGTGTAACTGTATGAAAATGGTAAGTCCTATAAAAAAAAAAAAACTTCGGTAACAGTTTATTTTACGGTGTTCGTGATACAGAGTAATTACTTAATTAATTACTTAGTAGTAAACATTGTAATAACATTTTACAAAATGTAATTAACATGTAACTAAGTTATGGAACCACCTGTACGGTTACCAACTTGGTACAATGTAATAATATAAAAATTACTTTGTACTACTCAATGTAACAAGTACTTAATATGTTACTGAAAATGTTAAAAGCCTGCAGTTTCACATGATCATTTTGTACCTTCTAAAATAGTGTATCAAGATTGTACTTAAGTGTATTTCATGTGCATAAAGTATGTAGATACACATGAAGTACAATCTTGATACACTTTATTTAACGTATAGTTATCCCTGTGTAATATTATGTAATTGCAATGTAATTAGGAAGCTACCGCATCCATTTATGCTGTGAACAAGGGAGTTAGGCTTGATTCAAACTAAAGTATATATAGGTAAGGTTTAGTGATACACATGAATTACACTTAAGTACAATCTTGATTCACTTTATTTTACGTAGCTTATACCTGTATAATATTTTGTAAATTGAATGTAACTAAGAAGCTACTGCATATATTTAAGCTGTAAAGGGTTAATTCAGATGGATAAGGTATGTAGATACACATGAAATGCACTTAAGTACAACCTTGATACACTTTATTTTAGAAGGTACAAAATGATCATGTGTAACTGCAGGCTATTTACCTTAGTAACATATTTAAGTACTTGTTACATTGTACCAAGTCGGTAACATGTATGTAACCGACTCGGCCTGTTACATATGTGTAACAGTAGATGCCTCATTACATGAGTGTAATTACAATGTGTAAGTACCATAGACTGTAAAAAAAGATGGACGACGCCCCTTCGCTCTTTTCCATCAGAGAGAACTGAAGCCACCAATGTCCCGATATGGCGCTGACATCTTGGAACTTGAGTCTGCACACTTGCGTTTTCGGGACCAGACATGCACAGTTGTGAGCAGGAAGTAAAGCCACGAAATCAAGGCCGCGCCCTCATTCTCGCTGAATCAAACGCAAGCACATGCCCCGCACTTTTATTAAGTGGCCTCTGTCTGCTTCGTTCTTCTCCAATGATGTCTGGTGATTGCAGAACCTCGTTAAAATAAGGTAAATACAACTACTAACCACATAGTGAACATTAAAAAACATAAAAAAGTCTGCTGGTGCTTCAGTGACTACTTCGCACAGAGAACCTGTCAATCACAGCTGTTAATCATGATGTCACAGCACCATTGTTATACCATCACATAACTAACTAAAAACAAACTTATTTTAAAAACAAACTCTTGAAATTAAATCTAAGTGATAGAAACTAGAATAAATGACAGAAACTATCTTTGGATAAAGGATATATGAAGTGTAATTTAATTGTTTAGTTGGTCTCACGTCCCGTTGAATAACATGGGGAGGCGGGGTTTATAAACCTATACTAGGACCGGTCACGGGGGGGGGGGGGGGGTGGGGGGCGATCGAGACGTTTTGGCTTCACTTTTGAGACCTTGTGCGGCACACCTTGTGGTAAGTACAGACTGTTCCATTACGTAGTTACATGTTAATTACATTTTGTATGTTATTACAATGTCTACTACTAAGTAATTAATTAAGTAACTACACTGTATCACGGACACCATAAAAAAAGTGTTACTAAAACTTAAATGTTACTAATGTTGCTTGTGTAAAAAAAAAAAAAAAAAAAAAAAAATGAATCTAACCGAATTTTTTTTTTTTAATAATTGAGCCAAAACCAAAATGTATACCATGTATACCCATACCATGCAGCTAACAAACTCTATAAAACCTTCATCTAAACACTTATAGTTCAATGTCCATAGAGGCTCAATTACAGTGTTTTTAGCCTTGGGTCAGAAATTATTTTCTGTTGGGCAAGCACCTCTGCCAATAAATAGTCATAGTAAAGTCTGAAATAAGGGCTGGAAGGGCTAATTACCATAAATTGCTCAGGCAGACCATCTTTGGCATGTTGCGTTTTCAATCAAGAGGATTAACTACTCAAAAATGCTCTTTAAGAGGTAAAATAGTGAAAGAACAGAATGCTAGCCGTCCTAATGAAGCTAGCGCCCCTCCTCCTCCTCTTAGGACTTTGATCTCATTCACAAAGGTTTGGGAAAATGCTAATATGGTCTCTTATTAGTTTTCTTTGATGTTCATATTGCATATTTTCAGACCCTCGTTTAGCTCTTCTTTCGAATATGTTCTTGTAAATTGGTTTGGGAATTAAGGGCTTGGTTTTCTACCTTTGTAATAAGCCCCGTCTCGTCCTCATTCACACCTTTGTGTTTAAAATTTCGGTCCCACTTTATATTAAGTGGCTTTAAGTACTGTTTACTTACATTGAAATTAATAATTTGATACAATGTACTTATTGTGTACATACAAGGTTTTACACTGTACTTACATTTTAAAATTCCAGCATGTAATTACAGCTATAATTAATTTATGTAATTACATTTGTAATTACACAGTTGACCCTCCCCTCACACCTTAACCTACCCTTAAACCGACCCATACCACCACACCTGTCCCTAACCATAACCATATCACACCTCAATAGCAGCAAAAGTGTTTTACAATACAACAGGAACACAATAATACATTGTACTTATTGTTCAATGTAAGTACATAGTACTTAAAGCCACTTAATATAAAGTGGGACCAAAATTTCTTGCATGAAAAGTCATGATGAAGGTTCAGTCTGTGCAGCAAGCAACCAATTAAAAACATATTATGGCGACAGTACATTATTGTCACGCAGTCAACGCAACCATCGATCCAACCATCAGCAACAGATCACTACACTCCGCCCACTCGATCACTATCACCTGAATTTTGATCACCTGCACCTCAACGTCAGAGACCCTTTATCTTCCACCGATCCCTTCTCCTCAGTGTCTGGTTTCGTCTCTGACGCCACAGACTACTCACCTGTGAGTCCTTCAGTATATTGTACTTACCTGAGGTCTCGTTCTTCCCGTCATTGCCTTCTTCATCTTCATCACCCTGGCTCTTCCCATCATCATCTGCCCACAAAGAAACATGTCTTTAATGTCAGCTAAGTCTTCATCAGTCCAACAATCTCTATCCATCGCATCTGCATTCCTTACCTGCATTGCTCTTTCCTCTGCACATCCTAATAAACTTGTTATACTCATTAAACCTTGTCTGTCCTCTTCTGATTGAGACAATTATCTACAACGAGGCAGCCAATCTCATCCCTTCCTGACATTTAAAGGTATAGTTCCACCCAACATTATTACATTATTTACTTCATGCAATGGGCAGCGCAGTCTCATCCCAAGACGTCATACAGCTGACGCCATACGTCAAGATCCGTCGTTTTAGGGTACCCTTTAACGTCGGTTAGATGACGTTATCTAATCCTAACCCTACCCCAGACCTAAACCTACCCCGTCACCTATCTGACGTTAAATGTAAAGCGTCAGTTGGATGACGCCCCAGGATCATCACTTAACTGACATTAAATGGTACCCTAAAACGGCGGATGTTGACGTATGGTCAAAAGCGTCAGTTGTATGACGTCTTGGGATGAGAATGTGTTATAATAGGAAACATAAAAGTAGTCCAGAGGGAAAGATTTCAAGTGAAGACTTACATTCTCACTTAAAGCTATCATGTAATTCCAGAGGACTTAAATTGAGACCACCAGTGTTTTGGAGCCTTTTGGGGGGAATGAAAGTATTTTCGTGTTATTTATTTATTTATTTATTTATTTATTTATTTTCTTTCATATATATACACACTGAAAAGAGCTGAAAAGATTATGTGAAGTTTCTCCTTATCAAAGAAAAACAGCATACAAATTTGGAGCTACAAGAGGTTGAGTTATTGGCAGAAATATTATTTTTGACTGCTTCTCTATATTTATTTAAACATGATACAACATTGACAAAGTATTCTTTGAAAAACAGCTAGCAAAAGCCAATTTTAGGTGTTTTAATGGGTAGATGATTATTAGAAAAGTGAAAAAAAAGAAAAGTTGAAAATTTATATATATATTTTTTCTTGTAATTCAGCAAGGATGCATTAAATGGATAGAAAGAGACTAAAGACACTTATTCTAATCCTAATCCTATACAGTCTACTAATACTCCACTCTAATTAAGAGTAAGCAGACATGTAGGTGCAACGTTACTTAATCAAGAATGCATTGTTGTAGGACATTAGGCTTGTGTAGGGTAAGCTGACAGTTGCTAACATTGCTCCATTCTAAATTTGCACTCTGTCATCAGGACCCATGGGGGTGATAATGAGAGAGAGAGAGAACAATAGCACCATGCTGTCAGATGCAGAAGGTAAATAAGTGGTGTGTGTGTGTGTGTGTGTGTGAGAGAGAGAGAGAGAGAGAGAGAGAGAGAGAGAGAGAGAGAGAGAGAGAGAGAGAGAGAGCGTGTTCGGGGGGCTGGCCACCTATGCTGTGATGGATAGTCATGGTCCTTACAGAAAATACACCGCCTATGGGTCTTCTCCCTGTGTTTTAACCCCTTCACTGGCACATCTGCAAAGGATGGCCCATCACCTCTTACCATGATCTCCACTATTTTCCCAGTACCATAAGTCTCCTTGTGTTTGTCTCTGAGGAGGATGGTTCTGAATCTAATTACAAGGTCTTTTTGTAATTAATTTGCAGTAAACACCTCACTCCATTAGGCAGGGAGTCTAATTCTCCCCTTACACAGGAGGTGCCGCACTCTCACCGGCAGAGCCGTTCTATTTTCAGTGCTGTGAATTTATTTCAAATTCAAACATTGCCAGATCTCTCGTCATGAGTCCTTTCGCTGTGTGGCTTTCTGAGGCCTCGAAACTTAATGCGCTGTGATTAAAAAGGTCTTTACCCAGTAGAAATAGTTTTAATGCATGTGCATCAACCACTACAGAGCATTAATCCACATTACTGTGCCGCTAATCCAGCCTTATAATTTTATAATGATATAATCAAGACAATGCTTTCAATCGTATTAATCTTATTATTCGCCAAAATAGTTTTCAGTTTACATCTAATACTTAAAAACTAGCAATAACTTGTTTTTAAATTTGAACATTTAATCATCTAATATAACATGAATATAATATAATATAATATAACATAATATAATATAATAATGATAAAATATTAATTTGTTTGCATTATACCTCCCAAAAAAGTACTTGGACAAATATCAAATTATTACAAACACAGTGCACACTTTTTATCAAAAACTTTATTTAATGTAATGATACAATAAATATATAATAAAAAATCTTCACAATAAAGTAATGAATATACACTAATAAAGTATGTAATAACTTGACAGTTATTTTTTAAGTTATTTTTGAGAAAATCTCTCTAGCATTATTGTTTTACAGTTAAAATATCTGTGAAAACTCAATAATAATTCCTTCACATAATTTGATAATTTCGATAAAAACCACTGCGCTAGTCTCCTTAGTCTCCAAATTGTTGTCTACCCAATGTATTACCTTGATTCAGATGTTGGCTGACTACAGTATGACTATTTGCATAACAAAACATTCAAACAACAAACGCAATACAGTCTTTAACAGCTGTACCTCTAAGCTTCTAGACACTGTTAAAAGAACAAAGTGTGCCCCTCCAAATTGTGTAAACGCCTTTTTTGCTTATAGATATTTAACTTGCTTTGGTGTTCTGTCTCCGAAGCCCTTTTGGAAAGGGGCCCCAGTGGGATAAATTATAGATGAAGTAAATGAGGGTGTTTTCATTAGAAAGCAGTGCTGTCAGCAGTACAGTACAGTAAGTACACCAGACAATGAAACAAAAACACACAAGGCTGAAAGAAACTTCAACAGACTCGAATGATTCTTCACTGTGTCCGTATCTCATTGGCAATTAAATAAAACTTCTTCACATCATCCGAAATGCGATGTAAACATGGGCCAAATGCAAGATTTATTGCACAATTGACCTTTCAAGCATGGTGAAACCCATGGTGCGCCCACAGCCGATAGATTGTCTGGAGAACCCCGAGAAATACCCCAATAGATTGTCTGGAGGGGTTGTGTTCTTTCCGTTTCCAAAGCCGAAAACACAACATGAGTGGTGCCTACAATGGATAAAACAGTGTGGACGGCCCCACTCCCAGTTAAATGTGACGAACATTGTTCACTCGTGTGCAGTGTGCGTGAGACTGGGACACTGAGATTAGTCAAAGAAACACGGAGAAAGCAGATCAAGAGGATCCACAAAGGAATTACGTTTTCTAAAGGGTTGTTGTTAACATGATATTCTCGGGGAAATGAGCAGCAGTCAGCTAGCAGTGCAGCAGCCGTAGTTAGAGGAGTGCACGTTCGCAATGGGGAAAGCATGAAGCTTACTTGACAACATCAGTTCATATACATCAATATTGTATAGAAATAACCTTAAATAATGTATGGTTATCTGCATCTTTCCGTCTCTTATAGTTACTTTTAAACACGAAAATCACATTCAGCATGACACGCAAGCGTTTGCCATGGTAATGAACAACCTGCTTGTTAAAGTGAATGTATAACCCGGGGTAACACTTTAGAATACGGTTCCTTCGTTAATGAATAACTACACAAGAACTCATGAGTAACAAAATATTAACAATCTAGTAACTATTATTAACTAACAAGAAACTCTGAATAACGAACTAGTAAGTAATAGCGCACAGACGAAAGTGGTAGTTCACTATTAAGTAATCAATAACTACTATTTTTTTAATACTTCCCAGAGAACTACTGAAAAAGTTTATTAACAATCTAGTAACTACTATTAACTAAAAGAAATTCTTATTAACGAATTAGTAAGTAATAGCTCACAGATGAAAGTGTTACTAGATACTTCTGTGGGAATTACTAATTATTTGGATTCGTATTATAAAGTGAAGATCATTGGAACTAACTAGTAATTACTCAAGTGTTACTAAAGACATTTTCTAAAAGTTACTAAAGTTCACCAAAAATCTCAAACGTTTGCACAAATCATGACTAGATCATGTAGTAACACTTCAGTAATTACTAGTTAGTTCCAATGATCTTCACTTTATAATACGGATCCAAATAATTAGTAATTCCCACAGAAGTATCTAGTAACACTTTCATCTGTGAGCTATTAATTACTAATTATTTGGATCCGTATTATAAAGTGAAGATCATTGGAACTAACTAGTAATGACTCAAGATCTAGTCATGATTTGTGCAAACGTTTGAGATTTTTGGTGAACTTTAGTATACTTTTAGAAAATGTCTTTAGTAACACTTGAGTAATTACTAGTTAGTTCCAATGATCTTCACTTTATAATACGGATCCAAATAATTAGTAATTCCCACAGAAGTATCTAGTAACACTTTCATCTGTGAGCTATTACTTACTAATTCGTTAATAAGAATTTCTTTTAGTTAATAGTAGTTACTAGATTGTTAATAAACTTTTTCAGTAGTTCTCTGGGAAGTATTTAAAAAATAGTAGTTATTGATTACTTAATAGTGAACTACCACTTTCGTCTGTGCGCTATTACTTACTAGTTCGTTAATCAGAGTTTCTTGTTAGTTAATAATAGTTACTAGATTGTTAATATTGTGTTACTCATTAGTTCTTGTGTAGTTATTCATTAACGAAGGAACCGTATTCTAAAGTGTTACCTAACCCGGTATCTGAGGCAAAATTACTATATATGCAGTCACAGTGCAAGTTATATATTTCTAACTCCATACAATTAATGTTAGTCACAGAACCAGCTTATCAAATCTTCTTCAAGGCTGGTTACATTTGAGGTAAAGGTCATAGGGTTTCTCAGATTTCGCTTGAGAACAGTATAAGCATTCGCCTCGAAAGTAGTCGTGTCTCATTCATTGAATATTTTTATATTTTGAATGTATCCCTCCGCTGCATATTTCAACCCCTTGTGCCTCGATCTGGGGGATATCACGGAGGTAATGCTCCAAAAAAGGTCACTGACACGCATAGTATACCTCCTCCCGTCATGGCAATCTGTCGCGCTGGGGTGCGTTTACCGAAAGCATCGTTAGCCAACTATGGTCGCAAGTTCCGTCGTTATCAGCACAGTTCAACGATTCGATGTTTCCCGAAACCATCGTTCCGACGAACATTCGCAAACAGCATCGCAAATTTGTGTGGTTTGAACGACAGCTCTCGACCTATGCCTAGAAGCACTGTTTCTATATTGCATGACATTTGGAGGTAATAAATCCTTATCTTAAGCAAAATAAGCAAGCTGACAATCAGTACAACCGGTGCCTTTTATTTAGAATACGTAAATGTAATTTACGTCTTTTAGCTTTTCAAAAGATTTGAAGTAACGTGTTTGAAGAGTGCGCATGTGCGAACGTGCTCTACTATGTAAGAACGAGCCAAATATTGAGTCTGGTAATAAAGCAAAATAACTGAGAACAATTTGAAATAGTCCTAAGATGACATGTCTGTAATTTATATTAACAAATCTAGCGATTTCTAAATTAAGCGGATCTCAAACAGTTTAATTAAAAGTAGTTATTACTCCACCACAAATGCGAAACCAACGTGGTTGAACGATACTTTGCAACAATGGGTTTCGGGAAACAGTAGTGACTAGCTAGTTGATTTCTCCAACGATGCATCGTACTATGATAGTGAAGCAGCGATTTACATCATTGTACGGGAAACGCACCCCAGGTCGTGTTTGACCATTTGTTTGATGGGACTTTTGCGAACAGTCAATTCCCTTTCAATTGAGGCAATGAAATGTTGCAATGATTGTTTAAGTGCTTTCTGTCTCATTTGAGTTTTGCTATATATAACGAATTACACCAAATTAACATGCTAAATTGACAGCCCAAATCATTAGCGTTAGGATAAGGGATGGGGCGCAGAGGGAATACAAAGCGTGAGCAAAAAGAGAGAGACTGTCACAGGCCTAAATGCATTAATCACAATGATACACCTCTCGCTTCTCTGCATATGGTCCCTTCCATATTAAACAAAGGAGACAAATCAGTCGACACATTCACCTGGAGCCCTTTTCATCAATCTGAAAAGCACAAGTGGATTTAGTTGTGCTTCCAGCGCAGGGCTGTGCGGGTCAAAGATTCCTCATCATTTGTCCTGCGAGACAAAAGTTTTGTAGTTCAGTGATATTTTGCCGCTTATCGCTTTATTTGTGAAGTTTATGGATGTAGGCTTTTGCTTACAGATTAAGAGTAATCCAGGCTGTTTGTGTGGCCCTGGTGGGAGTTAATGAAAATTCAACTGCTATAAAAGCAGACAGCAGCTCTTTACAACATTTACTGTCATGCAAAATTAAACTTAATCAAACTTGGATTCTCATTTAGAGTGTAAATGATACCATTATGATCCTTTTTCCAGTTTTGTAATGATATTCATTCTGATCATTTATACAGCCACTGAATCAGAATGTGTTTGTGGCAAAATTAAGCTGAGGTTTATTTATTTATTTATTTATGCTATTTATTTTCGGGGAGAATATTTAAAAATGTCCATTAGATATATCACTTTGCCTCTGACATTAATGTAAATATGATTGTTATTATAATTATGCATGATTTATATGTTTTCTGTGCTTAATTAGGTAACATTTTCAAAAGGGTGTGATGTTTGAATGCAAAACTAGCCTATGAAGTCATCCTAATATGCTGAATTGATGCTTAAGAAAAAAATCTTATTCCTATCAGCCGAACCCGTGATGTTTTCAGGATTCTCGGATGAATAGAAAGCTATTTGGTAATGACTACCGTAGATGGTAAGCTGTTTGGTAATGACTACCGGCATCTACGGTAGTCATTGTACGGTAGTCGTATTGTATAATGACTACCGTAGATGCAACGCTCATTTAAAAAAAGCGAGGCGCTGGGGAGCACTATTCGTTTTAATGCAAACCATATTTTCACCGCTACATGGGAGAAATTCCTATTCATTGTCCCTTTAAGAACTGACCCCAAATTTTTGAACAATTAGTGTATAAGTGGTTTTAGTCCTTTTTATTGACCACAAGCCATAATTTATTATTTTTTATGGCACAAACATGGCTGAACAAGCCACAGTTAAGTTGGGACTTTATTCAAATCCTTAACCCTAAGTATTATGAATAATATAGCAACGACATAACATGCTGTTCTGTGTTCCTGGTTGTATGGCAATACAATTCTAGATTCGAAACTCTTAAACTCTGGTTGGGTGAAGCTGTAAAACGCCACATTAATTGGCAAAGACATCTCACATGCTTCCTAAACAGGATAAAGATTGGGTTTAAAGTTAATATGCAGGCATACTGAACTTTCAACAAGACATAATGCATAAAATATGGAGCCTATACGCCATGTTCTTCTTTTATAGTGCATAACATTTCATCTTTCTTTCCCATTTAACCATTAACTACGTAAATCACCTTGAGAGTGGTGCAGTCAAAAGCCTACACAGTCTTTGAAGTGAAGATTTTCTTCTTTCAGTTGCTCTCATCTATCCCGTAGAGTATTTGTTTGCCCTGCATGTTAACCAGTGTACTCGGGGGTACAATGAGAGGACAACTTTACCCAAGAGGATCCCGTGCCTTGGCATTTTCTAGCTTCTTTTGTCTGCTCGTTTTTATTTACCCAAGAACCGCTCTAGCCCTGTGACAATTCTCAAAATCAACCCCAACCCACAATATCCATTTATTCTTATTAGCCACACAACGGAAAGTGTGTTATCTTACCTGGCCAGACACACCAGAAAAAAACAATGCTGGTAAAAAGTCACAAATTGGGTTTAGGGCTGAATAAAAGTGCTTTTTCAATTGTTTGCCAATTGCCATGCAGGTCATTTTCTCATGCACAAAAAGTTTATAGAGTTAAGTTTCTGTTTTTGATGAGCTGTTTCTGATGCAACTTCTCAAAAAAAAAAAAACTGCATGAAAAAAGAAGACACCAGCAAAAAGTCATAGAATTGCAATACAATCAACACAATTACTGACTGACTTGTTTTATTCCAACAATAGCAAATACAAGATTTATTTATCCAATCTAGCCAATCCTGTAAAAGTACAGTTGGTCCGACTATGTCTCCGTTCTCTCCTTCAGCGAACGATGGTTAGTAACCAAGACGATATTTTCTCCAATTACTATTTTATTTTCAAATAAAAGATTTCTTGTATGATAAATCGATGAACTTCTGCTCAGAAACAATGAAAAACACCCCATTTCCTCGAAGTTTAAAAAAAAGGTCACCACAGAGAAAAAATGGAACAACTGTATTACTGCTTATAAGTAGCACTTCCTAAACATTTCTAGAACTGTTGAGAACTTTCTGGAATTTTCTAGAAAAATCCAAATCTTGGTATACGTACATTCTGTATAAGAGAGCTAATGAGCAAAGAACTCAACTTGATAGTTTTTCTTTATTTGTTTCAATAGCAATATATAATGTCGCACAAGATAAGTGATCCTACCCTACAGAGGACCAATGCTATCTGGACAAATAATAAAGAGATTTCAGCAATCACATTAGTTCGGTAGACTGAAATGTCCTTATTCCTTTATCCGTAGGACTCACGTTGCGTGTGGCGCTGGTATGCGTCTCTCATTAGCGATTGGTGCCCTGCTTCAAACTAGTCATGTTAAAAACATCACTGCATTCACTCATCCATAAAAGATCCATCAGCTTGACGACAAGATCCGTAATAGAGAGCCGAAGTCCCTCCCCTTCCGGCCAACCACCATGGGACCTTATTTCGGAAAAATATTGTATAAAAGTCAATGGAGAGAGACAACACATATTTTGATCTTGTTTGAATTTTGCCCTGAATTACACATATGATGTTTGTCAATTTAAAAGATACATTTTAAAGTAAAGAAAGTTGCAGTTTGATGTAAAACCACTGAGGTATAAGACTGTGAAAATACGTAATTACAAAGACTACAAACCCCATAGGCGCACTTTTTCTCTCAATGAATGAAGCTAACTTTACTGAGGCTAATGTCTGACATTGTTTCTATAGTCTTACGTTATAATCGTAACGTTACGCCGTTATGCCTGAGTGTTTTGTACCAGACTGCACACAAATGAGCAGCGGATCTCATACGTTGTTTCGCTTCCCGGGAGATGTAGTTCATTGAGCGATTTTCACATAAAACTAAATGTTACTCTTCTGTTTTATGACAAACTGACTGTGATGTTTTTGACTTTCAGAATTATCTTTTAAATTGACAAACATCATATGTGTAATTCAGGGCACAGTTCAGGCGGAATAAAATGATAAGTTGTCTCTCGCCATTGACTACCACACATATTTTTTCCGAAATAAGGTCCCATGAGCCGGAAGCGGAGGGGCGGGACTTAGGCTCTCTATTCCGCTTGATGCTTTGCATCATCGATATACGCCTCTGTTATTGTAAGAGATTAGCGACCCCTGGTGGCCAAAAATTACATACTGTATGTTTAATATAATACACTGGTAAGACTATACTTTAAAAAAAAAAAAAAACTCAAATCAATGTCATGTCCACTTATATTCGTTTATTTATTTATTTAGTGGAAGCTGTTCCGCCTTACTATGCAATTTAACCATATTTGTGATGAAAAATGGCAGATCAAATTCTTTGCAATGTCACAATTTATTCAAGCCTGTGTTATAATATCAATAAACTGTTACAACTTTATGAGTACATTTTACTTAACATTGCACTGTTCATGGAAATGGCCAGTTTGGTAAAGCTTAGCTTATAAGAGTTGCAACAGAAAAAAGCTTATATTCCCATTTTCCAAATTAGGTTTAACTTTGCTCATTTTCAGCAACTAAAATTACACGTTATTTCAGAGTCAGAGTAAAAAAAGTTGACAAAAGACATTTTTGAAAAAAATTAACCACATGAATGACAAAAAAAAAATAAACAATGAACAATGAATCTCCCTCAAATTTAATCAGAGCAGTGATTTTTGTTATGTTATGCAATCTTTAGTCCTTCAACTTTTTGTTAGTAAAACACAAATGTTCTGTACACACTTCACTACTGCTGCATTCACACACTATGTTGTAATGAAAGGAAATAAAGCTCTGAACGGTTTCGAATCGCTCTCATGGTACTTTGATATCACACCGATCGAACTGCACAGCACCACCAAGTCGAACACACCTTAAATCTGCAGTGGTCAGGTGGTACAAGTCATAGCTCTCTGAATATTATGAGTTTACACATTGTTCTGCAAGCACATAAAGGCTTTTTACAGTTCAGAATATTTGTAACAAAGAGACAATGAAAAATCACATGAAAGTAATTCCCCATCGTGTTCGCTTATGTGTTTGAGCGTAAAAACATTGACACATTTTTTAAAAACATAGCCAAAATGTATCTCTTCTAGGCAGTGCAAGACAAATGTGTAAATAAAGACAACAATGTCATGCTGCTGCGAGCTCCTTCCAGGGAAATGAAACGTTGTCAGGGTTCAGTGATAAGCTATAGACCTGATCCCTGGAGAAGTGTTGCATTGAAGATATTAAAGAGGATGTTTGTTTTTTTTTTCTCCCTCTTGCCTCCCGGCCAACAACATCTCTGCCAACAAACACTTTTAGTGCAAATTGCAGTGCAAGGCTGGCACGAAGTAATTCGCACTTACAGATTAAAATAAATAAATAATTGAGCTAAATCTTAAAAGTGCCACAAGAAAAAATGATGTTTTAAATGCCTTGAATTTCTCAAAATGCATCTAAGAATATTGTCAAAGGACAACTGGATTACTTCCAAATATGACTCTTATGACCACTATGAATCATTTTAAAGCTGTGACATCATGCGTCATACAATATATGAATTGTTTATGGTGGCTCTCATGCAATTATGTCATTACTGACAGCAGGAAATTGCTTAGGAAAGGCAAACGCCCTCTCTGAATGCCTTCAGTGTACTTTCAAAAAGCAGCCTTGCTGCACAAAACAATGCTGATTTTAAATAACTGACACAGTAAACAGCAGGTGTTTGTGTAGTTTCCCAAGTCAAGATAAAGTTGATTTAAATTTGAGATGAATGTCATCTATTAGAGGGTTGTTATAAAATGGATAGTGCTGATCCCACATGCTGATGGGGAAACATGTTATAACCTGTTAACTGTTCAACCCCCTTTTTGCATGGTTCTGAATTTAAATTGAGCGTCAGTGTCAGTTCCGGCCGTCCACACGGTCTCATCAGCGTTCTGCTCAGCCGAGCTGCATCAGTGCATCTGCTGTTCATCTCCCCTACGCTCAAATCAGGGCGCCATATTTAAGCTGATTCAGTTCGCTTCTAACTGCTTGATGCTCGCTCTCTGCAACCCACCTCCTCTCCAGCTCCTCCTTGTCGTGAATAACGTGGCATTTGCTTTTGTCATCATTTCTGCTCTGTTCATATGGGGAAACATATGCTGCTGCTGTCCTCTGACTCTCTGCTATTTCATTGTGCTCATGAAAGGTCAGAGGACTCCCTGAACAGAGCCATCCCACCACATTTGATTTTATCAACTTTAATTGCAATTTATTCAGTACAAATTCCTAATCATTCAAAAATACTGTAGATAAAGTAACTTAGCATGGAATCTTTTCATTTGGTCATTTGGTTCATTCAACGAACGAAATGAATTGACTTGGAAAAAGATTTGTTCATTTTGATGAACGAGTTCGAACGGGAGAGTCACGAACGCGCATCAAGGCGACAATTTGAGCTTATAAAACTTAAACTTTGTTTTTTTTGGGTTTTTTTTAAATGAGCGATTGTTTCGCTTGATAAGACCCTTATTCATCGTGTGGAATCGTTTAAAGCCCTTTGAACAGATTGCAGTTTGCACTGAAACTGTCTTTTGGACGTTGAACCGTTTGGTTCCCATTAAAGTGCATTATATGGAGAAAAATCCTGGAATGTTTGTATCAAAAACCTTAATTTCTTTTCGACTGAAGAAAGAAAGACATGGACATCTTGGATGACATGGGGGTGAGTAAATTATCAGCAAACGTCTTTTAAAAAGTGAACTACTCCTTTAATGTGAGACCAAATATTCATTTTAGGGTTCAAATCTGGACTCTGACCAGGCCAAAACATCACTCTACTCAAGCTCTGTCTCTGCAGTTTTGGCAGGAGCATTGTCTTGTTGAATAATATCATCTGATCATTCCTCTTTAGATAACAACTTTACATTCGTGGGAAGCAAGCCATTCTGCAATGTTCTCATGTAGTCTAAAGCATTACGACTTTTCACAGTGAAGTAGCTTACCAATACCAGCAGCTAAAAAGGCTTGTCACAAAATGACATGCTTCATTCATGCTTCACTGTGGTAGAGATACATTTATTATTATATTTCTCAGCAGATTTTCAAAGACACCGCTCTGTAGCAACACCGTGCAACTCATGTTTCATTGATTCACTCCACACAACTCTGCTGATCCATTCTGAATCATCAAACTTACCATATTCTGCCAAAAACTTTATTCCTTTGTATATATTTTTATGAGACAGCAATTATATTTTCAGTAGTGCATTCGCTTAAATAAATTTTAGCATTTTTAGCCATTTTGGGCTTGGCCAATTATTTTGCCCATGAGTGGACTGAACCAAACAATGTTTATTTTAAAGAAAAATTCTATTTTACAAAATAATTCGGACTCTAAAGTTACGAGAAAATCAAAGCCACATGTCTAACAATGTTCTGTTCCATATTTCAAGTTGATATCACAAAAATGTCCAATTTCAAAACAAGCTTTCAAATAATACCTAAATTATGATAATTACTAAAATAGATGATAGGGAAAAAAGGCAGTGTGCCAAGTGTCCTAGGACCAGGACACTGAGATTTAAGTCTATAACCCATTAATCGATAAACTATCACCATCGTGCCTTGAGTAAGACACTTCCTCCAGGTCTGTCTTTGGATAAAACTTTTGGATAAAAGTGACTAAACTGCAAAGTTGTATAATGGTGAGTTTTCTGCTATTAACTCTGAGTGGGTGCTGTTTGTTGTGCTGGACAAACATTTTGTGCAGCTCATGAGACCAGTTGGGGATAAAATACTTTTAAGTAGTCCTTTTTTTGAGCAGTAAACAAAGCAGCCCTGAATTAAATCAACTTAACGAACTCTAAAAAGTGAAGTACAATAATGCACTTATTTCCCTCCAGACCGGGTGCATTAGTAAGCACTTACTGCCACATTTATACTGTGAGAAGGACAGGTGCTGCACCCACATATTTTGTTTACATCACTTTGCAAAGTCAAAGAGTACAAGCAAGGGAAAAAGGGAAATAAAAGAAAAAAGCCAACAGCTTAGAATCAGTTGCTAAAAGTCTGAGGATGAATTGTATCCATTTCTACCACCTTGGACAACCTTTTCAGAACTTTTGAGTTGCATTCTGCAAAGCAATGTTATGTAGTAATTACACACCTGTTTAGCAATGTGACATAACATGGTACAAGATGAATGGTGACCATGTGACCCATTTACATGTTCCTTAAAGGTGCTTTCTGCGTCATTTCTGCGTCGCTGGCAACAAATAACGTTTCGGTTCAAACATGTTGCATATTAGGGGTGTAACGGTTAAAATTGCTCTGGGTTTGGTTTGAATTAAAGCTACAAATGTTATTATTTTCTCTTTGTCTCTTTTTTTCACTTTCAGACCGAATGCATGGATCCATACTGATAAACATATATGAAAAGAGACATGACTTTCTATGTGCACGGTGTGTGTAAGTAAAAAAAAAGAGGTGTGTTTCAGTCTATGCGCATAATTCTTTACTGTCATATTCATGCGTTTCATCACTATATCAATAGTGCTCTGATACATGTACATTTACATACTGCGATATCAGTGTTGTAGTCGAGACCAGCTCATTTGAGTCCGAGTCAAGTCCGAGTCGAGACCGAGACCAAAGATAGTCGAGTCCGGGTCGAGACCAAGGCCAAAGACAGTCGAGTCCGAGTCGAGACCGAGACCAAAGAGAGTCCAGTCCGAGTCCAGACCGAGACCAAAGAGAGTCGAGTCCGAGTCGAGGTCGAGATCAAAGAGAGTCGAGTCCGAGTCGAGACTGAGACCAAAGACAGTCGAGTCCAAGTCGAGACCAAGACCAAAGAGAGTCGAGTCCGAGTCGAGACCGAGACCAAAGAGAGTCGAGTCCGAGTCCGAGTCGAGACCAAAGAGGGTCGAGTCCGAGTCGAGACCGAGACCAAAGAGAGTCGAGTCCGAGTCGAGACCGAGACCAAAGAGAGTCGAATCCGAGTGGAGACTGAGACCAAAGAGAGTCGAGTCCAAGATCAAAGAGAGTCGAATCCGAGTGGAGACTGAGACCAAAGAGAGTCGAATCCGAGTGGAGACTGAGACCAAAGAGAGTCGAGTCCAAGATCTAAGAGAGTCGAGTCTGAGTCGAGACAGAGACCAAAGAGAGTTGAGTCCGAGTCAAGACAGAGACAAAAGAGAGTCGAGTCTGAATCAAGACCGAGACCAAAGAGAGTCGAGTTCGAGTCGAGACCGAGACCAAAGAGAGTCGAGTCCGAGTCAAGACCGAGACCAAACAGAGTCGAGTCCGAGTCGAGACTGAGACCAAAGAGAGTCGAGTCCGAGTCGAGACCGAGATCAAAGAGAGTCCATTCCGAGTCGAGACCGAGACCAAAGAGAGTCGAGTCCGAGTCGAGACCGAGACCAAAGAGAGTCAAGTCTGAGTCGAAACCGAGACCAAAGAGAGTCCAGTCCGAGTCGAGACCGAGACCAAAGAGAGTCGTGTTCGAGTCGAGACCGAGACCAAAGAGAGTCGAGTCCGAAACCAAAGAGAGCCATGTCTGAGTCGAGATCGAGACCAAAGAGAGTCGAGTCCGAGTCGAGACCAGAGAGGTTGAATAACCTAAGGTCGGGTCTCAAACCAGACTTAAAGATATCTTCAAGGATATGTAAAATATTTGGTGGTAACAATAAAATTGGCTTCATACTCAAACAGTAAACCAAATATACCATGGAATCATGTACACTATGATGGTAAAAAGGCCAAATAGTGGTGTAAAGGCAATTTTATTATGATTATGACTTACAGTTATTACAATCAGTTACAAGTGCTTTTATTAAGTCAAGTCAAGTCAAGTCAAGTCACATTTATTTATATAGCGCTTTTCACAATACAGATTGTATCAAAGCAGCTTCACAGTGATAACATGTAAGTAGCACAACACAGATCAACAACATTGCTAAACACTAAATAACCCCAACTGAGCAAGCTCAAAGCAAGCCAAAAGCAAGGCGACAGTGGCAAGGAACCAAACTCCATCAGATTGGATGGAGAAAAAACCTTGGGAGAACCCAGGCTCAGTCGGGGGCCAGTTCTCCTCTGGCTTACATTCATATTGTTTAAATATAAATATTAAATATAAATATTGTTTATGAATCAAACGGCGCCATAACATATCGCAGGCGTTGAGTCGTCTCATCACAGGCGTTGAGTCGTCTCATCACAGGCGTTGGGGCATCCGAAATCCCCGTGAGAGGCTGGACACAAAACTGGACCTGACGAACGCCATTTTTCTCGGGACAAGCGTCCCGAGATAACAGCAGAAAGGCAGATGGGAAATAATTAGCATAGCTGATGTTCATAATAATTTCCGTTATAACTCACAAACTCTCCGTAACCCGAACTCTCCGGAACCCAGCCATACGCGCCGACCCGTTTGTCTAAGAGGCTGTCGAGCCCCACTGGTGCGTTAAGCAGTTTCAGTGGCAAACGGTTCCGTATGGCATAACAGAGGACTAGAAGGTAAGCATCATGTGAATGCTTGACTAAAGAGAAACGTCTTTAATCTAGTTTTAAACTGTGTCAGCGAGTCAGAGGCTCGGACCGTATCGGGAAGGCCATTCCAGAGTTTTGGAGCTAAATGCGAGAACGCCCTCCCTCCTTTACTGGACTTCGATATCCTAGGAATGACCAGAAGCCTTGAATTTAGTGATCTTAAGGAACGCGGTGGATTGTAGGGCGAAAGAAGGTCCGTTAAGTACATCGGTGCTAAACCATTTAGGGCTTTATAGGTCAGTAGTAGTATTTTGTAGTTGATGCGGAACTTAATAGGTAACCAGTGTAGAGATGATAAAATCGGTGTTATATGATCATATTTTCTTGACCTAGTAAGAACTCTAGCAGCTGCATTTTGTACTAACTGTAGCTTGTTTATTGAGGATGCAGGACAACCGGCTAATAAAGCATTACAGTAATCTAGTCTCGAGGTCATGAATGCGTGAACTAATTTTTCTGCATCAGAAATAGATAGCATGTTACGTAGCTTAGCAATGTTTCTAAGGTGGAAAAAGGCTGTTCTTGTAACATATGAAATATGATTTTCGAACGACAAGTTGCGGTCTAGTATAACACCCAGGTCTTTTACTGTAGTGGAGAAAGTAACAGGACATCCGTCTATATTAAAGTTGTATTGTGAGAGGTTTTGTGAGTAGTTTTTTGGACCAATAAGTAACCAATAAGTAACTACAAGTGCTCTTTCACATAACATTACTGCATACGAATTCTGTTTGGCTCTTATATTCAAACTGAATCATGGATGATAAGGCAGACATTTTCAATACATAGTTGAGCTAGAGGCTCCACATCACATCTGACCTGGGTCCTGCTGCATTTGTGTGCCACGAACATTATAGTCTCAAGTCATGCGCAGTTGTGCGCAAGAAAGTCAGCAATCATTGGACGTTTCAATCAAACAACAATTTAAAGAAATATTAACATTCAGCAATAATCATGACATATTTTGAATGGGACTCGAGTAGACTCGGGAATAAGTCTGAGTCCTAATATGTTCGAGTACGAGTCAATCCCGAGTCAAAATTCACACGAGTCCATCAAGACCGAGACCATTAAAATATACACAACACTGTGCGATATACACGATTAGCAAAATCTCTAACGGTAGATATTTTATGCCGTTGCCACAATATAGCCTAATACATATACAGCCCAGCTTTATGTGCCTTTACATAGCTGTGATTCCATAAATTAAAATTATTGATTTAAGATAGACACAAACAGCCAAATTAATACAGAAATTGACGCCAGAAATCTCAAACAGAGATCACAAAGCAAAACACATTCAACTTTTAACACATTAAGAGATAGTATTTTTTTATTTTTTTTAAAAAAAAAACACTCTTCACCTTAACATACAAACAGTACTTAGAAAAAGACAGAAAACAAGTGACCTCTAACAAACTCCCAAGGCTAATGCTTACTATTCACCGTCTGTGGTCGTCTGAGTAGTCTGCCCTCATTTTACACTTTTTCTGCCCAGCAGCACGTTGCAACTGACCTTAACTACAAAATCATAAAAACTACTCATCTTTAACTCCCAATAGAGGCAGCATGGAGCCCGGCCAGGGTTGAAGTGACACCATCCCACCTGCCTCTACAGTGGGTAGCTGGCAGTTCAGTGACTCATATTCAGATCACCAACAGTTACGATGAAAAAAAAAATTACTATTCTATGCCAAAACACAGATACAGGCTTCTCTTTGAAGGTAGAGATTGCATCTTTTATATTTTCCTGTAGAGAATGGTGGATATTGTAACTGTCAGGCATCATCTGCTGCAGCCATTTTGCGCTATTCTGAAAAGATTTCACACATCATACGTAAGAAGTTTATGTGTACAAGAAGAACTTGAGCGTTCAGAAACGTTTTCACGCCACAATACAAGAACTAGTAGATATCCACAAATCTGATTTATAGTAATATCCACTTTGCAATGTGTCAGCTGAAGTGAAAATGCTTTGAAGACCTTTTTTTCTTTTTGACTGTCAGATATGCCTGCCCGTACACCTCAGATGTCTTAAACTAAACCTTTCATGGAGTGAAGAGTGCATTTGTTGCAGTTCCAGTCTAAAAGGGAGTATAATAAATTGTAAATTTGATGTCTGAGGTATTTTCTAAAGAGTTTAATAGGAGAGCTTGTGGGGAAGTTGTTTCTGACGCACAGCCATTTACAAAATGATCAGCCTACATGTGTTTATAGCGCAGACCGTTACACAGATTGCTGAATGATCCCTCAGATAATCCCATGAGACTCCAACCGAGTGTATTGTTTAACAGTGTAACTCAAGCTTATAATTTCAAACGGATGTAGCACAAATTGCAGCATGACAATGCCATTCTCGATTGTACGCAAATTAGCTCCCTATGAAGGAACACCTGGAGTTTGGGGCTCTGAAAATGTGTTAGGTACAATGAAAAAATATAATTATTGCAATATACAAACGTTGAATTGGAGAAATTGGTTGGACAGCATCTTCAAACACTGTCAGTAAAGCCTTGCAAACACATTGTTCGCTTGAATGGTTTCAAACCCTGAGACAGACTTGCTATCTTGAAAAAGACACAACAAATTTGTCACTTCATCAGGAAAATGTAGATACAGATTTATTATTATCTGCATTTATCATTGATTTGTTTGATTAAAGTTCCAAGAAGTCTAACACTGTATGAAATTAAATACAAAATGTCAGGTGCTAAAATTATGTTGGCAGCCATAACCTTGTTAAAGTGAGAAATAATAAAATTGTCACATACATAGTCAGAATAGTCTTCCTGAGACTGATGATTTGACATTGACTAATTTATGACTCAACTCAGCACACAGTGCATATTTACAGTCCATTATTATTTCTAATTTTAAATGAATCATAAATGATCAGAAACATACTATTTTGACTACTTAGGACTATGATCATATTTATGTATTGCTTTCTTATTTCATTATTTATTATTTTAACAAGGTATTATGGCTGTCAACATGAACCTTTACAAGGAATTTTCTTGAAATTGCTTTCTTAATTTCATGATTCAACACCTCATTCAAGTTGGGCTGATTCTTACAAATGTGATTCTTACATTTATTCCAGTTGTATTTCCAACTGGAATAAATGCAAATGGAGACAAGCCAAGACAAGCCTGGTTTTTCAAAGGTAACCAAAAACTCTCAGAAATTCCTGTTTGAGAGACAAACACAGTGATAAAGATCGTGAAAGATCCAGATAAAATCAGTGTGGCAAAAATGTCATCTTTTTAGTTTTAGATGCTTTTGTTTCAGCGGTTTACAGCGGTTACAGAATCAGATAAAGACACATCCTCTTATTAAAGATTCATCAGCCTCTGTCACCGAATGAAACTTGCGGCAATGATTCATGTGGGCAAGACTGAAAACAATGAAAAAGTATTATCTCAAGCCAGCACTGGCAAAGTTTCCAGTTTTAACTCTGAACTCCCTCAAGGAAACAAGCTCTCCCTCAAGATTAGATTTTCTTTTTCCCTGTTCTCCTTGTTATTGAGAAAGAAAGGCGGGACAGGTCGGTGGGCAGCCACTAGAGTCTTTAGTCTATCATATACTGTTAGAATAGCCTTTGTGCCTACTTCTATATCTATAAAAATGCCTGGATTGTGTAAAACAGCTTTCATTAAAATTACAAAATTACTTACTTTCTACAGCACTTAGGAAACGCATCAAATTGTCTGTCTTGGCTGAGTGTCATAAAGGCTTCATGCTCAGAAACACTAGACGCATGAGGAAAAACAGCATGAAGAGCAACAGTGACCCCTGGAGTTTGAAAGGATATTTCAATAAACCAATGTACTGTGTTTTCAATAAACTGGTTGGCATCAGTGGTTAACCCCTGATGGTAGATGTATTATGAAGCCAAAAAGCATAGTTCTACATTGATGACCATTCAAAAGTAGCCAATAGCCATGAATTCAAAATGAACATTTCATTTTAGTACAGACAATGTGTTTAGTGTGTTACAGACAACATAAGAGGACTTGCAGTTCTGTGCACACCATTGCGATGAATGGAAATCCTAATAAATAGCTTTCTTCAGGTTCAATCCTCATGTTATTCTTGAAAAATAATTGAATTTATCACTCAAATAGGCTAGTTCTGAATGGATAGAATATTTTTTTAGGCTACTCACATGTTTGTTCTTTACACAAAACCTGTCTCAGTGTCGCAAATTATATTTTTTGTTGTTTTTTATTTTTTATTTTTTTTACAGAGCCACAGTATAGCATTACATGAAATAATGCTATTATGCGATGTAGGTCATTACTAAAATTGTGCTGATCTCTTAAACCTGGCTATGGACCATTACTATAAATGTAGAATGCTACAAAACAGTCTAAATAATTGGTAAATGTATGACATTAATGTATTAATGTAAATGTAAATGTATTAATGGTAGTGTTTAGCATTTGTAAGCTCCAATTCACAGACTGCCACTCTGACTCTCTACTCCACCATGAAGGAGCTGCAAATTGATTCGTAGGTCTCTATAGCTGTATTCAGCCAGTAATTGTTTTACATGGGGATGGTGTTGTAATTTCAGCATTTTAGCAAGACAGTAGGTGATTTTAGTGCTTTCCGAATCTGAATCTGTTATTCTTGCACTACCCAGGTGAAAATTTCTGGCCAAATTTTGATAAACAGCAGGGTCATATGGTAATTCATTTTTCTTTGTGTTCTTTGAGTTGGAAAGGAGGAACTGGCCCAAAAGTCACTGTGTCAATAGTTTTACTTAACTTTTAACTAACAATAACAGCAATTTCATGACATATGATATATCCCTGGTGATGATGCTGCAAAATAATAATAATGATAATAATAATCAGAGGTGGAGGAAGTACTGAATCTCAGTACTTAAGTAAAAGTACAAATAACCAAATAAATATTTACTTTAGTAAAAGTAGAAGAAGTAACACAATGACAACCATACTTAAGTAAAAAGTACCTGATTTTAAATGTACTTTAAGTATTAAAAGTAAAAAAAAAAAAATTGTTGTCACCATTTGAGAAGCAGGGTGATAACTAGATAAACATGGATTTGGTTTAAGATATTGCTAATCAAGGATACAATTGATGGATAAAAAGTATAAAAGAACAGAATTTATTTGAGATAGAAATAAAAGGCTGAATAAAAGGATTGTTTTTTTTAATCACATATAAATCAGTTTTTTGAGGACCCCCCCCACAACCACCACCCCAAATTTCCCTGAAGAAACTATTTAAACTCTTTAAAGTCGACAAGAAAAATATGGCCATATTTGGTGATAAAATATGCAAAAGCTAATTTTCAAAGCCCAAATTCAGACTACGAACCAGACGTTCCCATAATAAATGTTGAAGATTGGCTGCCATTACATGCTATATTTGTCAATGATGGAGTCATTTCAGATCTGAAACTGATTATTATAGCCTGCCCAGATGGATATTGCCTTTGATTGTTTTAGAGCCAGGAAAGGTTGCACACAATTCCCCTAACCGGCCCCTCTATTCCCCTCTCTCTGGCACCCTTTGCTCCAGAGCTACAGCAAGAACCAGCGGAGGAGACCTTGACACATCTTTTCTAATATCCATCCCCCTGAGAGCTGTCCCCATTCGGAGTTCAGCCACACTGGGAATGAGAGATGATAGGCCTTATTGAAATCGTTACTGCTCCCTCCTCCGTAATATTTTCACTCGGCAGCCTTGACTGAGAGATTCTTATTGCCCTGCCCCTGGATGAGGGTGAAAAATAGCACTGATAGAAAAAGAAAAAAAAACAATAACCCAAAATGAAAACAAGGTGAGCTATTCTATATATGGCTGCCAACACAATCCTTTCGTTCTAGTTTGCTTCCAAATATAAAGGCTAAAAACAAGGACCTACATAAAACTATAGGAGCAATTGGTTTTTACTTTTCTCCGAGACTCAACATAAAGTTTTACAAAGCACAGCAGAGGCTGCCATCTGTGTACCCATTCTGCATTATGAAGCTTTAGGAGGACGGGACGAGACAAAGCAACATCAGAGGAGCCCAATCTGGTGCTGGACATGTGAATGCCTGACACAGGACATTACATATTCCTCCTCTCCCTCATTACAGCCACATCAGAGGCCGGAAACTTGAATGTGTCTCCTGCTGTTAGCTTAATTAACCCTCCTGATGAATCTATCCCTTTTTCAGAAGACATCTGTGGAAGTGACATTCTCTAGCTGCAGCTATTCTTGAAGCAAGACAATGAAATTAACTTTTTGTGTCAAGTCTGGACTAACTAGGGGTGTATTTAGACTAGATCAGTCACGAACCGTATAGTTCAACGAGTCTGTGTTTCCCGAAACCATAGTTCCAATGAACATTTCGCAAACAGCATCGCCAAGTGTTGTGGTTGGAACGAAAGCTTTCGACCTGTGCTTAGAAGTATAGTTTCTTGTTTACATGTCTTGTGGACTTAATAAAATCCTTATTTTGAGAAAAATAAGCAAGCTGACATTTAGTACGATCTATATATCTTTTATTTCGAATATATACAAATGTACGTCTTTTAGTTTTAAAGCACCGTTTTTGAAGAGTGTGCATGTGCATATGTGCTGTAAGAAGTGAATCTGGAAATAAAGCAAAATAACTGCCATTAATTCAATCTCAAAAGGATTCATTAAAAGAAGTTGGATTAAAAGAATATACCAATGTGGTTGAATGACAAATTTGCGATATTATGGTTTCGGGAAACACTAAAGCTAGTTGATTTCTTCAACAATGCATCGCACTATGGTAGTTTTGCCTGCGAGTTACGTCATTGAACAGGAAACGCACCCCAGATAATAGTCCCTATTTGTAGTAAGATGTTCTTTCTTACATTGGTTTACCAAAGTGTATCGACACCCAGAATCTCTAAATGTATGTTACAAGTTGGGGAATCTTTAACAAAACTGAAACAAGAAACATAAGTACATTGTTAAAAGCATTGTGGACCCACCCAGAAGAAATTTATATTGCTCAGAGATTAAACATTCATTGCTCATGAGGCTCAGGTTAATCTAGGCGTCAGGTTTTTCACAGTTGCTTCAATCTTAAATTCCTCTGGAGAAATATGGCGCTTTTCCACTGCATGGTACAGTGCGGCTCGGCTGACTTATGGCACATTTCCACTGCATGGTACGGTACGGTACGGCTCGCTTCGGCTCACTTCGAATGGTACCTAGTCTGTTGAGGTTCCAAGCGTTCCGTACCGATACTAAAATTTGACGTGAAACACTGCAGATCACAGATTGGTCAGACAGAATCGTCACTACCAGCGTCATTGTATTTGCGACACGAGAAACCAAACCCGCTAAAATTAAATAGCCAGTAACAGCCAACGTTGTAGCGACTGCTTTTAAACTAATCCCACCCACTTTAAAGCGGTACTAACGGCAGTGGAAAAGCACTGTGCTGAACCGTGTCACACAGAGCCAAACCATACTGAGCCGTACCAAAAGTGGGAAAGCGCCAATAGAAAGAGTCAAATGAGGGTGGGTGGGTGGGAGGGATTGGTAGATAGGTTGTTTGTTCTGTTTCTTTTTGGCGTGTTTATTGTCAAAATTTAAAATCTAATAAAAAAAGAAAAAGAAAGAGTCAAATGAGACAATTGTTGACTTACAGAAAGAATATGGATATTGGCTATGGGAATATTGGTATTGGAATAATCTGATCGAACTTGATTACTTGTACATTAGCAAATCTGAGTACAGTTCGTGAATTTCTAGAGACATCCTGAGAGTGTAGAGAAGCCCCATTTGCTCTCCATTTAAGCTCATTTTATTCAATTCAAATTTATTTGTATAGCCCTTTCACAATACATATTGTTTCAAAGCAGTTTTACGGAAAGTGCATAGACTAGACTAGCATCATTTTAGACTAGGAGGAATGTCTGGGATTAAAGTAATCTATTTTTTTCCCCTGTGGGCATCTTATTTTTCTTAATAAATTGCCTAATAAATATAGAACATTGTCATTCTACTCTGAATGCTCAGGTTGTGTTAAATCATACCTTTCATTTTTCAGATAAAACAACTTAATATGTACTACAGCAATTTTGTGACCTTGTGCTCTTGGACACATATCTTTACCTCTGTGTCCTACATAGGAATCAGATAAATCAATGAACTGCCATTGGTGCTCGCTCTGAAATTCAAGAGCTCCTAAAGATTCCATCACTGAAATAACAAAACAACAACACCTTCACAAAAAAAAAAAAAAACATATGAACGGGCACATAACTATTCTGTAACCCCTGATAGTAGAAGCACCCATAGGCCCACTCAATGTGAGCAGATGGAAATTCAGACAATCATTACTCTTAAATGGCACAGATCTCAAATCGCACTCAAAAAATGTATTTCATTTGTCATCATTTACTCATCCTCATGTTGTTCCAAACCAGAATGACTTTTTTTTTGTACAAAATTACAATGGAGCTTTTCGAGCTTAAAGGGCCCTTGAAACAAAGAAACTCATTTGCAAATTTGATTAAACAATTCAATAATTTATCCACATCTCCACAAGTCCTTTATACTTGACATGACCAGTCGGCTAAGAGAAGCAAAGCTGGCAGGGGAGACATTTAAAAAAGATTATATCGCAATGAGGTATTTTGGAGATCTGAAAGCTGCTGTGGTAATTTTCCCATCACTCTGGTCTTTATGCAAAACTTGACATTTAAAAAGATGAAATGAGGGCGATGTGTGCATGGGATAGAGCTTGTGAGATGGCATTTCGACACTAAATCAAAAGGTTGAACAGCCTCATGGACATGCAACAAGGCCTGAAATCTATAGGACACAAATGAATCTCACTGCAAAAAAGTTTGTTCAAAATAAGTTTATTGGAGTTTGAGTTGTACAGACACTGTTTGAGCTATTTGAGCTAATAGTCTATTACCCTGTCTAAAAGACTTTTCCGTTGATGGATGCAAAGTCTTTGGTCTCTGTCCTGTGATTTTTTTTAATTGTTTGACAATTCTCTCAAGATATTTGGCACAAAGTGATGAACCATGACCCATCTTTGCCTAAAAAACTGAGAAGCACTTTTACACCCAAACATGAGACCCTCAACTATTATCAATTCACCTGCTCATTGGGGACTGTTTCAAAATAGTTGGATAATCTAATCACTTTTATTTAGTCTCTGTTCCAACTTTTTGGGGGTGTGTAGCAGCCATCAAAATCAAAATTTGTTCATATTTACAAAATACAATTATGTTGTTCAGTGAAAACATTGGAAAATGTTCCTTTGTACTTTTGTCAGCTAATAAAAGGTTAAATACAATGGTAACACTTTACAATAAGGTTCATTAGTTAACATTAGTTAACTACATTAGTTAACATGTACAATATGTGAACAATACTTCTTCGGCATTTATAAATCTTAGTTAATATTAATTCCAACATTTACTAATACGTTATTAAAAACAAAGGTTGTATTAGTTAACATTAGTTAATGGACTGTGAACTAACACGAACGCACAATGAACAGCTGTATTTGTTTTAACTAACATTAACAAAGATTAATAAACACTGTAACTAATGCATTGCTCATCGTTAGTTCATGTTAGTTAATGCATTTACTAATGTTAACTAATGAACCTTTTTGTAAAGTGTTACCAATACAATGAACAAATCAAAGATTCTTGATTTTATTGCATTTTACAAAACGTCCAAACTTTTTCTGATTTGGGGTTGTACTTTGTTTTGCACATACAGAGAACTACGGAGAAAATGCTGATCTATTCAACTGGCACCTACAACTTTCAGGCAGCACCTGAAAACCTCAGGCCAGTTGGACTTAGATTTCAGGCTTTTTGATCTCCCACAAATGGCAAGTTTTCAAACGATCAGCCACAAAGCCAGCCTTGGCAGATCTGCAGATGTCTGCCACCATGCCGGTGCCTGAACAGCCTGAAACCGATGAGAATTATAGAGCAGACTCTTAAACAGAGACCCAATGTGCACTAGCTTTTGTTTGAACACATGGATTCCCCTGCCACATCTGCCGTCACGAACGAGATTGGCTTTGTTACGAGTGTTCCGATAAACTCCTGCCAGCACTTTGTTTGTTTGCGGGGAGAAAATGAGTTGAATTTATCATTGGGTTCATCTGTGGCTTTAACTCTTTGGCAAAAACTGTTTGTGTTGTGGATGTTCAAATGTGTCCAAACGCAGATAAAAACTGTGTTTCAGATCATAACTTGCGATAGTTCGATCTCAATTTAGATTTGTGTTTTCGGCTGTAACCTCTTAGAGTCTTAAGGGTTGTAAGATAAAATCAATAGGTCAAAAGAATGTTTACATCTTTATAAAGGCAGAGGCCTGAGGAGGAGAGCGCTGGTTCAAATGTTCTAAGAGTGTCTTATTTGAAGCTGTAGAATCTTGTCTGGGAGATGAGACTTGTTTCTGCATTGGCTGGCGCAGATCACATGACCTCTGGACACCAAGATTAATAGAGCAGCAGAAACGGGGTCGATCAATACACTGCTGCCTGAAGAAAAATAGCATGGTTTCAATCCACCATTAAATTTGCCCTTGTTGAACTGCTGTTGATCAGAGGCAACACAAACCGCTCTTCAGACTCCATACATGATTGTTAAAGCTTCATTCAGTGCACAGGTCTTCATTCTAGAGTGACTTAATCACGCTCCATAGAGAGATAGATAGATAGTCCTTGAGGTTTATCCTCACATCTCATGACTGGCATATGGAATCAAACCGAGTTGCATGTTGTTATATCCTCAGATCCTCCTTTTTTTTTTCCAAGGCAGAAAAAGATGGTGAATGATTCTCATGCTTAAAGTCCCACTGGAGCATGACAGTACGGATGCTTGGACAGTGTTGTTGATACATAGACTTGTTACATATATATTTTAATGATACGTGTAAAGGATACTACATCTGGTATGTATACTACAGTACCAAAAGCCAAGGAAAAAACATGGATATCTAATTCACCCAAACAATTATTTAACATTTACTCAACCTTGTGTGTTTTAAAAATCTGTGTAAATTTGTGAAACTCAAAATGAGATTTTGAAAGCAAAATATCCAAGCTGCTGTTTGCTATAAAATGAAAGTGGAACATGATTTAACTGCTAAGCAAAAAAAAAAATAAATAAAAAAATAAAACATTACGACAGTAGTCGTAAAAGTAGTAAAAGTAGTTAACTAAAACATGAAATCAGTTTAGTTTTACAATTTTTATGTGTTTTGGCCCTTTCAAATTTCCTTACAAAATAAGTTTTTATCTGTTATCTGTGTAAACTACAAAAAAGCAAATTTGTGAAACTCATTTTTAGTCGTTTTCAGGGATCCGTGTGAATAAGGAGCGTTTTGACAACTTTGTCGTCTGTATGAGGCAAACACACAAAAAGTACAGTTTTAAAGTACAGTATGAAAAACAGATGTTCGTTGTTTGATAATGGCAAAGATAATCTAAATGTAAAAATATGGGAAAAAAGCATTACCAATTAAATATATAATATCTATGATATATAGGCCTATGCAAAGTCGACTGATGAATGTAAAAACACAGCCAATAATCAATATGGTCCTCATTTATATCATGAATTGATTCAATAAAATATCTCTGTTTAAGGAACTGACAGAAATGTAACTCATATTGTCAAAAAAATCTTTAAGGTAGTAAAACTGGAAGAAAGCACATCCTTCCCTCAAAATATCCCCTTTTGTGTTCCACGATTGAGAGAAAGTCATACAGGTTTGACATGATACATGAGGTTGAGTAAATTAACACAATTTAATTGACAAAATGTTTAAGATAATTTGAGGACCCCATCGGTGATTGATGATCATCCCCTGAAGAAAAAACAAGGAAAAGGTGACAAGTACCTGAAATTGACAGTGAGAATGAGAGCAAAGTTCCTTGCACTAATTATCTTTCAGCACTTACAGAGGAAGTATTTTACACCTCATTATTTAAAGCACACCAGGCCGCACTGTACATAACATTCTTGTCTCATGTGCCTGAACATGTGCTGAACTTTTACTCCAGAGAAAGTCAAACTGTCTCTTGTTTTATACTTTTTTACACTGATAAGCACCTTTACCACAGCCAGTGAACCATCAGATCATGCAGTTCCCTTTTCCATCAATAAGTTGTAATTTTTACAGTTAACATAATTTAATATGATTTATTACATTTGCATCGAGAGTTTGCATGGCTTTTTAATTTGCGTTTATATTAAAAGGTTGCAATGATTTAAAGTCTGCCCATTTAGATTAAGAATACTTAACTTTTCTTTATTTTATTCACACGAATTTTTATTTTCCAATATGTGCTTCCATTCACGCTCAATATGACAAACATCTTGAAAAGCGACACACATGCTGTTGTCTCAAACTATTAACTACATCACAAGAAACTCACAAGACATAAATAACTGATGAAATACCATGAAACACCTCAAGACTTACAACAAGCTATACCTGATCCTTTTGAGTAGTGAAACAAACTCAACCTGACATCATAAGACAACGAGTTACTAAAAGTAACAACAAATAACAACAATCAACAACAATGGAAATAAATCTAAAAAAATAAATAAATCAGAAAGTCAACTTAATCAATATTGACAAAGAAAGTCAATATTCATCCACAATGCATGCTGGGAAGAGGCTGAATGGGACTGAACAACGAAATTGTTTTTGTATCCCTATTTTAACTTACAAAAATGCATTAAGGTAAACTCACCTGGAACGTTTCTTGGATCGATTAAAGAAAATAAGTGTTGAATAATAAAAATTCTGCATCAAAATAAATCACTTGAAACGTTTTTTTAATGCGTTTTTGCAGTCTACTGTGATGCTTTTGTATTGTTTTTGTATGCATACATACATACCAGGGATACTCACCAGCTGATATGAGGGGTTATTAACTGCTGTTAATAAACTCCTGCACTTGGGACCTAATGCTTTCTTCCCATTTGGTCTGTTTGTTACTATACTACTTAATATATACAGTATGTATATAGATTATTATGAATGCCGAATATAATGAATTATGAAATTTTACAGAAATACTTTTTACAGTGGAATTCATAATTAATTTCTCCTCATTGTATATTCAGTTTTCCTAATCTAATTGGCTGTATGACAACAACAACAACAAGACGCACTAGAAAGTTTTCTGACTCAACCAGACATTCCAGCCCGTTCTTGTCATATACTGACGCTTTTGACAATACATCAAACGCACATGGCACACTTTAGCATCAATATGAGACGCAGATATACAGTATATGGGCCAGAAGGCGTCTCCTAGTGGTCTAACCCTAACCCTAACCCAGACCTAAACCTACCCATAACCGAAGCATGTTATATTGACGCTAAATGGTGCCATATGCGTTGGATGTATACGCATTGTCAAAAGCGTCACTATACGTATGACGCCCTAGGATGAGAATGCATTGGACATTCAGTTTCAGCTCATTTAAAAAAATGCACTAAAAGAATCAGTTGGCAACTGCTTTGAGCACTATGGTCACATTACATATTCATTCCTCCAAAATGTGCAGCTAATTTTTAGCAGAAGTTTAGCAGCTAATTTTATTTATTTTTTTAAAGGTGAACAACAGCATAATTGAGCAAAATGTACTTGATTTGCACTACAGAACCTGTAGCCTATATGTAGTTCCCCTTTAAAAACACAAGAAAGCCCAGAGAGTGACTCTTGGTTAAACATGACAATGTGCAATGCGCCAGTTAAAAGGAAACCGCCTCAACCACAAAGCATAGTGGTCACGGTGTGAGACAATCTCACTTTTATGGAAGGAAGGGAAAACATACAATACCCACTGATTCGGCATTACATCTCCAGTCCTACTGCCTACATCCAATGTGTAGATTTTTCACATAGTGACAGGCAAGCAATTAAAGCCAACAGCCTTAGCCAGTGTCGGCCCCCTGGCAGTATCGGTAATGACAGCCCAGGAACAGCGGTGGCAAAGAATGGGAAGAGTAATGTGATTAGAGGACAGAATTGCAATCTTGTCACATGGAGCAGTCCCTATGTCTTCGTCTCTCTCTCCGTGGTGACGGAGAACCTGATTTATTGGGCAAGGAAGCCCAGCAGAGTGCAAACAGAAACACAAAGCTTGTTTTGTTGGGTTATAACCACAGAAACCTACAAAAAAACAGAATTTTTCTCCATGCAGGACCACAAAAGATTGCATGGAGCAGTTTATAGAAAGTTTGTTTCGTAGGCACTATACCCAAAACGCAGGTCTGCTGGGAGAGCCGTCATGAAGATAGCGCTTTTGTGAACCCGCACTCCACAAAGATACAAGTGTGAGTGTGTATACACATGTCTGTGATTTATAACCTGAGCGGAGAGCGGGTTTCCATAGCAACTGGCGTTATCTCTTTGATAGGAGTTGGCTGACTGGAACCTCGTTGTGCAGGAATAAACCTCACCTGAGGCTCTGAGGCGTTTAAAAATAGAAACCATCGAATTAGCGTCCGTATGTGAAACCTGTCGCAGCGCGGAAAACAAGAGCTGCAGAATCAGATCTTTGACGTGGGGGATGTTTCTGGTTGAGAGGGAAATTGTGATTTCGGTGTTTGTCATTAAGTATAATTGTCAGCGTGAAAAGCTATCTTGAAGAAAGTCGAAAACTAAATGTCTACTTAATGAGGCATATTATGAAAAAAAAAATCAAAACAGGTTGTTTTTGGACACATACAATTAGCAATCATGTTCTGGCAAGATCTTCATAGTGTCTCAAAAGTAAATGTGTTCACGCACAGTTTCGGGCCCACATGATTTAATTAGACGCTACAAATGCAATTTCACCTCACTTTAATTTCCATCAGTCTGTTCTAACCTGTATTTACCATATGATACATACAAAAGTGTTTGACAAAAAAAAAAAAAAAAAACTAAAAGTGAACATGCTTAAAATAAATATCCCTTTTCAATAGTTTCTGCCATAATGTCATATTGAGTTTTCACATAACATTTACAGATACATTTTAAAGTACATGCTTGGAGGAAAATATTACTGTAGCAACTAACCAGGTTGCCATGGTCAGTTTCTGGGATCACATCTTAAAGCAACACTATGTAAGATTTTTTACCTTAATATAATGCTTTCAAAATCATTTCAGCAGTTCATCAAGTCGTGACATGGTGAAATGCTCGTATGACAGCTTTGCGGTCCTTTATCTGATATATCCACTCTATGTAAGATTGCCAGATTGGGTTGCGTTTCTGTAGTACGAATGAGACATAAGAAAACCACAAATCTGACTTGCTTTACACAAGCGTTACAATTGCCGATAGGTAGAGCGTATTCGACAGTAGACTACAACTACACTTTCATAAAATCATGCAACATACTCTACCTTGTCTGTAACCATTGTTGATTCCAAAGCCGGTGCTGGATAAACAGGGAGCATGTGCGTGCACGTGCGATTTACAACAGGCTAAATTATTTACAACAGCAGTAATGGACAACTCCTCTTCCAACCTGTAGGGTGACCGCAGAGGAAAAGTTGCTTGGTGTTGCTTTAAAACATTTTGTGCTTTTCTTCCATATAAGTATGTCCTGTTGACACGGGCGAGCAAATTTATATATATATATATATATATATATATATATATATGTGTGTGTGTGTGTGTGTGTGTGTGTGTGTGTGTGTGTGTGTGTGTTAAAAACTTTAATGTTAGTTGAAATTAATTAGAGAATATTTAATTATTATCATCATTTATCGCACATTTTTTTCTCTAATTAATCGCACCTACAGTAACATTAAAGTAATAATTTAACATTTAATCTCCAAATTAATGTAGAAACAACTTATTTTAAAAAGATACCATATTTTTTTGTCTTTTTTTTTTTATAAATGAAGGCCAGTATCACCGACACCAAGACAATACTGCTACTGATATAAAAAAAAAACATTTTTCTCTCAATTTTAGCCAATAATTATCTCGACAATTTACTGTCTTTTTGAGTTAGTCAATAATAGTCATTAAGGTGACTCATTCTGGAAAAAAACAACAACAATTTTTTAAAAGTTTTTACAAGTCAGATAATCGTCTGATTCGTTCAAAGACGCATAATTTATTAAGGAACGAAACCAATCCAGGTTTGCTAAAACACAGATTCATTCAGGAATGAAATAAGGGTGTTGTGTCCTAAATTGCCCCCCGTTACCCCTTATATAGCCAACATTTTTGAGTATCAAACAATTTTTAGAGGTGTCCATAGTGGAGGTTATATCTTGTGTAATATACTCTTCAATTGTTTCAATCTAGAATGAGTCAGCGTAATGAATAAATCATTGGCTAACTCAAAAAGACCGCCACCTACTTCGAATAATTATGTAATCATGCAACCAGTCGACCAATCAGTATCAAATGTTGGAAACATGTATGTATGTACTGTATGTATGCATAAATAAATAAAAACTAAAAATTATGGTAACATTATAAAGTGTAGTAGCTACAGTGTGGTTTTTACCATTCAGCAATCTGATTATGTTATATATGATTATCCTCACATACTTTAAGTGAATGGAATTACATGGATTCACAAAGAAATCAACTGCCCTTTCTATTATTAAAAAAAAGTGAAAAATACATTGCAAGGGGAAAGTCTTACTGTCCAGGTAAATAAACCCACATGCCTATTTTCAGTTCATCGCTGTCAGTGCGCAGAGGAGAGCATCGACCTGAGTGCTTTTCTTCCACCCAAAAAGACAAGCAGTGCACTTGGGTTTGCTCCAAGATTGAACAACTGCAAAACAATTGCTCCGGCCCTTCACAGAGATTACTGTACTTCAGAACAAATGACGGACTTGTCTGCTTTGCAGCTCGAGGGACTAGGAGGGTGGTAGGTGCGATCGGGGTGAAAGAACCGGCATTTCAGTAGCCTCCATGGGTCAGCGCACATGGTTCAGGAGACCCAAAAACCCACTGCGGCTACTTGAGCCAGTGGCTTTGGAGTTAAATCCAAAGTCTAAGCCTTAGGCCAGCATGGAGAGGAGGCCAGAGCTTTGTAGTAGGATTTGTCAGAAGAACAATATAAGTATGAGTTTGTCCTTTGCTCCGCAGGAGAGAACTCCCGAGTGGGAGAGAACTAGAGTTTCAGGCCCACTTCAGGCTAAAAGACTGAGTTGTGGATGTGCATTCGCAGATATTATTCTCTTATTTTCTGTGTGGGCATTTGTGGACATCATGTAGGTGTGCACGGCTCTTGAGGATATGTGTATATAAATACATTGAAACCACTTGTGTATTATTAGTACATACTCTGAGTGATTTCCCGAAATGAGAAAGTACTGCAAATCTTCTTGTTAAACATCAGACTGTATTTAAAGATTAAGCTGCGTTTCATTTTATGCCCCACTTGACGGCATTTCAAACACATTCTTGGAAAAGCGGGCACAAGGTTCTAAGGTAAAACTATTCTCATGGTGGATAAAGTTTCAGATCATTTCCCTCACAGCTTTAAAAGTAAGGTCACTTAAACAAAACGCGGGAAGTGATGAGAAACGACATTTGGTATTTTCATTTTAAATTATGTGCATTTGCTCGGCTAAGTGTAACTTGCACTGCAGATTTGCTGTTGCCATGGCACTTCATATGATGTCTAAATATGTGTGCTGCTTTCCAAACCGTTTCAAGGGTCTCGATTGGATGGTGGAGCAGGAACTCAACCAAGCCAGATTAAAAGTCTAAAAGAAATGTAAAGCATTAAAGGGAGCCCATCAAAATAGAAATTAGCGGGGGAACTTTAATTTCCAATTTGGTTTGTCTATGAGGAAAACTCACTGGATTATTTTTTAGAGGATCTGAGATCAGAAATCGCAAAGCTCTGCGGTGGTCCACACATGGTGTAGATTTCTGCTCTGTGCCTTAGGGCTTTCCACACTACATCAAAATGAAAAACTGAATGCCATCTCCCACTGGAACACAGCCGCAGTGCCCCATTCAACACTGAAATGATTGCAAATACTAAGATCAACAGTGTATCTCACATAAATCTATAAACATAAAAAGTCACTTGCACTAAATGCATGTGTTCTGGTCTCACTGGCTGACTTGCATACTAGCATTTTTCTCTCATTGTTTCTCCCATAGAGTGTCATTTCTTTTATGGAAGACCTTCAACTTCCTGCAAATGAGCAGCAATAGAGCAGCTATATTGGAAGTACATAAAGTTATCCACCACCTTGAGTGGAGCATCCACTCGAAACAACTGCATAGGTCTGAATAGGTCTTTTTTTTTTCAATTTAAAAACTCTGAAGCAGGAGTGATATTTGAACCAATGAGGACATTGGTCTATTGGTTCTTAAATCCACCACATCAAAGTCAAATTCAATGACTCATGCAGGCTTTTTGTGCTTAAACATCAACATGGAAACCTAATTTTCATTATCAGTAGTGAGGTTTGAACCCACAAGTACAAATTTGTCCATTGGATCTATCCACTCGGCATTCCTGGTTGGTTTCAGTGGATTGAGCGGATTGGATTTTTTTTGTCAGACATAAACTGCTTTCACTCATGCATGAAGCCAGGAATTATATTTTGCATTAATGCAAAAGTATGCATAATCTCACGTCCAAAGCCTTAACCCCTCAGGCCACCCTGACTGGTTTAAGTGCCCTACATCGTATTCTGCAATAATACAAAATTAGTATGCATTATCCAACAGGTGTTTGTCTACTGGATCCTAGGTCCAATGCCTTAACCACTCGGTTACACATGCACAATGTTTCTGTATTTATTTGTAACAGATAAAAAGCAGTTTCTCTGACTCATACAGTCAGAAATTGCATTTTGCGTTTATAAACTAAAAACAAACTATGCAAAAACCAACGGACATTTATCCTTAGGATCCTAAGTTTACCAACCATCCTGGTACACTGAAAGCCTCTCCAGTCAGTTTAATGTCTCATATTACTACTTCATAGTTTGAAAAGTTGTCAGTTGGATTGTTTTAAGAAGGACAGAAAACAAATATAGAACAGCATCGCCCCGGTTTCACAGTTTGAGCGGTCTTCATGTTTCATGTTTGAGCGGTCTTCACTGAAAACAACTTGCACTGATTTTCTCAGACTGATAGCCTATGTCATGTTGGATCTTCTTTAAAAAAAAAAAAATACATCGCCATTGTTTTGTCTCAAGATGCACGTACTAATGTTTTTTTCTGAGGCAAGTTTATAAAAGCATGTAAAGAATGTAGAAAAGCTTTCATATTTTTCTTTGTGAACAATTTGCAGAAAGGATGTTGACATGATGAGTGAAATGTAGCCTTGAACAATGAAGCAGCAGACGTCTAGTTGAAACTCACCAGTTGACCGAGCTCACCGAAGCAAACTTAACACCAATGTCAGTTTAATTTCTACATTACAACTAGAGTCACGAACGCACTCCAGAGACTCTGATCCGGTCGCCTGTGAGCCTCACAACTCAGCTTCCGAAAGAACAAACTGTTAAACTAGCCTAAGTGACACGCACTTTAGTGTCAGTGAACAAGTCAGTTAAGCCATTTATTAGGAACTCCCACACCCGCTAATTAAAAGACCCTGGTTTCATTGAGCTGTGCTCAATCATTCTGCCTTTGAAGCTTGGGGGAAGGAATCTTGCTATTGATCTAAAAATCAAACTGTTCTCACATGACCGCTGAGAAAAAACACTGACCACTGACAGAAAGCTATGCACGATCACCCACAGACAAAGTGTGGAAGAAAATCATTCATTCATGTCCTATTCAACTAACGAATCATTTAGTGAATACAAACTTACCCGCACAGCAATTTACAATCCCATATTCTTGTCCCGTGTTCTGATATAGCCTACTCTTGGCAGTAGTGCAACATCTGGTGTTAAGACATTTCTTAAAAATAAAGGTCCGCCTATAGTTCTGCAAAGAATCCATTTCTTATGAAGAAGCCTTTTTTTCTGTATAGAGTATTTCAACGCATTCGCATCCTTTAACGTCATATTGAACGCTGCAAAAACGGCGCTATACTACGCACATGGCACCCATTATCGTTAATATAACACGCGCTGTGAGGGCTAAGTTTAGGTGTGGGGTAGGGTGTGTCATATTCACGCTAAATGATTTATGATGTCTTATGTTTGTGTGTTATAACGATAAAGGGTGCCATGTGCGTAGTATAGCGCCATTTTTGCATATAGCGTTCTATATGACGTTAAAGGATGAGAACGCGGGCTGCTTGAACTTCTTGAAAACTTCAAACTGGGGTCTGGGGACTCCTAACCATTGACTACTCGGCCATACATGCTTTTTTTGTATATGACGCAATTGTATTCTTCGTTTATTTTAAAGGGTTAGTTCAGTATTTTACACTTAAAGCCCTGTTTTTAGATCGTTTCTGCATGATGAACGGCTAGGATTGAAATTTGGACAAATGCTGCTGTCCCGAGAATATGCTCACACAAAAATCGCTGTAAAAGATACTTTCCAACAGGTTTTAGTGTAGTTTTTGTACCAAGTCAAGTAAATGAGTCAGACAAAAACTACGATAAAACCTGTTGGAAAGCATCTTTTGCAGCGATTTTTGTGTGAACATATCAGTGAACACCCCAGACCACTCACTGCGGTCAAGTGGGCCGCGTGTTGAAAATACATTGTCAAGCCAGCCGCACATTTATTTAGTATGCCCATCAAATCCTGCACTTACATGGGTGCTGATTGATTAGTTGAAATTAAACTCGGTGAGTTTTACGTCTTTATAAACTAAAGTTTAATGCGTTTTATGAATGATTGTTCCAGTGCACATACTGTAGGAGGTGCTAACACAGAAACCTATTCTCGGGACAGCAGCGTTTGTCCAAATTTCAATCTTAACCGTTCTATTTCATCAGAAATTATCTTAAACAGGACTTTAAGTGTAAAATACCGAACTAAAGGTTTATAAAGCAGTTTTTATGACTCAGGGGGAGTAGAATTTAGTAGGGACGCAAAGTTCTGTAGGCCAAAACGCGGAAGTGAGTTAGCATTTTAGCACTACCGGATCCCTCACTCTAAAGTCTATGGGATTTTTGAATGGGTTTTTGCTAAATCGCCTGAAATAAGTTCTGTGGTGAACAAAGCCTCTAAATATTTTCATGTTTTGATCTATGACAGAACACAGTTATAACTTGCTTGTGGTTTTAGAGGCTTCAAAATGTATACATTTTGGATTAACTTGTAAAGATTATTTTGATAGACAAAACGTGTAAGGACACACAGATCTTATTTTGAGCGATTTTCCAAAAGTCAATGGAGAAAATGAATTGCTTTTCAACCGAGGGAACCCATGCGTCATCATTTCGGCACTCTATTCAGTGACACTGGTATATCCCTGGCAATAATTTCAACCAAAACTTAATATATGTATATATTGATGTCCCCGTCCCCACCAATTTCAAAATCAAACCTACGCCACTGACTCAGGGTGTCAGAGAAAATGGACACTTGTTATTAAATCTTTTACATTAAACATTTATGGATGGGGGATCATCATATTTGGGGTTTCTTAGCATAAAAAAGTTAAAACCCCAACATTTAACAACAAAAATTTATGTGGGAAACAGGTAATTTGGAAAAGGGTTCACACACACACCTTTGATCGTAATGAACTTTCATAACATTTTCCGTAAAAAAAAAAAAAAAGATGAGTAACTAGTAGCCTACATTACTATAGGCTAAACTGTAGAAAGAAACTGTAGCCCTCTTTCAATATCAAATTGTGTAGCCTACTTCATATCCAATTTTAAAAATTGGCAATTTAATTTCCAATATATTTTGATTCGTAGGCCTACGTCCGACGTACTGCAAAGGTTTAGCTGCAATTGTTACTGGCATTTCTTAGACATTTCGCAGAAAGCAATGACTGTACCACACTTTCTAGATGTGTAGGCTTAAACAAGATGTAGACAGCATGATAAAGTTTTTGTTCTCTCCCCTGCATCACCTCTGTGTGCGTCGAGGCCGAGCCGGTCCCCTCTGAGCTGTAACTCTGTCCTGTTTACCCAGCACTTTTTCCTCTGGAGACGGATCAATAGAAGGGCTTCATCAGAGACAGACATCGCTAATGAGGCCTAGAACAGCTGACTGTTCACTTTCACCGAGCGGGAACAATCGTAGGGGGCATGGAGGGTTACATTGGAAACAGGAACAGAGATCCTATGAGAAGTAATGACCACCACTAGAGGGGAGCACATAATTTTAAGTCAACGTAAATTGCCATTCGTCAAACCATTTTACTTTAGTGAACTAATGTGTATAGGCGTATACCGTTTTCATAAAAATATAACATTAGACTATCCATTACCTCTAAAGAAAGTGAATACTGCCAGTTTTGATTCCATGCAGTCTTTAAGATGGAGACAGAATATTTCATAGGCCTACAGACCATAGGCCTTCAGTTTTATTTCCATCTTGCGGCCACCATTTTGTGTGTGGCATAGTTGTCAGATGTAAACCAAGCACACTATTTTAATGTTGAATACGATTATTTATTATTTTGTTCTAGAGCTAATTATCTGATTGGCCAAAGAAAGCATTTTCTTGCAAATGGCAGATGAACGTACATAATTTAGATCTATTTCAATATTGCCAAGTTTGAGGAGGGAATTTTTTGCACGGTTGCATTGATGTTGTGTGTAACTATGTGGAAATAACCTGATACTCATTCAGCAGACAAAAACCTGGCAGAAGACCTGGGGAAATACAGCATGTTCTTATGATGCTTTGCAAAGCACTACTGCCACCATGAGGTGGGGAAAAGAACATATTACTATTAAATATTGTATTATGGCTGCATTTTACTAGTTCACTTCTAATCAAGTACAACCTTATCTCATGACACATTCGGTTTTATCACATAATTATGTATGCATGTATAAGAAATGTATATAATCCATTTAATCCCCAATTTATTCTCTGTTTAGATTTTATACATTTTTCGCTATGGGTCAGCCAAGCTTTTTAAGATGTTTCCTTATTCTGGTCAACATAACTAGTGTTAAGGTGACAAAATTTGGCCAGTTGCTCAAGAACAGGTGCAAACAAAAGAGCAACTACTATAAGAAAACTGACTGGAAAAGATGTGCATTTCTCTTTAATTTTACTGTTTTGCATAACTTAATCTGTTAGGCTAAAATTGTTAAAGCTATACTGTGTGATTTTTACCCCTATCTAGCGGTGAAAAGGTATCAGACTATGCAATAAATATTAGTTTCTGTTCCTCTCAATTCCGATTTTGTTTTAACTCCTACGGTGGCCAATGTAGTCCAAGATTAACATGGCTTCCAGTTCAACCTTGTCCATGAGTGTTAACTCAAACGTAAACGCGAAAGGCGAAGCTTTAATTAACGGGTATGTCCCTCTTTGGCTAATGTACTTTCAAGATGGAGGGGCAACATGGCGACCGACATTAGAACCCCTTACCCGTATGTATTTTCAATGGCATATTACACACTCACTAGAATACTTCATTACTTGAACAAAGTAAATATACATAAATGAGCACATATATTTATTAAAGAACTAAGTGTTTTTGGCTAAGAATAAACTAAAAGAGTTTCACAGTGTAGCTTTAAATCTAATGATCAATAAAATAACCATAAATATTTTAGGCTAAAATTGTTCATTCTAATGTTCAATTAAAAAAAAAAGGCATGTTTCAGTTTTACCAGTCATAGTACTGATAGTAATGTCACTACAAACACACTCTCAAGTGATGCAAAAATTATGTAAATAAACATGCAAACAAACCAGGAACACCATCATAAAGAGATATTATCTTTAATGTTTTTCCCCATGTTAATGAATGATTTATACAAAAAAAAAGAGACAATTTTGCTACAACAAGAAATAACCTAATCACTTTAAGATACCGTCAGAATGGATGCTTCATATTCATTGAATGTTTTTTTTAAAAAAAGAAATTGCGTTATGGCATCACATAACTGAAAACATCAGTGACTACTATATAACAGGAACTGGCAACACCGTGGTGGATCAGCACGAGAAGCATATTTCAAGCATTGTTTTTGTCCGATAATGTGAAAGGTCTGATATAGCATGAAACCAATACATTTAAAGTGATGGCTCGTAAAAGCAGAGTTTATAAATCTTAAAAATTCTGAGATACACCGAAATAACCAGTTGACAAAACTAGAAGGGGAACAAAAAAAACATTGGAGAGATGGAGACTTCAAATGTAAAACCCACTCAAGAAAAATAAGGCAACTGCACCTTAAAAACTATGGTAACCACATGACCGCCGTGAAGAAATTACGCAAAACTGGAAGCATCATTTTCCTAACGTCGCTCCTTTCGATCAGACTTCCGATCCCTCTCACTTCTGGAAGACCTTCTTCCTTCTGAACTTATTCTCTTCCTGTCAGGTTTGGAGTTCTTGTCTTTAGACCCCTTGCTTTCCCGTCCGCTGCCTTTGGAGGACTTGTGTCCCCTCTCGCTGCCGCTCTTCCTGCGCTCCCTGTCCGACGGTCTCCGGCGGCGTTTGTGGTCTCGGCCGTCTCTATCCCTGCCACGGCTGCGGGAGCGTGAACTGGAAGACGACGAGGATGAGCCAGAGGAACTGCTGCTGGAGCCGCTAGAAGAAGAGCTGGATCCACTGGAGGAGCTTGAAGAGGAACTGGAAGAAGAACTGCTGCTACTTCGGCTCTTGCTCTTCTTTTCCCGGACTTTGGCCCGTCCGCGAGCGTCGTCGGCCTCCTCGCCAGCTTCCTTCGCGTCCGCTTTGGCTCCTTGTGGTTGGACTGATGGTTCTTGGCTTTGCTCTTGAGACAAGACTTCTGGGTCAGGTTCAAGCTGTGGCTGTTTGGTCTCAGGCACAGTGTCATCTTGTTTGGTGTCATTTTGGGTCACGGAAGGAGTTGGGTCATCCAGTTGAGGCTCTTTACACTCCTCAGGCTGTGTTTCCATGTGGCTTTCGGGGGTTTGCTGAGAGTCCGTCACGACGTCCTGCCGAGTCTCATTCTCGGTCTCCTGCTCTTCCTCCCTTCTACCATTACCTACCTCTTCAACTATAGCTTCTGGACTCTCTACCTGCAACTTACTCTGCTTCTCAGCCTCCCTCACAACTTCTGTAACCTCCATCTGCTCTTCCTCATCTTTCTTAACCTCAACCGCTCCCACATCATCATCCTCCTCCTCATCATCATCTTCCTCCTCTGCTTTCCTCTCACTCTCCTCATGTTTATCCTTTTCCTCTGCCTGCTCTTGCTCCCCCTCCCTCTCTCTAATCTCTGCATCCACCTCCACTAAATCATCTTCCTCGTCCTCAATCTCCACATCATGCCTGTTACCTGTCCGCCCTACTCCAGCCTTACCCTCCTCTGGATCTTCTTTCTTCGTCTCTTCAGCCCGACGGCTATCCTCCATTTCTCTGTCACCTGTCTTCTGGGACTGACGCCTTGGCCGAGCCTCCATTTTGTTAAGTTGCTCTGCAAAGGCTTCACGTCTCTCATCAAACACACCTGGAAATTTGACAATACATTTTTTTTTTTTAAATCAACGTTTATTTTAAGTCAGGGAAAAAGATATGCGGCAGAAGTATTTCTCTAAGAACACCTTTTTAGCTTCATTAGTTCATTTGAAAGACTATTGGAAACTAATAATCCCATATGAAGACTATGTCTGCATGTTGCAGTACACTTCTATGTTCAATCAGTGAAAAATACTGTTGAAAACACACTTTGAATCATTTCAGATTTTCATTTCATAAATACTTTAAAGCTACTTAAATGTTTGGTCTTGGTGCAATTCAAATATCAGGTAAAATGTAAATATACCAGGAGTAAACAGGACCTAAAATATAAGCTGTGAAAATGGAGAAACAAAAAATAAGTAATCAAGACACGCTTACCATTTAATTTTTTCTGAGACTCCTCCAGGAGCTTTTGAGTAGCGGAGCACATTCGCCCAGGCAGGTAGAAGATCGGGGGCTTGGTCTTCGTGCGAATGAACTTGATGAGCTTAGTATTATGTGCATTCCATTCTTCTTGCTGGAATTAGATGAGACCACAATACATGCACGGAAATGTCAGACCAAGGACAGTCTATCCAAAAAAATTCCTGTCTGCAAGCACACAATAAAAGAGCCCTGCAGCTGAGACGCATACCAGTTGAGCGAGCTCCACTTTGTGCTCCAGAAGTCGCAGCTCTGTTTGTTTGGCACGTCTTTCTTCAAAGAGCTCTCTCCTTTCACCCTCAACTTTTTTACGCTCCTGTTCTGCTTGCACTTCCAATTTCTGCTCAATTTCTTGGCGTCTTTTTAACTGGAGGGGGAAAAAACAAGTTCTAAAATTAAAGCAGCGCTTCTTTTCAAAGGCAGTTTGACTTAACGTGTATGCAAATCGCAGACTATCAGCGTGAACCGAACACAAAAAAGGGTTAGAAAAAATTTAGCTTTGAAGGACTCGTTGAACTTGGTCCTGGACGGTCACTGCCCTGCTGAGTTTTGCTCCAACCACAATCAAACACACCTGAATCAGTTAACCAATGTCTTCAGGATTACTAAAAAGCTACAGGCAGGTGAGTTAAGGTTGGAGCTAAACGCTTCAAAAACAGAGGCTCTCAACGACAGAGTTTTTATATATATATATATATATATATATATATATATATATATACACATATATATGAGATAAAAGGCCTAGTACAAAATTCAAAGCATGCCTACCCGGTCTGTGGACACAGTAGACTCCTGTTTAAACTTCTGTAACGTTCCCATCAAAAGGCCAAACATGCGCCGGTTTCTGAATGAGATAAAATAATCATTATTTAATTATTTTAAGAAAAATTGCAGTGGAAAAACAAGAAAACAAATGACGAAAGCTTTGCAGACATTGCCCAAAACAAAAGCAGTACCTCTGCTTTCCTCTTTCGTCCATGGTCTGATCTTGAATAAGATCTCGGCGCGTACGTTCTTTGGAGGTAGCAACCACAGATGACTGCAACGCTGGCTATTGATAGAAAATAAAAACATGATTCAATAAGGGGACAAATCTACATGGGGTGGTGGGACAAATGTGGTCTGCATACTTTTTTGACATCGTCATCATCCTCAGCGTCGCTGTCATGGCGTGAATCTCTCCTGGCTCGCTGATCCCCTGCCAGCCTAGTTTGACAGACAATTTGTAAATACATTTTGGAAACCTGCAAGTGCAAACATGAACTTCATTCATAACATATCCAGAAATCAGGTAATTGGCAAAAGATCTCACCTCAAGAGTGCCCCTTCGATGTCCCTCTGTTTGGCTGGGGGTCCTACACCGCTATCTGAGAGTCCACGCCTGAGAGGGGTTTGACAGAAATCAAGGACAAGTCCAAAATGTACTTATTACAAGTAGGGGTGTGACGGTTATTATATAACTGTGAGACTGAATTTTTTTTTGTTGTTGTTGTTGTTGAAGGTTGTTTACTGTGTGTGTGATTTATTTAATGGAAAGCACATTCACGTCTAGTTGTCTTGCTGTTCATTTTAAATAAACGTAGAGCGAGAAGCTAATCAGTGTCTGCTTGTTTATTCAAACAAAGTTGTCCTATAACAGATGAACAGTTATACAACTGAACCGGGACACCCCTAATTACAAGCAGTTACCTAGAAAAGAACAGATTCTTACCTCAGCAAATTGATTCCACGCCCCCTACCTCCACCTGGGCCTGAGATGGTCAGCCTCCTATTTTGACCCGGTCTGGAAAAGTAACGTTAATGTTAGCAAATCACGTTCAAGTCTGACCGAAAACAATAAAACCTATCGGATATTATAAGGTCAACACCTCCCATGTCCAGTCCAAACATACAGTTCAATCAGAAATAAACAGGGTTACAGCATCTAGAAGCCATCGTTACTTTTGTAGGAAAACAAATTACAAAACTGTATGTATTGGGTCTCCAAAGATTTGGATGAAAAGCCATAAATATGCATCACCTGTCGTTTAAACAATAAGTAGGAAGTCCTTGCAGGACTAATCTATAACCTTTAAGTTACTAATTTCAATTGCCAGCAGTTGAGTCTAAGGACCAATCTTTGAAGAAAAACTCAATTTTAATCTAAATACCACGTTACTAATGCTATATTTTTACTACCAGCCTTCATTATTCATAATCTACTTAATACTGCGTACTATTGTGCTTGCAAACAGACATGATACTTTCTCTCCAGCGTAGCTACTTATTTTGAGGCATGGGTGATTTAGATAGCTCTGAGAGATCACTGCACAAACAAAATAAAGACTGATCAGTGTAATATGTCGATGATTTAATCGCTGAAATTTAACACATGTGATACTTTAGCTTGTGCGCTAGCCGCAGTCTTAGCTTGCTAACAGGCCCTGGCTTATTTTCCACCAAAGAAACGTTACTGATTAAAACGCTTTCATCAAGTAATACCTCAGTTCACCCGGATCTCTGCCGGTAAGTTTTCGAATATTTTCGTCCACGCTCTTTAAGCTTTCCTTGGCTTTTTCCAGCTGGTCTTGCAAACTTCGAACAGCCACCGCCATCTTGCTCTTCGTTTTCCAGCAGCTGCGCGTGGAGCGTCGTGCGCGCGCTTGCCTCAATGAAGGCGAGCAACGCTGATCACATGATCACATGGGCGTTCCTGCATATCGAAACCTCACACACAGGTGGCGCGCAAGAACCAATAATGTGATTGACAGGATCATTGAGACTAAAATTAATTATCAGAGTCAGACTTTAACGGTGTATACAAATGTTTTTCGGTCTCCAATAGATATTTTTACCCTTCATTGCAACATTATCTCAGATTTTCAAATTGATAACAGTGACAAAGGTCCCTAGATTTTTCAAGCATGGAAAATATTCCAAATATGCAAGAAACCCCATAAATGAACCATATATTCTTTTGTTTCTTTATTATTAATTTTGACCAAGTCGTTTCTTAAGTCTCTCATGATCTTGCGTATAATTTCTGTGATATTTAGTTATCTTTTTATTTATTTTCATATTAAATAAATGTTAATTACTTGTGTGAGAAAATTGAACTGAATTCAAAGTCAATATAACATCCAAAAATAAATCAAATTACAGAACCATTCTTAAAGTGTCTTACACTTTTTGATAGAGCTATATATATATATATATATATATATATATATATATATATATATATTTAATTAGCCATTTAACAATTTTGACTGAAATTGTCATGATATTTTTTTGCAAGGGAAATTTCTTTCATTTTCATTACATTTTCAATAGAAATTGGATTATTTGTTAGTTCTTTGCATGGTTTTGGACAACAACACCATGACAAACTAATGCCAAGAAGCCAAATATGTGTTTGTTTTTTATGTAAAAATGTACTTTTATTTGACAATACCAATGATTCAAAATGACAGTCATTTGTATTTGTAACAGGTGTACTTTAATATTACACAGAATTAAAAGAAATTTGGCAAAATAGTCCCTTTATTCTACAAAATCTCCAAATTATCTCTCATAGTTACTCCAAGTCACATGAATTTTCTCTGCAAAGGCTCTTCCATCTCTTGCTCAGTCTTTGTCAGCCAAATCATTTTGCTCAAAATACCTTTAACAGAGGGAATTGTGATTATACTTCATAAGAACACCTGCACACATTTCAGGGAACCCTAAATCTGGTTATAGTTACCTGGCAACAATACAAATCATCAAGTTAAGAGCTGACAAACGATCATCGTCTTTGCTCTCCTGGAAGAGAAAAATATTCAGTCTATTTTAGACAGCATATTTTTTAGGCTGTCAACAAACAAGCCTTCACTTGCGCAACTGCAACGGAAGCAAGGGAGAAAACAGTGATACTTCAGCTTTTAATTCAGGGCAAACCAAAAGGTGTTTACCAGATTGGCACGAACTGTTGAGCAGCGTCTTGCCAACTCTCGGATAAGGGAATGTGCTTCGGGAAGCAGCGGCTTCTCAAGGCACGCTAGTAATGCATATAGCCATCTGCCCTGTGAATATAAACGTTAGTGAGCAAATAGGGTCTAATAATACCTTTACATTTCAAAGGAAAACATGGTGTTGTAATATAGTCATCATGAAATCAAAATTCCTGTGTTTTATGGAACATTGCAGTATTTATTGTAAATCATTTATTTGTGCACATCATTACTTTTAAATTCCTGCACATGTGATCTTTAATCAAAATAACTTCCACTCTTGTCTGATGACATGTTCACTGGGGGCTAGGGCTACCTGTCACTCACCTGAGACCAACCAATAGAAAACCACAACAATCCAATTGATTTCTGAAGGACAAAATTGAGTCCCGCCCAACATTTTTTTCTTGTTCAAGAAGCCGTTTAACTCAGATATATGCAGTGGAGGACAAAGTACACAAATCACAAAGTACTTGATTGAATAAAGTTTTATGTACTTAAGTATTCAAAGTAAAAAGCACTGATCAATGAATGTTTATTTTGTGATTTCATATACTTTTACATTAATTTTATATTATATATTTTCTGTAATCCTACTGCTCAAAATAACTGGGGGAGGGGGAATGGGTTTAACATGATTATGAATTGTCAATTGCCAGCACTAGTCAGTAAGAAAGATTTGTGGATGCAGAGATACATAATATGTATTGTGTTTTGACAAATAATAAAGACAGACATCATATAGGGCTAAATTCATAACATTTTAAAATGAATGCTATGCAAACATACTAGTTTTATTTCATTTGAAATGGCGGGGAAGAATGCAAGTGGAAATATTGGTGTTGTTGAATCAGTGAGTTGTTTACTCGGGAACAGTCCAATTTGTAAATGGATATTTTGGTGCGATTAGCGAACCGATTTAACAGGTTCATTGAAAAGAATCAGCTCGTTCACGAATCGGACACTGCTATTGCGTCTCGGAGCACCTGACGGTTTCTTAAGTTCAAAATAATGAGTAGCGATATGTTTTAATGTAATGTAGTGCAGTAAAAGTATGGTATTATGCTGTGGAATGTAGTGAAGTAAAAGTTTATCAAATTAAAAATACTCAGTAAACCACAGATACTTGAAAAATGTACTTATGAACAGTAAAAAAGTACAAATACTTTACTGTCCACAACTATGTCAGAATAGGAAAGGAAAGACTATCACAACTTCTGTTTCATGGTGACTTTAAAGACAGAAAATCCATTAAACTTATCTCAAACGAACAATATTAAAGACAGGTCCTGATGCATTTGGATATGACAAACTGGAGCAATTGAACTCACCAACTGTGGTACAAAGTCTCTCTCCTCAAACCAAATGATTAAATACTCAAGCACCGCAGAGATGGTTGACTGAACAGAGAATAGAAATGATAATTAAAAATTCAATTATTATGTGATTTATATGTGAATAATCATCACATCTGCTATCAAATGACAGTTACCTGGTTTAGTTTGCTGACAATGCTCAGGAAAGGAGGGAAACCAGTCTGATAAAAAGGGATTTAAAAACATCAAATCATGACAGAATGCTCATGGTGTGATAAATCTACTTCATGTTATCCATTCATGCTGAAATGTGTTGATAACCTGATAAAGGTGGAATTAGTACCTTGACATAATCAAGACCTGGGTTAACATTGTCTTCTTCTTTCATCTGAATGTCAAGACAAACATTCTCACCCAAGCAGAACCTCCTCCACCCATCCTCATCTTCAGTTTTGGGCTAAAGGGGGGGAGAAGTATTTGCTTTTTTTTTAAACATCTTTTTCATTTTAAACGTCAGTCCACATATTAGCTAATTGTCTTACCATGACAACATTATCATCCAAAAACTGAGCTTTCCAATGCTGACGATGCTTGTTAACACTCTGAAAACAAGAAAGCAATTGATGATGCTAGACTAGATACTATTTTAAAAGTACAAGTAAAAGTACCCAATGCAGTTCAAAATGAACACCTGTCTGATTTCTGAAAATTTGCTGACTTCTTGCTGCTGCCATTTCAAGCTAGGAGAGAAACCTTCAGGTGCGGCCAGACAACCTGTGATCTGTGAAACAAAATATGCTAAATTAATACACAAGATTTACAACATATTATTATACACTGTTAACTCATCTCACTCACAGACACGTTCACGGATTGTTTCTTCTTCAGCTTCTTTGGATCAATTTGTGCCACAACAACATCTGGGAACAGAGACGCTTCCTTCCTGTAAAAATATAATGCTCACTGTAAAAAAAAAAATTTAATTCATACAGTTGCATCTGAAACATAATTAAAACACAAACACAAATATTAAGTACTCTACAATACCGATAGAGCAAATATAATAAAAATAATAAATATAATAGAAAATAATAGAATAAAATAAATGAAAAGAATAAACCATTTGCAAATCCAAATAAACACAGAAAAAGTATCTGTGAAGTAAGTTTTCTTTCTTCTTTCTGTTTTTTGATATATTCAAAAATAAAAATAAATAAGGTTCTATATGCTTATATAAATATGGTTCTACTTTCGTCTACTTTGAAAAGAAAAAATATTGACGAAAAAGGGGATGCAAAATGACTTACTGGACCTGTCTGAGATATTCTTGAGGGTTTCTGGGCGGTTCGTTTAAATTATATTCATCTGCGTCGCAGGACTCCACGGGCAGAAGTCTGGGCATCAACTCCTCCACATCTGACTTCATGTCTTTGCGTTATTTTCTCGGCGCGATCAAAATAAATCAGCATTCATAAATCGCTGTTGCACGCTCTCTATGTGCTTGTCAACCTCTCCATTTTGAAAACACTGGGCATGATGATGACGCTCAATGGACGCGACGGTTACTGTGGTGACCTATTCGCTCGCTCTGATATGCTATAATGGAAAGATGTGTAGTGACCTGTCTATGGTAGTGACATCTGTTGTTTGGGAGCAATATGAAGGCGAAGGGACTTAAAAAATAATGGATAAGTATATAGGATATAGAAATAAAGAGGTAACTTAGAATATGAAGAATTTTCAATGCTATGCATGCTTTTTAAGTGACAACATTTGCCCCCTGGAAGTGAATTTCAGGGGCATTTCAATAATATTCAGGGGATTTTTTAAAAACCCATAGTGTCACCCATGCTATGCAAATTGAATCAATTAAATGAAATTAAGCATGAAAATATTACCCACTTGACCGATAAATTAAAGAAGGTTTTGTTTTGCTGGAAGAACTTCAGACTCTGTAGACCTTTGCTCATTCCGATACTCCGAGCGAGTCCTATCAGTAGGCTAATCGTTACTCGAACAACACTGTAACTGAGTGGGCTGACATGTTACCCAGATGCACTATGAATAATTTATTCTTGTACTGGAAAGACCACTCTATCTTTATTTAAAACAATAATGAAAATATTCTGACCTGTGTCTTTGAATCACTCTCCGGTGGGGGTTGTTTATGAAAAATATATGTGGACTAACCTTCATGCTGAATATTTTCTGTATTCATAATTTCTTTATTCATTCTAGAGTAGACAACCACACTTTTAGTCGCAACATTATTATCATAAATGATTGAACTGATAATTTAATGAGGTTAGTGTGCCTGTTTTACAAGTCTTATAGGCCTGTTCACACCAAGAAGGATAACTATAACATTTAGCGTATAGGCTACACACCAAAACACAATAGCTTTCTGTTTATTCTAAGCATCCTCTGCAGTTTCTAACTGACTGTCAAAGTTTTTATCATTCATCTGCTGGAATTTTTTTTTTGTAAAAGTGATTCCAGTTATGTAATTTCTCTGTGTTGTTATTGAATAGGTCTAGGTGTGATACAATTAGCGTCCTTGGTGTGAATGGGCATTTACTCACTATAATATCTCAAGTAAAATCCAAACAAGGTAAAAAAATAATAATATTTGTACTTCATGTAGTCTCTAACATTGTGAAACCTTATCAGAATGTGGCTTTGGTCCAATGAGAGTTTGTGATGTGGCGTGTGTTGATGTTAATGATTTACTGACAGTAACCTATAATCCAATCTCTGCTTGTCAGAATGTGATCTGCATAGATTTGCTCATTCTCTGACAAGACAGAGGGAATGACATTTAGCTGTGATTTATCTTGGCTTTCCCTCTGACTATTTGGATTTTGAAATGATCTACTGAGATGAAGAGAATCGCTGGATGAATCCAAACATGGCAGCTGTGCGTTCATTCATTTTGTTTCATGTTGCCTTTGGCTTTTTACACCACGGTTTGGGGCTGATTTCAGACTACAAATTATGTGGAGACCCCGAATGTGAAAGTAAGTTGATCATTTATATTCAAATACCATAAATTGAAACTGTGATGTGTGTTTACCTGTTTATCTTATAATTATATGGCTTTGTGCAAAATATTTCACTTATGTGATTCATGTACAAGTTATTGTCATGCTCTCTTATCTTTGAGGTTCTAATTTCTTCAGGCATGATAAGTCGTGTGCAGGCACAGAGAGACCATACAGCTAAAGACTGCCGCTTTCTAAACCTCAAAAAAGGGGATATGATCACTGTATACTACAAACTCACTGGAAAAAGAAATGATCTCTGGGCAGGAAGTGTGAGTCTACCCTTTTCTGGTTCTGTTCTTGATTAATTAAATTGTTGATGAATTAAAAATATGCATGTATGGGTTTAAATATGCATGTATGGCTCTTTAAACTTATTAAGTTTACTGATAAATAAAAGCATTACATTATCATTATATTCATATCTTACATTTTGCAGATAGAAAAGCTGTCTGGATTGTTCCCAAAAGATGCCATCAAGGTTGATCAACTGTTTATTGATGAGAAAAAGGAAATACGGGTGCCAACCCAGGTAATGTACATTTATATATCTATATCTATATATGTCTTCTATATCTATATCTATCTATCTATCTATCTATCTATCTATCTATCTATCTATCTATATATATATATATATATATATATATATATATATGCTTCATACCATACATTAACTGGTTTTAGGCCGAAATATTATTTAATATAATCAAATATACAATTACAATAGCAAGCAAACATATACAATTAGTTACAGCAAACAAAAATAATTAATGGCATCATGAAGTGCAAATTCACCCTGTTTTCTTAATGCATGTTATTGAATGATTCATCCATACATAGGTTTCTACATAGGACTAAGCACTTATAATTGCAAATACAATAACTGGGTAATAATTAGGTACTAACCTTGAACTACCCTAACCTTAACCCATGTAATTTACCTTATATTATTCAGTACATTCTTATGTAAGTACACGTGCTGTAAAATAAGGTGTAACTTAAAAGGGTTCTTTAGATTATTAAAATGTTCTTTAAACTAAGAAGAAAATGTTATTTTATTCATTGTTTACTGTAAGGTTCTTTGGGGAACCAAAAATAGGATTTTGATAATCCTAAATAAATTAAAAATGAAATAAATTAAAAAATTTCACCCGTGTCACAATATACTTCTGTGAACTATCGGACTCTTAGCTAATTAACTTAGCTGGTGTGTTGACGAAGAAATCTAAATGGTGTATGAAAGAGTGTATGAATGGGTGAATGTGAGGCAAAAATGTAAAGCGCTTTGGTGGCCATTAGGTCTATGAAGGCGCTATATAAATGCAGTCCATTTACCATTTAAATGATCTGACTAATTCTTCCATGCTGATTTGGTTAGAAAAGAGTCTACCAAGAACATAAATATTAATCATACATTCTCTCCTCAGGAATATGACTTCATCTGCTTTGATGAACATGGTTCAGTCATTGAGCACAGCACTGCATTTAATGATCTGGAAGATTTCACACAAGAAACCCAAGAAAGTGATATCAATGAAGTCCATGATAAACCTGCTGATAGAGAAGAGAGTGAACCCATAACGATTTCTGTTCAAGATGTTTCTGATCAAAACAGCCTCAAGACAACAGAAAAAGGTGGGTCTTCATGGATAGGCTCTGCTGTTAATGGATGGTTTGGCAGGAATGAACAAAGCAATGAAGAACCACAGGATGAAAGCAGTGAAGAATCCTTCAAAAGCAGAAAAATAGTGATGGATATCGAGGAGAACCACGTGGAGGAAAATACGAACTCTGGAGCGTTTGGTTGGATCAGGGGTGAACTAACCAATGCTTTTGGATTTGGAGACAAGGATCTAAAGACTGACACTCAGGACAAAATTGAGAACCCAGCAAATGATAAAGACACCTCATCTCAGGAGTCTACCTCCTGGATAAGAATGGGTAGAGATGTCTTGGGCTTTAGTGAAGACAATACTCCAGCTACAACTAAACCTGAAGCTGGGATGGCAGATCAAAACACACACATGGAGGACCAAAACATTCTTAAACCCAGTCAGAACATGGATTTGAATGACAAAATACAGAGAGATGAAAACAACCCTGATGAAAGTGTGGAGAATGAGGATGGTCCCATGGAGAACATGACATCAGAAAATGATAAAGTAGAGGAACAGACGGGGTGGTACGAAAACATGTACAACGGAATTACAAACCTTTACAAAGAAGAGCTAACTAAACAAGATGAGGATGATGGAGGCAAAGACAGTTTGTCTGAGGAAGGAAGCCCTGGATTTGCTACAAGCACTGAGAACATGGAAACCAAAGAGTCAGAATCAAGCTCAGAGTCCATATTTTCAGTCAGCGGCCTGGCATCAGTGCTTAAACTTCCATTTCAGGTAGACACAAAAGTAAAGAGAGATGAGGAAAAAACAGCAAAGGAAGAACATTCAGGTGAGGAAGACTTTGATGAGGAACAAAATAATAGCGAGGATCAAAAAGAAGAAATGTTGAGTGATATCGATGAGCAGGACTCAAACCCAATAGACAATGATGTACTTAGTAAAACTCAGTCACTGTCTGATAAAACAAAAGACAACATTGAATTTGATAGCACTGAAGAATCTAATATGACAGAAGACGGCACAGACAAGTCAGCAGATAATTTAAATGAAGAAGCTAAAAGTGCAAACAATGTTGATGTTTTAGAGGGAGAGGTGGAGCAAGGCATGCAAAGTGATGAGGAAAAGACAGCAAAGGAGGTAGATTCAGGTAAGGAGGACTTTCTTGAGCAACAGAAGTTGGAAAAGGAAGAAATGTCTGTTGACGATGTTGATTTAATAAGTGAAACTCAGGCACTATCCGACAAAACAATGACTTTAAAAGACAGTGTTGCATCTGATGACATTAGAGAAACGGATGGCTTTTCTCAAAAATCCAACACCCAAAATGATGATGTTAAATCTGCAAATAATTCAATTGATGTTATTCAAAGCATAACCAAATTGACTGATTTATCTGATGACATTTCAGAAGACAAGCTGTCTGATCAAGACAATTTAGACACTATCAAACAGCAAAAAAGTGATTATCATCAAATTAGCACAGATACTGAAGCTGGTGCTGATATATCTGAATTGCCAGAGACAGATATTCATAATGAGTTGCATTATCAAAAAACACAAGAATCTAATATCAAGACTGTCACAATTAGTCAAAGTGCAAATGCAGATTTGAATTCAAAACTGACTGTGGATGCATTATCAGAATACATTAATGAAAAATGTTTAGCTGAAGATGACAAAGGTACATCAAAAGAAGATGGCGATTTAGTAATGGACAGAAATTATAAGTTAATTATGGCCGAAAATGATGAGTTAGTTATGGACAAAAATGACAAGGTAGTTATGGACAGAAATGACGAGTTAGTTATGGACAAAAATGACAAGATAATTATGGACAGAAATGGCAAGTTAGTTATGGACAAAAATGACAAGGTAGTTATGGACAGAAATGACGAGTTAGTTATGGACAAAAATGACAAGTTAGTTATGGACAGAAATGGCGAGTTAGTTATGGACAGAAATGACAAGTTAGTTATGGACAGACATGACGAGTTAGTTATGGACAAAAATGATGAGTTAGTTATGGACAAAAATGACAATTTAGTTATAGACAGAAATGGCGAGTTAGTTATGGACAAAAATGACAAGTTAGTTATGGACAGACACGACGAGTTAGTTATGGACAAAAATGATGAGTTAGTTATGGACAAAAATGACAATTTAGTTATAGACAGAAATGGCGAGTTAGTTATGGACAAAAATGACAAGTTAGCTATGGACAGAAATGACGAGTTAGTTATGGACAAAAATGACAAGTTAGCTATGGGCAAAAATGACAAGTTAGTTATGGACAGAAATGACGAGTTAGTTATGGACAGAAATGGCGAGTTAGTTATGGACAAAAATGACAAGTTAGTTATGGACAGACATGACGAGTTAGTTATGGACAGAAATGATGAGTTAGTTACGGACAAAAATGAAAATTTAGTTATGGGCAAAAATGACAAGTTAGTTATGGACAGATACGAGACACAATTAGATGAAGTATTATCAAAAGACACATTTTACGAAGAAAAGTTATCAGATTCAGAAGCTCTCGCAATGGAAATGAGCAATAAACATAAACTGGACACAAACATAAGGCCTTCTGATGAAGGAACTTCTCATATTCCCACTCTTGGAACAGAAGAAACAGCTGTTATTAGTGAAGAAAATCTACATACAGACCTTGAGTCAAATTCAGCCCTAAAAGCCACAGATGATAAAATGTATAATACCAGCGACTCACATGATGTGTTACTGGAGATACAAAAAGCAGGAATTAGCATTGTTAAGGATACTAAGGAAGGTGAAAATACAGATGAGGTTGTAGTGAATAGAGAGCAAAATGAATTAGGTAGAGTTTCTGAACTTACAGAGAATAATTTTGAAACAAAAGAGCTAGAAGGTGACACACAAATCACAAACGAGACCCTGATAGAGGAAAGCCATACAAAAAGCCCATCACTGAACACATCTGATGGATCCACTAATTCAAAAGATGGTGGTCATGATCTCAGTTTACCAGAAAATGCAGACAATGATACAATTCTCAACGCTGTTAGTACTGAAGACCCAGGTGACTATCCCACTTCCAAAGAAACAAAATTAACAGATGATATCTTCTCGGAGAATGACCCAGTTCAGGATGGCAGTATAAATAATATGCTTGATCAAAATCAGAGTGTTGAACACAAAGCGGAGACTGACACTGCAAATATGGAGGATCAAATTGCAGAAAGTGTCACGAAGAGGGAGGAAAGTGATCAAACTGATTCAGAAAGTGTCATGAAAAGGGAGGAAAGTGGCACAGGTGCCACCTGGGATCAAAGTGATGATAGTGACATGGCGGTGCAGTCGGATGATAAAGAGGAACAGGGTGATGAAGAGCGACCTGGAAGCCCTGAAATTCAAGAAAAAAAGACTGTCAACCATTCTACAGAAACTTCTAAAAAATATACAAACTTATATCCTCATCTGAGTGAACAGAATATCCAAGATCTTTTAGATTTATTCGGAGACCATAAGTTATCTCGGCTGGATTCCAAACTTGGAAACACTGATGCTGGCCAAGATAATAAAGATCTTGAAGAACTCAGTGACTTTGAACAGCAGTTGGAATACCACATGAAGCTGAACACAAAAGGACGTAATCAACAAGATAACAATTTTCCTGGCAAGAATAATATTAATGAATACCCAGCACTACAAAAACTGTATACCCTCTTATCTACTCTAAGAGAGAAATATTCACCAGTGATAACAGAAGTCAGTGTAGAAAGCCCAGGTACTGATGATTCGAAACTGATCATTTAAAAAAAAAAAATAGCATGGCAGATAATAGATTTAATAATTTTGGTGAATATTGCATGGAACAAAAACTTTTGCATTTGTGATTGATGGGAAATCTAGGTTTTGTGATCTTACGCATATGGTATAATGTAAAAGTTGTCATTTTCTATAATGTTGCATCTCTTTCGTCACAGGGATCAGCGAAGATGGCTGTGTTCAAGAAGCATGTCTAGATGTGAATGAGAATACACTAATCTCCTCAACAGAGCTTAAAAATAATCAAGTTACCCAAGACAGATCTGATATAAATGACTTGAGTAACCCTCAAAATGAGCCAGACACAGAGGAGAAGTACCTTTCAGGGAATGGAGCTAATGTGGAAGGTGTTCAGACTGATGAGCAGGAAATAAGAAAGCGTGAGGATTGGGTATCTTCTGAAATCAAGAAAACTTCCCAAAACCATGGTCTAATGTCTGAGGAGCATGTTGAATCACAGAACGGTAATCACCTTTTTTTTTTATATATCATCCTAAAATAAAAATTAAAAAAAATTGTCATACTGTCATAATTTACTCATCCACCAGTTGTTCCCAAACAATTATGAACTGAGGCGTGACATTTGACCCTATTAAATAGTAAGTGTTTAAACACTTTGTTCTTTTTTACAGGTGAATGGAAATTTTATCAAATGGCAGTTTTTGTTGAAGTCACAATTAATGAAATTGCATCTATATTGGACAAGGTAGGTCGAAATAGTTTAGGAAAAGTATCCTGCTATTTAGACAATGGTACATTATTTTTTTTCCCATATCAAAGGCAAATCAATAAATTAAACTAGTGTGAAATATATAGCTAGTGTTTTTAAGTGTTTAAAAAAGATGAAACACCTTTTAAAATGATAATTTTGACTAATCCCTTTTGACTATGTAACAATTAAATTATTATTTTATGTTTACTGTTAGAAAATTACAGAATCACCAAATCTGTTTTTAAGCCTATACAATAAATGTACAGTAGGCCTACATATATTTATCTCATGATTATCCCATATAATAAAGAGAAGCAATAATTTGAAGCTATTATTTGTTTAAAATATATAATATAAGCATTTCATGCCATATTTTGTGTACCTCGTGGAAACTGCCGACGACTACAGTCTATTTTCTCTCTTGACAAGTCGCCAAACAGTGTCATATTTCGCACTCAACCCAAGTTAATGATATTTAACAGTATTTATTACTTGTACATTACTAAATACCTATAAAGTAAATTAAGTAGTCATTTTGAGATAAATGTCTAATAGACAGACTTGAGCTGCTCAACCGGTCTCGTTCAGTGCCTTTATTTATAGAGGTATATTATGTTTACCTGACACACCCACTGATAAAACATACTTACTCACAAACCAAAACTATAGACGTTTCATAACCAGCCCATGACAAATATTTTTTTTTTTTCGTGAACGCTTATTGACTAATTCCTCAGTGTCGCTAAGTAAGTCTGTCACTTTAAAACTCGAACTTGACTTTGTGGCATTCAGCAATTGGTGACGTGTGGAAGGAACCATGTCCCACTGGAATTTACAGTTTTTCGCATAAAAGCAAAATACTGTTTATATGAACAAACTACGTATGTTTGTCTTTAAAAAGACAAAAATCTATTAATCTAAATATTCTACTAATCTAAATATCTAGTGTCCTACTTAAATTTGACTGACACGAGCTGTTATGCGTCCAGAATCCCCCCCTCTAAAAATGAAGAGTGTGCTGTTCCTATATGCGCACTCTGGCTGAGCAGAGCAGCATCCGGCGGCACCATGGCATAACAACAGATAAATTAACAGATTACAGAATAACTCTTCGATTTTTTAATATAATCATGGCAGACGAATTAAAGGCTGAGTCGGTCGTCACAGAAGCGACTGACATGAAAGGAGCAGCGAATATTTACTACACACTCGCGGTGGAGAAAATCAAAGATGTATGTGTCAGTGTGTGAATGGTGAAACAGTGTTAGTGTGTATGTGTGGCAGCTGTCAGCAGGTGTCATATATTTCTAAGTTAACTATCATGGTACACACTATTTACTAGAGTGCAGTATTTACTAGATGTATACTGGCTTTTAAATGTGTAAACTGCTCTAAATTAAGGCATATAGCTGGTTAGCATTGATGCATCTGGTTCGTTGCTCATTTCATCTTATTTTATCGTGTATTTAATTAAATGTAACGTTATACAGATCTACAACAGTGGACTTTATTTACCAGTTTATAATGGTTTAAATTGTGTGGTGTATATTGTTCTTTTACATCTTCCAGTGGTATTGGTTTTGGTCAGTTACTGCTGGTCATTGACAAATGAGAATGAATGAGATAAAAATTATACATATATTAGTTTAAACACATGGTAGGTTGTTAGAGTTCTTTATATAATTTTCATTTGATTTTAAATGTAATTGTTTTAATTTAATGAGTTGTAATGTCAGGTTGGTGTAACAGTAATGTAAAAAGTGCTAAAATATTTTATTTGCAAATTGGTCGATTTGTGTGGTATGCGATTTGTGTTATTATTTTTTACAAGTGATAAAAGTTTATGCGAAACTACAATTAGGACCAAAAGGTCTCATCATAGGAAAGTGGTGTTATGTTATCTATAGGACATCCTGTTTATAAGCTTGTGTTCACTTTGTATACATGTATGAAGGGAAATACATGTATATATTTTATACTTTAATTTTTTGAGAATCAGTATAACTGTTTAACTTCTCTTTTAGGTTGTGTCTTCACTTCCGGATGATATACGGCCTGGCCCTGACTTATATGGACTTCCATGGGAAGCCGTGGTTTTCACAGGATTTTTAGGTTTATGCACATTGCTTCTGTTCAGCTGCAGGTTCATTCATTCTGTAAGTCAGGCATTTCTGCTCAAGAATCACAAAAAAACGTGCATACTTTATGAATGTCATAATTTCACCAAGTAATCATGAGCTTTTTCTATTTTGTTCTGCAGATGAAAAGTCGACTATATGCAAGTGGGTGTTTTCCCATTTCTTTATCTAATTGGCTCCTTGCTTTAAACCTCTCCTTATTATCTGTTTAACGGATCCTTACTGTCAGCTCTCAATTGATCCTGGGTGTTGACTTTTTTTTGCAGGTAAAGAGAAGCAAATGGCACGTAAAGTGGCTGAACTGCTTGATGAAAAATGCAAAGTTCTGGAGACATTCAGTGAGGTTAAACAAAAGGTGAGAAATGCCATGTTATACACTTAATTTTAAACTTTGGTCCAGAGACCTCCAGGGGGTCGCAAGGGAATGCTAGGCGGTCTGTGGAAACCTATAGAGAAAAACAGTGTAAAAAATAAAACAAATAGATTCATTATTTACTCATTAGTAAATAATGAGTTTAACAGTACGGTACTATAATGGGTAGAATAGATAATCATTTGACTTGATAGTGACCTAACAAATTTTTTTTAGAACAATATTTTAAACATATCATATTTTTCACAATATGCATTGGGTCTTTGTACAAGAAACTGTATATATGCCTTGCATGATGCCTTGAATGATTATATTTGGGGGTCTGTAGCATCTTAAAAACTGAAAACCCCTACTCTAAACAATGTTGTCTGTCTGTCTCAACAGTTTGACAAACTAGAGTCCACACTGCAGAACAATGGCATTTCTGCGCAAGCTGCAGAAAATGACAGTTTAGAGGTAAAGATGAATATGTGTGTTTTTTTTCCCTTTAAATATTGGTTTCTTAAGAATGTTTGTCTTTTAGGAAGTGTTAATTACTTTTTTAAAACCTCAAATCTATTATATTAGAGATTGTGGCAGCGCTTTATTATATTACACACTGAATGAAAGGTAAAGCATAATAGAGGCACTTAAAAAAAACGTGTGACAACTTAACTTGTTACTTGACCCTTGTCCAATTATTTTGCTCTTAGGTGTCATCAAAGAAACTTGAACAATCAAATGCTCAGATAAAAAAGGAAATTAAGAGGCTACAAGAAGAGCTGTCCCAACAAAACAAAGCAAGAAAACAACAAGAGGATCAGGTAATGTGGTTATACACACAGATGCATGTTATGTTGCCTGAATCTGTCTATTAAACTGCTTTTATATCTGTTTTACAGCTTGCTGAACTCGAGCAGATTTTAAGTAATTTAGAAGAGGAAGCTAAAGATCGAAAGTCACAGTTAGAACAGGTATTGGCTATGTATATTATTTTATTTTTCAGTCGTATTCCTCAATAATAGTCATTTGTAATTCTACCTGTATTTTCATGTGCAGGACAACACAACACTCAAGATTCATGAGATCAACACAGAGAGATTACAGAAAAACCTGCAGGCAGCTAAAGAAGAGCATGCAATGCTGCTCGAGAGTAAAGCACAGGTGAGATTTGTGTTTGTGTGTTTAATTTGGAGCGAAAAAATTGATATATTTTTAAGCTTTAACATAACTGTTATACAAGACGTTTCATGGCTTACATTTACAATGAGTGTATGAATGGCCATCATCACCACTACAGCTGGTGCAAGAAGCCGAGGGCTGGGGTGAACGTCTCTGTGAGCTGGAGGAGGAGATGAAAATGTGTGAAAGATCTCATTCTGGCATGCTGGAGGACTGCACTAATAAAGACGAACGCATCAAGGTAAAAACACATTGACACCAGAATAGTAGTCGACTAGTATGGGTTTGTCAAGTACATTTGCTACTTACGCTACCGTATATACACTACTGTTCAAAAGTTTGGAGTTGGTAAGATTTTTTTAACAATGTTTTCAAAAGAAATTGGTTCGAAAGTTTTTACTGTTTTCTATTTTAATATATTTTAAGATAATTTATTCCAGTGACGGTAAAGTTAAATATTCAGCATCATTGCTCCAGTCTTCAGTGTCACACGATCCTTCAGGAATCATTCTAATATGATGATTTGCTGCTCAAGAAACATCTATTATTTGGGATGCACCGAAATGAAAATGGGCCGAAACTGAAATTTTAAGATGCACTTGCCCAAAAACCCAAACCGAAAATTAATAATAAATGAATTAATCAAACCTGTTTTATTATTAAACACTCAGATAGTTACCCAAACAAGGTCAGTAAGATATATATATTTGTGTGTGTGTGTGGAAATTATGTAATAGAGCTACATGATTAATTGTTAAAAGATCACAATCTCGGTTCAAACACTCACACAATCTTATTCCTAAATGACAACGATTTCTTATTTCTTTTAAACCTTTGACAAGTACGATCACAGCGAAACATAAATCTTGGTTGGCGATGCTCCTCGTCCAGAGAGAGCAGTTGTCATGGATACAGGGCTCCAGACCAGCATTTGAGAGCAGTTGCACCTGTGCCACTAAGTTCTACAGATGGTGGTGCCAGCACCTGATTTGGTGGTGCTGGGGGGATTTTTAATCATGAACTTAATAAATTTGATTAATTTATATTATTTATAAATCAATTACTATTGTTTTGCATTAATAAGTACATTCACTAATATTGCATGTTTGTTTATTGAAAATTGAACTGAGCTGCAATTGAGATGCAGATAAAATGGACTGTTATTAACAACAGTATTGTACAAAAACCTATGTAAATATTCTTCTATTAAATATACGATTGTTCTGTAGTATGATATTGAACTGATTGACAGCTTCAGTAATTATAAAGGAGGAGCACACATTACCTGCTTTCTATGTAGTTTAGTCACAATTTGAGACTTTGTGACTTCCCACTTTTTAAAGTCAATAAGTGCTCCTCTGTCACCATCTTCTGGTTATACCATGGTAATTTCATCTTTCATGGTATTTTTTTTTTTTTTTTTTTTTTAAAGGTGTTTGTTTGCCACAAAGTATTAGTTTTCCTATCTTTAAACTTTTAGTTTTACATATCATTACATTAAAAAGAACACTCAAATTGTATATTTAAAGTGCTGAAAAAAGTGTGAAGCACTTGAAAGTCCTTGAAATGTGCTTGAATTTCACTTACAGGTATTATGAACCCTGAGATGAACAAACATTTGACTATTTCTGCCACAATACCATGGTTACAGTTATTATTGCTGGTGAATGTTTGTGGATTGAAAAGCCTTCTATAACTTGTGCGTTTATGGCACAGTTTCTCCTGGTTTCCATGTCAGTGCTGTTTGATCTGATACGGTTTATAGCAGAGAATTCTGGGCCAAATTTGAATGCTGGGCTTTTATCAGTTGAGAAATAAGGTTGTGGCACCAGTGCGACCACTAACAAAATGTAGTCGGACCGGCAGAAAAAAAAGGTCGGAAAATTTCTTTCACCGTTTTTTCAACCACACGGTGTCTCATATATCGTGTCTCACTGATACATTGGTCTGTCCACTCAATCTTGTACCCAAAACTGCATTTCTAAAATTCGGTTTTTCTTTTTCTTTTCTTATATCAGTCCCTGACAGAGTGCCTTTTGAAGATGAGAGATTGGGATTCTGAGGACGAGAGCAGCACTAATACAGCTGGAACTGAGAATGGAGACAGCTCAGGTGGGAATATTGTTAGTCTGTTTTTAAGTCAAGTCTTGAAGTATAGTCTCATGAATTTTGTTATGCTTGCAGAGTCCCATAAGAAGCAAAAAGTTCAGAAACTCATTGAAGCAGCCAAGGTATTCCTACTTACATCCTGGTTGTCTCAAACACAGTGAACCACCTAGATGGCACATATGACTGCCAAACATGTCTAGGATGGCAACTCATTTGGTTTTGAAACGCAACCCTTATTTGTCAGATTAAATAAATAATGCCTGTCTACATCCATAATACTATTTGAAATGCTATAAATAAGTGAGTCCTTCTTTTTGTCACAGATGAGTGCAGACTTAAAGTCCATGGAGGAGGACAAAAACAGGGTGTTCGCCAAACTTGCAGATGAAATGAAAGCCAAAGAAGATCTCCAAGGTAAACCGTTTGGGTCCACAAAAATTCAAACAGGTTTTAAGATGCATTAAACTTTTAATTTGATATATTATTTTGTTGTTTTTGTATGTTTTTTTTGTTTATTATTTTTGTTGATTGGTAAGATTTTTAGGCACCGTATTATTTTGTTCCCGATTAATTTGTATTCTTATCTTGCATCAAATTCAAAATTATTTATAAAGCACATTTAAGAAAACTAGTGTTTGCCAGTGCTGTACAATACAGGGTCACAATAAATCAAGTGAAACGCATAAAACACACCATTTAACAGCTCTCATACTGTGTTTAACACCATAGGATAAATATGATTCCATAGTTTTTACTCTCGGAAAGGCCAAAAAATGGTTTGGCAGATCTTTCCTACACGTTTTATAGATTGATTTGGTTTAGCCTGATTATATCAAACACTATCATTTAGACTCTAAATGAAGACTAGACTTGTTTTCTTGTTTCTCTGTATTCTTAGAGGGGATCAAACAACTTGAGGAGCAGAAGGAAGTGTTGAAGTCAGAGAGTGCCAACTATTCTAGTGAAAGCCATAAACTCCAACAGAAACTCCAGATCATGACAGAGATGTACCAGGAGAATGAACTCAAACTGCACAGGTTTGGACCAGAGCACAGAAGCTGCATCTCATAATCCACTCATGTCTTTGCACTTTGCAGTCTTTTTTTCATTGGAAATGAAAAAACTAATGACAATAATTAAATTATTTCTTAAACTCTGGTCAGGTTGTTGACAGTGGAGGAGAAGGAGCGCTCGCAGAAGGAGGAGAAGCTCAACAAGGCAGGCAAAAAGATCAGTCTCGCTGCAGAGGGGCTCCTCACTTATAGGTGAGAGCAACTTTCTCAGCACATATGAGGAAGTCGCGTCAAGTATGTTTGAGTATGTGTTAAAATAAAAGGAAATGTGCTGTGAGAAAGGCAGGAAACATAATGCAAGATGGATGTTCACCACAACGGGAAGTTTACATTATAGTCTCTCACTATGTTTAAATAGACAACGAGCCAAAGACCTAGAGGAGGAACTGGACCGGACTTCACAGGCTTATAAGAATCAGGTGACACGCTTAAAATTCTTTACATATTTACTGCCTCTGTCCATGATTTATATATTTACACACACATATTAGGTGATTTTAATCGCTCTCAACAACCCTAATAAGTGTATATGTAAAAAAAAAAAATATATATATATATATATATATATATATATATATATATATTAGCATAATATGATCATTTAAAACGATATATATATATATATACACACTATATATATATATATATATATATATATATATATATATATTTATATATACAATTATTCTTTAAAAATATGAAATATTTTTTATATAATTTATATTATAAATAAATATTTATTATACAAATATCTTTACTACAAATTAGACTCAAATCTTAATGTTCAAAACCTGACCAATTTATAATGTCCTGTTGTTGTTTTTTTTGTAATATTTATTATGTACATTTTTCTTTTTTCTACTAGATTACGTCTCATGAGAAAAAGGCTCATGATAACTGGGTAAGTTGTTTCAGAGCACTTAATTTTGATCTATGTCAGTCGCTTACAGATGTATTTCGTGTCTGATACTCTCTGTATTCTGTCTGTGTTCCAGCTAGCCGCAAGGGCCGCGGATCGAGACCTGGCTGATGTCAAGAGAGAAAACGCTCATCTCCGCCAGAAGTGAGATTGGCTAGAGAGTAATTTACTTTAGTGTTTTCTATACATGAGAAGCAGCATTTATTCATACATATGAATGTGTTTACAATTACAGGCTGACTGATGCCCAATTTAAAGTCGATATTCTTGATAAGGATATACGAGAAGGCAGACCTTTATTTCGAGGTCAGATTCTCTGCATTTCCCGTGCATAGTACATGTCTCTCTATGTTTAAAATGGTATTAAACGTGAGATTCATATCCCCCCCATGTCAAAGATGAAAGATCTCCATATGGACCCTCTCCTCTTGGCCGACCATCCTCAGAAACACGGGCCTTCCTGTCCCCTCCTACACTAATGGACGGCCCCCCTCGACTCTCACCTCAGTTTGTTATGGGTCCAGGCAGAGGTGATATACCCTTCATTTTAAATTCTGGGAAATGTCTGTCTGTGATTTATTCATTCTCAGTCTTAGCTGTGTGTGTGTTTGTTTGTATCACATGCATGAATCCTATTCAGTTCCCATAAAATCTAGTTGACATGTTTGCATTAAGGGTAATGGGTCGGATTTCTCACGGTTTGGTAAATGCTTGATGCGTGGCTATTTCTGTAAATTCTGCTTCATCATCAGCACAATTGATATATCCAGTACCATCTTTACAACTGCTCAAGTGAAGTTTTTTTTAATCCTCTTTAGGTTATTTATTGCATATCAATAATAATTAAACACCTGAGATTTACCAGTGCCATTTTTTTACGGTACCAAACGCACACTAAACCGTGGGCAACAAACCATTCCCCACGTTTACATATAGTCGAGTCTCTTCATGTTTTATTACCTCGTTAATATTTTGTTGGTTGTCTCCCTTTCCTCCCTTTTCCATTCTTAACTTCCTCAAATATTTGTTTGTGCTGTCTCTCCACTCCATTCATCTTCCTTCACTCTCACTGTCACATAATCAGCATCCCGAGGCATGGTAGAGCCCCCTAGTGGTGGGCCAGACTTTGAGCGGAGTGGCCCTCACTCTGATAGTGGCTCACTGTCTCCCTCCTGGGACAGGGAACGCAGGGGCCCTCCCGGCCCTCCAGGTACAGTGATGTTCCCACTGCTCAGGAGGAAATACTTCTCTAGCTCTCAAAAGTCAAGAACCACATTAACATAAGTTCTCATTTCTACATATCGGTATTCAGCAGCTTTCTCCACACTGAGGTTAGCCAATCATAACAGGTCACCTACATGCATAGTCTTAAAGATACAGGATAGCAAAAAGCGCCTGTTTATTTATGACAATCAGAGAGAGGGAGGAAATGGTTGTGTGAAACTAGACTATAATGCAAGACATTTTTACTAATATTATAAATTGCATTGAAATTGTGGTAACACTTTACAACAAGGTTCATTAATTAACATTAGTTAACTACATAAGTTAACATGAACTAATAATGAGTTAATATTCATTTCAACATTTATTAAAACATTATTAAAATCAAATGTTAATGTTTGTTAACATTAGTTAATGCACTGTGAACCAACATATGAACGACTGTATTTTTATTTGAACAAAGATTAATAAATTCCGTAACAAATGGTTTGTTCATTGTTAGTTCATGTAAAGTGTTACCGAAATTGAATTGAAAAAATAAATGCTTAAAAAAAATGTAGAGCCTCATTTCAGTGTCAGTTTGCTATTTATTTATGAATACCGATTATTGAACTGTCAATAATTGAGCCAACTGTGTGAAGTGAGGCTCATATGAAGGGGTTTCTGTTACTGATAGTCAAACTCAGTTATTCAGAGGTCACTGAGAAGCGCTGACTCAGCCGCACAGCTCATTGAAGAGTCGCAGAACTGGGCCTTCTTTGTTCTAGACGTTTCTGCGTTTTTGGCCAGTGCGTCAGGCTTTGTCCCACTGCCCCCTCCAGTGAGCCGCTCCTCACTGCTGTCGCTTCAGCGCAGTCATTAGTTATTTCATACTGCAGGCGTGAAGAGCACATGACATCAATGTATGTTTTTTAATATCATTCTTATCATCATGGCCAAACCTACAGTGGTGGTTTTACATTGTGTAGTGCATCATTACCATCACATCCTCTGTGTTCAACAGCCAATTATTTTTAATGTATAATAACTTGTTTTTAGTTGTAATGCGGGGACCACTTTTTTTACTTTTCTTTTTTTACAGTGGCCTTGTTACACGTTGCAGTTACAATAGTAATAATTATTATAAATTGTGCATAATTACATGCAACTAACCTTAATTCTAATCCTAACCATATAGTTAATTATTATTACACATTACTTAAATGTATAATTACACTGTAACACGGACACCTTAAAATAAAGTGTAACCGTAATGTGCAATGTATTTGTAGGTTTGTAGTGTTTAGTTATATATATATATATTTATTATTATATTATTAATGAACTAAATTAATGTATTTTTTAAATCTGTTTATAATGTTTAGGTCACCCTCTCCCAGATCCAGGTTTGGGATATAGAAGGCCTCCTCCAGGTCTGTATCCTATGGGTCCTTTGCCTCCTAGATATCCGTACTTGGGTGACAAATCGGGTGAGCGTTTCCATGTGACCTCTTCTACAATATGTTTGACTTCTCTGCTTCTCTTAAAGGTCAACTGTAACTGTATAATTATAAATAGCCCATATGACTGTTATATACAAGCCTGAGATAATAAATAATAGGAAAAAACTGAGCTCCATATTCCCATGGTAATTCAAGTACCATTATTGGCAGGAACTGTTGTTTCTGAAGAAACGTGCTGACTTGTTTTTATGTGGCTTGTGTAATGGCATTATCAAAGCATGAATGAACATGTTTTTTTCAACAATCCCCAAGAATTAAATGAAAATGTAATATTGAGACTTTGGCTCACAGATATTTAAAATATCTATTCTCTCTGCTTTGTTTTTTTTTTCTTTCAGATCCGTCATTTTTAAGAAACAGCTCATCTGTCAGTGAGAATGAGAGCAGAGACGTGAGTAAACCTCGCTGTACTTAATCTCTCGATGGAGTTTTTGGATACAGCCATAACTGAGATGTGTCCTCTCACAGGGTCCTCACACGATGCCTGGTGACATGAGATTGCCCCCGGATCCAGATTCAAGAATGGGACCTCCTCCTGGTCCCCCGTTAATGGGAATACCTCCACCGATGGACCCACGTTTCCCTCACAGGGGCCCTTATATACCTCCGGAGTTCTTTCCCCCTCGTGGGCCTGGAGTTCCCCCCATAGGCAGTAAGTTCACTTCTTCCACTTGTGTAGGTGGACATTTTTGATGAAATGCCAGATTGAAGACAGTTTAAGTGCATTTGAAGCAAATTTAGCTTCTGAAATGTGAGGGTTTTTTTTTTTTATGCAAATGAAAGGCATATTTATTAGGAAATAAGTTAGATTTGAAAAAAAAATATATAAATAAATAAATTGAATAAATGATTTGATTTGATGAGTTGGTTATTATAGGTTAATATTGTTTAGTAAATCTTATATTATTTTTAGTAATTTATTATTACTTATTATTTGACACTGTCCTAGTTCAAATCGATCAATAATTACTATTATAATCGATCAAATTACTATTATACTTTTAGCTCAGTATAACTAACATATGTGTGTGTGTGTGTGTACAAAAGGCTGCATCTTTTTTTTTAAGTCTGATTATTTGGCAGTGGACATATTGATCATTATTATTAGACTTTGATTTTTGCCATTTGATTTATTACAATTTCGGACTCAGCTACTTGGATTTAAAGGGGTGATGAACTGAGAAACTGAGGTTTCAAAACAATTTCCCCCAAGTGCACCGACGAGTGAGTTGAAGCTCATTATAATATGCAAAACTGTTATCCACTCACAGCAGTGGGCGTTTATTTATTTAGTTCCAGTGCGAGATGCCCATTAAAAACCAAGCGTTTCTGAGCTAGGCTCAAAACTAGGGTATAAAATAGCCTATAGTTATTCATTTTGATGTTTTTGAATGCAAAAACCAAGCGAACGTCATAAGTTGATCTCAGACAACAATATAATAAAACTTAAAGAGCCAGTTTATGACCCCTTTAAATTATTTGTAGACTGTCTTGGTACAAACTGGTAACCTTTAGTACCATTTCCTTTAGTGCGAGGGCCACTTCCCCCAGGAATGTTTCCCAGAGCTCCAATGCAGCTCCCTCAACATATGGGCTATCTTCCACCACGACATCTGTGTGACAGTTTCCCCCCTGGACCGCCTCCCAGACCCTCCCCACCAGGCAGCGAGCAGCCGCCCAACCAGTCGCCCTCTCCTCATGATGTCATCTGATCTTCCCATCTCGCGCTCTCTTCCTCCCCTGCAGACTGCTGTTTTCAGCTTCCTGTTGTTGTGCTCAGGGGGTGTTTCCTTTGATATGTAACCACAGTAGCCTTGTGGTTATCTATTTTGTCTTAGTTGAAGCTTTTTTGAAAGAGCAAGTATGGCAAAAGATACAGCACATACCACTGGTTATTTTACAAAGAGGAAGTTGATGTGTGTGTTTCAGGGACAGTGTAAGTGTGCAGCCTTTCTGAACCTGTAGGTAAAGTGTAAAAAAAAGTCAATGAGACTGCCTTATAGGATTATAGGTGCTCAGGATTGTAATGTTATTATGATTCGTTTTTAAATTGAAGGTAGTTGATGAAAAGCCCTCATATTTGTCAGACTGTATATATAGAAAGTGTACTAAGTATATATTGTGAATAGGATGTTGTTGAAACCCAGACTTTGGTAACTAACTTGACAAATCCAACAACTTAGTCCAGAAAACCGTCCATGTAGCATATATATATATATATTTAAGTTTCCTCAAATAACAATACATGCCTTAAAAAAATACATGGTCTCATGAAATCTTGTACATTAATAATAAAGATGTCATTGGATTACTTTCAGTTTTCTGTGCTAAGATATAAAGCTAACACTTCATGGTTCCCACAATCATGAAGAACTTGGAAATATCCAGGAAGTTAAAAAGTGTGATTTCCAGAAAGAATACACAAGTATTAAAGTGCTGGTCATTCTGATAATAGTTTTCTTATATCTGATAATTGGCATATATATATATATATTCTAAGTGATTTTATCACAACAATGTACCGTATGAAAAATGGACATTGTGATTTGCTAAAGATTTATTTAAGTGTAAAGATTAACTAAAGTGTACAAAGTTAATGGTGTTTGGAATTGAATACCTAAATATATACAATTGCAGCATTTTAATGCTGCACAATTACACTTTCTAACCATAATCATATATGCTTGTTTTGTAGGAATAAACTAATGTGGTGATTTAGGAAATACCGAACAAGTTTTTGATTTTGTTACAGCCACTCAACACTCACCTTGGTTTTATGTGCTTTACTGAGCTCAAGTACAATGTGTTTGGAACATGTTTTAGTACACATTTTAAGTAAGCTTAATTAAAACATGAAACTGATAATCAATATCACACTGACATATCATCATGTGTCCATAATTTCCAGATTGGGATAAGCTTTTGGAGAGATTGCTATAATGAACATGGCTCTGAAATATTTAAACCAGTAGAATTTGCAGGTTTATACATTTTCATTCAGTCTCCCTGATTGTGAAGAATTAAGAAAAAAAAAAGAATGCATTAATCTGTATGAATACAGAGGAACAAGATTGATTTTTGTATGCTTTTATTTTACAGATTAAAAGAAAATGCATTCGTTCAACATTAATTCAAATCAACATTCGGCTGGTTTACCCAATATCTGTCAGTTAAGTTTTTCAAAGGTTTTTCTTGTTTATCGTGGAACCTCGAGATCACTTTTTCTCATTAAAATCTTCCCACCTGGCATGTTCACACCTGTGCCAGAGTACTTCCTGTTTGCAGATGTACATATAAAATCCAATGCTATGTGCTCACCGGAGACAAATAGTAGACAGAACACACCTGCCCAAATATTAAACATTTAAGATGGTAAAACCATTTTTGCAAAACAACGACACTTATAAACTTTTTATTCAATGTTCATAAATAGAACCCGGACATGTGTTGCATAAAAGTATATACGTTGGTATATATACGCATATGCAGGTTTATGTTATCTTTTTTAACTCCCCATTAAGTTTATAAGTTAGCAGTGTGGTCTTAGCACTGCTGGTGTCCCAAGATGGCCAATTCTTTATTGCAAACTGTCCTGATTTTATACAAATGCACAACATTCGTACCACTTATAACTGGGGCCTTCTGGCCAGTCTCATAGAGACCATGTCTGTAACCCACGGTCGCCCTTGAAACTGAGTTGGCTTCCGAAGAATCAAGATCTTAAAACAATAATAATAATAATAATAATAACAATAATAAGGCCAAGTATCATTGCAAGTTAGGTTATTTCCATTTGAGTGACAGAAGGAGAAAAAGAAAAGCGCAAAATAAAAGAAAAACTAAGTTAAGAGCCATTGGATCGTATGCATTCCGTTTGCATAGTTTGTGACTTCGCCTTTAACGCAAGCCAACCAGAGAGAGAAAGAGAGGCCCGCGTCGAGCTCGAGATCTGACCTGCAGTGGAAACATGGTAACGGTTTGTTTTACCAAAGGCTGGCGTGAGGTTTATAATCAGTATCGGGAAAAAGCTGTAAAACACTGACCGTCTCAGATGGGGTCATAGCAGCCCTCTTTCTCTTTACTACGAGATTGTGAAATGCATATAACGTTTGTGAAAGTAAAAACGCAAACAAAACAAACACTGGGATCCAACTGAGTTGTAACAACCGACTGGTCGAATCGATCATGAATAAAAACCTACGCGCGCTCTCAAATGGCTCAAGAATTTCATCGTAGGACCAGTCGAACGCTGATTCCAGGATCCCGCCCCTGCCCTAAACTAAACAGAAAAGAATAATAAAAAATAAAAAAAATCATCATTTCATGCAGACATTTGGCCATTTTAATTTGTTTTTAACTCCCCAGTGGAATGTTCCTAACACGTCTCATAGCAGCTTATAGGTCTGATAGAACCAACCTTGATTTTCAATAGTTAAATTACATTCACTCTTCACAGTGAAACAGGTGCATTTTAAGAGAGATCTAACGTATGTTGACCAAAGCCACAGCACAGCTGTGGACCACCACCCAAGTCCGACCTCCCCTCCCTCCGTTAGTACATTTATCTAATAGTAGTTGTCATAATACGATAGTAGTAGCACATCTCGGCCCATCAGCCATTGGCCCTGCCCTCTGCCAGCATGTGGGCAAAAAAGTAAAAGAGTCGTATCACCGTTATCTTTGGCAGCTGGCGCAGTTGATGCGCTGACAGAAGTTAAATCCAGTGACTTTGTTGAGAAGATTCTTCATTAATGGAAACTTTCATGGTGAGAGGCCTGAGCTATTGGACTCTTGTTTGTTTCCTCCACACGTCTAACAGTAACCCTGAGAATGGCTGTTTCCTGTTCACTGCCGAGGAAGTGGTACGTTTTTGTACTGAACACACACCTCCTTCTCTGATGTATGCACTTTTTGAACGCTTTTTTTACACGACACACTTACACGCACACGCAGACAGAAAGATTGCGAAACGAGACGCAAACAAGAAAACACTGGCGGTTTTAAATATGCTATGTCTTGGTAAAGGTTCGTAGACTTGGTCGACCAGGGACGTACGAATGACATGGGTTTGAAATGAAAGCTATTCTGGGTTTTAGGCACGGTATGAATGCTTTAGCAGTTTGTAACGCGTCATCCGCCGTCATTCTCCGCCAACTAAAGTCCTTGTACAACAAACAAGCTCACACTTATTGAAATCGTTTTTTTTGGTGCTGTACTAAGAACTTTTTGAAAAAACTAAAACAAAAACACACAGATTCCCACTACTAGCATACGTTTAAGAGCATTCCAACATAATCATTACAGAATGTTTTTGGCACCTATGTCAACGCACCTGAAAACAACATATTTAATCCGTGGTTTGTTCAAAAAGGGAGCGAATTGAACAGATTGTAATCCACAAATGACTTTTCACAAGACCCTTTTTGCGTTCTGTGCCACCAACCACGGAAAGCTGCCGTTTTCACCAATGTCGACATGGGTACCACAATAGGTTGTAAACTTGTCAACAATTAGTCAAGCTGGATCTCTTTAAATCAACCCTACGAACAGGCCTTCGTGTGCCAAGAGTGGTTCGACCTCATTGGTTAACTGCTTCAAATCTTTTTTGGACCACACACATTACAAATCCTGACAAGATCTAGGTCACCGCTCACTTGATAAGCTTGCATATAAAGATCGTTTTCACGCTGCGAAGGTTTGCTTTGGCTGTTTGTTTTTGTCATAAGCGCGGATCTTCCAGGAAGATTTGGGCGATGGCTTCCATTTCAAACCTGGTTTGGCTTGGGTAGTTGATACCGCCAAATAACAGGAAGTTCTGAGGCCTGACAGAGTAACAGTTAGCGAGGCAACTTAACGGTTTTAAAAAGTACTCCACTCTTCGACGATTCGCTTCGTTGTTAGAGCACGAGAAAATAAAGATATGCTCAGGAAAGAGGGGGATTCTGCAGAGCAAAAAACGCTGCCGCTTTCAAGAAGGCTTTAGTTTGACATTCACTTATTTCAGCTTTACAAGCAACCACGATCTCCCTCGACTGATTTTAAAATAAAGGAGCGAATAGACGATATATGTAAAAGCAAAAAACACACAGACCTTCAAATGCTAAGCTAGGGAAATTAAACAGGTAGAAAAAATAAAAACCAGCGACTTCTAAAGCGCATTCTTTTGGAAGAGCTCTCTTTCCTCCAAAAAACACTACAAAATCTTGCCCGTCGAGCACACCAACCATTTGAACGAAGCTTCAACAAAAGCTTTCTGGAAAAGTACCGCAAGTGCAGGAATCCTGAGATATGGAACAAGCAAACGTCTGTCTCCCGCCATCTAACGTTTTACAGATGAAATACCACGGCCCGGATTCAATCCGTTCGGAGCGCGTTCGCCCTCGACAACGATTCGATGAGGATTTCGCACTTCGGTTGGGGAATTGCGGCGACGTTAACGCTGAACGGACCGAGTCCGAGGCCAAAAACACATTAATTATGAAGAAGAAAGGGGGAGTTCAAGGCAACTGTGACTCGAGAAGAACTATTATCAACTGATTGTTATCACTCTTACCAAAATATCATAACCATCCTCTTCATCTTCCTGGTCATATAATTCTTGCCTACCTGAGACAGACGGAAAGGACTTACAACGAAAACACACGTAGGAAAAAAAGAAAAGAACGAAACACCTATGGCTGGGCCCAGATATTGTGCTGCAGGGCGGTCAGCATGCAGGTGTCATACACCAGACTGAAAACCTCTACGATTGGTTTCACCAGCAGAGGTGCGTCTACTTCCAGGTTGAGAAAAACCAGCGGGATCCGCGTCCCGAACACGTTGTTTCCACCAATCCTCGTTTCTGAATAACAATTACATAGTGATGTAGAACGAAGAGGAAGGTTTGTAATTGTGGATCAGCCGTGTCCCTTGGCTGGAAGACTAATCTCCCTATAAAAAGGTCAACGTGAACATGGGATTTCGTCGTTGCAGAAGCCAAGAAGGATCAACTGATAGTTTGAGGTAACTCCACACTTTCTAAGGGGAAACCAACAAACAGACAAAGCGAGAGAATGAACAGCTCACTGTACAACTTTTAAGCTAGCTGTATAAAAGTCCATCTCTACCATTCACTCAATTAGCTACTAAACCAATACCCAACTATACTTTCCTAGTAATAAGCAGGATATATAGATATAGATATAAATATAGAGCTAATACTGATTAAACACAGCACATATAAAGGATTAAATTCACACTACAAGAAAAAACAAAAACAAATCAAAAAGAAAGGAAAGAAATAAAACAATATGTAAAATGAGAAGGGCCCATTGAGTGAAAGATCACCAAGCACAGGGTTAGAGAGGGCGTTTGGCGAGTCTACATGCCCGCGCTGAAACTCTGCATCTCGCGGTGGAAGTGCTGAGTGGGCTCGTTCAGGACCATGCTGTTGTCCATTGAGGGATGCCAGACGCGGCCCAGGCCCAGGGACACCTCCTTGACTAGATTGTGGACGGGATCTCCCTCGATGTACACCGACTGGTCCGGGTCAAAGTCGATGCTCTCTTCGGACACCTCCAGGACTTTGAGGTTGGACCCACGCAGGCGAGAGATGGCCACGAGGTTGTGGGACCACACGGTGTAGCCTGCAAAGCAAGAAAAATGACTTGTGCATGGTAAAAACGGAAAACCAAAGGAATTATTTGATTACTCGGTTAAAAAAAAAAAGTATATGGTTTAACAATGTCAAAATGGCTTTTTGAATTTACACTTTTGAATTTTTGAAGTTAAGTTATTTCAATTTAAATATTTTGAGTAGTAGAGTCTGTGAAGTCTGTGATTTTGAGTAAATGGAAAAGAAAGACCCATTTATAATTGACATTTAGTTATGTTGTACTATTAAAAGACTGTCTGCAACCAGCACAGATTCAGAACAAGTAGAAAGATACTTGTCACTGCACAGGCATAAGCAGAGCTTTTGCTCAATGAATCATGCATCATAATCTTTGTACATACAGCCATCACAACTCACCATAAGCTCTAATCTTCAGCACAATGGAAACCATAAAAACTTCAACAGAACAGAACATTACACTTTAACAGGTCTTTCCCTTCACTCAAAAACACATAAAATAACACTTCATTTCAACATTTACTCATTTACTGATCCAGCCATATGCAAAAGCATGCTGGGAACTAAAAATCCTCCACACAATTTTAGTTAATCCAACAAAAATCATTCATGTATTCCCAACACAAATGGATTGAGCAAACTCCAATTTTAAATATATGCAAGTTGATTGAACACAAATGAAATAAGTTCAGCAAAAATCATTTTCAAGTCAACATTCAAAAACAATATTCCCCCATGTCAAATATTTATTATTAACACTGCAAATCTAGTATTTAGATTAATGAATGAATACATTAAGCATGATTTCTAGAATCAAAAATTATTTTTAACTGCATATATTGAACTGTCACCACATTCAAACAGAAAATCTGACATAGTTGATGGCTAACAGTGTTGCTTGCGTAGCACACTTTAAATCCAGGAGCCATTTTGTTTTACTGCTATTGTTGGCTGCTAACCCATCACCCATTTAAGAGGGGGGAAATCATCTAAAAACATTGATGTTATGAAGCTGACATATATTATAGAAAATTTGGAGGAGATCTAGACAGGTTATTAAATAGAAATACAAAAATGCCACATAATAAATTATTTTAGAAATATAGCCTAAACAGATTACATATTAAATAAATCACCTGTCATATCTAATTTTACTTAGTCATAATACAGACTACAAATGTAACAGGATACATGGGGCATAAATATATTTTATGGAATTTTCTTGATAATCATCTATAAATGTGTATATGCATATGAAATTCTATGTATTATTTTACATTATTATGATTATAATGCTTTTTATTATTATATTTTAAAAGTTCATTTGGATGGAATGTCATTAGGCTTTTTGTTAATGCTTTGGAAGGGTTTTAAAAAATAATATATATAAAAATAAAAAATAAAAGATTAAAGACAAATGACTTCCCAAATATTCAGGAATCAGTGGATTGTCAAAGGCAAGTGAAAAAGTTTAAAAATGTCCACTTACCATGGATGATCAAGACAGCGAGGTGCACACAGCGCCAGGCGAGGAGAACCAGCGGGTCCTCATTGCGGTTGACGCTGAGGTCTGGGAATCCGGCGTCGTCCCTCATCAAGATGAAGTGGCTGAGGGTTCTGTGGTACTGCTGCGAGATGAGCTCCACGACCCCATCCGTCACCAGAGTGCTGTAGCTGTCCAGGTGGATGCGCTCCAGGGGCACGCTGGGCTTCAGCACACGCAGAAGGTCCTGGCTGCACACATCCATCGCCATGACGTAGACGCGCAGGTTCGTGCTGCGACGGACCAGGGCTTTCCAGTCCTCCTCGGCGGCGGTGCCACCCAAAGGCTTGACATCCAAAGCGGCGCCGTTGAGAAGGAGAGACAGGCGGTGGAGGGGCGCTCGGTCACCGCAGGCCAGGAGGCGGCACATGTCCGAGGTGAAGTCGCAGAAGTCTAGCGACAGAGACCGCAGGTGAGCGAGCCTTTCCAGTTCCACTGTGGAAATCAGGCTGGGCAGCTGGTTGTCGATCAGACTGAGGTGCTCGAGGGAGCTGGTGCTGGCGTTGGAGAGAGAGGCCAGAGAGCAAGGGGTCACCACACAGAGCATGAACGCAGATGACAACCACTTCATCTGCCTGCTGTTGGACAGGATCTCTTCAAAGAGCAGCTGGATCCTACAACAGTTTATATACATGGTTAGAAATCATCATTTTTTAAAGGAGGATCGATTCAAAGGCAGCACAATTTGACGAAAACATTCACTACCATTTACAGGTTATTAATAATAATAATAATAATAATAATAATAAAGATTCAGTAATAATGATGCATTAAATTGATCAGAAAAAAAAACCAAATGCTGTCCTTTCAAAAAATTTTCAGCAATGTATCCTGGAGAAAAAAATAATATTAAGCAGCACTTGTAAACTTGTAAGCACCACATTGGTAATAACACTAATAAGAAATGTTTCTAGAGCACCGTTAGAATGATTTCTGAAGGATCATGCGACAAAATTCTGCTTTTGCCATCACAGGGATATAAGAAAATAGCTATTTTAAATTGTAATAATATTTCACAGTATTTTAATCAAATAAATGCAGCATTGGTGACCATTGCGGACTTGTGAAAATAAATCTTACAGACTTTCCCAAACTTTTCATTGGTAGTCCAATTAAACGTGTGCAATTTGTGTTACTCACTAGTGTCAGAAAACTAAACACTCTCTGAATTAAACATACAATGTAGAAAGGTTATGCATCAAACACATTTTTTTTTACATTTCCATTCATACTATTTTAAAAAGGTCATGAATTGAGAAATCTAATTGTCCTTGATATTTTGACATTAGAGGTTATTGAAGCATAAAAATATCACGCAAGTCTCAGAACTCAAAACTTACTCAATCCAAAAACAGCATTTATTGAAACCAAGCTTCAAAAACAATTCGTTCTACATTTTGTCAAATTATAAAGTAATAGTGCGACGAAAAACCGTCTCTGCACTGCAGAAGATCAACGCCTACTTCTACATTCATTGCCTCTTTAGCCCCAGCGTGTCATGTAGTAGTAAAAACAAGAGAGAAGCAAACACAGGATTACTCCAGCAACAAAACCATAGAGACGCCTCTGAGGATTACAAGACATTTTGAGGTGGCAAGTTGAATGAAAAAACAAAAAAGCTTTTCAAGCTTTTCAGAGAGACTGAAAATAAGATGATGCAGAGAAGACTACATTAGATCCGACAGTAGTGTCACAACATACAAGGGGGAGTAAAAGTGTTTTATCATGCGTCACTACTGCTTTGCTTGTTACAGATAGATGGATATATACTGAGTATTTATATTAAATATTGAGTATTTATACCGTAGTGCCACAGAAAAACTGAAAATAGTTGATTGTTCTTTCCTTCATCATTAACGCATTGGATTACCGGACATGGAAAAAAAATGCTGCTTTTGTTATTGTTTTATTGAAGACATTCGCACTCGCAGTAATCCTTAATAAAAGCTTCAGTGAGCGACATCTTTTTTGTCAATAGTGAGACATTACAACACACTTAATTTTATTTAAAACACGACGCTGCAAATGACAATGTATACGTTTATCACATTAACGAAATGGATTAACGATAAATAGCTTATAAGAAGGACAACGAACAATTGCAAATTCATTCAAAACAACGTAAGGTATCCTGTCAACTTTAACGCCGTACTTTAAGTCTTGCTTTTGGAAAATAAAGTTTAAGCATAATATAAATGTTTCAACAATTCATGTAAAGAGATTTTTCAACATCGGAAGTTTTCAAAACAATTCCAGACGTGTAATGCTGGGGACAATGAAAATTATTTTAAAATGCAATACTGTTACCCAATCATAGCAGTGGGCGTTTACTTCCAAGTCCTGAATGCAGCACGCCCATCAAAACAGCGTGTTTGAAAAAGAGGGTCAAAAACAACAAAAAACAGGAGAGAAAATAGCTTATTACTTCTAAATTAGGATATTTTTTTTCCATGTACCTCAGATAACATTTTTGTTTTAATGAAATGCAGTTCATGACCCCTTTAAATAGCAGGCAGTGAACAGTATACACACTGTGCAGTACGCTACTATTCTGACTGACTGTCGTACCTACAACTAACAAGATGGTCAGATTTGCAAAGCCAGCATGTAATCAGAGTAAAAGGAAGTTTTAAAACATACTCTTTCATCTTCTTGCCCCCTTGGTCGACCTGGCTGAGAAAAGAGCTGTCCAGAATCCCGTCATCCTGAAGAATGCATGTGTCCCCGTAGAGACTCAGCTTCTGGAGATTTCTGGAGGGTAAAAAAAAAGTGGAATTTTCAGCTTTATGTCTTGCCAATGTAAACAGGATACAGTATGTGACTAGAATTATTTTCCTATTTGATAACAGTGTATAGAAGTCAAATTAACCACATTACATGACAGCCAAAAATAAGTAAATAAATAAATAAAAGCATGATACAAGTAATTTGGAAAATGCATTTATTTTCAAACCAATAATCTAACTCTTTCACTTCACCAAACAAGCTATAATCAGCTCTTTTTTTTCTGTTCTTCACACATTTCAAACTAAAGCCTATAGTTTACATGGCAAGTTCTGGGCTATGTGTCCTTCTAGTGCTTTTCTATTGTAAATAAACTGAATTGTAGGTTCAGGAAACATCTATGAAGAGCAGGAAAAACAAAGCCTGTGTTGTTTAAACATTGTTTAGTAAGATTCTGTTAGAATGTTAACAATGCAGTGAGGCCTGTGGGAGTTTAGCCAGCAGTTTTACTCCTTAGAATCAACTTGTATCTATTGCTTGCGTTACAAATGCTTATTTTGCCCCAGTAATCCAATAGTGTTCAGGATGTTTTTCAATTTCACTAGCAAATATTCATTAGATACAAATTCACTTTGTTACTAAACCCAATTTTTTTTAATTAAGAATGTGTGGATTACATTAGAATGCATCCAAGTTGCTCTATTAATTCTATAACAGTTTTACTAATAATCATTAGGTACTACTATACTATAGGCTAGCTTACCTACATAGCAACTGAACAGACACTAATCTCCATCCATCCATCCATCTTTATCCATCTATCCATCCGTAGAAACATTTTTAATGTAATTAGTTTTTATTACTCAGACGTTTAATTTAACTATAGTCATTCAAACTAATTACATGTGACAAATGAGCAATTATAAGCAGATAAAAAGACACTAGTAACAAGTGAGATGTCTTAAAATTATGTACTAGAATCAACTAAAGTAAGGTTACTAATGCTGCAATAGATATTTGACGTTATTAGAAGTTAAACAGAAATAAGTACCAGCAACAATGTAAACAGACTAACTGAAAAGAGAAAATATCTTAAGATTAATATCTGAAACACAGATCCTCATAGAACTCAATGGCCAAGAAAATGCAATTTGTTAGTAACATGGAATAGCATCCTCACTATAGTGATACGGAGAATCGCTTTTGGATTGCATATAAAGTATTATGAGATACAAATTCCGAGCTACAAAAATAGATAGTAGTTAACGTTAGTTGTGCTTGTCATAGAAGTGATCGCAGTTTGCTAATGCACGAAGCAGGCAGCCATGCGATGCTTCAGACATGAGCGTTACGTAATGCGCAGGGTTTGTTTATGGCTGCTGATGAAATGTAAGCAAAGCAGACAGAAAGGATTTGTATTGTCAATGCTTGCAAATCGAGCCCAAATCCATATAGCTACCTGTTATTACGCAGACTGCCGAGCACACACAACACCTGATCCAAATATGTCACCATCGCATCTTTCGCGAACTGCGGGTCACACTCGACGGCTTCCATTCCGCGCTGCAGCGGGCTCAAGTATCCGTCCACCGGGGCAAACTCCAGCTGCAGCTCCCGCACGAACGAGCCGAACTTGCGCATGAGGAACTCTAATCGCGGGGTTTGTTCTGACCCAGAGCCGCCGCCGTTGGTTCCTCCACCGACGCGCAGCTTGAGCTCCGTCCACAGCGCAGGGTAGAAGAGACACTCCCTCCAGCGAGAGCACACGGCCGAGGCCCGGAGCTTGTCTCGGTCTGATAGGAAGGAAAATATGTGGACAATGAGCTCGCTGGGTAACGCCAAGGCTCCGACGCTACTGCACAGAGCCATGGCAGAAGGCTGGAGAGATGCAATGAAGATTAAAAGCGAAAAACCGTTACACAAACTCCGTGCCTTGCCTCCCCTCTCCGTTACTGCGCTGAGTGAAAACACAAACAACTGCGCGATGAGCTTTGCTTTCAATACTACTGGATTAGTCCACTTTCGTTTTCCCATAGGGCGGTTGGAAAATTGTCAGAAGATAATGTGTGCGTATTGGGCGAAAATGAGCTTGGAATGTATTATATTGAAGCACACATACTATTAGACAAAACTTGTATCTGCTTGTGTTTATTTAAATGTTTTTTTCGTGTGTCGCACTTTTAGTCAATTAGGTGGATACAGTGGTTTCTTCCGAAAATGCCTTATTTTTGCCATACAACGAGTGGCCGAAAGAGGGCGCAAGAAGTAATTCGAGGCTCTGCATTTAGTTAGTTAGTTTTTATGATTGATTGCAAAAATACAGAGAAATGTTTATGATGTACAACTTTGTATACAATAAACAAAATGCATTAACAATATGTTTAATGTCATCAGAATACACAAAAGAAAAAATAGGCTGAAATCAGAATAACAAAAATAACAAAAGACAATTTCCATACGTCAATATTTGTATCTATACATCAATTACAGAGTATAAATTAAAGTTCTTACGAATTGAAGACGTTCTACTTGCTTTCTTATTTACTCAGACTCTTTTATCATTGGAATCAAATGTGCAATATGAGAAATATATAATATATAGATATTTAGTAGTGAAAAACACAACTAAATCTTTTGATCTCCCTAATTATGATGATCCTCTGACCCCTTCCTAAAAATACAAATGCATTTATTTCCACATACAAAGACTCATTTAACACTATGTGAGAAATATAAAAATTGTGATATAAAGACAAGAGGTTTGTCCATTTATATTGTCATTGTGTTACAGCTAAATTAAATTATAAAAAAAATAGTAGTAGCAGTAATCGGCTTTAAACTTCTGATTAAATGTGGAAAAAACTGCATAATAAAATAAAGGCAGAAATAAACATGAAAAAGGTCTGAGTAAAGGTGGCACTAATAGGGCTCTCAATTATTAGTCATTTCAAAAACACTACTGACAAGTTTTACTGGGAGGGCAGACAACAGAACGCCATTCTTTTTTCATTGCACTTTATCCGGGCGAGGAGAGAGAAATCTTCAATTATCTTCAATTATCTTGATAATTGTTTTCTGCAGAATTATAATCTTAGTCAAATATAAATCACGCATGACAAAACAAGTCTCATATTTGCACAATTAATCTGACTTTTAAAGAGTTATATCAAATAGGTTATCATTCATGTGTTATTATTAACACAATAAAGAAAAAAAAAAGAAAAACTAAAAGATTAAAGGAAAGATTTTAATTTAAGGGTGAAAGAATATAAGGATCAGTGGCATGTGATGCCTAAAATCGAACATGAAATTAAAGTATAATAGTGTGATTATGCAGTTGAAGTTATGATGTGTGGCCTAAATAGTTCAGTACAGTCTCAGCTAGATAAAGATTTTTTTTTTTCATTTTTCATAATGGTTGTACTGCTAAAACGACAAAATGAGAGAACTTTAAATGCTTGAAACTATGGAAGGCATTTTCTGCCGAAATTAAATAAATAAATTAAACGATAAAAAGTAAAAATAAAACAAGTTTAACCATTTCATTACAGAAAATGGTACGCAGAATATGTGACAAAATTGATAATGAAATTAAATGATTTCATTTTCATTTTCATGGTGATAGTGCATCATCCCTGTCAAATTGAAAAATAAAATGCAATTGGTGATTTCACGTTTCATTTTCACTACAATCTCGAGACAAGACTGCCAATATTAAAATGAATAGGCAAAAGTGAAAAGAAACTGCAAATACAGTTTTCAAAAAGCTTTTTTATTAACATTCATGCTATAATAGTATGGAAGGCATTTTCTGCCGAAATTAAATAAATAAATTAAACGATAAAAAGTAAAAATAAAACAAGTTTAACCATTTCATTACAGAAAATGGTACGCAGAATATGTGATAAAATTGATAATGAAATTAAATGATTTCATTTTCATTTTCATGGTGATAGTGCATCATCCCTGTCAAATTGAAAAATAAAATGCAATTGGTGATTTCACGTTTCATTTTCACTACAATCTCGAGACAAGACTGCCAATATTAAAATGAAAAGGCAAAAGTGAAAAGAAACTGCAAATACAGTTTTCAAAAAGCTTTTTTATTAACATTCATGCTATAATAGTGACAGAAATCAAATTCAAATGTAAAGTTTAGTTTTAAATTTTAATCATTTTATTTCCTCTTTTATTTCACAGTTTTGATTTTCGTTTTCATTTTCAAAGACAACCTGTATGCAAATTATATGTTAATGAGTGGGTGTGGTTCGCAACAACGCCGTTGCGTGGAGGAGGGAAAATGTCGGTTATGACCAGTATAGCAGCAGAGTTAAACCAGCTTGCAAATATTTCGGATGATGATGACTTCATTTTGCTTCAAGTTGAATCTATCTTAGACACACTTGGGCACTTTGCAGCCGTCACAAACTCCGATGTCGATCATCTAGTTGTTAATAATCTAGGTGAGGTTGTGCAGTGCCTTCAGGCAGTAAATTGTCCGGGGAGTCTCGTCGGCCCGGGTCGTCCAAGGTATGACATCCCAGTAGAAACGCTAAGGATGTATCTTCTAAATGGTTTTACTGCTCAAGAGGTAACGTTAGCAAACTTATTCGGAGCGAGCGAGAGAACCATCAGACGGAGGATGAAAGAGCATCATATGAGGTAACGGAACTGAAGCGAACAGCTTTCACCTTGTTGCACGTAACGTTATATTTAAAATGGACCCTTTTCAGTTTTCACGGACTGGTTAAGTTACATTTCCACGTTTAGTAGTAACATCGTAAAAGTCAGCAAAGCGTTTTTCATGTAAAATATATATTGTGCACTTTATTTGTAATTTAATGTAGGCCTACATTAAACGAGACTCCCCGGACAATTTACTGCCTGAAGGCACTGCACAACCTCACCTAGATTATTAACAACTAGATGATCGACATCGGAGTTTGTGACGGCTGCAAAGTGCCCAAGTGTGTCTAAGATAGATTCAACTCGAAGCAAAATGAAGTCATCATCATCCGAAATATTTGCAAGCTGGTTTAACTCTGCTGCTATACTGGTCATAACCGACATTTTCCCTCCTCCACGCAACGGCGTTGTTGCGAACCACACCCACTCATTAACATATAATTTGCATACAGGTTGTCTTTGAAAATGAAAACGAAAATCAAAACTGTGAAATAAAAGAGGAAATAAAATGATTAAAATTTAAAACTAAACTTTACATTTGAATTTGATTTCTGTCACTATTATAGCATGAATGTTAATAAAAAAGCTTTTTGAAAACTGTATTTGCAGTTTCTTTTCACTTTTGCCTTTTCATTTTAATATTGGCAGTCTTGTCTCGAGATTGTAGTGAAAATGAAACGTGAAATCACCAATTGCATTTTATTTTTCAATTTGACAGGGATGATGCACTATCACCATGAAAATGAAATCATTTAATTTCATTATCAATTTTGTCACATATTCTGCGTACCATTTTCTGTAATGAAATGGTTAAACTTGTTTTATTTTTACTTTTTATCGTTTAATTTATTTATTTAATTTCGGCAGAAAATGCCTTCCATATGAAACTAACGTTACACTGAAACAAAACTTAGATCTCTTCATCTCACTTTCAACAGACGGGAGTCAGGGAATATTTTAACATAAAATGGTAACTTATATATGTTAATTTATATTTAACGTCTTATGTAAATTTGTCAGTGCGGTAAAGTATTTTACGTTAAATACCCCCCGAAAAAAATGAATAAATAGACAGACAGATCCCTCTAAATAAATGGAATTGAATTGTTTACATGTGACGTCACTTCCTGGTTGACGCAGCTAGAAGGAAGAGCTCGAAGAAAGCAACTGAAAGAAAAGGCTGAAGAAGACATGGCTGAACTGTCACTGTACCTCACAAACGTTAACGTGTCTCTTGGACAAACTATGGATACAGAGAAGGTAAAGTCATTTTTAAATGTAATAAGCAGTTGCCTTGGAATTACATTATTTCTTTTGCTATAGACTACAGTCGACATAACATGTCATTCTATTTCCTTGTTCGTTGTCTAGCGAGGATATGAACCTGATATGTTGATAGACATCAAGTAATATATAAATATATAATGTTATTTATATTACAGTAATAACGATATTTTATATTATAATATGACGTAAATTTGATGTATATTAATGTGACATGTTATATCTATCTATCTATCTTACAAGTGTGTAATATTCTTTATCTGCTGGTTTAGAGTTCAACTGTGGTGAAAGACTTTGAAAATGTGGAACTTGGAGATTTGGGCAAAAAGCAGCCAAAGATTCCTCGCAGAACAATCTACTTTGCAAGTGGTGAAACCATGGAGGAGTACAGTACTGATGAAGAGGAGGAAGAAGAACAGGAGAAAAAGAACACTTTAAGGACTGTGGATCCGGTGAGTAGCATCAAATATGAATGTAGTTTCAGTTACCATCTTAAACTTATAGTCACTTTGCATCTCTGATTATAGGCAAAGTTGACCTGGGGTCCGTACGTCTGGTTCCAAATGTGGAGAGTGGCTACCTCAACCATCTCAGGTAATGAAACTCTTTCCAGTGACATTTGGTTCTATGAAAATGGTTAAAGTGTAACATTTTAACCCAAATATTTCAGTTTGTGACTATCTTGGAGAGAGAATGGTTAAAATGTAACATTTTAACCCAAATATTTTAGTTTGTGACTATCTTGGAGAGAGAATGGCCTCATTGCTGGGAATCACAACACCAAAATATCAGTATGCAATTGATGAGTACTACAGGATGAAGAAGGAGGTATGTGCACCAGTATTACTATTTGTTCAGCCTTCTTTTATCCGCTGATATTCTCAAAAGTAGGATGTACAGATACTCTTTAGGTATTTGAACAGCTTTGGCCTTGTGAGACACTAATAACGTGCAATATGCAGGAAGAAGAAGAAGAGGAGGAAAACCATCTCTCTGAGGAGGCAGAACGTCGTTTTGACGAACAGAACAACCAGGAGGGCCAGCAGCCAAAGACTGAGCAACCAGAAACAACTGCTTCTTTTGTGAATGTGACCTTTGAACTGGAGCAGGAATCACATGCTACACCTGATGCAAATAAAGTGCCTGCACCCATTCCCTCCTAAAATTATTGTTCTGTGGATTGAGAATATTTGACGGTTTTACCATATTTACCGTAAGCAAAAGGTGTGCTGGTTTCCTTTTTGGGGGAGTAAAGTTTATCATTTGAACATGAAGACAACATGTTGTTTGTGCATAGCCTACAATGTTTCTGCTTTGAACGCAGAACTATTTTAGCAATCATTTTATAAAGCCATACATAAATCCTCTTTTAGTCACTACAACAATTCATTGTACGTTTTAATAATGATAAACCCCTAAGAAGTCTGCCAAACACATTAAAAACTGCATGGATTGAACAAGATGCTGAGACATTAGTTGTAATATTAGAAATTTCTGTTACTGATGAGTTGTGTAAGGTAGTGTAAATGGTCAGATGGGTAGACCCTCTCTTTCAAACAGCTATTTTTCGTACTAAATATTCTTTACTATGTGAACACGCTTTTTGTGTGTGCTATAAATCTGTACTTTAGAATTCAATTTCTCTACCCCCCTTACACAAACAAATGCATTTCATTTTGAAGACTGTTTAATTTATTTGTGTACAATAATTTTGTATTATGTAGGTGAAAATACACCTACCTTTCTATAATGTAGGTGAAAAAATACAGTTTGTTTTGTACATAACATTACTTAATAAACAATTCCATATACAACTGAGCTATTCTGTGTATTCCTCTTGGCTGAAGGTTAGGGTCCCATAGCAAAACTTGACTAGGCTATACAAAGGGATTTCATGTGTCGTCTAAATCGGCTGTGTTGCTGTCAGTGTCATTAGCCACCAGCACCTCTCTGTTCTCGTAAGTCCAGAAGCCATTGAGGTCGATGAGGATACTAGTGACGGTATCACCCTGACCACTGTTCACCAAGTCCTGTAATGTGATCTTATACGGATCTTTGGGCTTCACCATATCAAAGATTTCATCCTGTAGACAACAGACAAAAAAGTGAATTATAATACATTATTGTCATCATATAGCAACGTGAAATAGAAAAAGAAGAGCTTAAGGCAGTTTACCTTAACATCCTGGAAGGAAACTGGCTCCTGCCCATGTATTTTCATTTGTTCCTGAATAGCCTGATATCACAGATGAATAGGTTAGTTTCTACTTCTTATATGCATGTATATATATATATAATATAAAAAAAGCTAACAAACACCTCTACTTACCCTGAAGAAGTAGTTGAGGGTGAATACGTTGAGATAGCCTTTGTTTTCCATGTCTAGCAGTTTGAAAATATACTGAAGGGCTGCAGGCTCTTTCCTGTTTTCTAGAGCCAGCACAAAGTCTAGATAGGTCTTATAGTCCTAAATTAAAACGACAGAAATGCATGTTTATGTTTTTAGAAACTGAAAATGTTTATGTCAGATAATAAAAATGAAGTGCCTATTCTCAGTGGTCTTATTAAGATTCTTTTAAAAGAAATGAATCACGGTTTCCACAACAATGTTAAGCGGCACAAACTTTTCAATATTGATAATAAACAGAAATGTTTCTTGAGCAGAAAATCAGCATATGAGAATGATTTCTAAAGGATCATGTGTCACTGAAGACTGGAGTAATGATGCTGAAAATTCAGCTTTGCCATCACAGGAATAAAAAACATTTGAAATATATTAAAATAATTTAAAAATGTTATGTTAAATTGTAATAATATTTCACAATACTATTTTTTGTACTGTATTTAAAAGCATACTTGGTGTGCATAACAGACTTCTTTCAAAAACCATGTATCCCGAAGCACTACTGTGCCGCAAGCTGTGACTCTGACAGCAGACATTTGTCTTAGTGACACTCTTGCTGTGATGCAAATTATTAATTAAGTCAAAAGGTTATACCATTTCACCGTCGTAGGTTAAGCATTCCTGGTAGACACGGTCTAGAAAAACACTAGTTAGAGTTCCGGTGCCATAGCGAGACAGTTCTTCCTTACTGAGCATCCCATTATGGTCCTTATCCAGATTAAGGTACTGTCCTGTAAATGGGAAAAATGATGATTAGCATATCAGATGTAACTAACTTATAACCAGTGTTGGGTAAGTTACTCTAAAAAAGTAATTCATTACTAGTTACTAATTACCTCTTCAACAGTGTAATTAGATTACTGTACTAATTACTCTCTCTAAAAAGTATTTAATTACTTTTAATTACTAATTACTTTCAAAATCCCATATCAATCTCAACCAGCTGAATAATACAAGGATAGACACGAATCTGTTTGAACTCTTCCAAATAATTATAACTCTTCCAAATAATTGTAAGAGTTATATATTATAACTTCTAATATATTACTATAACTCTTAAAATATAATTATAACTCTTCCAAATAATAATAATTATAACTCTTCCAAATAATTGAACTCTTCCAATAATTCATATGAATTTGTACGAGTGTGGTCGTACAATTTAGACACCTCATAAAATGCATACGAATCGCTGTGAGATCGGATTGATCTATACACAGTATTTACCTCAATTACATCAGAAGTAACTGTAATTAAATTACAGATAATGAAGAGTAATCCATTACTTTACATTTTCAAGGGAAAAGTAATTACAGTAAATGACAGTAACAAATTACTTAGTAATTAGTTACACCCAACACTGCTTATAACTTACATTATATTATAACACTGATTAACACTGATTTTGCAAGCATACCATAAACACGAAGAGCAGAAGGTGCAGAGAACCAGTTGGACTCCTGACTCTCCTTTGATAGTTCCTCGTCTCGAAGCTATAAATGAATAAATCGGATTAGCTTAATGTTGCAGGTCTATTGCACAGGCAAACTTTTAAATAGCTAGCTAACTAGATGATAGAGAGATATAGATAGATAGATAGATAGATAGATAGATAGATAGATAGATAGATAGATAGATAGATAGATAGATAGATAGATCATGACAGACAGACTGATAGACAGACACAAAACGACAGAGAAAGACAGTCAGATAGCCGACCCCAAACTTGAAAATAGGAGAGTATAGATATTACTATGTATACTGTACAATATAGGTTAACTTGAGTGAGATTTTGTACGCTACCTCAAGTAGGTCATCCAAGAAACTGCAAGCCAGGATGTCCTGAATTTTAATCTTTCCTGCAGAGCATATACAAAATATTAGAACGATTAGTTTCATTCCGTTTTTTTTCCACAGGGTGAAATCTGAATGATGACTGCAGGTGCTCTGACTTCAATTTAAAGGCAAAGTCAGAATGTTTAAAAACAGCATGACCACAGGAGAATTACCAGTGTGTAGAGGATCAAGGAAGAAGAAGAACTTGCGAACGGCAGTGCAAACATAAAACGAGTAGAAGGATTTCTCCAGGCCATCTAGTTGGGGGAGTGTGGGAATTAACTCTAGGATGTAGTTCTCCAAATCCTGCAGAAAGAAACAGTCACAAACTGAAGTCTTTACTTTAAAACAATACAGCTTAACTTCTAAGAAGATATTGTGAATACTTGCATTGTAGAGGGTAAAACGAGATTACTTACAGACTCACGAAGATAACCCTGACCTGCAACATCATAGAGACTCAAACCAATCCTGGTTTGGTGCAGCCACACTGCCAGAGAAGAAACCGTGATTCATTTACACATCTGTTTTATAGTGTTCAGAATCAAATAAAAGATCTAAAAGACTCTGCCGTCTTCAGACGAGAATGCAATTAACACACACCACAGAATTTATAACTACCTTTTCTCATGACATAGTTGAAGAACTGCATAATTGATATCCTCCCATACGGATCATTATGAAGTAGCTTGGCGTAGACTCTGGCAGTGAAGAAAAGCCTGATGGGGGTGTAATTATTGTGAAACAAATATCTCAGTGAGTCATAAGCTTTATCCACCTACGAAATTACATTGAGTTAGAATACAGTTATCAGCTCATAAACTCATGGTTTTCGAGTGATACTAATTGGTCACTGTACACTTTTCAATGACACACTTACTTGCATTTGGCGCCTGCTTGTTCTCCAACCTTTAGGAAACTCTCATAACTGATCATGGCCTCGTCACCAGTCGTGGGTGGCACTTGATGCTTATCGAGAAGAAACCAAAGGTTCTGTAGGAAAGGAAAAAAAAAACATTTAGAAAAGGAAATAGAAAACACAGACATATTTAATAACTAAACAAAAGCTGATTATGAATGTTTCGCTTGGGACACGGAACCAACACAATGCTCACTTGTAACTCTTCATTGTCCAATAGTTCCCGGCTTTTCCTCTGGAGAAACACTGCCCTCGATTCTTCTCTGAGTTTCTGCAGCAAGACTTCATCTTCTGCAGGAAGCTGAGGTGGAATATTATGAAGTTAAGATTAAGAAGGTAGCACACTACAGTTTGGGGTCAGTAAGATTGTTTTAAAGTCCCCCTGTGGTGAAAATCAAGTTTTTAATGTTATTTTATATGTTTATGTGGTGTTTTTAATGTGCTTTAAGACAAACCATGAGGAAATTCATAAGTCAACCCCATTTAAAGCTGCAGTGAAACAAAGACAGTCTCAAAACCGCGGTTTGAAATCACTGGTGGTTCTGACGTCACAAACTACCATGTGCAATCACAATAACCTGTGATCATCAACAAGTGGATGTCTAAACTGGTGTGAGTGCGCGGAGGCGGGGTTAACTTGCATATTCATAGAACCGCGTATATATTAAATGAGGCAAGGGTGTAGAGCTACATTCATGCTATTTTAAGGCATGAAAAAAAATGGTTTACGGTTAAAACTTTTAGATATGTCATTTTGGTGATCAAAGATGAGTTTTAAGGGATATACAATTATTGACTACAGGGGCACTTTAAAAAAATTACTACTCATATTGAGCAAAAATACATTAAATTGATCAGTAAAGACATTGAACGGTAATGTGAGCTGATGAACAATATGAAAAAGTGAAGCACTTTATGCCAGATTCAGACAGTAGTGACCCTCGAATTAATATCTTCAAGACAAGACATTTATCATTGTTATGATAGGTCAGACTATGATACATGGATAATTGTAATATTTTTAATATGATATATCACAATCACTGACAACATTGTATTCTCATTACTGATTAAACCTAGAACAACCCACCCTGTAGTAGAAGCGTGGGATTTGTTTAAATGAGTCAACTTCTGCTTTCTCGCCTCCTTTCCATTCAGTGTAATACTTGGTGAACAGTTCAGTTTCCTCTGCTTTCTTCTCCTCCACTGTTTTGCCATCTGTTCAATACAATTAACCCACACATTATGATTATTCATACTGTACAATCCTCATCTGTATTTAATTAGGGTTTAAACATGAATATTTATGTCCAGCTTAGTTTCATAGTAAAATCATAGTAACCATGAGCAAAACCATGGATTGCTCCTCATTACCATTGTTGGGTGTAACTAATTACTAAGTAATCTAATTACTGTAATTGTATTACTTTTCCCTTGAAAAGGTATTACTCTTGAAAGGTATTACTCTTCATTTTTCTGTCATTTAATGAGTTACTTCTGATGTAATTGCATTAAATACTGTTTAGACAACAAAAAATATATATAAAAAAGTGGATTTAGCATTAACATTTATGTTTTAATGTAACATGTCAGTTCAATTTATCCAATTGTATTCTGTTTATTGCAGTTTAGTGTCTATCTTTGTATTGTTCTGTCAACTGGTCGAGGTTAATATGTGATTTATAAAGTAATTAGCAACAAGTAAACCAATACCTTTTAGATAGGTAATTAGTAATTAGTATAGTAATCTAAATACATTGTAGAATATGTAATTAGTAACTAAGTAGTAATTAATTACTTTAACCAACACTGCTGCCCATTATTACCAGGGTGATTCCTACTTTGTTATACATTTGGATGTCCATGTTATTTATGTTGTAATATATTGGATAACAACATACTAAACTTTTGAGTAACACAAAAGTTTTTACTACAGTGTTTTATAATTACATATGGTAATATAATCATATTAGCCGGTTTTCATTTATCCTATGTAACTATGGTTTCTATACAACAAACTATAGTAATTGTTGTAACTAATTGGCGACTACTTGAAGTCAGTTCCTTAAAATAATATTTAGTATAGCTGCTAACGTTAGTCTAAACCTACAAAATGTTAATCAAATATGGCGTTATTTAAGCAAAACTACGTTAACTATTTCACAAGCGACTTTTAATCCTTACATGGATACACTCATTGATTGGGAGATTTCTATATAAAAATTAATATATATGATCTCTTTGAACTTACAATAAATTTCTAGTTACTGATTAAGTTAGCTAAAGTCATAATCTCACCTTGTTTCATAGAGGCGAGTCTTTTTCGCAGTAAATCTCTCCAACGTGCGATTTTGTCGTTTGCCATTCTTATCTTTACTCAGTCCGAATATGTTTTAAACTAACCAGCTCAAAAATGATTATTAATCAAAACTGTAATGTTCGAGTAGGCTATGAGGTTGCTGTTTACATCTCAGAGCAGAAGGCGCACGCACGAGTGACGTAATTGAAGTGCGACAACACAAACACATGAGAGTGAATGGCTGCCTGCTCGCACTGGCATGAACTTGCTTTCTTGTTAGAATTCAAAAACCCTCGTCTAGATTCTGTAAGTTTGATGTTCTTGTTTAAAATACCGATGATTGCTTCGACTTAATTGCGTTTAAATGAAAATAATACGATATCTTAGCGAGTTTGTCTATCTGAGGATTTCAATATTGTGTCCTTTAAATACAGAAGGACATTTATTTAACAGATAAGTTGCTGAATATTTTTTTTTTACAAATATTAATTTTAGGTAAATATAATTATTTAAAAAAGTTAATGTGTTTTGTATATGTGTTGATAAGTAAAACTTAATGTTGCACATTTGTTTGTGGTGGGACATTTACATACATAACCATTAAAGTAGTGCATAGTCTGAGTAGAAGACTTGTTAGGAAATGGGACCTCTTGTGTCAAATTCAAGAACTTGCATGAAGCATCTATGCTCATGGGTTGTTAACCCTCTGTATTTAAGGCCTGCATTGGCTGGTTTACCACAACATAACATGCTTGCTGTCAGGTTTATTATAAATCCAAACACACAATTTTACAGCACAAAAGGAGACAAACAAGCAGGATTATACAGCCAAGTTACCAAAGAAAAAGGATTCACTCCCAGAACAAGGCCTGCATTCCCAAAGTCAGTATTCGCAGCTGGAACAGCCAAAAAAACTGCTGAATATATGAAAAAGCGGGCTGGGATCGATACAGAAGAGCTGTCAAATAATACACCTGCGAGCGGCAGAGGATATCTAAAAGTTGCCCTTCCTGACCATCCGCTGACCACATCAGAATGGGCAAAACTCAAAGAGGGTTCCTCCAAATCTGAGCGCTTCGAGACGCAAATGATGGAAAGACTGCTTTCGGCTAATGCAGATGTCAACATCGCCAAATCTCTCTTGGCGTATGTGGCTCAGGACAAAGGCACCCTTTCTTACGAACTCCTTTTGAGGTATCTAACGCTGTGTGTCACCGCTGGGCACCACTCTGAGGTATTTGACACTTACGACATCATGAGAACTTGCTTTAAGACCCTTGAAACTGGAGCCTCGTCCCTGTTTATTAAAGGTTTCAGTCAAACTGAACGTTGGAGGGAGGCGCTTGGCTTATTGGAGGGTCTGAAAAAGGCCCTCCTGCCGTCTGCTCGGAACTATGGTGATGCCATCACTGGGGCAGTACTTCATGGAGACATTGAGACGGGCTGGAAGCTGTATGACGAGCTTTTGGAACAGGGTATTGAACCTCATCAGAGCACCTGGCAGTGCCTGTTTCAGAGCGGCATCACTCAGCGTGGACAGGAGGACAAACTCTTTTCTGTCCTGTCATATATGAGAGATAATCAGATCTACCCAGAGGTGCTGCTGATTAAAACTATCAAAGCTTGGTTTGAGAGGTAAATAAAAAATAAAAAAATAATTATATATATATATATATATATATATATATTTATTAGTGCTGTCAAATTAATGAATCGTGATTAATCGCATCTAACAAACGTTTTTGGTTAAATATGTGTGTAAATATATATTAGATTTAAATGTATTATTTTGTGTGTGTACACCCATATATGTATGCATATTGCATAAACACAAATATATATGTGTTTGTATATTAAATATTATATTAGATGTGATTAATCGCGATTAATCGATTTAGCAAAAGTTTTTAAAAAATGAGTTCGTTAATATATATATATATTATATATATATATATATAGTGTATGTATACACTCACACAAATATATATATATATATATATATATATACACACATTATATATTTACAAACTTGTGTTACAGGCGATTAATCGCGATTACTTCATTTGACTGCACTAACATTATATATTAGTTATAATAATTATTATAATGTGTATATGTTTTTCTTTCCATTATTGTAGATCTTTATTTTAACTGTTTTATTTGTATTTATTTTTTTCTGCACAGTTTACCAGATCAGAAATGGAGTGGGAAGTTCTCATGCGTCGTCCCCAGGTACTAATTTTTCAGTTTTATTTAAATACAATTATCATAAAGACTATTCTTAATAGAGTATTGGTGTGGATATAACTTGTGTTTTAGTGGAGAGTGCAAAAATTGCAAGGCATCACTGGAATCCATTCAACTGACTGAGGAAGAGTATGCTCAGCTGAAGGATGAAGTGATGAAAAAAGTGATAGAGGGAAGCGACATCTTTAACAAAACTACCCCAGAGGTCTGTCTGCTATATTATACCCTTCTTTTGCCTGAGTTAATTAACCAATGTTGATTTAATCTATAGATATATAGATAAAATCAACATTTAAGCCAGTGCTTTTATTGATGATTAAAACTAAATTAAAACTATTAAAAATAATGTCATGGAATATTAAATGAAAAACAAAAATTTAAAAAAAAGTTGCCTTGGAAACTAACTTAAATAAAGAAGCTCAAGTTCAAGTACTAAAATGAGTCAAGATAAATGTTGAAATAAAAATAAATAATAAATTAAAGGTTCATAAAAAAATGAATAAAATTGATAAAAAGCTCATAATTTAAGTTAACTGAAAATATAAAAGTAAAAGCTAAAATTCAAAATATTAATAAATGCATTGAAGTACATAATTAATACTAAAATAGCACTGACATAAGCCCACACAAAGGTTTCATTATCATAATAAATGGGGGGTAAATGTGGGGGTAAATTACATTTACCCCCTAAAATTTAGGGGGTAAATATGCTTAAGTTTAGTGACAATCATGTCATAAATAATTATTATGGCCTGAAAATTTTTTTAATTATCTTCATACTAAACATTTTTTTTCTTGTGTTTTTCAATTATGCAGTGAAATGTGACTTGTGTTTTGTATGAAATTCCCCTTTATGTAAAGGAAGTGTGGCTTGAAGTTTAGAAAGGTCTTATTATCCCGTGCCGTTTGACACCACTAGATGGCGATAGCGTCCTATACATACAATAGCGTTTTCTATATGACAGATTAAACATGTTATACATGTTGAACATCAGACGTTTTTTTAATTATTATTATGCTTATTGGATTATTTAAGTTTTGGATAAAATAATAATAAAAACACAGACATAGGCTAAAAACTAAAGTAGCTTTCTGCCAGGCACTAAATAGGCTGCAAGTTGTGTAGTCGTCCAGAATTAGAAGACGTTCCATGCAGTTTTGAGCTCCGTATTAAGTGGAGTCTGGCCCTGAATTAGATGATGTTGTTGTCCGGACTGATGCTTTTTTCAGGCTGTGGGGTCTATAGATGTCAAAATCATGTGATCCTGTCTAGTTCCACATTTAGCCATGATGTAGGGGCTTTCCAACACATGTTCCTTCATGTGTCTGTCGGGTCCCCGGTTTAGCAAGCTCGTGAAAGCAGTCCAACTGAAGACACAAGGTCACAAGGCGAGCGACGACTCTGAAATTCCATTTGCCAGAAAGAACAGTCATGTTTGTTTGCAAACGTCGTTCTCACGCATAGGAAAATCGTTACATTTCCAAGCACTGTCTCTGAAAGGGACATTTTTATACACTACATCTTGGAAAAACAAAGTACTCAGTATAGCCATAAACAATCTCTTATTTTGGTCATGCACATGATTGATGCTGAGGCATGGGTATTGCTTGTGTGCTTTTTGCTGTTGTAAAACACAACACAATGGGCTTTCACATTTCAGCCCTCAAAAGCCTCTCACATGAGTGACCCTGGAAAGTCCCTGTCTGCAGCGCTGTATGGACTCCAGCCCCCAGCCATCGCTGCAGCAGTGCTTTCTGAAGTGAAACCAGTGCAAGGCAGTTAAAACACCCCCAGTCTAAACTCTCTAAAAGCATTTAACAACCCCTAGACAATCATTTTGCCTTTAAAGGAAAAAAAATGGTGCTTTTGGGTGGCTGACATGACATGAGATCCGTGTCCTGCTCTGTGACATCTTGTACTTCATCAAAAGCAACATTTTAAATGTTAACAGCTTTTAAATGTTGCATAGATGGCCTCAATGTGATATAAATGTGAGAGTACAGGGATAAATGTGTGAGTACAGGGAATTAAAAAAAATATATTAAAAAATTTGGAGTTGGTATGATTTTTATTTTTAAAAGATTTTAAAGATCTTTTATGCTCACCAAGGCTGCATTTGTTTAATCAAAAATACAGAAAAAACAATAAAGCTGTGAAATATTATTAGAGTTCAAAATAACAGTTTTTTTTTATTATTATAATACGAAGTCATTTATCTGTGATGGCAAATCTGAATTTCCAGCAGCCATTGCTGTAGTCTTTAGTGTCACATGATCCTTCAGAAATCATTTGAAAGGCCAATTCGGACTCGGACAATCGTGTGCAGTGTGAATTGGCCTTAATAGCTGATTTGCTGCTCAAGAACATTGTTTTGGTTGTGTTTCGGCTCTGTGTTTGAGAGATACAACCAGTTTAGATGAAAGGGATCTTAAGCTGACTCTGAAGACGTTACACCCATCCACGACCCATCTTGAAGAAAGAAGCTTCTCGTCCAAGATTTGACAGTACATGGCCCCGTCCATCGGCCCCTCGATATGGTGAAGTCGTCCTGTACCCTTAGCAGAAAAACAGCTTGTGCTTGACTGTAGGGACGGTGTTCTTGGGGTCATAGTCAGCATTTCTCTTCCTCCAAACACGGCAAGTTGAGTTGATGCCAAAGAGCTCAATTTCGGTCTCATCTGACCACACACAGCACTTTCTCCTAAGCCTTCTTGGAATATTTAGATGTTCATTGGCAAACTTCAGATGGGCTTGAACATGTGCCGCCTTGAGCAGGGGGGACCTTGCGGGCGCTGCAGGAATTCAATCCATTGTGGCATAGGTTGTTAGTGTTGTCAAAATATTCGGTTCTTCGGTACCAAGTCGATACTAAAAATTTAAAACGTTACGGTACCAAGTATCGTAGGTACCGAGTACCTGGTCAAACCCGGTTCTGGATGCGCATGCATGCACAAAGGGCGTGCAGTTGCGGCGTCTTCATGAAAGCGCCAAGACTAGGCGACCGGTGGCTCTGCTGAAAACACTAAATATTAACGCTGCATCTTCTGCTTGTCTTTGTGTGAATGAACAGCGCAGATGCGTGGTTTCATTTAACGTTTCCTCACACACGAGTGACGCTCACGCTGTTTTCAGTCTCAGCTGCCTCACGATATGATAAGATTCATGATTCCATTCATCTCCGAGAGTCACTTCATGAGCATTTTACCATTTTGTTTGAGAAAAACTATCGTCATATAATAATACACACACAAATAAAGTCATTGAATTGATAATATTTTCTTCAAATAGTTAAATTGGAAAAATAGTTTGATTTTGCTATGGTACCGAGAACCGAAAGATTTTAACAGTATCGGTACCGACTACTGGAATTTTGGTATCGTGACATCCCTAGTTGTTACCAATGGTTTCCTTGGTGACTGTGGTCCCAACTGCCTTGAGACCATTAAAAAGGTCCTCCAGTGTAGTTCTGGGCTTATCCCTCACCTTTCTCATGATCATCCTTAGCCCATGAGGCAAGATCTTGCATAGAGCTACAGACCAACGGCCATTGATTTTTCATTGTACTTCTTCCATTTCCGAATAATCAAACCAACAAGTCTCCTTCTCCCCAAGCTTCTTGCTGATGGTCTTGTAGCCCATTCCAGCCTTGTGCAGGCTCTTTATTGCCCATGGTGGTGGAGAGGTTGGAATGGGACATACAGACATCAGGACATTAGGAGTACTTTCCTAAAGTTACAGGACTAATTTGTGTCCCACATGGGCACATAACCAATCTGTGGGAGGAGGAAGAATTCTTACTGGTTGTTAGGGGATCAAATACTTATTTCACTCGATTAAATGCTAATCAATTTACAACCTTTATATAATGTGTTTTTCTGGATTAATTTGGTTGATTTTCTGTAAAATAAAGCTATAAAATTTGTAGACCCTTCATTTCCAGCAGGGTATCAAATAAGTATTTCCCCCTCGGTATGCCAATTTATCTGTTCAATAATCAACAATCATCTGTTGAGTAATAAAAACACAACTCCGTGTCACTTTTACAACATTACGCCATCTCTGAAAAGCCAAGCCAATGTTGATTCTTGTTTTATTACAAGCTCGGTCACGTTCTCTTTTTGCCAGCAGACTCTCCTCAGTTTTTTTTTTTTTTAAAAAAAACAGGAAATTCCACAGAGTTTTGAGATTTAGCTGCTCCTTGTCAACCTTTCTCGCTTGTTTTAACAACTAACCTGTGCCATTCGCCCACACTACACACATTAAAGTACGTTTTAATATATGAAACTTAAATTGTCAGGGGATTTTAGATGTGGCCACAGTGTTAATAACACATAAAAATAGCATCTCAACCGTTTTTTATTGCTGAATGTTAAAAAGCCTGTGTTTAGTAGTTTCATTACATTCAGTGGCCTGCAGCTTTTCAGGTCAAGCGTGAGCTTTTGGGGAGCCTGTTTTTCCCGTTTCATAAAAGAGCAAGCCTGTAATAAAGAAAAGTACAGGACTTGCAGATGCCTTTTCATTAATGTCTGCTGTGGGCAATGGGGAAGTTTCCACATACTCAAATTTCTTTGTTCTCCGTCTATTTTTGTGTGTCTGGCTTTCATTTAATTGGAATTTCATGCATGCTTTGAACAAAACGATGCAGGTACTTTAGGGTATTAAAGAAATGCTATTCTTTTGTTTTTAATGATTCAAGCAAAAGTTTGCTAAATGTTTGTGTTAAGAATCACTCCAAGGCTTGTCATGGGCTTTTCCAAGTAGAAAAACTGGTCACTGGATTAAACTTAGGAACGTGCTTGTACTAAACACACACGTCGTAAGTACACAAAGTTCTGTACGGCATGCTGGTACTGCACACGTGACCTCTCGACACCAGTGGGGAATCCCCAGTGTTCCTGTTCCCATTCAACCCAACCTCTCCATGACCACGAGAGGATGCGGAGCGAAAGCAAAAACATATACGATGCAAGACCTTCATGGTCAAAATCTTATTGAATGTGCAGAGTTAAAATCAGGTGAAATTGCATATTTGGATTAATTTTGCCCAATGCGGAGAACCCTAACCCTACTCAAGGCTGCAAGAGTTTTAGAGAGCTGAACAACTGATCACCATCTGCTAACCCCCACCAAAACCAAAAAGGAATTCCCCAAATATCCAGCTCCCCTTCCCCCCCCTCTTTCTGGCCTTCAACCCTCCCCCATTCTTGCACCCTCTCTCTCTCAACCGCTAGAACAGACTTAACACTCTCTTAACAAGATATTTAGCATGCAAAGTAGCTGCACTTATTTTTGTTGTCTTGGTTTTTAATGTTGGTAACAATCTTCTGTTTTTGCATATAGGTGGCTTGGAGGGGTGGGAATCAGAATTTTAGAGGGAAAAATTCTCACGGCTCAGGCAGAACTGAAAGTGCTGGTTTCCAGCCACCTGACAGTCCAGGAATAGTTGTTGGTTTTGACAGACATATGTGTATTAAACAGAGGCTTGTGAATTAGCTATTGGACTAAACTTTACCGCACGGTTGTTTCCTCAACAAAGTTTGCAGTTACCTCAAAGCAATGAGCTCCGATGCAAGGTCACACTTTAGTTTAGGGTCAAATTCTCACTATTTACTAACAATTAATTACAACGTTGGCCACAGGAAACTCCTAATTACTGCTTTATAATAGTAAGGGAGTATGGTCATGCAGAATAAGTCGTTAATATGTGCTAATAAACAGCCAATATGTAATATGCATGCTAAAACTAGTTTATAGTGAGATTTGGATCCTAAACTAATGATCTATAACTAAACTTAAGTTCATTGTTCAAAATATAAAATGCGGACTGCGGTGCTTGTTGACGTGGCATCCGGGAGAACGCAGTCTTCTGATTGAGAAGCACCCCGTGTTGATTTTATTATCATTTAGTATTATAGTACTTTTTGATAATTTTATTATTTTTTTATATTGTCCATATTCATTTTAATTTTAGTTTGAGTTTTGGCAATTTTGTTTGTCATATTTATTCTTATTTCAGTTTTAGTAATTGTACTACTTTAACCTCAATATTTTTTTTCATTTAGTTGCCAAGACAACATTTCTTATTTTTGTTAATATTTATCTAATATTAATATTTATAACATCTAATATTTATATTTCATTTTATTTCAGCTTTATTAAAATTAACAATTATTTTTAATCGTTTTTTTTTTTTGTTTTTTTTTTTTTTTTAATTTAGCAATACAACAAAGATCGGATTCCTACAGATCTTGAGCTAAGAACTCACTTGAACTTGAGAGGATACTGAAAGTTGAATATTTAGTGTTGATTTGTTTGCCTAATTGCGGATCATGCATATTTAAAGCAGGGATAGTTCACCCAAAAGAATTTTGGGTTCAGCAGAAGAAATTAATACTAATTTGTAACAACATGAGGTGAGTAAATGAAGACATAATTACAATTTTTGGTTGAAGTATCCCTTTAATGTCTGCATCCACTAGTCTTTTTTTTTTTATTGACTAATGCTAACTATTACTTAATACTGTAATTTGTGTAATATTTCATCAAGGTTTTTTGTGCTTTAACTCAGTATTTGTGTACTTTGACCACCACTGAGGTTGAGCTAGGTGTAAGTTTACAGTACATGACTGTGCAAATGTTTAGTATATCAAAAGCCCGTCTGCAGCACGAGGCCTGAGGACAGACAGGTGAGGGAGTGACTTGGCCCTAATCCAGCTGGAAATTCCCTCAGTTGTTTACATGTTGTACCAAGGACAATTGTGGAGGTTTTTCAGCCTCTTCTGAAACGACAACAAAAGAGAAGGAAGTTCTAGTTCTAGTCCCCATTCCCCCACCCCTCTAATGCTCTCCGGTTATTCAGCTAAACACAACCTGATCACGCTTTTGAAGGTGAGCCAGGTGTGGTCAAGTTCTGTCTGAAGTTCTATTGTTTGACTGTAACACATGCTTTGATATCCCTCGAGACAGATAGGAAAAGTCAAGCATTCTTTGGTCCTGGGATGAAATGGGTTCATGGAATTGACAATTGCGTTGTTGTTGTTGTTGTTGTTGTTGTTGTTGTTGTTGTTGTTGTTACAATGCTCTGACAGAAAAAAAAATAGTATGTTCAGTTCTTGCTAGACTATCAGTAAACACTCCTTTATCTCATGGTTGCTTGCATGCTTCGCTCTTATGCTTCCTGTACATTCATGAATGCACATATCTCAGTTCCTCACTTAATCTGATAATATATGTAGAGTTTCATGAGTTTCAGGCTGGGACACTTACAATGATATGCCTGTCTGCAATAAACGTCACCCGCCTGGCCTCGTGATTTTTCCAGAAACAATTTTTAGTTTGAAGGTGAAACGTGTAATATCTGTGCAGTGTCACTATAGCATCACAAAACAGAAATTATGCAAAAATAAACATTGTTGGTCAAACATCTGTTATAGAAGGCTAAAATCATCATTTGGTGAATTGTAATAGTATATTAATAGTTCTAAGCTTAACATATTCATATTTTTAATTGGCATTTCATTTAATTGTAGTTTAAGTCTTATTTTAGCATGATTTATATACTATTACAACGTTTTTTAACATTTTTTTATTAGCTTTTATTTGTAAAATTTTAATTTAAGTTTTTGGTATTTTGTTGCGTTTGTCATTTTTTAGTATTTTTTTATAACTTTCATTTCAGTTCATTATCAAGGCAACAGTTCTGTTTCCAATTTCTATTTAGCTTTCATTTAACAAACACAATTTTTATTAGTTTTAGTTAACAATAACAACACTGGCTTGATGGCTGTACTGTAGTTACATAAAGCTGTCCTCCTATAGTCTTGTGCAACACCGGTTTTGTTTCTCTTGTGCAATGTGCTGCACAACACCAAAGTGAGGTAATTTACATAGAAGACCCCCTTCCATCCAGGCAACCATCCGTTGCTGTTGTTGAAAACGGTTATAAGAGTGTATAGTTTTACTGCCCCTTTTGTTTCTTTGCTTGCATGGACTTTAAAAGTGTGGCTACTTTTAGCTTCAGAATAAACAACATTCAATTTTGCAATGTATGAAGCTTCAACAGATTTTGACTAAACTGCAAGATTGTGACTTTTTTTCAGAACTGTGCATATTGTCTATAGCAGTCTATTTGACAGTATATTCACTGAGATCAAGGTTATGAGAATAACCACTTGTTTGTGTTCTGTACAGGAGCTTAAATGCTTTAAAGCTTTCGTGAAGCAGAGGCCTCCCTTTGATATTGTCATCGACGGTCTTAATGTGGCTAACACTACACCCAAGGCCACCCACTCTGAGACGGTGAGTGACGGGTCACTTTAACTGCTTGGATGTTCCAAGTCTGGGCCAGTTTCTCTGTGGTTTATAGGTGACCTTTTAAATCGCTTAACTGGCTAAACAGCCAACCTACTCTGATTTAAAGCACTAAAGGTGGAAAGGTTATCTTATGATTGAGTATTCAACTCATCAGTCAGCATGCTAAAGTCAAGAAAACAGAAAAGAGTGCAAGACGATCGACCAGGGGGGAAGAGGCTGAGCGTGGTTGCCGCTTCTTACTTTTTAACGCAATAAAACAGATTTAGGCAACAGCCCCAATTTCTCATAGTTTCCAACCTGAAAGACCCTCAAACCCACAAAACCCAACAAAGTTACTCAAATGAAAAAAGGGAAATTTCAATGTCCATAATGTTACACAGAATATGTTACACATCAGCCCTCCTACAAGGCTGTGATCAGTCCCAGTAGTGGCTTTACATTTGGTTATGCTGCTTCATGATAGAACCTAAGAGATTTGTATTGCTTACAAATAGGCTAGATGTTTTAGATAAGAAAACTCCCACACCCACCCATCACAGCCTCAACCTCCCATTAACTGAAAACCAGTGACCTGAAAATGCAGATAATTAGGATAATTAATCGCAGCACATTAAGACAATTGTTGTGCATTAGAAGCTTTCCGAAATGTTGTTTAAATATGCAAATCAGGCATTATTTCATGAAATATGCAACAAATAAAACGTATATTATTAATGAGATATATGAATCCATTCTGTAAAAACCTTCAGATTGTACATTTGGTGTATGCAAGTTGCAAGTGGTATTAAACTGGAGATGTCTGGATCAGTGCAGCTCATTTAGAGTTTAAAGATATGTATTGTAGTTGATATTTACAGGTTCAAATAGATGCAGTGAAATAAAATAAATGGTTAAAGTCCCTGTAAAGGCAATTCTTAAAAATAAAAACACTTTAAACATATTGTATTGCTTATTATAATTAGAATTGCTTTATTATTAGAATGTATTGCTAAACCATATTATAAAGACAGTGCTGAATTGTGAAGTTAGACCGTTAAACAGTTTTTCACCAACGCCATTTCTTTTCACAAGTCTGAAATAAGACGTGTCGTGGAAGCAAAATAGCCCAAAATCTAAAAATTGACCAGTGCATGAAAAACAATGGTTTCGCTTTAGTATCTTGTCACAACAGATATGATTAACTAATTAAATGCTTCACTTGACATTAAGCTACAAATTATGATGTAACACAAACTTCCTTTTCCTTTCTGCTCATTCATCCATGGTTTTGGCACTTTTTTTTTCCTCAGACGCACGTCACACATTAACACACACATACCCCATAGCAATTGTAGCACGAAGGCAGGGGACTTTACACTCATTTTGATATGACTAAGTCTGTATTTTAAGTCAGACATGTGCCTTTTGTGGTCAAGTTTATTTTTGGTGGTAACATTTACCCCACTTCCTCGCTAACTGGCACATTCAATGAAACTCTAGTATTAACCGGTTTTCTCTGCACACAGTCTGAACAGGGCCTGCTGGGTGTGAAAATGAGAGCCTCAGTTAACTTGTGGCCAAAGTATAACTATATGTTTTGTTTACAAGTTAAGTAACTGGACTGTATCCAAGAAGCATAGGGAAAATAGTGAGTTCAAATTTACAAGACTAAGAAGGAAGAGTTTCTCTTTACCTAGAAATACTCAATACGCAAAGGTGATTACAGGCAGAGGTCAAAGTTAGATTGTGAAACAGGACACTATCATGTGTAAGGTGCTTTCCAGAGTAAACCAGCCCATCTGTGGCTCACAGTCCACTTCCTTATCATGAATTAGCTGAAAATTACACCTGCAATTCCCCAATTAGCACTTCCTCGTGTCTAAAATAACAAAACCCGGGGATACAAGATAAACTGGAGTTCATTGGAACTATCTTTGCATATTCAAACTGTAGCTGATATTACTGTATCTAAATTTGAGTATGAAATATATTTAGAAGGTTAATACGTCAACTGGTTGATCCAGTAGAGTCGAGTGTGTGTGTGTGTCCAACTTTAACTTTTAACTTTAATAAACCTTGCTGCAACTTTGATTGGGCTTCAAATTGAAACACATGCACTTATATGTGCGTGTGGGTGTGTGTGCAGAACTTACTCTTCTTAATTGCATTGTCTTTTAACCAACTAGTTCCATGGTGAATGTTAATCGTTAAGTATTTTCAATATATTATTTTATTTAATACTTATAATTCACTTCTGTTCTAGTGTTCTAATCTTGTGTACTAATTTAGTTTCTACTTGAAATTGTGCACTAATTGTGATCTTTAAATACCGAAATGAATAATATACATTTAGTATGCTTTAAAATTAAAAGCGACATACAGACATATGTATGTTCAGAAACGTTTGTCACTTCCTGCATGTCGCAGACTGCAAAAGACTTTTGTATCTCCTGGAAGAAAGAGTGAGAAAAACACTTATTTTATATATAAAAAATAATATCATGAATAGTTCATGTGTGTACGGGGTCTTAAATCTAAACTGTTACATGCAAAGAACCTTAGATATTTTTAGCACAGAGTTTTTAACCTTTACTGACCGCACTCTTTGTAAGGGGGTATTGGAAAAACAACTTCCTGTGTAATCAGGAAACTCCCCCCTCTTGGTGTGTGTGCGTGAGTGGGTGGCACTAAAGTAGGCTATAACAATGTGAGCAAGAATAATTTTCCCGCAGTTGACCTACTAAAGGTCCCAAATTCATCTTTAGTGCCATGGGAAATTCCTTTTAAAAAAAAATATACCAAGTCGCAGCTCATTTCATAGAGTAACTGATGAATGAACTGAAGTCTCTCATTCATTAAAAACTCATGAATGACCTTGTTTATTTCTAACATCTGAATGGAAATGGTAAAAGGTCACTGAGAGTGTGAATTGTCTCCTCAGTTGCTGGCAGTCGTATCGGAGTTGGAACGTCAGGGTCTGAACATCCTGGTCCTCGGCAGAAAGCACATGCTACAACCTTCCCGGAACTGGGACAGACAAAACATGAACAAGATAAAGCAGAAATCCCACTGCTTCTTCACCGAGAACATGTCAGTATGACCCCCGTTTCCTCAATCGCATACTGTACACCCAGTTCCAAAACTGCCTACGCATGCATCAGTTTAAGGGATCACCGGCGCATCAGTAAGAAATCAATACTTTTATTCAGCAAGGAAGCATTAAATTGATCAGAAGTGAGAGTAAAGTCACATGTTCTAAAAAATTCAAATAAATTCTGTTCTTTCAAACGTTATATTCATCAAAGGAAAAAAAAAATCAGTTTCCGCAAAAAAAAAAAAAAAAAAAAAAGCATCTCAACTGTTTTCTACATTGATAATAATAAGAAATATTTCTTGAGCAGCAAATCATCACATGACAGAGCAATAAATTAGGTTTTAAAGCATTAAAATAGGAAACAGTTCTTTTAAATTGTAATCATTTCCAGAATATAGCTGTTTTATTGTTTTTTGATCAATTTATTTATTATTATTATTGAAATGCCATCATGGTTGCAGAAAAGTTCCATCTAAAAAAATCTTTTTTTTTTGGAGACTGCAATCACATATTACATTGCGAAAAGCTCGATTCATCCAAGGCGGTATTGATAAAAATAGTTCTGGTATATACACTGACGTGCCAAAACATTACGACCACTCATAAGCAGATTTATTTGAATGTCTCCAAATAAGGCCACATGTCAAGGTCTGGGTAGATTAGATGCAAGTAAACTATAATTTCTTGTAGAAAACATGTTTGATGCAGGAGTAAACACCTGAGCAACTTAGACAAGGGCCACATTTTTATGGTCAGATGACGGTGCCATAGCATCTCTGACGTTCCACCTAATTAAAGATGTTTACAACCCTTCATGACAATGGTGCTTTTCTCACTGAAGGAACCTCTCCATGGTTTCTAGAACCAATGGCGGAAATACCTGCTTTTTGGCAGGTTTTAGTTCTAGGAACGCCTTTTAGGGGAACTAAATTAGCTCCTCCTCCAGAGTAGGCTCTAACCCAGCACATATGATACTGAATGCTTGTGAAACACCAGCACTGTGTACACAGTTTATAGCCTATACATGTACTAGACAAACTCTATGAACATGGAAAACAGTGATAGATGGGCCTCTTAACTTTTACGCTAAGAAGAAACCAAGCGAAACATTATTTTATTTCTGCTCAGCTAACGAAATTGGGCATCAAGAACACAGCAAACGCTAATACATTTTCATATACGGTTTACTTTCTTTGTTTAACAGTTCTATCTAATAATGCATTAGACCGGACTGTTAAACAGATTGTAAACCAATGAAGACAGAGAATGGGTGCTGTGTGCTCGGGCTCTGCCGTTCTCAGTGCCGTCACAATAAATATCAGCCACACTGTTGAAATTAAAGTCACAACATGTGTGGCTTAGATCACTTAAAAGTTCCTACTGGCAGTGCGAATGTAACCAGGAAAAGGCCTTTGGGGAACATTGTGTTCTTGGGGAACCATCCAAGTGGCTCCTGCAACTAAGTTCCTATAACTATAACAAATTCCTCAGATCTAAATTTGATTGACATATGGACAATCCTGCCTTTATAGAACACTCAAAAGCCTGCTCCTTATGAAATCCTTCTAGGTTCTGTTCATTTCTCATGCTTTCTAGAATGCCTCACTGTTTTGTAACAGTTTCAGTCAAATGTGTTGGTAACACATGTACCCGATCACTTCCCTTTTCTCCGTCACTCAATATAAACCTCACAAATGATTTCATTCACCAAGCATGAAAGGTATTTTTGATACAGTGCACGGTTTTTCTTGGATGACTTCCACAGGTCTGAAGATGACCCGTTTCTGCTGTATGCTGCTTTGCACTCTGGCGTTCACTGTAACTTTCTTAGTCGTGATCTGATGAGGGATCACAAAGCCTGCTTGCCAGACAGAGCAACCAGACGCCTCTTCTTCAAGTGGCAACGTGGACATCAGTTGGTAATCAGTAATTATGCCCCAGGAAAAAGGGTTCGGTTTCAGGTAGGTTTGGGAATGGAGAGACATTGTGTAATCATTAGTAATCATTAGTGTGACTGATGACTTTGTGTTTTTCAGAGGATCTCTGCTTATGACACCATTGTTCAGACCGCCGGCAGCTCCTGGCACATTCCGTACGATGAGAATGGAGATAGAGCCACATATGAAGTTCCTCAGAAATGGCTCTGCCTTATTCAAGAACATTGAGGCTTGAGTTACTGCTAGTGTGCTGCCTGAAAAATACATTACATTCAAATCAATTTAAATTAAAATCAATTAAAAAAAATATAATTGTGTTTCTTCTGCTACTTAACTACTTTTATTTTATATATACACCAACAATAGAAATGATTCAACCCCACAGAGACCCTTACAAATGTAAGCTTTTTCTAAACACATAGTGGCATATTAAAGTGATTTCTTTTCATAATACAGCTATGTCATAATTATTCATCATTGCTGTTTTTAAATTACTTACTAGAATTATAAGGTACAATGTTTTAAAACATGATAAAACCTTTGGAAACTTAATGAAAACACTTAATTAGCTTTAGTTTTGACGTATGAATACATTTCGCCCATAAATGTGCTGAAGATGTGGCCGAGACAAAAGAGCTGAGACAAAATATCGACTTAAACATTTCCTGGACACTAAAAGTTCCTAGAGATACAGTTTGCAGCATCATTTCTAAGTTTAAAATGTGTGATACCATTACAAACCTTCCAGGGCTTGGAGGAAAAAGATACATTTTATCAAGAGGAATAAGATGTTTGATCTAAGCAGCTGTGAAAAACCCTCAGTTTAGTGCCAAAGACTTGCTTGATGACCTGATGAACACAGGAAAAAACATTGCAGACTATAAATAGAACACAAACAATCATTGAACAAGCTACTCTTGAAAGAGAACATTAAAGGCTGGCTTGGATATGCTAATGATTTTTTTGATAGGCCTGCAAAACATTTTGAACCTATGGATCAGCAGTATGCTTGGCACAAACAATAATGGCTTATGTTGTGACCTGAAGAACGCTATCCCTGCTTGAGTCAAGCGTGGAGGTTGGTCAGTCTTGTTACGGGGTGCTTTACTTCTGGAGGCAAGTGTGGCTATCTGCATCCTGGAGACTTGAGTAATGGGAGTGTTGAAAGGTCTTTACAAACTCCCTGATAGGATGTGAGGTGTTTAGTTTCTGTTGTAGCAATGTGTACCTTTCGGGCACACCCCTACCTTACCTTTGTGTGTGAGTGTCTGTGTGTGTAATAGTCTTAAAATAAGCAATATAGTAAAAATAAATGTAATAAAAATTATTGTTAGTAGTATTCTGTTAGTAGCACTAGCAGTTAACGTTTACTGCTCCTAATGTATAATCATAATCATATGAAAATCCTCAGAGACCCATATTTAAATCACAAGGGCTATACTGGTATTATCTAAGTAACTATAGGCCTACCTGAATCTCAAGTCTAATTACATAAATGCTTATTTTCAATAGCATATCAAGGTCAAGGTAAACTTTATTATCCCACAAGGGGAAATTCATGTGGTCATTCATTACGCTCTGTTGTCACAACATATTTTCTATGTGTTATCCATGTAGGTTTCTAGTTCATGGTATACATTATAGCAAGGTTTTAACTATATTATAAAGATAGATTTCAACTGAAAATTTGCACTGTGTTCTCGGGACAAGGGTGTTTTTCAATGTCGGGTGTTTTTACAAACACGTAGTGTTAAAACATAAATTCTAGAACATAAAATATAATTTCTCAATGTGATTTATTACACTGAGAGTTTATTTCCCAATAAATCAAAACAGCCTATTTGTGTTCAAATTGATGCATTTTACAATTTATTTACCCCCCTTTTCAGTTGGTTGTACTAAAGTAACACTGACTATTATAAATAAAGCATTTTATTTTTCTAAATGTGTGGCTTATCAGAACATACCATAGTTAGTTTTATTTAAACTAGTAATATTGAATTAAATATTGAGTTAATATCCCACGCCATACTACAAGGATTACACGTGATAGTCTTATGTGCTTACTTTAATTAAACCTTGGTCACTATGTCAGAACTACAGGTTTTCATTACCTCGCACATTTAACCCCTAATAAAATTATTCTAAAATAAAATGTAATCAACTTTTTTTGTAGCTTTATAACCGTTCTTGTTCATATCAAGTGCTTTCCACACAAACAAAGGCCCATGCGGTGCGTCATGATGATGACATCTCACCCGGATATGAATGCCGGAGCCGGTTGTATCATTTCCGGTGTACGAGAGAGCTGTGGTTTAGATCTGTTTACAAACTAGAAATATTAAACAGTAAATCTCTAGCATTATGTCCCGAGGCTCGAGCGCGGGGTTTGATCGACACATCACCATCTTTTCCCCAGAGGGGAGACTCTATCAAGTCGGTGCGTATCGATGAAAATGTGTCTTTATCAGGTCGAAAGAATAAATGCTCAGTCATTTTGCACCATGTTCATTCTGCACCTTCTTTAGCTCATGCTATTGTATTTACAGCAGCATTAAACATGGATTTGTTTAAAATGGATGACAATGAGAATGAGTGGAATATGTTGTTAAACTTAATTCAATTTTTGACACGTTTATCAATACTCGTTAAGTTTTAGCGTTCACTTAACTTACATGACAGATCCATCTGCACTCATTGTTTTTACCAATGGATAAATGTACTTTTGGTTTCATAATGTTAACAATTATGTATGCAGCGATTTATTTAATACAGTTCACATGTGAAACTGTTTCACCTGTAAAATCTAGGTTCTTACCATTATATATTGTGCATATATTACTTTGTGTGTGTGTGTGTGTATATATATATATATATATATATATATATATATATATATATATATATATATATATATAATGTATTTATTTTTCTCGTATGAATACATTTTCTACTGTTTACTAGTAGAAGACTAATAAAAACGTCATCTGGTTGTTAAAATGAGAATTTTACCATTTCTTTGCATTTTAGAAATAATTTATGATCATTGTTAAAAAATGTTCATATTATTTTCCACAGAATATGCATTCAAGGCCATTAATCAGGGTGGTCTTACGTCATTAGCTGTTCGAGGGAAAGACTGTGCGGTTGTTATAACTCAGAAGAAAGTTCCAGTGAGTCTGTTCGTATTGAACTTTTTATAAAAAATGTTTATATCTCCATGTAACACATTAACTATGCAAAAAATGCTGTTGTATTAGCAATATTAATGTAATCTTTTGTCTTTTAATCACCCAGGATAAGCTTCTCGATGAGTCCACTGTCACTCATCTATTCAGAATAACAGAAAACATTGGCTGTGTGATGTCTGGCATGACAGGTAAACTCATCTCTGTACACAGCAATTGTCCAGCTTGTGTTCGGTTTGGAAAATCTCCTTTTGTTTGGTGAAATGTTAAACTGCGTATTAATTTACACCATGTGTGATGTATACTGTTTCTCTCTGAAGCTGACAGCAGGTCGCAGGTGCAGAGGGCGCGATATGAAGCTGCTAACTGGAAGTATAAATACGGCTATGAGATCCCAGTAGACATGCTGTGCAAGCGCATTGCAGACATCTCACAGGTGTACACACAGAACGCTGAGATGAGGCCTCTTGGCTGCTGTAAGTCTACAGTCTGCATATGAAGCAAGTCAAGTCACATTCATTTGCATAGCGCTTTATTCAATACAGTGCCCCTATTATAAATCAGTATTCAGCTAAAGTCCGTTCAATGTTGATTGAGCTCAGTTCAATGAGAGTGTTGATGTTTCAAACATCAATCATAAAACAAATTCGGTTTTGATTTAAAACGGTGTCATTATTCGGTTAGGTTAGTGGCTTTTATTAGCATTAACATGATTAGTGTCTAGACATGCCACATACAACAATATTATTATGCAGTAGAGTGTGAAACAATCTGTAGTATGCAACAATAAATACTGTGGTATGTTATCACATCACTGTTCAGCATCGGCAAGAAGTGTGCAGTTATCTCAAAAATCAATATGGCCACATTTGCTGTTTAGTCTAATGTGTGTGTAAAATGCTCAATTTTAGTAGTCCAGTGAAGTCATGAGCCTAGTATTAGGTAATGTTTATAACATTGCATTTTGTGATATTACATTTACCACAACATAGCATTTACATGTCCTGTATATCCACCACCAAATCATAATATATTAACGGGGTTAATCCCCACAAGGCACTATCGGTTAGTGCAAGGGTGGCACTTTCATACTACTGTATCTACATTCACTAGTGTTCAAAAGTTTGCAGCCAGCAAGATTTTTTTGTATTCAGCAAGGGTGCATTAAATTGATCAAATGTCACAGTAAGGCTTCAAAAATGTCTATTTCAAGTTATGTCTTTTCATCAAAGAATCCAGAAACAAAAATATTAAAGGAGTAGTTCACTTTTGAAAAAAACTTTTGCTGATAATTTACTCACCCCCATGTCATCCAAGATATCTATGTCTTTCTTTCTTCAGTCGAAAAGAAATTAAGGTTTTTGATGAAAACATTCCAGCATTTTTCTCCATATAATGCACTTCAGTGGGAACCAAACGGTTCAAGGTCCAAAAGACACTTTCAGTGCAAACTGCTCAAAGGGCTTTAAACGATTCCAGACGATGAATAAGGGTCTTATCAAGCGAAACGATCGCTCATTTAATAAATAAATAACAAAGTTTAAGTTTTATAAGCTCAAATGCTCGCTTTGCTCTGTACTGCGATGCATGTTTGTGACTCTCCTGTTCGAACTCGTTCATCAAAATGAACGAATCTTTTTACGAGTCATTTGGTTCATTCAATGAACGAAACGAATGAATTGACTCGAAAAAAGATTCGGTCATTTTGATGAATTTGCATTGTGTCATGCCGTATTAAAAATAATGTACTCTGGTTGTATGTCATGTATTTATGCAAGTATACATACAACATGCCTAGTAAGAAGAGTACTATAGTAGGCCATTCAGGAGATACCAATATTCAATATTATGGAATGTTATTGTTATATAAATAACTTTTTTTAATGTTGTTTGGTCATGTTAGGTATGATTGTGGTTGGCGTGGACGAGGAGCTGGGGCCACAGGTCTATAAATGTGATCCTGCAGGCTACTACTGCGGCTTCAAGGCCACTGCTGCGGGCGTCAAACAAACAGAGGCCACAAGCTTCCTGGAGAAAAAGGTCAAGAAGAAATTGGATTGGACCTTCGAACAAACAGTAGAGGTATAAGTTCGTTCTTCTGCATCACCGATGGAATCAGTACCCTTTGTTATGTTGTGTCCTCTTATTTTGAGTTCTTCTATGCACTTGTCATCCTTACAGACTGCAATAAGTTGCTTGTCTACCGTTCTGTCCATCGACTTCAAGCCTTCCGAGCTGGAGATCGGGGTTGTTACCACAGAGGAGCCCAAGTTCAGGTGGGTTTGTACGTTGCAAGTGAAACAGGATGTAACATTTACATATCACTACATAGCATTTACATATTTACATGTCCTGTATGTTGATAGCCAAAACCATACTCTATAAATGGTGAAAAATCCCCACTAGGTACTTCCAGTTAGTAGCACTAAGCTGGTAATTTCATACTTTCTACATACAGTACTGTTCAAAAATATTTTTTTGAAGAAGTTAACTTTTATTCAAGTAAGCATTAATCAAAAGTGACAGTTAGGCATGTATTATGTAATTAAATACACATTCAAAATAAATGTTTGTTTCATCTATTATCAAAGAATCCTGAAAAACTGCATCACGGCTTCCGCACAAATATTAAGTTGCACTAGAAACGTTTTAGAGCAGCAAATCGGCATATTAGAATGATTTCCAAAGGATCATGTGACACTGAAGACGGGGGGTAAAGATGCTGAAAATTCAGTTTTGCCATCACAGGAATAAATTAGATTTTCAAATATATAAAAAATAGAAAACTGTCATTTTAAATTGTAATAATATTTCACCGTATGTGTGTTATAACTGCAGGCTTGGTGAGGATAAGAGACTTAACAAAAAACATCATACCGACCCTAAATTTTTGAACATTAATACAAAATTCTGTAATGAAACACTCGATGGTCTTCTTGGGATAGGCTGATAGGTCCTTAACTCAAATGCTTGGAATTGCATTGTTCTCTATAAGGCACAGCTGATTGGTTTTTGCTAAATTAGTAGCCAATGAACTTGCTGCTTGCCCTTTAACCTTTAAATACTGTTCAGCATAGCAGAACCCTCCACCTTCCCCAGCTCCTCCTGTATAGGTATGGATAATAATTGTTTTGACCTAATAAAGTGTTTTGGCAGTAGCAAGTCCTGTTCTTGCTCTGCAGCAGCAGCAGTGTAGCAGATTTATTCTGCCAAGACCAAACATATCAACATTTTCATATCCATTACCAGTGAGTTGTTGTGTGAAGAGTGTATTTATTTCAAACCACTTGGTCGTTAAAACTTTTTTGTCATGTTTTGTAAAATTGTATATTTCTATATATTTCAGAATTTTGTCAGAGTCCGAGATTGACACTCACCTCATGGCTCTTACTGAACGGGATTGAGAATATCTGCACGAGTCCTTACCCCGTCACAAAAAAAGTCTGAGAACTACAATCATGTCATCAATATTCAGGTCAACTGATGTTTTTTGCTGTTTATGTAGCTTTTTTCTTGCAACAATACAATAAAAATAATTTTTTGGAAAACTGTTTTTATTTTAATTTTTTTATGATTCAAGTGGAAAGTCTAGTGTTACTATTATTTTTTCTAATTTAATGTGTATTAGTGCTATCACATCAGTTAATTGTGATTAATCACATCCAATATATATATATATATGTGTGTGTGTGTATATACACTGGCTTTGGGATCGGTAAGAAATTTAATGTTTTTAAAAGAAATCTTAGAATATTAGACTGATCATGTGACACTGAATACTGGTGAGTAATGGTGCTTAAAATTCAGTTTTGCGTCACATTTACATTTGAAGATAAATTCAAACAGAAGTTATTTGAAATGTTCATAATATTTAACAATATTACTGGGTTTTTTCATGTTTTTAATCAAATAAATGCATGAAAATGTTTTTTCATGTTTTTAATCAAATAAATGCACTTAAGAGAGATTTTTATTTTATATTTAATCTTACTGATCCCAAACTTATATATATATATATTCTATTTATTTTATTTATAAATGTACACAGTTATATATGCACAATATATAGGGGCGAATAATTCAGAACAGATATACAGAACTTAGATTTTACATGAGAAACAGTTTCACATGTGAACTGTATTAAATAAATCTCTTCATACATAATTGTTAACATTATGAAACCAAAAGTACATTTATCCATGTTGGTAAAAATCATGCAAGTGAACTATATATATATATATATATATATATATATATATATGTCAACATTTGAAGTGGATCAAAACCTTTCAACAAAGTTATACATGAATGTTTAACAATACCATTTCTTAAGACAAATTTGATTAAATTTTTTTGATCCACTTCAAATGTTGACTACTGTGTGCGTAACACAAACATAAATGATGAAATAAAAATGTGATTAATCAATTTGACAGCACTAACATTTAGGCATATATATATATATATATATATATAAAATGCAATTAATTATTATTATTCTGTAACTTGAACTTTTGTGCACCATATTATTTTACAAACTGTGGCCTTTTGGGCTGTTGCCTCGATCTCCTGCTCTTTAGAATACATGTATTTTTATTCGGAGCCAGTAGTGAATTTACTGTAGCTAAATCACTAGGAAGCCTCCTGGGGTCTCAATCCCCTTCATTTATGGTAAGCAGTGTGCTTTTGCACCTGTCTGGTTTTCTCACACTCTCTTTAAGATGTAAATAGTATTTCCTAAACTCACTACAGAATCCCCTCCAGACGTGGTATTTGCATAAACATAGTGCTGCTTGCTTAATAAAGAGACGGCAAACGAGAGCCGGATTTTCCAAGTGCCGGCCTGCCGTCATTTCTCGGAGCTGGCTGAATCATACGAGTATTCTCCTGCAGTTACAGGATCTGCGAAGAGCCCTGCGTCTCCTAACCAGACTCCACTGGGCTCGCCAACCGAGCGCTATGACTAAATCATTTGCATGGAACTCTTTAAGAGGTGTCTTAGGGACCCAAGAGTCTCTCGAAATCAAAAAGGCGTGCTGTCCGGATTCACATTCGGAAATAAGATGAGTTGAGCTGAAGGTGGATTCCCTTTCAAGATCTCAGGTTTGTATTCAAATCAAGAAAACCACACACACTTGACTTTCTTTTACTGTAAAGGCCAAGACAAAAAGTTGAACTGCATGACTGGTAGGTTGTGAATATGAAAGTTTGAGGAAATTTTCTAGGAGTTTCACTTCACACAGTTGGCTTAAGTCTTGACATTTTTTGAGTCAATTTTAATTTGAAATGGCAAACACTAAGCATTTGCTTATAGACGAACATGAGCTCTCTTCGGATCAGAGGCATTAACAATGTTGCCAAATGAGCACTACACCCTTTTCCAAGAATATCAACAGGGGAGGAACTTTCTAGTAATATATCAATCTAAGGCTGTGGGTGAATTGTTTACTAATTTTGCATAAAGCAACATTGTGCAATCACACGCCGTTCCTTATTTTGGGAATTCAGGAAGTCGGGGGGAACCCAGCTTTTTGCCAATTTTGTCTGAATGGCTCTTCCTCCTCAGGAAATTCCAGTGAACTCAGCTGACAGAAAACAGAGTACAACAGTTCTTCAGTTTACAAGCACTTCTCCTCAGTGACACAAAAGGATATTTAAACTTCCTAATTTCTCTGGTAGAAGCCGTTCTCATGCACTTGATTTCCAAGGAAGGACACAAAGTAAGGTTTAAGGTTTTTTAATTTAAAATGTGTTACGTTTCAATCTTCTATATACACATTTACATGTTAATATAAAAATAACTCTGTCTGTATACACAATATTTTACATCACAGTACAACAGAAACGCAGCCGTTGATTTCAGCTGACAGTACAGTCTATCATAGAGAGCCGACGGGACGGTTTTATCGGCCTCTCTCCAGTGTTGCTTTAATACACCCTTTGTTTCCAGGCCTCCTTTGTACAATCGTCTTGTACTCGCGCCGCCTGTGATCCGTGCGCTCCGCGGCTGGCGGGCTCGTTCCTGGGCACCTTGAGTGAGTACATCTCTATCTTTCTCCATTCAACAGAAGTCCTTCTAGTCCTTCTTTCCTACTGCCCCATCATTTTAATGTCATCATAGATCTGTGAAATTAACAAAAAGCAAATTAGGAAAACCTAAGCATGTTTACTTTCTGTACGAAATCAAAAAATGAACTTCAGATAAGCAACTTACATCATCATCATCCTCAGATGTACATTGGTCTTCATAGTCCTCGTCGCTATCTTCTGACTCACTATCTGGTAGTTCCCTTAAGTGTGGCGCCGTGAGCTCATACAGGACTTTTTGTATGTCTGCGTTCGCCCTGCCATAGGTCAGGTGATAAGGCGTGTGACCGCCGTACGTGAAGCTGTGAACATCGGCGCCTTTGCTGATTAGAAGCTTAACCAGATCAAAGTTCTGGAGGTCCACCGCTAAGTGTAGAGCGGTTCGCCCATTACACTGCTCCTAAAGACAAACAAACGAGTATTTTTAGCCATTTGCTTTTGCAATGTGGTTATTCAATTTGTTAAGACGCAAACAGATTTGGATGGCTAGAGAAAATCTCATTTTTACCTGAGCGTTGATGTCTGCGCCAAGCTGGACGAGGCTTTCCAACAACGACAGGTAGCCCTGGATGGCGGTCACGTGTATGCATTTCTGACCTGAAGAGACAAATGAAATTCAGATCAGACGTGTCCAGACAGGTCAGAGAGGATGATAGCAAGCAAAACGTACATAGCGAACCCCCTCTTACCGTTATAGTTTGGTGTCTGGAGGATGGCAGGGAGGTGCTGCGGGCAGCCTTGCGTGAGGAGGCCGAAACAGGCCATTGAACCTTTCCTGCAGGCGATATGGAGGGCGGTATTCCCACAGTCATCCACCAGGGACGCATCACACCCGGCCTTCAGTAACTGCTCTACTATACAAGGCTGCTCTGTGATGACGGCCAAATGCAAGGCAGTCTGAAATGAGAAGAGAGTGGTTTAGTGTCGAAGAAAAGTCAGATATGGAGCTTAAGTTTGCTAATATATAAACACATAATATGATAAATCAAATAATATCCTGATGTACCTGTCTCTGGTTGTTCTGTGTGTTGAGGAAGGGGTCACCAAAGGATAAATCAATCATTTTTAATGCAGCATCACTGGCCTCATGAATAATGGCAAGATGTAAATACCTTTAAAAAAATAAAAATAAATTGTTATGCAACCGTGAGAAAAACATTTTTTATAAAATATTTTTTAAAGAAAACATTATTATTTATAAAACATCAACTCTTTTGGGTGTGCAGAGAACTGTATTTTTCCTAGTAGGGACATGCGCAGCACGCGCGCGTCTGAATGTCTGGCACTCTGCCCGGGACTTTCCAACTTGGCGCAGCCCCGCCCTCGTTGACGCCAGGACTGAAGCCCCGCCCACATAGACGTGGTGCCAGAGAACAGTCCGTACTGATGCAGCGTTTCTGTTTACATAAAGCCCATTATGACTGCAGGGTGCCTGCACATGCGCACTACGGTTTGTGAATGGAATGAGAAAGGACTTTAACTGTGCTTAAGAATCAACTTCGAACAATGATTTTTTTGGGGTTTTTTTTTGCATTACAATAAGTACCGTGAAACAATTATATATTTATAAATATATACATACAATTATAATAATGTTCTTTACAAACTAAAAGTTATCATTTTAGTCATTTAATGATTCTAATTGCCTTAAGAACAATCATAAACTTTGACGGTTTTTTTTTTATATTATACTGATAACTAGCTAAAAAATAAAATAAATAAATAAATAAACAGTTCTCTGCAACCTAAAAGTTTTTTTTCTTTACCATGCGTCGTGCATTATGTAAACGGTTTCAAAAAATCAGATGCACATAATTGATTTTGCATGATCTGCATCAGATTGTTTTTTAAGAAAAACTTACGTGTCTCCGTCTTCGGTGAGCTCTTTCCTCCAGGGCTCGTCCTCGGCCACATTCATCCGCCTGAAATCAGACACCACGTCCGGGTATTCATCCTCTTTTAGCGAATCCAAACCGCTGTCTAAACGGTCGTCGTTGCTCGCAAGTATTTTCCCTGATTTGGGTCCGCGGCCATCGTCATTATAATCCATTTGGTTGGTGTTGCTGCTTCTGTAAAGCTCCATGTTTGTGTCGGAAGTCTGTGTTGCTCTTGTGGACTGTGAGAGTTTCAGGAGAGTGTATATGCTTAAAAGAGAAAGAGGCGGGGCTTAGCTGAGGGTAGGGGATTTCCAAAGTGTGATTGACGTCTGAATTGTGTTCTAGACTAGGGAATTAACTGCGCCAGGAGTTTGGGGAAATTTTCTCTGCTTCGTTAAACACACATCAGATCAGTAATACTGAAAGCTCGACTTTTCCAGTTGCAAAATATTCCAGAATCCAGTTAGGGCTGGCTAAAATGTAACAAAAAAAAAAAAAAAAAAAAAAAAAACTTAACATTTTATGTCAGAAAAGAACATGTAGTGCACAACTCTACAATGTGTACTTTGGTGGTTTGGAAAAAGTCCCATTTTAAAAAATCTGATTTTTTTTTTTTTTTTTGCAGAAAGATATTGAATCATTTATATATTTCAAATGGGTCCTGTAATTCTGACATTGCAACAACATGTGAACAAAACATAGTTTATATATATATAAACTATGAACATATATGTTGTATTTTTTATTAAAATTTAATTTATATATATATATATATATATATATATATATATATATATATATATATTGTATACATTGTATGATTTTATAATTATGTTTTTTATAGTGTTTACCATGTTTGTGGAAGTATATTGAAATATGCATATATAGATTTTAGCAATTTAAAAAAAAATGAAGGTAGCAACTTTATTTTTTATTTTTTAATCTTTACAGTTTACAGAGGTCAAAAAGTGGGATTACATTTTTGTAATTTTTAAATTGCTTTAATTATAAATGAACAACTTAAGTAAAATATTAAATTGAATATCCATCATTGCATATACACCCACATATTTATTTATATTACATTATATATATATATATATATATATATATATATATATATATATAATGACAGCAGCAGTCAGGAAGATGCAAAGACAAACAAACAAAAACTAAAAGTGCTTTAGTGGAATCAGGAAAAAATCCATAGAAAATAGAATAAGATTGTAAGCATTACTGTAAAGTCAAGGAAGTAGACTGTGTGGTGCCAATATCTTGCTTCCTCATAGTCTATAGAGAATGGGAAACTCCTCTATGTGTAGTTCTGCCGTGAGAGTTTACCCACAAAGGCATTTACGCTAAAGAAGTAAAGAATGTGTAGTTTTTTTTTTTAACTCGAGGTGCATGTGTGTAAACTCTCAAACACCATTACCATAGTAACAGTAGCTATGCTTGGTAAACCCTGAGGGCAGAGGGTGTTCCTCTATAACACAACTGCATTTTGCAATGTACATTGTGCACACGCACAACAGACAGCTACAGTATACCTCTCATGAGGGAACGCTTTTTACTATTGTAAACTTATATCAGTGACCTACAAACAGGCTTATTGACTTGCTGAAGGGTTTTGTCTCTGACAAAATTATTAATTCAAGTAAGACAAGATGACGAGTGGATAAGGACGAAGAAGTACAAAGTGACCTACAAATAACATGAGACTTAGACCTGAGTGCAAAAATGGAGGCTCTAGCCCCTTCCAGAGCTGAGATATCAAAACTCAAAAATTCGGCCCGAAAAAAAAAACGACAGTGGTACCCCTTACGTTTTTTTTTGGGGTGAAAAATTAAGTTTCTCCAATCTTCCCAAAACTCTGGATTCTGATAGAGGGCCATGAGACTTAGACCTGAGTGCAAAAATGGAGGCTCTAGCCCCTTCCAGAGATGAGATATCGAAACTCAAAAATTCGGCCCGAAAAAAAAACGACAGTGGTACCCCTTACGTTTTTTTTTGGGGGGGAAAAATTAAGTTCCTCCAATCTTCCCACAACTCTGGATTCTGATAGAGGGCCATGAGACTTAGACCTGAGTGCAAAAATGGAGGCTCTAGCCCCTTCCAGAGCTGAGATATCGAAACTCAAAAATTCGGCCCGAAAAAAAAAACGACAGTGGTACCCCTTACGTTTTTTTTTTTTGGGCGAAAAATTAAGTTTCTCCAATCTTCCCAAAACTCTGGATTCTGATAGAGGGCAATGAGACTTGGACCTGAGTGCAAAAATGGAGGCTCTAGCCCCTTCCAGAGCTGAGATATCAAAACTCAAAAATTCGGCCCGAAAAAAAAAACGACAGTGGTACCCCTTACGTTTTTTTTTTTGGGTGAAAAATTAAGTTTCTCCAATCTTCCCAAAACTCTGGATTCTGATAGAGGGCCATGAGACTTAGACCTGAGTGCAAAAATGGAGGCTCTAGCCCCTTCCAGAGCTGAGATATCCAAACTCAAAAATTCGGCCCGGAAAAAAAACGACAGTGGTACCCCTTACGTTTTTTTTTTTTGGGCGAAAAATTAAGTTTCTCCAATCTTCCCAAAACTCTGGATTCTGATAGAGGGCCATGAGACTTAGACCTGAGTGCAAAAATGGAGGCTCTAGCCCCTTCCAGAGCTGAGATATCGAAACTCAAAAATTCGGCCCGAAAAAAAAAACGACAGTGGTACCCCTTACGTTTTTTTTTTTTTTTTTGGCGAAAAATTAAGTTTCTCCAATTTTCCCAAAACTCTGGATTCTGATAGAGGGCCATGAGACTTAGACCTGAGTGCAAAAATGGAGGCTCTAGCCCCTTCCAGAGCTGAGATATCGAAACTCAAAAATTCGGCCCGAAAAAAAAAACGACAGTGGTACCCCTTACATTTTTTTTTTTGGGGCGAAAAATTAAGTTTCTTCAATCTTCCCAAAACTCTGGATTCTGATAGAGGGCCATGAGACTTAGACCTGAGTGCAAAAAGGGAGGCTCTAGCCCCTTCCAGAGCTGAGATATCAAAACTCAAAAATTCGGCCCGAAAAAAAAAACGACAGTGGTACCCCTTACGTTTTTTTTTTTTTGGGTGAAAAATTAAGTTTCTCCAATCTTCCCAAAACTCTGGATTCTGATAGAGGGTCATGAGACTTAGACCTGAGTGCAAAAATGGAGGCTCTAGCCCCTTCCAGAGCTGAGATATCGAAACTCAAAAATTCGGCCCGGAAAAAAAACGACAGTGGTACCCCTTACGTTTTTTTTTTTTGGGCGAAAAATTAAGTTTCTCCAATTTTCCCAAAACTCTGGATTCTGATAGAGGGCCATGAGACTTAGACCTGAGTGCAAAAATGGAGGCTCTAGCCCCTTCCAGAGCTGAGATATCGAAACTCAAAAATTCGGCCCGAAAAAAAAAAACGACAGTGGTACCCCTTACGTTTTTTTTTTTTGGGCGAAAAATTAAGTTTCTCCAATCTTCCCAAAACTCTGGATTCTGATAGAGGGCCATGAGACTTAGACCTGAGTGCAAAAATGGAGGCTCTAGCCCCTTCCAGAGCTGAGATATCGAAACTCAAAAATTCGGCCCGAAAAAAAAAAACGACAGTGGTACCCCTTACGTTTTTTTTTTTTTGGCGAAAAATTAAGTTTCTCCAATTTTCCCAAAACTCTGGATTCTGATAGAGGGCCATGAGACTTAGACCTGAGTGCAAAAATGGAGGCTCTAGCCCCTTCCAGAGCTGAGATATCGAAACTCAAAACTTCGGCCCGAAAAAAAAACGACAGTGGTACCCCTTACGTTTTTTTTTTTTTTTTTGGGCGAAAATTACGTTTCTCCAATCTTCCCAAAACTCTGGATTCTGATAGAGGGCCATGAGACTTAGACCTGAGTGCAAAAATGGAGGCTCTAGCCCCTTCCAGAGCTGAGATATCGAAACTCAAAAATTCGGCCCGGAAAAAAAACGACAGTGGTACCCCTTACGTTTTTTTTTTTTGGGCGAAAAATTAAGTTTCTCCAATTTTCCCAAAACTCTGGATTCTGATAGAGGGCCATGAGACTTAGACCTGAGTGCAAAAATGGAGGCTCTAGCCCCTTCCAGAGCTGAGATATCGAAACTCAAAAATTCGGCCCGAAAAAAAAAAACGACAGTGGTACCCCTTACGTTTTTTTTTTTTGGGCGAAAAATTAAGTTTCTCCAATCTTCCCAAAACTCTGGATTCTGATAGAGGGCCATGAGACTTAGACCTGAGTGCAAAAATGGAGGCTCTAGCCCCTTCCAGAGCTGAGATATCGAAACTCAAAAATTCGGCCCGAAAAAAAAAAACGACAGTGGTACCCCTTACGTTTTTTTTTTTTTGGCGAAAAATTAAGTTTCTCCAATTTTCCCAAAACTCTGGATTCTGATAGAGGGCCATGAGACTTAGACCTGAGTGCAAAAATGGAGGCTCTAGCCCCTTCCAGAGCTGAGATATCGAAACTCAAAACTTCGGCCCGAAAAAAAAACGACAGTGGTACCCCTTACGTTTTTTTTTTTTTTTTTTGGGCGAAAATTACGTTTCTCCAATCTTCCCAAAACTCTGGATTCTGATAGAGGGCCATGAGACTTAGACCTGAGTGCAAAAATGGAGGCTCTAGCCCCTTCCAGAGCTGAGATATCGAAACTCAAAAATTCGGCCCGAAAAAAAAAAACGACAGTGGTACCCCTTACGTTTTTTTTTTTTGGGTGAAAAATTAAGTTTCTCCAATCTTCCCAAAACTCTGGATTCTGATAGAGGGCCATGAGACTTAGACCTGAGTGCAAAAATGGAGGCTCTAGCCCCTTCCAGAGCTGAGATATCGAAACTCAAAAATTCGGCCCGAAAAAAAAACGACAGTGGTACCCCTTACGTTTTTTTTTTTTTTGGGCGAAAAATTAAGTTTCTCCAATCTTCCCAAAACTCTGGATTCTGATAGAGGGCCATGAGACTTAGACCTGAGTGCAAAAATGGAGGCTCTAGCCCCTTCCAGAGCTGAGATATCGAAACTCAAAAATTCGGCCCGAAAAAAAAAACGACAGTGGTACCCCTTACGTTTTTTTTTGGGGTGAAAAATTAAGTTTCTCCAATCTTCCCAAAACTCTGGATTCTGATAGAGGGCCATGAGACTTAGACCTGAGTGCAAAAATGGAGGCTCTAGCCCCTTCCAGAGATGAGATATCGAAACTCAAAAATTCGGCCCGAAAAAAAAACGACAGTGGTACCCCTTACGTTTTTTTTTTTTGGGCGAAAAATTAAGTTTCTTCAATCTTCCCAAAACTCTGGATTCTGATAGAGGGCCATGAGACTTAGACCTGAGTGCAAAAATGGAGGCTCTAGCCCCTTCCAGAGTTGAGATATCGAAACTCAAAAATTCGGCCCGAAAAAAAAAACGACAGTGATACCCCTTACGTTTTTTTTTTTGGGCGAAAAATTAAGTTCCTCCAATCTTCCCAAAACTCTGGATTCTGATAGAGGGCCATGAGACTTAGACCTGAGTGCAAAAATGGAGGCTCTAGCCCCTTCCAGAGCTGAGATATCGAAACTCAAAAATTCGACCCGAAAAAAAAACGACAGTGGTACCCCTTACGTTTTTTTTTTTTGGGCGAAAAATTAAGTTTCTCCAATCTTCCCAAAACTCTGGATTCTGATAGAGGGCCATGAGACTTAGACCTGAGTGCAAAAATGGAGGCTCTAGCCCCTTCCAGAGTTGAGATATCGAAACTCAAAAATTCGGCCCGAAAAAAAAAAACGACAGTGGTACCCCTTACGTTTTTTTTTTTGGGGGAAAAATTAAGTTCCTCCAATCTTCCCACAACTCCGGATTCTGATAGAGGGCCATGAGACTTAGACCTGAGTGCAAAAATGGAGGCTCTAGCCCCTTCCAGAGTTGAGATATCGAAAACTAAAAAATTCGGACCGAAAAAAAAAACGACAGTGGTACCCCTTACGTTTTTTTTTTTGGGCGAAAAATTAAGTTCCTCCAATCTTCCCAAAACTCTGGATTCTGATAGAGGGCCATGAGACTTAGACCTGAGTGCAAAAATGGAGGCTCTAGCCCCTTCCAGAGCTGAGATATCAAAACTCAAAAATTCGGCCCGAAAAAAAACGACAGTGGTACCCCTTACGTTTTTTTTTGTTTGGGCGAACAATTAAGTTTCTCCAATCTTCCCAAAACTCTGGATTCTGATAGAGGGCCATGAGACTTAGACCTGAGTGCAAAAACGGAGGCTCTAGCCCCTTCCAGAGTTGAGATATCGAAACTCAAAAATTCGGCCCGAAAAAAAAAACGACAGTGGTACCCCTTACGTTTTTTTTTTTGGGCGAAAATTTAAGTTCCTCCAATCTTCCCAAAACTCTGGATTCTGATAGAGGGCCATGAGACTTAGACCTGAGTGCAAAAATTGAGGCTCTAGCCCCTTCCAGAGCTGAGATATCGAAACTCAAAAATTCGGCCCGAAAAAAAAAACGACAGTGGTACCCCTTACGTTTTTTTTTTTTTTTTGGCGAAAAATTAAGTTTCTCCAATTTTCCCAAAACTCTGGATTCTGATAGAGGGCCATGAGACTTAGACCTGAGTGCAAAAATGGAGGCTCTAGCCCCTTCCAGAGCTGAGATATCGAAACTCAAAAATTCGGCCCGAAAAAAAAACGACAGTGGTACCCCTTAGGTTTTTTTTTTTTTTTTGGGCGAAAATTACGTTTCTCCAATCTTCCCAAAACTCTGGATTCTGATAGAGGGCCATGAGACTTAGACCTGAGTGCAAAAATGGAGGCTCTAGCCCCTTCCAGAGCTGAGATATCGAAACTCAAAAATTCGGCCCGAAAAAAAAAAACGACAGTGGTACCCCTTACGTTTTTTTTTTTGGGGTGAAAAATTAAGTTTCTCCAATCTTCCCAAAACTCTGGATTCTGATAGAGGGCCATGAGATTTAGACCTGAGTGCAAAAATGGAGGCTCTAGCCCCTTCCAGAGCTGAGATATCAAAACTCAAAAATTCGGCCCGAAAAAAAAACGACAGTGGTACCCCTTACGTTTGTTTTTTTTGGGCGAAAAATTAAGTTTCTCCAATCTTCCCAAAACTCTGGATTCTGATAGAGGGCCATGAGACTTAGACCTGAGTGCAAAAATGGAGGCTCTAGCCCCTTCCAGAGCTGAGATATCGAAACTCAAAAATTCGGCCCGAAAAAAAAAACGACAGTGGTACCCCTTTCGTTTTTTTTTTTTGGGGCGAAAAATTAAGTTTCTCCAATCTTCCCAAAACTCTGGATTCTGATAGAGGGCCATGAGACTTAGACCTGAGTGCAAAAATGGAGGCTCTAGCTCCTTCTAGAGCTGAGATATCGAAACTCAAAAATTCGGCTCGAAAAAAAAACGACAGTGGTACCCCTTACGTTTTTTTTTTTTTTTGGGCGAAAAATTAAGTTTCTCCAATCTTCCCAAAACTCTGGATTCTGATAGAGGGCCATGAGACTTAGACCTGAGTGCAAAAATGGAGGCTCTAGCCCCTTCCAGAGCTGAGATATCGAAACTCAAAAATTCGGCCCGAAAAAAAAAACGACAGTGGTACCCCTTACGTTTTTTTTTTTGGGTGAAAAATTAAGTTTCTCCAATCTTCCCAAAACTCTGGATTCTGATAGAGGGCCATGAGACTTAGACCTGAGTGCAAAAATGGAGGCTCTAGCCCCTTCCAGAGATGAGATATCGAAACTCAAAAATTCGGCCCGAAAAAAAAAACTACAGTGGTACCCCTTACGTTTTTTTTTTTTTGGGCGAAAAATTAAGTTTCTTCAATCTTCCCAAAACTCTGGATTCTGATAGAGGGCCATGAGACTTAGACCTGAGTGCAAAAATGGAGGCTCTAGCCCCTTCCAGAGCTGAGATATCAAAACTCAAAAATTCGGCCCGAAAAAAAAACGACAGTGGTACCCCTTACGTTTTGTTTTTTTTTGGGCGAAAAATTAAGTTTCTCCAATCTTCCCAAAACTCTGAATTCTGATAGAGTGCCATGAGACTTAGACCTGAGTGCAAAAATGGAGGCTCTAGCCCCTTCCAGAGTTGAGATATCGAAACTCAAAAATTCGGCCCGAAAAAAAAAACGACAGTGGTACCCCTTACGTTTTTTTTTTTGGGCGAAAAATTAAGTTCCTCTAATCTTCCCAAAACTCTGGATTCTGATAGAGGGCCATGAGACTTAGACCTGAGTGCAAAAATGGAGGCTCTAGCCCCTTCCAGAGCTGAGATATCGAAACTCAAAAATTCGGCCCGAAAAAAAAACGACAGTGGTACCCCTTACGTTTTTTTTTTTTGGGCGAAAAATTAAGTTTCTCCAATCTTCCCAAAACCCTGGATTCTGATAGAGGGCCATGAGACTTAGACCTGAGTGCAAAAATGGAGGCTCTAGCCCCTTCCAGAGTTGAGATATCGAAACTCAAAAATTCGGCCCGAAAAAAAAAAACGACAGTGGTACCCCTTACGTTTTTTTTTTTGGGCGAAAAATTAAGTTTCTCCAATCTTCCCAAAACTCTGGATTCTGATAGAGGGCCATGAGACTTAGACCTGAGTGCAAAAATGGAGGCTCTAGCCCCTTCCAGAGCTGAGATATCAAAACTCAAAAATTCGGCCCGAAAAAAAAAACGACAGTGGTACCCCTTACGTTTTTTTTTTTTGGGCTAAAAATTAAGTTTCTCCAATTTTCCCAAAACTCTGGATTCTGATAGAGGGCCATGAGACTTAGACCTGAGTGCAAAAATGGAGGCTCTAGCCCCTTCCAGAGTTGAGATATCGAAACTCAAAAATTCGGCCCGAAAAAAAAAACGACAGTGGTACCCCTTACGTTTTTTTTGGGGGGGTGAAAAATTAAGTTTCTCCAATCTTCCCAAAACTCTGGATTCTGATAGAGGGCCATGAGACTTAGATCTGAGTGCAAAAATGGAGGCTCTAGCTCCTTCCAGAGCTGAGATATCGAAACTCAAAAATTCGGCCCGAAAAAAAAACGGCAGTGGTACCCCTTACGTTTTTTTTTTTTTGGGCGAAAAATTAAGTTTCTCCAATCTTCCCAAAACTCTGGATTCTGATAGAGGGTCATGAGACTTAGACCTGAGTGCAAAAATGGAGGCTCTAGCCCCTTCCAGAGCTGAGATATCGAAACTCAAAAATTCGGCCCGGAAAAAAAACGACAGTGGTACCCCTTACGTTTTTTTTTTTTGGGCGAAAAATTAAGTTTCTCCAATTTTCCCAAAACTCTGGATTCTGATAGAGGGCCATGAGACTTAGACCTGAGTGCAAAAATGGAGGCTCTAGCCCCTTCCAGAGCTGAGATATCGAAACTCAAAAATTCGGCCCGAAAAAAAAAAACGACAGTGGTACCCCTTACGTTTTTTTTTTTTGGGCGAAAAATTAAGTTTCTCCAATCTTCCCAAAACTCTGGATTCTGATAGAGGGCCATGAGACTTAGACCTGAGTGCAAAAATGGAGGCTCTAGCCCCTTCCAGAGCTAAGATATCGAAACTCAAAAATTCGGCCCGAAAAAAAAAAACGACAGTGGTACCCCTTACGTTTTTTTTTTTTTGGCGAAAAATTAAGTTTCTCCAATTTTCCCAAAACTCTGGATTCTGATAGAGGGCCATGAGACTTAGACCTGAGTGCAAAAATGGAGGCTCTAGCCCCTTCCAGAGCTGAGATATCGAAACTCAAAACTTCGGCCCGAAAAAAAAACGACAGTGGTACCCCTTACGTTTTTTTTTTTTTTTTTGGCGAAAAATTAAGTTTCTCCAATTTTCCCAAAACTCTGGATTCTGATAGAGGGCCATGAGACTTAGACCTGAGTGCAAAAATGGAGGCTCTAGCCCCTTCCAGAGCTGAGATATCGAAACTCAAAAATTCGGCCCGAAAAAAAAAACCACAGTGGTACCCCTTACGTTTTTTTTTTTGGGGTGAAAAATTAAGTTTCTCCAATCTTCCCAAAACTCTGGATTCTGATAGAGGGCCATGAGACTTAGACCTGAGTGCAAAAATGGAGGCTCTAGCCCCTTCCAGAGCTGAGATATCGAAACTCAAAAATTCGGCCCGAAAAAAAAAACGACAGTGGTACCCCTTACGTTTTTTTTTTTTTGGGCGAAAAATTAAGTTTCTCCAATCTTCCCAAAACTCTGGATTCTGATAGAGGGCCATGAGACTTAGACCTGAGTGCAAAAATGGAGGCTCTAGCCCCTTCCAGAGCTGAGATATCGAAACTCAAAAATTCGGCCCGAAAAAAAAAACGACAGTGGTACCCCTTACGTTTTTTTTTGGGGTGAAAAATTAAGTTTCTCCAATCTTCCCAAAACTCTGGATTCTGATAGAGGGCCATGAGACTTAGACCTGAGTGCAAAAATGGAGGCTCTAGCCCCTTCCAGAGATGAGATATCGAAACTCAAAAATTCGGCCCGAAAAAAAAACGACAGTGGTACCCCTTACGTTTTTTTTTTTTTGGGCGAAAAATTAAGTTTCTTCAATCTTCCCAAAACTCTGGATTCTGATAGAGGGCCATGAGACTTAGACCTGAGTGCAAAAATGGAGGCTCTAGCCCCTTCCAGAGTTGAGATATCGAAACTCAAAAATTCGGCCCGAAAAAAAAAACGACAGTGATACCCCTTACGTTTTTTTTTTTGGGCGAAAAATTAAGTTCCTCCAATCTTCCCAAAACTCTGGATTCTGATAGAGGGCCATGAGACTTAGACCTGAGTGCAAAAATGGAGGCTCTAGCCCCTTCCAGAGCTGAGATATCGAAACTCAAAAATTCGACCCGAAAAAAAAACGACAGTGGTACCCCTTACGTTTTTTTTTTTTGGGCGAAAAATTAAGTTTCTCCAATCTTCCCAAAACTCTGGATTCTGATAGAGGGCCATGAGACTTAGACCTGAGTGCAAAAATGGAGGCTCTAGCCCCTTCCAGAGTTGAGATATCGAAACTCAAAAATTCGGCCCGAAAAAAAAAAACGACAGTGGTACCCCTTACGTTTTTTTTTTTGGGGGGAAAAATTAAGTTCCTCCAATCTTCCCACAACTCTGGATTCTGATAGAGGGCCATGAGACTTAGACCTGAGTGCAAAAATGGAGGCTCTAGCCCCTTCCAGAGTTGAGATATCGAAAACTAAAAAATTCGGACCGAAAAAAAAAACGACAGTGGTACCCCTTACGTTTTTTTTTTTGGGCGAAAAATTAAGTTCCTCCAATCTTCCCAAAACTCTGGATTCTGATAGAGGGCCATGAGACTTAGACCTGAGTGCAAAAATGGAGGCTCTAGCCCCTTCCAGAGCTGAGATATCAAAACTCAAAAATTCGGCCCGAAAAAAAACGACAGTGGTACCCCTTACGTTTTTTTTTGTTTGGGCGAACAATTAAGTTTCTCCAATCTTCCCAAAACTCTGGATTCTGATAGAGGGCCATGAGACTTAGACCTGAGTGCAAAAACGGAGGCTCTAGCCCCTTCCAGAGTTGAGATATCGAAACTCAAAAATTCGGCCCGAAAAAAAAAACGACAGTGGTACCCCTTACGTTTTTTTTTTTGGGCGAAAATTTAAGTTCCTCCAATCTTCCCAAAACTCTGGATTCTGATAGAGGGCCATGAGACTTAGACCTGAGTGCAAAAATTGAGGCTCTAGCCCCTTCCAGAGCTGAGATATCGAAACTCAAAAATTCGGCCCGAAAAAAAAACGACAGTGGTACCCCTTACGTTTTTTTTTTTTTGGCGAAAAATTAAGTTTCTCCAATTTTCCCAAAACTCTGGATTCTGATAGAGGGCCATGAGACTTAGACCTGAGTGCAAAAATGGAGGCTCTAGCCCCTTCCAGAGCTGAGATATCGAAACTCAAAAATTCGGCCCGAAAAAAAAACGACAGTGGTACCCCTTAGGTTTTTTTTTTTTTTTTGGGCGAAAATTACGTTTCTCCAATCTTCCCAAAACTCTGGATTCTGATAGAGGGCCATGAGACTTAGACCTGAGTGCAAAAATGGAGGCTCTAGCCCCTTCCAGAGCTGAGATATCGAAACTCAAAAATTCGGCCCGAAAAAAAAAAACGACAGTGGTACCCCTTACGTTTTTTTTTTTGGGGTGAAAAATTAAGTTTCTCCAATCTTCCCAAAACTCTGGATTCTGATAGAGGGCCATGAGACTTAGACCTGAGTGCAAAAATGGAGGCTCTAGCCCCTTCCAGAGCTGAGATATCAAAACTCAAAAATTCGGCCCGAAAAAAAAAACGACAGTGGTACCCCTTACGTTTGTTTTTTTTGGGCGAAAAATTAAGTTTCTCCAATCTTCCCAAAACTCTGGATTCTGATAGAGGGCCATGAGACTTAGACCTGAGTGCAAAAATGGAGGCTCTAGCCCCTTCCAGAGCTGAGATATCGAAACTCAAAAATTCGGCCCGAAAAAAAAAACGACAGTGGTACCCCTTTCGTTTTTTTTTTTGGGGCGAAAAATTAAGTTTCTCCAATCTTCCCAAAACTCTGGATTCTGATAGAGGGCCATGAGACTTAGACCTGAGTGCAAAAATGGAGGCTCTAGCTCCTTCTAGAGCTGAGATATCGAAACTCAAAAATTCGGCTCGAAAAAAAAACGACAGTGGTACCCCTTACGTTTTTTTTTTTTTTGGGCGAAAAATTAAGTTTCTCCAATCTTCCCAAAACTCTGGATTCTGATAGAGGGCCATGAGACTTAGACCTGAGTGCAAAAATGGAGGCTCTAGCCCCTTCCAGAGCTGAGATATCGAAACTCAAAAATTCGGCCCGAAAAAAAAAACGACAGTGGTACCCCTTACGTTTTTTTTTTTGGGTGAAAAATTAAGTTTCTCCAATCTTCCCAAAACTCTGGATTCTGATAGAGGGCCATGAGACTTAGACCTGAGTGCAAAAATGGAGGCTCTAGCCCCTTCCAGAGATGAGATATCGAAACTCAAAAATTCGGCCCGAAAAAAAAAACTACAGTGGTACCCCTTACGTTTTTTTTTTTTGGGCGAAAAATTAAGTTTCTTCAATCTTCCCAAAACTCTGGATTCTGATAGAGGGCCATGAGACTTAGACCTGAGTGCAAAAATGGAGGCTCTAGCCCCTTCCAGAGCTGAGATATCAAAACTCAAAAATTCGGCCCGAAAAAAAAACGACAGTGGTACCCCTTACGTTTTTTTTTTTTTGGGCGAAAAATTAAGTTTCTCCAATCTTCCCAAAACTCTGAATTCTGATAGAGGGCCATGAGACTTAGACCTGAGTGCAAAAATGGAGGCTCTAGCCCCTTCCAGAGTTGAGATATCGAAACTCAAAAATTCGGCCCGAAAAAAAAAACGACAGTGGTACCCCTTACGTTTTTTTTTTTGGGCGAAAAATTAAGTTCCTCTAATCTTCCCAAAACTCTGGATTCTGATAGAGGGCCATGAGACTTAGACCTGAGTGCAAAAATGGAGGCTCTAGCCCCTTCCAGAGCTGAGATATCGAAACTCAAAAATTCGGCCCGAAAAAAAAACGACAGTGGTACCCCTTACGTTTTTTTTTTTTTGGGCGAAAAATTAAGTTTCTCCAATCTTCCCAAAACCCTGGATTCTGATAGAGGGCCATGAGACTTAGACCTGAGTGCAAAAATGGAGGCTCTAGCCCCTTCCAGAGCTGAGATATCAAAACTCAAAAATTCGGCCCGAAAAAAAAAACGACAGTGGTACCCCTTACGTTTTTTTTTTTTGGGCGAAAAATTAAGTTTCTCCAATTTTCCCAAAACTCTGGATTCTGATAGAGGGCCATGAGACTTAGACCTGAGTGCAAAAATGGAGGCTCTAGCCCCTTCCAGAGTTGAGATATCGAAACTCAAAAATTCGGCCCGAAAAAAAAAACGACAGTGGTACCCCTTACGTTTTTTTTGGGGGGGTGAAAAATTAAGTTTCTCCAATCTTCCCAAAACTCTGGATTCTGATAGAGGGCCATGAGACTTAGATCTGAGTGCAAAAATGGAGGCTCTAGCTCCTTCCAGAGCTGAGATATCGAAACTCAAAAATTCGGCCCGAAAAAAAAACGGCAGTGGTACCCCTTACGTTTTTTTTTTTTGGGCGAAAAATTAAGTTTCTCCAATCTTCCCAAAACTCTGGATTCTGATAGAGGGCCATGAGACTTAGACCTGAGTGCAAAAATGGAGGCTCTAGCTCCTTCCAGAGCTGAGATATCGAAACTCAAAAATTCGGCCCGAAAAAAAACGACAGTGGTACCCCTTACGTTTTTTTTTTTTTGGGCGAAAAATTAAGTTTCTCCAATCTTCCCAAAACTCTGGATTCTGATAGAGGGCCATGAGACTTAGACCTGAGTGCAAAAATGGAGGCTCTAGCCCCTTCCAGAGCTGAGATATCGAAACTCAAAAATTCGGCCCGAAAAAAAAAACGACAGTGGTACCCCTTACGTTTTTTTTTTGGGGTGAAAAATTAAGTTCCTCCAATCTTCCCAAAACTCTGGATTCTGATAGAGGGCCATGAGACTTAGACCTGAGTGCAAAAATGGAGGCTCTAGCCCCTTCCAGAGATGAGATATCGAAACTCAAAAATTCGGCCCGAAAAAAAAACGACAGTGGTACCCCTTACGTTTTTTTTTTTTGGGCGAAAAATTAAGTTTCTCCAATCTTCCCAAAACTCTGGATTCTGATAGAGGGCCATGAGACTTAGACCTGAGTGCAAAAATTGAGGCTCTAGCCCCTTCCAGAGTTGAGATATCGAAACTCAAAAATTCGGCCCGAAAAAAAAAACGACAGTGGTACCCCTTACGTTTTTTTTTTGGGCGAAAAATTAAGTTTCTCCAATCTTCCCAAAACTCTGGATTCTGATAGAGGGCCATGAGACTTAGACCTGAGTGCAAAAATGGAGGCTCTAGCCCCTTCCAGAGCTGAGATATCAAAACTCAAAAATTCGGCCCGAAAAAAAAAACGACAGTGGTACCCCTTACGTTTTTTTTTTTTGGGCGAAAAATTAAGTTTCTCCAATCTTCCCAAAACTCTGGATTCTGATAGAGGGCCATGAGACTTAGACCTGAGTGCAAAAATTGAGGCTCTAGCCCCTTCCAGAGTTGAGATATCGAAACTCAAAAATTCGGCCCGAAAAAAAAAACGACAGTGGTACCCCTTACGTTTTTTTTTTGGGCGAAAAATTAAGTTCCTCCAATCTTCCCAAAACTCTGGATTCTGATAGAGGGCCATGAGACTTAGACCTGAGTGCAAAAATGGAGGCTCTAGCTCCTTCCAGAGCTGAGATATCGAAACTCAAAAATTCGGCCCGAAAAAAAAACGACAGTGGTACCCCTTACGTTTTTTTTTTTTTGGGCGAAAAATTCAGTTTCTCCAATCTTCCCAAAACTCTGGATTCTGATAGAGGGCCATGAGACTTAGACCTGAGTGCAAAAATGGAGGCTCTAGCCCCTTCCAGAGCTGAGATATCGAAACTCAAAAATTCGGCCCGAAAAAAAAAACGACAGTGGTACCCCTTACGTTTTTTTTTGGGGTGAAAAATTAAGTTTCTCCAATCTTCCCAAAACTCTGGATTCTGATAGAGGGCCATGAGACTTAGACCTGAGTGCAAAAATGGAGGCTCTAGCCCCTTCCAGAGATGAGATATCGAAACTCAAAAATTCGGCCCGAAAAAAAAAACGACAGTGGTACCCCTTACGGTTTTTTTTTTGGGCGAAAAATTAAGTTCCTCCAATCTTCCCAAAACTCTGGATTCTGATAGAGGGCCATGAGACTTAGACCTGAGTGCAAAAATGGAGGCTCTAGCCCCTTCCAGAGCTGAGATATCAAAACTCAAAAATTCGGCCCGAAAAAAAAACGACAGTGGTACCCCTTACGTTTTTTTTTTTTGGGTGAAAAATTAAGTTTCTCCAATCTTCCCAAAACTCTGGATTCTGATAGAGGGCCATGAGACTTAGACCTGAGTGCAAAAATGGAGGCTCTAGCCCCTTCCAGAGTTGAGATATCGAAACTCAAAAATTCGGCCCGAAAAAAAAAACGACAGTGGTACCCCTTACGTTTTTTTTTTTGGGCGAAAAATTAAGTTTCTCCAATCTTCCCAAAACTCTGGATTCTGATAGAGGGCCATGAAACTTAGACCTGAGTGCAAAAATGGAGGCTCTAGCCCCTTCCAGAGTTGAGATATTGAAACTCAAAAATTCGGCCCGAAAAAAAACCCGACAGTGGTACCCCTTACGTTTTTTTTTTTTTGGGCGAAAAATTAAGTTCCTCCAATCTTCCCAAAACTCTGGATTCTGATAGAGGGCCATGAGACTTAGACCTGAGTGCAAAAATGGAGGCTCTAGCCCCTTCCAGAGCTGAGATATCAAAACTCAAAAATTCGGCCCGAAAAAAAAACGACAGTGGTACCCCTTACGTTTTTTTTTTTTGGGCGAAAAATTAAGTTTCTCCAATCTTCCCAAAACTCTGGATTCTGATAGAGGGCCATGAGACTTAGACCTGAGTGCAAAAATGGAGGCTCTAGCCCCTTCCAGAGTTGAGATATCGAAACTCAAAAATTCGGCCCGAAAAAAAAAACGACAGTGGTACCCCTTACGTTTTTTTTTTTGGGCGAAAAATTAAGTTCCTCCAATCTTCCCAAAACTCTGGATTCTGACAGAGGGCCATGAGACTTAGACCTGAGTGCAAAAATGGAGGCTCTAGCTCCTTCCAGAGCTGAGATATCGAAACTCAAAAATTCGGCCCGAAAAAAAAACGACAGTGGTACCCCTTACGTTTTTTTTTTTGGGCGAAAAATTAAGTTTCTCCAATCTTCCCAAAACTCTGGATTCTGATAGAGGGCCATAAGACTTAGACCTGAGTGCAAAAATGGAGGCTCTAGCCCCTTCCAGAGCTGAGATATCGAAACTCAAAAATTCGGCCCGAAAAAAAAAACGACAGTGGTACCCCTTACGTTTTTTTTTTTTTTTGGCGAAAAATTAAGTTTCTCCAATTTTCCCAAAACTCTGGATTCTGATAGAGGGCCATGAGACTTAGACCTGAGTGCAAAAATGGAGGCTCTAGCCCCTTCCAGAGCTGAGATATCAAAACTCAAAAATTCGGCCCGAAAAAAAAACGACAGTGGTACCCCTTACGTTTTTTTTTTTTGGGCGAAAAATTAAGTTTCTCCAATCTTCCCAAAACTCTGGATTCTGATAGAGGGCCATGAGACTTAGACCTGAGTGCAAAAATGGAGGCTCTAGCCCCTTCCAGAGTTGAGATATCGAAACTCAAAAATTCGGCCCGAAAAAAAAAACGACAGTGGTACCCCTTACGTTTTTTTTTTTGGGCGAAAAATTAAGTTCCTCCAATCTTCCCAAACCTCTGGATTCTGATAGAGGGCCATGAGACTTAGACCTGAGTGCAAAAATGGAGGCTCTAGCTCCTTCCAGAGCTGAGATATCGAAACTCAAAAATTCGGCCCGAAAAAAAAACGACAGTGGTACCCCTTACGTTTTTTTTTTTTGGGCGAAAAATTAAGTTTCTCCAATCTTCCCAAAACTCTGGATTCTGATAGAGGGCCATGAGACTTAGACCTGAGTGCAAAAATGGAGGCTCTAGCCCCTTCCAGAGCTGAGATATCGCAACTCAAAAATTCGGCCCGAAAAAAAAAACGACAGTGGTACCCCTTACGGTTTTTTTTGGGGGTGAAAAATTAAGTTTCTCCAATCTTCCCAAAACTCTGGATTCTGATAGAGGGCCATGAGACATGGGCTGCGTCCGAAACCGCATACTTCCCTACTATATAGTATGGAAAAAGCAGTAGGCGAGCGAATAAGTATGTCCGAATCCTTAGTATCCATAAAAGAGTAGGCGAGAATTACCAGAGTGACGTACTAATTATCGCGAGATTCGGGCATACGTATACTTATAGTACGTCCGAATATTCCTACTTTCGTACTATATAGTAGGGGGAAACAGTATTTGAAAGGAGTAGTATGTCCGAAACCTCAGTACTCATAAAAGAGTAGGCGAGAAGTTCCCGGATGATCTCCTGCTTTCGCCCCGATTTTTGAGTGTTCATCCGATGGATACTCTTCTATCCCAGGAGGCCACGGGAGAGCATACGTCATTATCAACATCGGAGATCAGCAGGGGTTTTCAAATGTGAGTAAACACGGTTTCTTGTGTTTAAATCGTATGTGTTAAACTACTATAGAGTAAACGTTTTAACTGTTGAAGGTCTAAAGGACTTAGACAGTATAGTATAGTTGTGATTTTGCTGTAAACACATGTTTTATTAGTTAGTTAAACAGGGGAGCTCCAGTAAGTAGGCTACACGTAAGTTTCTAAAATGGATTTACATAACCATATAACGTTACATCTTAAATACGCTTATTTAAAATGTCTATTTACATCTGAAATGAAAATATTGTTTAAGTATTGCAGATGAGCACATCCCAACATGAAAAATACATCTGAGTGATGTAACGTTATGTGTGCTATTAATATGAAGGATAATTCACTGTTGTCAACAACACTACTTACATTAGACAAATGTACTGTAAATAAGGTAAATAAACAAATCTATAAAGTAACTAAATATGTTATATTTAATTTGTCCCTTATTAGTGTTGATATATTGAGGAACATTTAAGTTGGATTAAAAGTGAGTTAACACATCAACCTCAGCATGTAAATTCAGTGTTGAACTCGTAATGTGAATCTTGTCTGTATGTTACAGGGACAGAAGAACACGCGTGTGTTTATCTGCTGGAGAGAGGCTCATGATGCTGAATGCTGTCATGAAAGGCTCTGAGTGAGTATACTACAGAAATGGATAACAAAATCTATTCAATCTTAAATTGTAGTTTATTTGAATTATTGTACAAATTTCAAGTAGAGAAATTACAACACTTTTCTGATTCTTGATTTCTGTGCATTTGCTGCATAGCTTTTGTGGTGGAGCAAGACCTGCAAGGAAAGATGATGGCAGCATTTGTTTTAGGGATTTTACTCAAATATAAAGTAAGGTTATTTTTAATACATAAATCAAATGACATTGTGTTAAAATTACTGCTTTTGTATAATGTTTGTGCATTTTTGTAGGATCTGAAATGTCTGCAGACTGGTGTGAGCACTGAGGATGAGGAGCCTAGAGCTGCATCCTGGAAGTGGTGCCATGGATGAGTCCCTCCATCTCTCCACCTGCCCTTACAAGACCCTCTATCTCTCCACCTGCCCTTATTGCCTCAGATTGTGAAGCGCAGCGCAGCAACAAGCTCCGGGACGAAGGCACAGTCCCCTCTGGTGAATTCATCAGAATAAAGCCGCAGAATGGGAACCGCTGTGTTGAGACGGCATTAGGATGTGGTGTTCAGCCCTGTAAATACATGTTTGTAGTTTGAATAAAGCTTTGTTTCATGTGTTGTTGACTTGTATAATGCATTTGTTTATTGTGATGGTTACTTTTATTTGTTCTTTTACTCATTTATTCATTTTTATTATTGTTGTCAGTATATAAAATTGAATTATTTAATTAATGTATCCATTAATTCATCGATTGACTGATAATTGAGATGTTTCACTGCATTTATGAATATAAATTTATTCATGCATAACTGTCATATGACAAAACAAATTACATTTTGCTTGTTATATTAAATTATATTTTTAGTATATAAAAAAGTTATATAATTAAGTATTGGTCAGCATTTAATATTATTATTTTGTTTAAGTTTTGGGGTGGGCTAACAATGCAATTCATTCTGAGGTAATATTAATTTTTAAGGAGTGATACTTACATTTTTCGAGTATAAAATCAACAGTTTTCTCCAAAAGAGATCTTCGAGCAGCTGCCCGTCTCCTTTGTGCAGACGTTACAAACGCAGAGGAAAACTGTTCTAGGTTGTGCTGTCGAGTCACTGATGTTATGAAGTGTTAGTACACCTGTCACTCATAATTTAAACTTATAAACGTATTACATACAAGATCATGGAAAGATACCATAATAGTCATAATGACAAAACAGAAAACATAAAGATCATTGGTTTGTTTACATCATAATACAGGAAAAAGGAACAATAACAAGGCTAAATATCTTTAAATAGTTCTTCATAATACATGAAAAATGTTGTTGTTTTGTTGTTATAGGTCTGAGGGATGAAACGAGGTAAATTCATCAAGAAAAGGAGGAAAACTTAAAGGAGAAAGGTTTTGGGTATAAAATAAAGAAATTAACAACATATATTCAAGAGGTGACGATTTGGGGGTTTCTTAATAAAAAAAAATATCAGCTGTTTCTTCAACAATACCACAACAAAATGAGAAAGTTTCATCAATGTCAAGATATTTATAGATAGAAGAATTAAACGTGTCGCTGTTCATTTCTTTGCGCTTGTGATATGATAATAACACGTCGTAGTAGGTCACATGATAACGTCAACATGGCAGATGTCCGGTTCTCATTCATACTCAACGAGATTTGGCTATAAAGTACCTACTCTTTTAGCGCTCGTTGAGTAAGTACTTATTGAAATTAAGTACCTACTCATTGAGTATGCGGTTTTGGACGCAGCCTTAGACCTGAGTGCAAAAATGGAGGCTCTAGCCCCTTCCAGAGATGGGAAAAAAAAAACGACAGTGGTACCCCTTACGTTTTTTTTTTTTGGGCGAAAAATTAAGTTTCTCCAATCTTCCCAAAACTCTGGATTCTGATAGAGGGCCATGAGACTTAGACCTGAGTGCAAAAATGGAGGCTCTAGCCCCTTCCAGAGTTGAGATATCGAAACTCAAAAATTCGGCCCGAAAAAAAAAACGACAGTGGTACCCCTTACGTTTTTTTTTTTTTGGGCGAAAAATTAAGTTTCTCCAATCTTCCCAAAACTCTGGATTCTGATAGAGGGCCATGAGACTTAGACCTGAGTGCAAAAATTGAGGCTCTAGCCCCTTCCAGAGTTGAGATATCGAAACTCAAAAATTCGGCCCGAAAAAAAAAACGACAGTGGTACCCCTTACGTTTTTTTTTTGGGCGAAAAATTAAGTTCCTCCAATCTTCCCAAAACTCTGGATTCTGATAGAGGGCCATGAGACTTAGACCTGAGTGCAAAAATGGAGGCTCTAGCTCCTTCCAGAGCTGAGATATCGAAACTCAAAAATTCGGCCCGAAAAAAAAACGACAGTGGTACCCCTTACGTTTTTTTTTTTTGGGCGAAAAATTCAGTTTCTCCAATCTTCCCAAAACTCTGGATTCTGATAGAGGGCCATGAGACTTAGACCTGAGTGCAAAAATGGAGGCTCTAGCCCCTTCCAGAGCTGAGATATCGAAACTCAAAAATTCGGCCCGAAAAAAAAAACGACAGTGGTACCCCTTACGTTTTTTTTTGGGGTGAAAAATTAAGTTTCTCCAATCTTCCCAAAACTCTGGATTCTGATAGAGGGCCATGAGACTTAGACCTGAGTGCAAAAATGGAGGCTCTAGCCCCTTCCAGAGATGAGATATCGAAACTCAAAAATTCGGCCCGAAAAAAAAAACGACAGTGGTACCCCTTACGTTTTTTTTTTTTTGGGCGAAAAATTAAGTTTCTTCAATCTTCCCAAAACTCTGGATTCTGATAGAGGGCCATGAGACTTAGACCTGAGTGCAAAAATGGAGGCTCTAGCCCCTTCCAGAGCTGAGATATCAAAACTCAAAAATTCGGCCCGAAAAAAAAACGACAGTGGTACCCCTTACGGTTTTTTTTTTTTTGGGCGAAAAATTAAGTTTCTCCAATCTTCCCAAAACTCTGAATTCTGATAGAGGGCCATGAGACTTAGACCTGAGTGCAAAAATGGAGGCTCTAGCCCCTTCCAGAGTTGAGATATCGAAACTCAAAAATTCGGCCCAAAAAAAAAAACGACAGTGGTACCCCTTACGTTTTTTTTTTTGGGCGAAAAATTAAGTTCCTCCAATCTTCCCAAAACTCTGGATTCTGATAGAGGGCCATGAGACTTAGACCTGAGTGCAAAAATGGAGGCTCTAGCCCCTTCCAGAGCTGAGATATCGAAACTCAAAAATTCGGCCCGAAAAAAAAACGACAGTGGTACCCCTTACGTTTTTTTTTTTTTGGGCGAAAAATTAAGTTTCTCCAATCTTCCCAAAACTCTGGATTCTGATAGAGGGCCATGAGACTTAGACCTGAGTGCAAAAATGGAGGCTCTAGCCCCTTCCAGAGTTGAGATATCGAAACTCAAAAATTCGGCCCGAAAAAAAAACCGACAGTGGTACCCCTTACGGTTTTTTTTTTGGGCGAAAAATTAAGTTCCTCCAATCTTCCCAAAACTCTGGATTCTGATAGAGGGCCATGAGACTTAGACCTGAGTGCAAAAATGGAGGCTCTAGCCCCTTCCAGAGCTGAGATATCAAAACTCAAAAATTCGGCCCGAAAAAAAAACGACAGTGGTACCCCTTACGTTTTTTTTTTTTTGGGTGAAAAATTAAGTTTCTCCAATCTTCCCAAAACTCTGGATTCTGATAGAGGGCCATGAGACTTAGACCTGAGTGCAAAAATGGAGGCTCTAGCCCCTTCCAGAGTTGAGATATCGAAACTCAAAAATTCGGCCCGAAAAAAAAAACGACAGTGGTACCCCTTACGTTTTTTTTTTTGGGCGAAAAATTAAGTTTCTCCAATCTTCCCAAAACTCTGGATTCTGATAGAGGGCCATGAAACTTAGACCTGAGTGCAAAAATGGAGGCTCTAGCCCCTTCCAGAGTTGAGATATTGAAACTCAAAAATTCGGCCCGAAAAAAAACCCGACAGTGGTACCCCTTACGTTTTTTTTTTTTGGGCGAAAAATTAAGTTCCTCCAATCTTCCCAAAACTCTGGATTCTGATAGAGGGCCATGAGACTTAGACCTGAGTGCAAAAATGGAGGCTCTAGCCCCTTCCAGAGCTGAGATATCAAAACTCAAAAATTCGGCCCGAAAAAAAAACGACAGTGGTACCCCTTACGTTTTTTTTTTTTGGGCGAAAAATTAAGTTTCTCCAATCTTCCCAAAACTCTGGATTCTGATAGAGGGCCATGAGACTTAGACCTGAGTGCAAAAATGGAGGCTCTAGCCCCTTCCAGAGTTGAGATATCGAAACTCAAAAATTCGGCCCGAAAAAAAAAACGACAGTGGTACCCCTTACGTTTTTTTTTTTGGGCGAAAAATTAAGTTCCTCCAATCTTCCCAAAACTCTGGATTCTGACAGAGGGCCATGAGACTTAGACCTGAGTGCAAAAATGGAGGCTCTAGCTCCTTCCAGAGCTGAGATATCGAAACTCAAAAATTCGGCCCGAAAAAAAAACGACAGTGGTACCCCTTACGTTTTTTTTTTGGGCGAAAAATTAAGTTTCTCCAATCTTCCCAAAACTCTGGATTCTGATAGAGGGCCATAAGACTTAGACCTGAGTGCAAAAATGGAGGCTCTAGCCCCTTCCAGAGCTGAGATATCGAAACTCAAAAATTCGGCCCGAAAAAAAAAACGACAGTGGTACCCCTTACGTTTTTTTTTTTTTTTGGCGAAAAATTAAGTTTCTCCAATTTTCCCAAAACTCTGGATTCTGATAGAGGGCCATGAGACTTAGACCTGAGTGCAAAAATGGAGGCTCTAGCCCCTTCCAGAGCTGAGATATCAAAACTCAAAAATTCGGCCCGAAAAAAAAACGACAGTGGTACCCCTTACGTTTTTTTTTTTTGGGCGAAAAATTAAGTTTCTCCAATCTTCCCAAAACTCTGGATTCTGATAGAGGGCCATGAGACTTAGACCTGAGTGCAAAAATGGAGGCTCTAGCCCCTTCCAGAGTTGAGATATCGAAACTCAAAAATTCGGCCCGAAAAAAAAAACGACAGTGGTACCCCTTACGTTTTTTTTTTTGGGCGAAAAATTAAGTTCCTCCAATCTTCCCAAACCTCTGGATTCTGATAGAGGGCCATGAGACTTAGACCTGAGTGCAAAAATGGAGGCTCTAGCTCCTTCCAGAGCTGAGATATCGAAACTCAAAAATTCGGCCCGAAAAAAAAACGACAGTGGTACCCCTTACGTTTTTTTTTTTTGGGCGAAAAATTAAGTTTCTCCAATCTTCCCAAAACTCTGGATTCTGATAGAGGGCCATGAGACTTAGACCTGAGTGCAAAAATGGAGGCTCTAGCCCCTTCCAGAGCTGAGATATCGCAACTCAAAAATTCGGCCCGAAAAAAAAAACGACAGTGGTACCCCTTACGGTTTTTTTTGGGGGTGAAAAATTAAGTTTCTCCAATCTTCCCAAAACTCTGGATTCTGATAGAGGGCCATTAGACATGGGCTGCGTCCGAAACCGCATACTTCCCTACTATATAGTATGGAAAAAGCAGTAGGCGAGCGAATAAGTATGTCCGAATCCTTAGTATCCATAAAAGAGTAGGCGAGAATTACCAGAGTGACGTACTAATTATCGCGAGATTCGGGCATACGTATACTTATAGTACGTCCGAATATTCCTACTTTCGTACTATATAGTAGGGGGAAACAGTATTTGAAAGGAGTAGTATGTCCGAAACCTCAGTACTCATAAAAGAGTAGGCGAGAAGTTCCCGGATGATCTCCTGCTTTCGCCCCGATTTTTGAGTGTTCATCCGATGGATACTCTTCTATCCCAGGAGGCCACGGGAGAGCATACGTCATTATCAACATCGGAGATCAGCAGGGGTTTTCAAATGTGAGTAAACACGGTTTCTTGTGTTTAAATCGTATGTGTTAAACTACTATAGAGTAAACGTTTTAACTGTTGAAGGTCTAAAGGACTTAGACAGTATAGTATAGTTGTGATTTTGCTGTAAACACATGTTTTATTAGTTAGTTAAACAGGGGAGCTCCAGTAAGTAGGCTACACGTAAGTTTCTAAAATGGATTTACATAACCATATAACGTTACATCTTAAATACGCTTATTTAAAATGTCTATTTACATCTGAAATGAAAATATTGTTTAAGTATTGCAGATGAGCACATCCCAACATGAAAAATACATCTGAGTGATGTAACGTTATGTGTGCTATTAATATGAAGGATAATTCACTGTTGTCAACAACACTACTTACATTAGACAAATGTACTGTAAATAAGGTAAATAAACAAATCTATAAAGTAACTAAATATGTTATATTTAATTTGTCCCTTATTAGTGTTGATATATTGAGGAACATTTAAGTTGGATTAAAAGTGAGTTAACACATCAACCTCAGCATGTAAATTCAGTGTTGAACTCGTAATGTGAATCTTGTCTGTATGTTACAGGGACAGAAGAACACGCGTGTGTTTATCTGCTGGAGAGAGGCTCATGATGCTGAATGCTGTCATGAAAGGCTCTGAGTGAGTATACTACAGAAATGGATAACAAAATCTATTCAATCTTAAATTGTAGTTTATTTGAATTATTGTACAAATTTCAAGTAGAGAAATTACAACACTTTTCTGATTCTTGATTTCTGTGCATTTGCTGCATAGCTTTTGTGGTGGAGCAAGACCTGCAAGGAAAGATGATGGCAGCATTTGTTTTAGGGATTTTACTCAAATATAAAGTAAGGTTATTTTTAATACATAAATCAAATGACATTGTGTTAAAATTACTGCTTTTGTATAATGTTTGTGCATTTTTGTAGGATCTGAAATGTCTGCAGACTGGTGTGAGCACTGAGGATGAGGAGCCTAGAGCTGCATCCTGGAAGTGGTGCCATGGATGAGTCCCTCCATCTCTCCACCTGCCCTTACAAGACCCTCTATCTCTCCACCTGCCCTTATTGCCTCAGATTGTGAAGCGCAGCGCAGCAACAAGCTCCGGGACGAAGGCACAGTCCCCTCTGGTGAATTCATCAGAATAAAGCCGCAGAATGGGAACCGCTGTGTTGAGACGGCATTAGGATGTGGTGTTCAGCCCTGTAAATACATGTTTGTAGTTTGAATAAAGCTTTGTTTCATGTGTTGTTGACTTGTATAATGCATTTGTTTATTGTGATGGTTACTTTTATTTGTTCTTTTACTCATTTATTCATTTTTATTATTGTTGTCAGTATATAAAATTGAATTATTTAATTAATGTATCCATTAATTCATCGATTGACTGATAATTGAGATGTTTCACTGCATTTATGAATATAAATTTATTCATGCATAACTGTCATATGACAAAACAAATTACATTTTGCTTGTTATATTAAATTATATTTTTAGTATATAAAAAAGTTATATAATTAAGTATTGGTCAGCATTTAATATTATTATTTTGTTTAAGTTTTGGGGTGGGCTAACAATGCAATTCATTCTGAGGTAATATTAATTTTTAAGGAGTGATACTTACATTTTTCGAGTATAAAATCAACAGTTTTCTCCAAAAGAGATCTTCGAGCAGCTGCCCGTCTCCTTTGTGCAGACGTTACAAACGCAGAGGAAAACTGTTCTAGGTTGTGCTGTCGAGTCACTGATGTTATGAAGTGTTAGTACACCTGTCACTCATAATTTAAACTTATAAACGTATTACATACAAGATCATGGAAAGATACCATAATAGTCATAATGACAAAACAGAAAACATAAAGATCATTGGTTTGTTTACATCATAATACAGGAAAAAGGAACAATAACAAGGCTAAATATCTTTAAATAGTTCTTCATAATACATGAAAAATGTTGTTGTTTTGTTGTTATAGGTCTGAGGGATGAAACGAGGTAAATTCATCAAGAAAAGGAGGAAAACTTAAAGGAGAAAGGTTTTGGGTATAAAATAAAGAAATTAACAACATATATTCAAGAGGTGACGATTTGGGGGTTTCTTAATAAAAAAAAATATCAGCTGTTTCTTCAACAATACCACAACAAAATGAGAAAGTTTCATCAATGTCAAGATATTTATAGATAGAAGAATTAAACGTGTCGCTGTTCATTTCTTTGCGCTTGTGATATGATGATAACACGTCGTAGTAGGTCACATGATAACGTCAACATGGCAGATGTCCGGTTCTCATTCATACTCAACGAGATTTGGCTATAAAGTACCTACTCTTTTAGCGCTCGTTGAGTAAGTACTTATTGAAATTAAGTACCTACTCATTGAGTATGCGGTTTTGGACGCAGCCTTAGACCTGAGTGCAAAAATGGAGGCTCTAGCCCCTTCCAGAGATGAGATATCGAAACTCAAAAATTCGGCCCGAAAAAAAAAACGACAGTGGTACCCCTTACGTTTTTTTTTTTTTGGGCGAAAAATTAAGTTTCTTCAATCTTCCCAAAACTCTGGATTCTGATAGAGGGCCATGAGACTTAGACCTGAGTGCAAAAATGGAGGCTCTAGCCCCTTCCAGAGCTGAGATGTCAAAACTCAAAAATTCGGCCCGAAAAAAAAACGACAGTGGTACCCCTTACGTTTTTTTTTTTTGGGCGAAAAATTAAGTTTCTCCAATCTTCCCAAAACTCTGGATTCTGATAGAGGGCCATGAGACTTAGACCTGAGTGCAAAAATGGAGGCTCTAGCCCCTTCCAGAGTTGAGATATCGAAACTCAAAAATTTGGCCCGAAAAAAAAAACGACAGTGGTACCCCTTACGTTTTTTTTTTTTGGGCGAAAAATTAAGTTCCTCCAATCTTCCCAAAACTCTGGATTCTGATAGAGGGCCATGAGACTTAGACCTGAGTGCAAAAATGGAGGCTCTAGCCCCTTCCAGAGCTGAGATATCGAAACTCAAAAATTCGGCCCGAAAAAAAAACGACAGTGGTACCCCTTACGTTTTTTTTTTTTGGGCGAAAAATTAAGTTTCTCCAATCTTCCCAAAACTCTGGATTCTGATAGAGGGCCATGAGACTTAGACCTGAGTGCAAAAATGGAGGCTCTAGCCCCTTCCAGAGTTGAGATATCGAAACTCAAAAATTCGGCCCGAAAAAAAAAACGACAGTGGTACCCCTTACGTTTTTTTTTTTGGGCGAAAAATTAAGTTTCTCCAATCTTCCCAAAACTCTGGATTCTGATAGAGGGCCATGAGACTTAGACCTGAGTGCAAAAATGGAGGCTCTAGCCCCTTCCAGAGCTGAGATATCAAAACTCAAAAATTCGGCCCGAAAAAAAAAAACGACAGTGGTACCCCTTACGTTTTTTTTTTTGGGCGAAAAATTAAGTTTCTCCAATCTTCCCAAAACTCTGGATTCTGATAGAGGGCCATGAGACTTAGACCTGAGTGCAAAAATGGAGGCTCTAGCCCCTTCCAGAGTTGAGATATCGAAACTCAAAAATTCGGCCCGAAAAAAAAAAACGACAGTGGTACCCCTTACGTTTTTTTTTTTGGGCGAAAAATTAAGTTCCTCCAATCTTCCCAAAACTCTGGATTCTGATAGAGGGCCATGAGACTTAGACCTGAGTGCAAAAATGGAGGCTCTAGCTCCTTCCAGAGCTGAGATATCGAAACTCAAAAATTCGGCCCGAAAAAAAAACGACAGTGGTACCCCTTACGTTTTTTTTTTTTTGGGCGAAAAATTAAGTTTCTCCAATCTTCCCAAAACTCTGGATTCTGATAGAGGGCCATGAGACTTAGACCTGAGTGCAAAAATGGAGGCTCTAGCCCCTTCCAGAGCTGAGATATCAAAACTCAAAAATTCGGCCCGAAAAAAAAACGACAGTGGTACCCCTTACGTTTTTTTTTTTTGGGCGAAAAATTAAGTTTCTCCAATCTTCCCAAAACTCTGGATTCTGATAGAGGGCCATGAGACTTAGACCTGAGTGCAAAAATGGAGGCTCTAGCCCCTTCCAGAGCTGAGATATCGAAACTCAAAAATTCGGCCCGAAAAAAAAAACGACAGTGGTACCCCTTACGTTTTTTTTTGGGGGGTGAAAAATTAAGTTTCTCCAATCTTCCCAAAACTCTGGATTCTGATAGAGGGCCATGAGACTTAGATCTGAGTGCAAAAATGGAGGCTCTAGCTCCTTCCAGAGCTGAGATATCGAAACTCAAAAATTCGGCCCGAAAAAAAAAACGGCAGTGGTACCCCTTTCGTTTTTTTTTTTTGGGGCGAAAAATTAAGTTTCTCCAATCTTCCCAAAACTCTGGATTCTGATAGAGGGCCATGAGACTTAGACCTGAGTGCAAAAATGGAGGCTCTAGCCCCTTCCAGAGATGAGATATCGAAACTCAAAAATTCGGCCCGAAAAAAAAAACGACAGTGGTACCCCTTACGTTTTTTTTTTTTTGGGCGAAAAATTAAGTTTCTTCAATCTTCCCAAAACTCTGGATTCTGATAGAGGGCCATGAGACTTAGACCTGAGTGCAAAAATGGAGGCTCTAGCCCCTTCCAGAGCTGAGATATCAAAACTCAAAAATTCGGCCCGAAAAAAAAACGACAGTGGTACCCCTTACGTTTTTTTTTTTTGGGCGAAAAATTAAGTTTCTCCAATCTTCCCAAAACTCTGAATTCTGATAGAGGGCCATGAGACTTAGACCTGAGTGCAAAAATGGAGGCTCTAGCCCCTTCCAGAGTTGAGATATCGAAACTCAAAAATTCGGCCCGAAAAAAAAAAAACGACAGTGGTACCCCTTACGTTTTTTTTTTTGGGCGAAAAATTAAGTTCCTCTAATCTTCCCAAAACTCTGGATTCTGATAGAGGGCCATGAGACTTAGACCTGAGTGCAAAAATGGAGGCTCTAGCCCCTTCCAGAGCTGAGATATCGAAACTCAAAAATTCGGCCCGAAAAAAAAACGACAGTGGTACCCCTTACGTTTTTTTTTTTTTGGGCGAAAAATTAAGTTTCTCCAATCTTCCCAAAACCCTGGATTCTGATAGAGGGCCATGAGACTTAGACCTGAGTGCAAAAATGGAGGCTCTAGCCCCTTCCAGAGTTGAGATATCGAAACTCAAAAATTCGGCCCGAAAAAAAAAAAACGACAGTGGTACCCCTTACGTTTTTTTTTTTGGGCGAAAAATTAAGTTTCTCCAATCTTCCCAAAACTCTGGATTCTGATAGAGGGCCATGAGACTTAGACCTGAGTGCAAAAATGGAGGCTCTAGCCCCTTCCAGAGCTGAGATATCAAAACTCAAAAATTCGGCCCGAAAAAAAAAACGACAGTGGTACCCCTTACGTTTTTTTTTTTTGGGCGAAAAATTAAGTTTCTCCAATTTTCCCAAAACTCTGGATTCTGATAGAGGGCCATGAGACTTAGACCTGAGTGCAAAAATGGAGGCTCTAGCCCCTTCCAGAGTTGAGATATCGAAACTCAAAAATTCGGCCCGAAAAAAAAAACGACAGTGGTACCCCTTACGTTTTTTTTTGGGGGGTGAAAAATTAAGTTTCTCCAATCTTCCCAAAACTCTGGATTCTGATAGAGGGCCATGAGACTTAGATCTGAGTGCAAAAATGGAGGCTCTAGCTCCTTCCAGAGCTGAGATATCGAAACTCAAAAATTCGGCCCGAAAAAAAAACGGCAGTGGTACCCCTTACGTTTTTTTTTTTTTGGGCGAAAAATTAAGTTTCTCCAATCTTCCCAAAACTCTGGATTCTGATAGAGGGCCATGAGACTTAGACCTGAGTGCAAAAATGGAGGCTCTAGCTCCTTCCAGAGCTGAGATATCGAAACTCAAAAATTCGGCCCGAAAAAAAACGACAGTGGTACCCCTTACGTTTTTTTTTTTTTGGGCGAAAAATTAAGTTTCTCCAATCTTCCCAAAACTCTAGATTCTGATAGAGGGCCATGAGACTTAGACCTGAGTGCAAAAATGGAGGCTCTAGCCCCTTCCAGAGCTGAGATATCGAAACTCAAAAATTCGGCCCGAAAAAAAAAACGACAGTGGTACCCCTTACGTTTTTTTTTTTGGGGTGAAAAATTAAGTTTCTCCAATCTTCCCAAAACTCTGGATTCTGATAGAGGGCCATGAGACTTAGACCTGAGTGCAAAAATGGAGGCTCTAGCCCCTTCCAGAGCTGAGATATCGAAACTCAAAAATTCGGCCCGAAAAAAAAACGACAGTGGTACCCCTTACGTTTTTTTTTTTTGGGCGAAAAATTAAGTTTCTCCAATCTTCCCAAAACTCTGGATTCTGATAGAGGGCCATGAGACTTAGACCTGAGTGCAAAAATTGAGGCTCTAGCCCCTTCCAGAGTTGAGATATCGAAACTCAAAAATTCGGCCCGAAAAAAAAAACGACAGTGGTACCCCTTACGTTTTTTTTTTGGGCGAAAAATTAAGTTTCTCCAATCTTCCCAAAACTCTGGATTCTGATAGAGGGCCATGAGACTTAGACCTGAGTGCAAAAATGGAGGCTCTAGCCCCTTCCAGAGCTGAGATATCAAAACTCAAAAATTCGGCCCGAAAAAAAAAACGACAGTGGTACCCCTTACGTTTTTTTTTTTTTGGGCGAAAAATTAAGTTTCTCCAATCTTCCCAAAACTCTGGATTCTGATAGAGGGCCATGAGACTTAGACCTGAGTGCAAAAATTGAGGCTCTAGCCCCTTCCAGAGTTGAGATATCGAAACTCAAAAATTCGGCCCGAAAAAAAAAACGACAGTGGTACCCCTTACGTTTTTTTTTTTGGGCGAAAAATTAAGTTCCTCCAATCTTCCCAAAACTCTGGATTCTGATAGAGGGCCATGAGACTTAGACCTGAGTGCAAAAATGGAGGCTCTAGCTCCTTCCAGAGCTGAGATATCGAAACTCAAAAATTCGGCCCGAAAAAAAAACGACAGTGGTACCCCTTACGTTTTTTTTTTTTTTGGGCGAAAAATTCAGTTTCTCCAATCTTCCCAAAACTCTGGATTCTGATAGAGGGCCATGAGACTTAGACCTGAGTGCAAAAATGGAGGCTCTAGCCCCTTCCAGAGCTGAGATATCGAAACTCAAAAATTCGGCCCGAAAAAAAAACGACAGTGGTACCCCTTACGTTTTTTTTTGGGGTGAAAAATTAAGTTTCTCCAATCTTCCCAAAACTCTGGATTCTGATAGAGGGCCATGAGACTTAGACCTGAGTGCAAAAATGGAGGCTCTAGCCCCTTCCAGAGATGAGATATCGAAACTCAAAAATTCGGCCCGAAAAAAAAAACGACAGTGGTACCCCTTACGGTTTTTTTTTTTTGGGCGAAAAATTAAGTTTCTTCAATCTTCCCAAAACTCTGGATTCTGATAGAGGGCCATGAGACTTAGACCTGAGTGCAAAAATGGAGGCTCTAGCCCCTTCCAGAGCTGAGATATCAAAACTCAAAAATTCGGCCCGAAAAAAAAACGACAGTGGTACCCCTTACGTTTTTTTTTTTTTGGGCGAAAAATTAAGTTTCTCCAATCTTCCCAAAACTCTGAATTCTGATAGAGGGCCATGAGACTTAGACCTGAGTGCAAAAATGGAGGCTCTAGCCCCTTCCAGAGTTGAGATATCGAAACTCAAAAATTCGGCCCGAAAAAAAAAACGACAGTGGTACCCCTTACGTTTTTTTTTTTTTGGGCGAAAAATTAAGTTTCTCCAATCTTCCCAAAACTCTGGATTCTGATAGAGGGCCATGAGACTTAGACCTGAGTGCAAAAATGGAGGCTCTAGCCCCTTCCAGAGTTGAGATATCGAAACTCAAAAATTCGGCCCGAAAAAAAAACCGACAGTGGTACCCCTTACGGTTTTTTTTTTGGGCGAAAAATTAAGTTCCTCCAATCTTCCCAAAACTCTGGATTCTGATAGAGGGCCATGAGACTTAGACCTGAGTGCAAAAATGGAGGCTCTAGCCCCTTCCAGAGCTGAGATATCAAAACTCAAAAATTCGGCCCGAAAAAAAAACGACAGTGGTACCCCTTACGTTTTTTTTTTTTTGGGTGAAAAATTAAGTTTCTCCAATCTTCCCAAAACTCTGGATTCTGATAGAGGGCCATGAGACTTAGACCTGAGTGCAAAAATGGAGGCTCTAGCCCCTTCCAGAGTTGAGATATCGAAACTCAAAAATTCGGCCCGAAAAAAAAAACGACAGTGGTACCCCTTACGTTTTTTTTTTTGGGCGAAAAATTAAGTTTCTCCAATCTTCCCAAAACTCTGGATTCTGATAGAGGGCCATGAAACTTAGACCTGAGTGCAAAAATGGAGGCTCTAGCCCCTTCCAGAGTTGAGATATTGAAACTCAAAAATTCGGCCCGAAAAAAAACCCGACAGTGGTACCCCTTACGTTTTTTTTTTTTGGGCGAAAAATTAAGTTCCTCCAATCTTCCCAAAACTCTGGATTCTGATAGAGGGCCATGAGACTTAGACCTGAGTGCAAAAATGGAGGCTCTAGCCCCTTCCAGAGCTGAGATATCAAAACTCAAAAATTCGGCCCGAAAAAAAAACGACAGTGGTACCCCTTACGTTTTTTTTTTTTGGGCGAAAAATTAAGTTTCTCCAATCTTCCCAAAACTCTGGATTCTGATAGAGGGCCATGAGACTTAGACCTGAGTGCAAAAATGGAGGCTCTAGCCCCTTCAAGAGTTGAGATATCGAAACTCAAAAATTCGGCCCGAAAAAAAAAAACGACAGTGGTACCCCTTACGTTTTTTTTTTTGGGCGAAAAATTAAGTTCCTCCAATCTTCCCAAAACTCTGGATTCTGACAGAGGGCCATGAGACTTAGACCTGAGTGCAAAAATGGAGGCTCTAGCTCCTTCCAGAGCTGAGATATCGAAACTCAAAAATTCGGCCCGAAAAAAAAACGACAGTGGTACCCCTTACGTTTTTTTTTTTGGGCGAAAAATTAAGTTTCTCCAATCTTCCCAAAACTCTGGATTCTGATAGAGGGCCATAAGACTTAGACCTGAGTGCAAAAATGGAGGCTCTAGCCCCTTCCAGAGCTGAGATATCGAAACTCAAAAATTCGGCCCGAAAAAAAAAACGACAGTGGTACCCCTTACGTTTTTTTTTTTTTTTGGCGAAAAATTAAGTTTCTCCAATTTTCCCAAAACTCTGGATTCTGATAGAGGGCCATGAGACTTAGACCTGAGTGCAAAAATGGAGGCTCTAGCCCCTTCCAGAGCTGAGATATCAAAACTCAAAAATTTGGCCCGAAAAAAAAACGACAGTGGTACCCCTTACGGTTTTTTTTTTAGGGCGAAAAATTAAGTTTCTCCAATCTTCCCAAAACTCTGGATTCTGATAGAGGGCCATGAGACTTAGACCTGAGTGCAAAAATGGAGGCTCTAGCCCCTTCCAGAGTTGAGATATCGAAACTCAAAAATTCGGCCCGAAAAAAAAAACGACAGTGGTACCCCTTACGTTTTTTTTTTTGGGCGAAAAATTAAGTTCCTCCAATCTTCCCAAACCTCTGGATTCTGATAGAGGGCCATGAGACTTAGACCTGAGTGCAAAAATGGAGGCTCTAGCTCCTTCCAGAGCTGAGATATCGAAACTCAAAAATTCGGCCCGAAAAAAAAACGACAGTGGTACCCCTTACGTTTTTTTTTTTTGGGCGAAAAATTAAGTTTCTCCAATCTTCCCAAAACTCTGGATTCTGATAGAGGGCCATGAGACTTAGACCTGAGTGCAAAAATGGAGGCTCTAGCCCCTTCAAGAGTTGAGATATCGAAACTCAAAAATTCGGCCCGAAAAAAAAAACGACAGTGGTACCCCTTACGTTTTTTTTTTTGGGCGAAAAATTAAGTTCCTCCAATCTTCCCAAAACTCTGGATTCTGACAGAGGGCCATGAGACTTAGACCTGAGTGCAAAAATGGAGGCTCTAGCTCCTTCCAGAGCTGAGATATCGAAACTCAAAAATTCGGCCCGAAAAAAAAACGACAGTGGTACCCCTTACGTTTTTTTTTTTGGGCGAAAAATTAAGTTTCTCCAATCTTCCCAAAACTCTGGATTCTGATAGAGGGCCATAAGACTTAGACCTGAGTGCAAAAATGGAGGCTCTAGCCCCTTCCAGAGCTGAGATATCGAAACTCAAAAATTCGGCCCGAAAAAAAAAACGACAGTGGTACCCCTTACGTTTTTTTTTTTTTTTGGCGAAAAATTAAGTTTCTCCAATTTTCCCAAAACTCTGGATTCTGATAGAGGGCCATGAGACTTAGACCTGAGTGCAAAAATGGAGGCTCTAGCCCCTTCCAGAGCTGAGATATCAAAACTCAAAAATTCGGCCCGAAAAAAAAACGACAGTGGTACCCCTTACGGTTTTTTTTTTTAGGGCGAAAAATTAAGTTTCTCCAATCTTCCCAAAACTCTGGATTCTGATAGAGGGCCATGAGACTTAGACCTGAGTGCAAAAATGGAGGCTCTAGCCCCTTCCAGAGTTGAGATATCGAAACTCAAAAATTCGGCCCGAAAAAAAAAACGACAGTGGTACCCCTTACGTTTTTTTTTTTGGGCGAAAAATTAAGTTCCTCCAATCTTCCCAAACCTCTGGATTCTGATAGAGGGCCATGAGACTTAGACCTGAGTGCAAAAATGGAGGCTCTAGCTCCTTCCAGAGCTGAGATATCGCAACTCAAAAATTCGGCCCGAAAAAAAAAACGACAGTGGTACCCCTTACGGTTTTTTTTGGGGGTGAAAAATTAAGTTTCTCCAATCTTCCCAAAACTCTGGATTCTGATAGAGGGCCATGAGACATGGGCTGCGTCCGAAACCGCATACTTCCCTACTATATAGTATGGAAAAAGCAGTAGGCGAGCGAATAAGTATGTCCGAATCCTTAGTATCCATAAAAGAGTAGGCGAGAATTACCAGAGTGACGTACTAATTATCGCGAGATTCGGGCATACGTATACTTATAGTACGTCCGAATATTCCTACTTTCGTACTATATAGTAGGGGGAAACAGTATTTGAAAGGAGTAGTATGTCCGAAACCTCAGTACTCATAAAAGAGTAGGCGAGAAGTTCCCGGATGATCTCCTGCTTTCGCCCCGATTTTTGAGTGTTCATCCGATGGATACTCTTCTATCCCAGGAGGCCACGGGAGAGCATACGTCATTATCAACATCGGAGATCAGCAGGGGTTTTCAAATGTGAGTAAACACGGTTTCTTGTGTTTAAATCGTATGTGTTAAACTACTATAGAGTAAACGTTTTAACTGTTGAAGGTCTAAAGGACTTAGACAGTATAGTATAGTTGTGATTTTGCTGTAAACACATGTTTTATTAGTTAGTTAAACAGGGGAGCTCCAGTAAGTAGGCTACACGTAAGTTTCTAAAATGGATTTACATAACCATATAACGTTACATCTTAAATACGCTTATTTAAAATGTCTATTTACATCTGAAATGAAAATATTGTTTAAGTATTGCAGATGAGCACATCCCAACATGAAAAATACATCTGAGTGATGTAACGTTATGTGTGCTATTAATATGAAGGATAATTCACTGTTGTCAACAACACTACTTACATTAGACAAATGTACTGTAAATAAGGTAAATAAACAAATCTATAAAGTAACTAAATATGTTATATTTAATTTGTCCCTTATTAGTGTTGATATATTGAGGAACATTTAAGTTGGATTAAAAGTGAGTTAACACATCAACCTCAGCATGTAAATTCAGTGTTGAACTCGTAATGTGAATCTTGTCTGTATGTTACAGGGACAGAAGAACACGCGTGTGTTTATCTGCTGGAGAGAGGCTCATGATGCTGAATGCTGTCATGAAAGGCTCTGAGTGAGTATACTACAGAAATGGATAACAAAATCTATTCAATCTTAAATTGTAGTTTATTTGAATTATTGTACAAATTTCAAGTAGAGAAATTACAACACTTTTCTGATTCTTGATTTCTGTGCATTTGCTGCATAGCTTTTGTGGTGGAGCAAGACCTGCAAGGAAAGATGATGGCAGCATTTGTTTTAGGGATTTTACTCAAATATAAAGTAAGGTTATTTTTAATACATAAATCAAATGACATTGTGTTAAAATTACTGCTTTTGTATAATGTTTGTGCATTTTTGTAGGATCTGAAATGTCTGCAGACTGGTGTGAGCACTGAGGATGAGGAGCCTAGAGCTGCATCCTGGAAGTGGTGCCATGGATGAGTCCCTCCATCTCTCCACCTGCCCTTACAAGACCCTCTATCTCTCCACCTGCCCTTATTGCCTCAGATTGTGAAGCGCAGCGCAGCAACAAGCTCCGGGACGAAGGCACAGTCCCCTCTGGTGAATTCATCAGAATAAAGCCGCAGAATGGGAACCGCTGTGTTGAGACGGCATTAGGATGTGGTGTTCAGCCCTGTAAATACATGTTTGTAGTTTGAATAAAGCTTTGTTTCATGTGTTGTTGACTTGTATAATGCATTTGTTTATTGTGATGGTTACTTTTATTTGTTCTTTTACTCATTTATTCATTTTTATTATTGTTGTCAGTATATAAAATTGAATTATTTAATTAATGTATCCATTAATTCATCGATTGACTGATAATTGAGATGTTTCACTGCATTTATGAATATAAATTTATTCATGCATAACTGTCATATGACAAAACAAATTACATTTTGCTTGTTATATTAAATTATATTTTTAGTATATAAAAAAGTTATATAATTAAGTATTGGTCAGCATTTAATATTATTATTTTGTTTAAGTTTTGGGGTGGGCTAACAATGCAATTCATTCTGAGGTAATATTAATTTTTAAGGAGTGATACTTACATTTTTCGAGTATAAAATCAACAGTTTTCTCCAAAAGAGATCTTCGAGCAGCTGCCCGTCTCCTTTGTGCAGACGTTACAAACGCAGAGGAAAACTGTTCTAGGTTGTGCTGTCGAGTCACTGATGTTATGAAGTGTTAGTACACCTGTCACTCATAATTTAAACTTATAAACGTATTACATACAAGATCATGGAAAGATACCATAATAGTCATAATGACAAAACAGAAAACATAAAGATCATTGGTTTGTTTACATCATAATACAGGAAAAAGGAACAATAACAAGGCTAAATATCTTTAAATAGTTCTTCATAATACATGAAAAATGTTGTTGTTTTGTTGTTATAGGTCTGAGGGATGAAACGAGGTAAATTCATCAAGAAAAGGAGGAAAACTTAAAGGAGAAAGGTTTTGGGTATAAAATAAAGAAATTAACAACATATATTCAAGAGGTGACGATTTGGGGGTTTCTTAATAAAAAAAAATATCAGCTGTTTCTTCAACAATACCACAACAAAATGAGAAAGTTTCATCAATGTCAAGATATTTATAGATAGAAGAATTAAACGTGTCGCTGTTCATTTCTTTGCGCTTGTGATATGATGATAACACGTCGTAGTAGGTCACATGATAACGTCAACATGGCAGATGTCCGGTTCTCATTCATACTCAACGAGATTTGGCTATAAAGTACCTACTCTTTTAGCGCTCGTTGAGTAAGTACTTATTGAAATTAAGTACCTACTCATTGAGTATGCGGTTTTGGACGCAGCCTTAGACCTGAGTGCAAAAATGGAGGCTCTAGCCCCTTCCAGAGATGAGATATCGAAACTCAAAAATTCGGCCCGAAAAAAAAAAACGACAGTGGTACCCCTTACGTTTTTTTTTTTTTGGGCGAAAAATTAAGTTTCTTCAATCTTCCCAAAACTCTGGATTCTGATAGAGGGCCATGAGACTTAGACCTGAGTGCAAAAATGGAGGCTCTAGCCCCTTCCAGAGCTGAGATGTCAAAACTCAAAAATTCGGCCCGAAAAAAAAACGACAGTGGTACCCCTTACGTTTTTTTTTTTTTGGGCGAAAAATTAAGTTTCTCCAATCTTCCCAAACCTCTGGATTCTGATAGAGGGCCATGAGACTTAGACCTGAGTGCAAAAATGGAGGCTCTAGCCCCTTCCAGAGTTGAGATATCGAAACTCAAAAATTCGGCCCGAAAAAAAAAACGACAGTGGTACCCCTTACGTTTTTTTTTTTTGGGCGAAAAATTAAGTTCCTCCAATCTTCCCAAAACTCTGGATTCTGATAGAGGGCCATGAGACTTAGACCTGAGTGCAAAAATGGAGGCTCTAGCCCCTTCCAGAGCTGAGATATCGAAACTCAAAAATTCGGCCCGAAAAAAAAACGACAGTGGTACCCCTTACGTTTTTTTTTTTTGGGCGAAAAATTAAGTTTCTCCAATCTTCCCAAAACTCTGGATTCTGATAGAGGGCCATGAGACTTAGACCTGAGTGCAAAAATGGAGGCTCTAGCCCCTTCCAGAGTTGAGATATCGAAACTCAAAAATTCGGCCCGAAAAAAAAAACGACAGTGGTACCCCTTACGTTTTTTTTTTTGGGCGAAAAATTAAGTTTCTCCAATCTTCCCAAAACTCTGGATTCTGATAGAGGGCCATGAGACTTAGACCTGAGTGCAAAAATGGAGGCTCTAGCCCCTTCCAGAGCTGAGATATCAAAACTCAAAAATTCGGCCCGAAAAAAAAAAACGACAGTGGTACCCCTTACGTTTTTTTTTTTTGGGCGAAAAATTAAGTTTCTCCAATCTTCCCAAAACTCTGGATTCTGATAGAGGGCCATGAGACTTAGACCTGAGTGCAAAAATGGAGGCTCTAGCCCCTTCCAGAGTTGAGATATCGAAACTCAAAAATTCGGCCCGAAAAAAAAAAACGACAGTGGTACCCCTTACGTTTTTTTTTTTGGGCGAAAAATTAAGTTCCTCCAATCTTCCCAAAACTCTGGATTCTGATAGAGGGCCATGAGACTTAGACCTGAGTGCAAAAATGGAGGCTCTAGCTCCTTCCAGAGCTGAGATATCGAAACTCAAAAATTCGGCCCGAAAAAAAAACGACAGTGGTACCCCTTACGTTTTTTTTTTTTTTGGGCGAAAAATTAAGTTTCTCCAATCTTCCCAAAACTCTGGATTCTGATAGAGGGCCATGAGACTTAGACCTGAGTGCAAAAATGGAGGCTCTAGCCCCTTCCAGAGCTGAGATATCGAAACTCAAAAATTCGGCCCGAAAAAAAAAACGACAGTGGTACCCCTTACGTTGTTTTTTGGGGTGAAAAATTAAGTTTCTCCAATCTTCCCAAAACTCTGGATTCTGATAGAGGGCCATGAGACTTAGACCTGAGTGCAAAAATGGAGGCTCTAGCCCCTTCCAGAGATGAGATATCGAAACTCAAAAATTCGGCCCGAAAAAAAAAACGACAGTGGTACCCCTTACGTTTTTTTTTTTTTGGGCGAAAAATTAAGTTTCTTCAATCTTCCCAAAACTCTGGATTCTGATAGAGGGCCATGAGACTTAGACCTGAGTGCAAAAATGGAGGCTCTAGCCCCTTCCAGAGCTGAGATATCAAAACTCAAAAATTCGGCCCGAAAAAAAAACGACAGTGGTACCCCTTACGTTTTTTTTTTTTGGGCGAAAAATTAAGTTTCTCCAATCTTCCCAAAACTCTGGATTCTGATAGAGGGCCATGAGACTTAGACCTGAGTGCAAAAATGGAGGCTCTAGCCCCTTCCAGAGATGAGATATCGAAACTCAAAAATTCGGCCCGAAAAAAAAAACGACAGTGGTACCCCTTACGTTTTTTTTTTTTGGGCGAAAAATTAAGTTTCTTCAATCTTCCCAAAACTCTGGATTCTGATAGAGGGCCATGAGACTTAGACCTGAGTGCAAAAATGGAGGCTCTAGCCCCTTCCAGAGCTGAGATATCAAAACTCAAAAATTCGGCCCGAAAAAAAAACGACAGTGGTACCCCTTACGTTTTTTTTTTTTGGGCGAAAAATTAAGTTTCTCCAATCTTCCCAAAACTCTGGATTCTGATAGAGGGCCATGAGACTTAGACCTGAGTGCAAAAATGGAGGCTCTAGCCCCTTCCAGAGTTGAGATATCGAAACTCAAAAATTCGGCCCGAAAAAAAAAACCGACAGTGGTACCCCTTACGGTTTTTTTTTTGGGCGAAAAATTAAGTTCCTCCAATCTTCCCAAAACTCTGGATTCTGATAGAGGGCCATGAGACTTAGACCTGAGTGCAAAAATGGAGGCTCTAGCCCCTTCCAGAGCTGAGATATCAAAACTCAAAAATTCGGCCCGAAAAAAAAACGACAGTGGTACCCCTTACGTTTTTTTTTTTTTGGTGAAAAATTAAGTTTCTCCAATCTTCCCAAAACTCTGGATTCTGATAGAGGGCCATGAGACTTAGACCTGAGTGCAAAAATGGAGGCTCTAGCCCCTTCCAGAGTTGAGATATCGAAACTCAAAAATTCGGCCCGAAAAAAAAAACGACAGTGGTACCCCTTACGTTTTTTTTTTTGGGCGAAAAATTAAGTTTCTCCAATCTTCCCAAAACTCTGGATTCTGATAGAGGGCCATGAGACTTAGACCTGAGTGCAAAAATGGAGGCTCTAGCCCCTTCCAGAGTTGAGATATCGAAACTCAAAAATTCGGCCCGAAAAAAAACCCGACAGTGGTACCCCTTACGTTTTTTTTTTTTTGGGCGAAAAATTACGTTCCTCCAATCTTCCCAAAACTCTGGATTCTGATAGAGGGCCATGAGACTTAGACCTGAGTGCAAAAATGGAGGCTCTAGCCCCTTCCAGAGCTGAGATATCAAAACTCAAAAATTCGGCCCGAAAAAAAAACGACAGTGGTACCCCTTACGTTTTTTTTTTTTGGGCGAAAAATTAAGTTTCTCCAATCTTCCCAAAACTCTGGATTCTGATAGAGGGCCATGAGACTTAGACCTGAGTGCAAAAATGGAGGCTCTAGCCCCTTCCAGAGTTGAGATATCGAAACTCAAAAATTCGGCCCGAAAAAAAAAAACGACAGTGGTACCCCTTACGTTTTTTTTTTGGGCGAAAAATTAAGTTCCTCCAATCTTCCCAAAACTCTGGATTCTGATAGAGGGCCATGAGACTTAGACCTGAGTGCAAAAATGGAGGCTCTAGCTCCTTCCAGAGCTGAGATATCGAAACTCAAAAATTCGGCCCGAAAAAAAAACGACAGTGGTACCCCTTACGTTTTTTTTTTTGGGCGAAAAATTAAGTTTCTCCAATCTTCCCAAAACTCTGGATTCTGATAGAGGGCCATAAGACTTAGACCTGAGTGCAAAAATGGAGGCTCTAGCCCCTTCCAGAGCTGAGATATCGAAACTCAAAAATTCGGCCCGAAAAAAAAAACGACAGTGGTACCCCTTACGTTTTTTTTTTTTTTTTGGCGAAAAATTAAGTTTCTCCAATTTTCCCAAAACTCTGGATTCTGATAGAGGGCCATGAGACTTAGACCTGAGTGCAAAATGGAGGCTCTAGCCCCTTCCAGAGTTGAGATATCGAAACTCAAAAATTCGGCCCGAAAAAAAAAACGACAGTGGTACCCCTTACGGTTTTTTTTTTTTGGGCGAAAAATTAAGTTTCTCCAATCTTCCCAAAACTCTGGATTCTGATAGAGGGCCATGAGACTTAGACCTGAGTGCAAAAATGGAGGCTCTAGCCCCTTCCAGAGTTGAGATATCGAAACTCAAAAATTCGGCCCGAAAAAAAAAACGACAGTGGTACCCCTTACGTTTTTTTTTTTGGGCGAAAAATTAAGTTTCTCCAATCTTCCCAAACCTCTGGATTCTGATAGAGGGCCATGAGACTTAGACCTGAGTGCAAAAATGGAGGCTCTAGCTCCTTCCAGAGCTGAGATATCGAAACTCAAAAATTCGGCCCGAAAAAAAAACGACAGTGGTACCCCTTACGTTTTTTTTTTTTGGGCGAAAAATTAAGTTTCTCCAATCTTCCCAAAACTCTGGATTCTGATAGAGGGCCATGAGACTTAGACCTGAGTGCAAAAATGGAGGCTCTAGCCCCTTCCAGAGCTGAGATATCGCAACTCAAAAATTCGGCCCGAAAAAAAAAACGACAGTGGTACCCCTTACGGTTTTTTTTGGGGGTGAAAAATTAAGTTTCTCCAATCTTCCCAAAACTCTGGATTCTGATAGAGGGCCATGAGACATGGGCTGCGTCCGAAACCGCATACTTCCCTACTATATAGTATGGAAAAAGCAGTAGGCGAGCGAATAAGTATGTCCGAATCCTTAGTATCCATAAAAGAGTAGGCGAGAATTACCAGAGTGACGTACTAATTATCGCGAGATTCGGGCATACGTATACTTATAGTACGTCCGAATATTCCTACTTTCGTACTATATAGTAGGGGGAAACAGTATTTGAAAGGAGTAGTATGTCCGAAACCTCAGTACTCATAAAAGAGTAGGCGAGAAGTTCCCGGATGATCTCCTGCTTTCGCCCCGATTTTTGAGTGTTCATCCGATGGATACTCTTCTATCCCAGGAGGCCACGGGAGAGCATACGTCATTATCAACATCGGAGATCAGCAGGGGTTTTCAAATGTGAGTAAACACGGTTTCTTGTGTTTAAATCGTATGTGTTAAACTACTATAGAGTAAACGTTTTAACTGTTGAAGGTCTAAAGGACTTAGACAGTATAGTATAGTTGTGATTTTGCTGTAAACACATGTTTTATTAGTTAGTTAAACAGGGGAGCTCCAGTAAGTAGGCTACACGTAAGTTTCTAAAATGGATTTACATAACCATATAACGTTACATCTTAAATACGCTTATTTAAAATGTCTATTTACATCTGAAATGAAAATATTGTTTAAGTATTGCAGATGAGCACATCCCAACATGAAAAATACATCTGAGTGATGTAACGTTATGTGTGCTATTAATATGAAGGATAATTCACTGTTGTCAACAACACTACTTACATTAGACAAATGTACTGTAAATAAGGTAAATAAACAAATCTATAAAGTAACTAAATATGTTATATTTAATTTGTCCCTTATTAGTGTTGATATATTGAGGAACATTTAAGTTGGATTAAAAGTGAGTTAACACATCAACCTCAGCATGTAAATTCAGTGTTGAACTCGTAATGTGAATCTTGTCTGTATGTTACAGGGACAGAAGAACACGCGTGTGTTTATCTGCTGGAGAGAGGCTCATGATGCTGAATGCTGTCATGAAAGGCTCTGAGTGAGTATACTACAGAAATGGATAACAAAATCTATTCAATCTTAAATTGTAGTTTATTTGAATTATTGTACAAATTTCAAGTAGAGAAATTACAACACTTTTCTGATTCTTGATTTCTGTGCATTTGCTGCATAGCTTTTGTGGTGGAGCAAGACCTGCAAGGAAAGATGATGGCAGCATTTGTTTTAGGGATTTTACTCAAATATAAAGTAAGGTTATTTTTAATACATAAATCAAATGACATTGTGTTAAAATTACTGCTTTTGTATAATGTTTGTGCATTTTTGTAGGATCTGAAATGTCTGCAGACTGGTGTGAGCACTGAGGATGAGGAGCCTAGAGCTGCATCCTGGAAGTGGTGCCATGGATGAGTCCCTCCATCTCTCCACCTGCCCTTACAAGACCCTCTATCTCTCCACCTGCCCTTATTGCCTCAGATTGTGAAGCGCAGCGCAGCAACAAGCTCCGGGACGAAGGCACAGTCCCCTCTGGTGAATTCATCAGAATAAAGCCGCAGAATGGGAACCGCTGTGTTGAGACGGCATTAGGATGTGGTGTTCAGCCCTGTAAATACATGTTTGTAGTTTGAATAAAGCTTTGTTTCATGTGTTGTTGACTTGTATAATGCATTTGTTTATTGTGATGGTTACTTTTATTTGTTCTTTTACTCATTTATTCATTTTTATTATTGTTGTCAGTATATAAAATTGAATTATTTAATTAATGTATCCATTAATTCATCGATTGACTGATAATTGAGATGTTTCACTGCATTTATGAATATAAATTTATTCATGCATAACTGTCATATGACAAAACAAATTACATTTTGCTTGTTATATTAAATTATATTTTTAGTATATAAAAAAGTTATATAATTAAGTATTGGTCAGCATTTAATATTATTATTTTGTTTAAGTTTTGGGGTGGGCTAACAATGCAATTCATTCTGAGGTAATATTAATTTTTAAGGAGTGATACTTACATTTTTCGAGTATAAAATCAACAGTTTTCTCCAAAAGAGATCTTCGAGCAGCTGCCCGTCTCCTTTGTGCAGACGTTACAAACGCAGAGGAAAACTGTTCTAGGTTGTGCTGTCGAGTCACTGATGTTATGAAGTGTTAGTACACCTGTCACTCATAATTTAAACTTATAAACGTATTACATACAAGATCATGGAAAGATACCATAATAGTCATAATGACAAAACAGAAAACATAAAGATCATTGGTTTGTTTACATCATAATACAGGAAAAAGGAACAATAACAAGGCTAAATATCTTTAAATAGTTCTTCATAATACATGAAAAATGTTGTTGTTTTGTTGTTATAGGTCTGAGGGATGAAACGAGGTAAATTCATCAAGAAAAGGAGGAAAACTTAAAGGAGAAAGGTTTTGGGTATAAAATAAAGAAATTAACAACATATATTCAAGAGGTGACGATTTGGGGGTTTCTTAATAAAAAAAATATCAGCTGTTTCTTCAACAATACCACAACAAAATGAGAAAGTTTCATCAATGTCAAGATATTTATAGATAGAAGAATTAAACGTGTCGCTGTTCATTTCTTTGCGCTTGTGATATGATGATAACACGTCGTAGTAGGTCACATGATAACGTCAACATGGCAGATGTCCGGTTCTCATTCATACTCAACGAGATTTGGCTATAAAGTACCTACTCTTTTAGCGCTCGTTGAGTAAGTACTTATTGAAATTAAGTACCTACTCATTGAGTATGCGGTTTTGGACGCAGCCTTAGACCTGAGTGCAAAAATGGAGGCTCTAGCCCCTTCCAGAGATGAGATATCGAAACTCAAAAATTCGGCCCGAAAAAAAAAACGACAGTGGTACCCCTTACGTTTTTTTTTTTTGGGCGAAAAATTAAGTTCCTCCAATCTTCCCAAAACTCTGGATTCTGATAGAGGGCCATGAGACTTAGACCTGAGTGCAAAAATGGAGGCTCTAGCCCCTTCCAGAGCTGAGATATCGAAACTCAAAAATTCGGCCCGAAAAAAAAAACGACAGTGGTACCCCTTACGTTTTTTTTTTTTTTTGGCGAAAAATTAAGTTTCTCCAATCTTCCCAAAACTCTGGATTCTGATAGAGGGCCATGAGACTTAGACCTGAGTGCAAAAATGGAGGCTCTAGCCCCTTCCAGAGTTGAGATATCGAAACTCAAAAATTCGGCCCGAAAAAAAAAAACGACAGTGGTACCCCTTACGTTTTTTTTTTTGGGCGAAAAATTAAGTTCCTCCAATCTTCCCAAAACTCTGGATTCTGATAGAGGGCCATGAGACTTAGACCTGAGTGCAAAAATGGAGGCTCTAGCCCCTTCCAGAGCTGAGATATCGAAACTCAAAAATTCGGCCCGAAAAAAAAACGACAGTGGTACCCCTTACGTTTTTTTTTTTTTTGGGCGAAAATTACGTTTCTCCAATCTTCCCAAAACTCTGGATTCTGATAGAGGGCCATGAGACTTAGACCTGAGTGCAAAAATGGAGTCTCTAGCCCCTTCCAGAGCTGAGATATCGAAACTCAAAAATTCGGCCCGAAAAAAAAAAACGACAGTGGTACCCCTTACGTTTTTTTTTTTTGGGCGAAAAATTAAGTTTCTCCAATCTTCCCAAAACTCTGGATTCTGATAGAGGGCCATGAGACTTAGACCTGAGTGCAAAAATGGAGGCTCTAGCCCCTTCCAGAGCTGAGATATCGAAACTCAAAAATTCGGCCCGAAAAAAAAAAACGACAGTGGTACCCCTCACGTTTTTTTTGGGGGTGAAAAATTAAGTTTCTCCAATCTTCCCAAAACTCTGGATTCTGATAGAGGGCCATGAGACTTAGACCTGAGTGCAAAAATGGAGGCTCTAGCCCCTTCCAGAGCTGAGATATCAAAACTCAAAAATTCGGCCCGAAAAAAAAAACGACAGTGGTACCCCTTACGTTTTTTTTTTTTGGGCGAAAAATTAAGTTTCTCCAATCTTCCCAAAACTCTGGATTCTGATAGAGGGCCATGAGACTTAGACCTGAGTGCAAAAATGGAGGCTCTAGCCCCTTCCAGAGCTGAGATATCGAAACTCAAAAATTCGGCCCGAAAAAAAAAACGACAGTGGTACCCCTTACGTTTTTTTTTTGGGGCGAAAAATTAAGTTCCTCCAATCTTCCCAAAACTCTGGATTCTGATAGAGGGCCATGAGACTTAGACCTGAGTGCAAAAATGGAGGCTCTAGCCACTTCCAGAGCTGAGATATCGAAACTCAAAAATTCGGCCCGAAAAAAAAAAAACGACAGTGGTACCCCTTACGTTTTTTTTTGGGGGGGTGAAAAATTACGTTTCTCCAATCTTCCCAAAACTCTGGATTCTGATAGAGGGCCATGAGACTTAGATCTGAGTGCAAAAATGGAGGCTCTAGCTCCTTCCAGAGCTGAGATATCGAAACTCAAAAATTCGGCCCGAAAAAAAAACGGCAGTGGTACCCCTTACGTTTTTTTTTTTTGGGGCGAAAAATTAAGTTTCTCCAATCTTCCCAAAACTCTGGATTCTGATAGAGGGCCATGAGACTTAGACCTGAGTGCAAAAATGGAGGCTCTAGCTCCTTCCAGAGCTGAGATATCGAAACTCAAAAATTCGGCCCGAAAAAAAAACGACAGTGGTACCCCTTACGTTTTTTTTTTTTTGGGCGAAAAATTAAGTTTCTCCAATCTTCCCAAAACTCTGGATTCTGATAGAGGGCCATGAGACTTAGACCTGAGTGCAAAAATGGAGGCTCTAGCCCCTTCCAGAGCTGAGATATCGAAACTCAAAAATTCGGCCCGAAAAAAAAAACCGACAGTGGTACCCCTTACGTTTTTTTTTTGGGGTGAAAAATTAAGTTTCTCCAATCTTCCCAAAACTCTGGATTCTGATAGAGGGCCATGAGACTTAGACCTGAGTGCAAAAATGGAGGCTCTAGCCCCTTCCAGAGATGAGATATCGAAACTCAAAAATTCGGCCTGAAAAAAAAACGACAGTGGTACCCCTTACGTTTTTTTTTTTTGGGCGAAAAATTAAGTTTCTTCAATCTTCCCAAAACTCTGGATTCTGATAGAGGGCCATGAGACTTAGACCTGAGTGCAAAAATGGAGGCTCTAGCCCCTTCCAGAGCTGAGATATCAAAACTCAAAAATTCGGCCCGAAAAAAAACGACAGTGGTACCCCTTACGTTTTTTTTTTTTGGGCGAAAAATTAAGTTTCTCCAATCTTCCCAAAACTCTGAATTCTGATAGAGGGCCATGAGACTTAGACCTGAGTGCAAAAATGGAGGCTCTAGCCCCTTCCAGAGTTGAGATATCGAAACTCAAAAATTCGGCCCGAAAAAAAAAACGACAGTGGTACCCCTTACGTTTTTTTTTTTTTTTGGGCGAAAATTACGTTTCTCCAATCTTCCCAAAACTCTGGATTCTGATAGAGGGCCATGAGACTTAGACCTGAGTGCAAAAATGGAGTCTCTAGCCCCTTCCAGAGCTGAGATATCGAAACTCAAAAATTCGGCCCGAAAAAAAAAAACGACAGTGGTACCCCTTATGTTTTTTTTTTTTGGGCGAAAAATTAAGTTTCTCCAATCTTCCCAAAACTCTGGATTCTGATAGAGGACCATGAGACTTAGACCTGAGTGCAAAAATGGAGGCTCTAGCCCCTTCCAGAGCTGAGATATCGAAACTCAAAAATTCGGCCCGAAAAAAAAAAACGACAGTGGTACCCCTCACGTTTTTTTTGGGGGTGAAAAATTAAGTTTCTCCAATCTTCCCAAAACTCTGGATTCTGATAGAGGGCCATGAGACTTAGACCTGAGTGCAAAAATGGAGGCTCTAGCCCCTTCCAGAGCTGAGATATCAAAACTCAAAAATTCGGCCCGAAAAAAAAAACGACAGTGGTACCCCTTACGTTTTTTTTTTTTTGGGCGAAAAATTAAGTTTCTCCAATCTTCCCAAAACTCTGGATTCTGATAGAGGGCCATGAGACTTAGACCTGAGTGCAAAAATGGAGGCTCTAGCCCCTTCCAGAGCTGAGATATCGAAACTCAAAAATTCGGCCCGAAAAAAAAAACGACAGTGGTACCCCTTACGTTTTTTTTTTTGGGCGAAAAATTAAGTTCCTCCAATCTTCCCAAAACTCTGGATTCTGATAGAGGGCCATGAGACTTAGACCTGAGTGCAAAAATGGAGGCTCTAGCCACTTCCAGAGCTGAGATATCGAAACTCAAAAATTCGGCCCGAAAAAAAAAAACGACAGTGGTACCCCTTACGTTTTTTTTTGGGGGGGTGAAAAATTACGTTTCTCCAATCTTCCCAAAACTCTGGATTCTGATAGAGGGCCATGAGACTTAGATCTGAGTGCAAAAATGGAGGCTCTAGCTCCTTCCAGAGCTGAGATATCGAAACTCAAAAATTCGGCCCGAAAAAAAAACGGCAGTGGTACCCCTTACGTTTTTTTTTTTTGGGGCGAAAAATTAAGTTTCTCCAATCTTCCCAAAACTCTGGATTCTGATAGAGGGCCATGAGACTTAGACCTGAGTGCAAAAATGGAGGCTCTAGCTCCTTCCAGAGCTGAGATATCGAAACTCAAAAATTCGGCCCGAAAAAAAAACGACAGTGGTACCCCTTACGTTTTTTTTTTTTTGGGCGAAAAATTAAGTTTCTCCAATCTTCCCAAAACTCTGGATTCTGATAGAGGGCCATGAGACTTAGACCTGAGTGCAAAAATGGAGGCTCTAGCCCCTTCCAGAGCTGAGATATCGAAACTAAAAAATTCGGCCCGAAAAAAAAAACGACAGTGGTACCCCTTACGTTTTTTTTTTGGGGTGAAAAATTAAGTTTCTCCAATCTTCCCAAAACTCTGGATTCTGATAGAGGGCCATGAGACTTAGACCTGAGTGCAAAAATGGAGGCTCTAGCCCCTTCCAGAGATGAGATATCGAAACTCAAAAATTCGGCCCGAAAAAAAAACGACAGTGGTACCCCTTACGTTTTTTTTTTTTTGGGCGAAAAATTAAGTTTCTTCAATCTTCCCAAAACTCTGGATTCTGATAGAGGGCCATGAGACTTAGACCTGAGTGCAAAAATGGAGGCTCTAGCCCCTTCCAGAGCTGAGATATCAAAACTCAAAAATTCGGCCCGAAAAAAAACGACAGTGGTACCCCTTACGTTTTTTTTTTTTGGGCGAAAAATTAAGTTTCTTCAATCTTCCCAAAACTCTGGATTCTGATAGAGGGCCATGAGACTTAGACCTGAGTGCAAAAATGGAGGCTCTAGCCCCTTCCAGAGCTGAGATATCAAAACTCAAAAATTCGGCCCGAAAAAAAACGACAGTGGTACCCCTTACGTTTTTTTTTTTTTGGGCGAAAAATTAAGTTTCTCCAATCTTCCCAAAACTCTGAATTCTGATAGAGGGCCATGAGACTTAGACCTGAGTGCAAAAATGGAGGCTCTAGCCCCTTCCAGAGTTGAGATATCGAAACTCAAAAATTCGGCCCGAAAAAAAAAACGACAGTGGTACCCCTTACGTTTTTTTTTGGGGCGAAAAATTAAGTTCCTCCAATCTTCCCAAAACTCTGGATTCTGATAGAGGGCCATGAGACTTAGACCTGAGTGCAAAAATGGAGGCTCTAGCCCCTTCCAGAGCTGAGATATCGAAACTCAAAAATTCAGCCCGAAAAAAAACGACAGTGGTACCCCTTACGTTTTTTTTTTTTTGGGCGAAAAATTAAGTTTCTCCAATCTTCCCAAAACTCTGGATTCTGATAGAGGGCCATGAGACTTAGACCTGAGTGCAAAAATGGAGGCTCTAGCCCCTTCCAGAGTTGAGATATCGAAACTCAAAAATTCGGCCCGAAAAAAAAAACGACAGTGGTACCCCTTACGTTTTTTTTTTTGGGCGAAAAATTAAGTTCCTCCAATCTTCCCAAAACTCTGGATTCTGATAGAGGGCCATGAGACTTAGACCTGAGTGCAAAAATTGAGGCTCTAGCCCCTTCCAGAGGTGAGATATCAAAACTCAAAAATTCGGCCCGAAAAAAAAACGACAGTGGTACCCCTTACGTTTTTTTTTTTTTGGGCGAAAAATTAAGTTTCTCCAATCTTCCCAAAACTCTGGATTCTGATAGAGGGCCATGAGACTTAGACCTGAGTGCAAAAATGGAGGCTCTAGCCCCTTCCAGAGTTGAGATATCGAAACTCAAAAATTCGGCCCGAAAAAAAAACGACAGTGGTACCCCTTACGTTTTTTTTTTTGGGCGAAAAATTAAGTTCCTCCAATCTTCCCAAAACTCTGGATTCTGATAGAGGGCCATGAGACTTAGACCTGAGTGCAAAAATGGAGGCTCTAGCTCCTTCCAGAGCTGAGATATTGAAACTCAAAAATTCGGCCCGAAAAAAAAACGACAGTGGTACCCCTTACGTTTTTTTTTTTTTTGGGGCGAAAAATTAAGTTTCTCCAATCTTCCCAAAACTCTGGATTCTGATAGAGGGCCATGAGACTTAGACCTGAGTGCAAAAATGGAGGCTCTAGCCCCTTCCAGAGTTGAGATATCGAAACTCAAAAATTCGGCCCGAAAAAAAAACGACAGTGATAGAGGGCCATGAGACTTAGACCTGAGTGCAAAAATGGAGGCTCTAGCCACTTCCAGAGCTGAGATATCGAAACTCAAAAATTCGGCCCGAAAAAAAAAAAACGACAGTGGTACCCCTTACGTTTTTTTTTTTTTGGGCGAAAAATTACGTTTCTTCAATCTTCCCAAAACTCTGGATTCTGATAGAGGGCCATGAGACTTAGACTTGAGTGCAAAAATGGAGGCTCTAGCCCCTTCCAGAGCTGAGATATCAAAACTCAAAAATTCGGCCCGAAAAAAAAAACGACAGTGGTACCCCTTACGTTTTTTTTTTTTTGGGCGAAAAATTAAGTTTCTCCAATCTTCCCAAAACTCTGGATTCTGATAGAGGGCCATGAGACTTAGACCTGAGTGCAAAAATGGAGGCTCTAGCCCCTTCCAGAGATGAGATATCGAAACTCAAAAATTCGGCCCGAACAAAAAAAAAAACGACAGTGGTACCCCTTACGTTTTTTTTTTTTGGGCGAAAAATTAAGTTTCTTCAATCTTCCCAAAACTCTGGATTCTGATAGAGGGCCATGAGACTTAGACCTGAGTGCAAAAATGGAGGCTCTAGCCCCTTCCAGAGCTGAGATATCAAAACTCAAAAATTCGGCCCGAAAAAAAAAACGACAGTGGTACCCCTTACGTTTTTTTTTTTTGGGCGAAAAATTAAGTTTCTCCAATCTTCCCAAAACTCTGGATTCTGATAGAGGGCCATGAGACTTAGACCTGAGTGCAAAAATGGAGGCTCTAGCCACTTCCAGAGCTGAGATATCGAAACTCAAAAATTCGGCCCGAAAAAAAAAAAACGACAGTGGTACCCCTTACGTTTTTTTTTTGGGGGGTGAAAAATTAAGTTTCTCCAATCTTCCCAAAACTCTGGATTCTGATAGAGGGCCATGAGACTTAGATCTGAGTGCAAAAATGGAGGCTCTAGCTCCTTCCAGAGCTGAGATATCGAAACTCAAAAATTCGGCCCGAAAAAAAAACGGCAGTGGTACCCCTTACGTTTTTTTTTTTTGGGGCGAAAAATTAAGTTTCTCCAATCTTCCCAAAACTCTGGATTCTGATAGAGGGCCATGAGACTTAGACCTGAGTGAAAAAATGGAGGCTCTAGCCCCTTCCAGAGCTGAGATATCAAAACTCAAAAATTCGGCCCGAAAAAAAAACGACAGTGGTACCCCTTACGTTTTTTTTTTTTGGGCGAAAAATTAAGTTTCTCCAATCTTCCCAAAACTCTGGATTCTGATAGAGGGCCATGAGACTTAGACCTGAGTGCAAAAATGGAGGCTCTAGCCCCTTCCAGAGTTGAGATATCGAAACTCAAAAATTCGGCCCGAAAAAAAAAACGACAGTGGTACCCCTGACGTTTTTTTTTTTTGGGCGAAAAATTAAGTTCCTCCAATCTTCCCAAAACTCTGGATTCTGATAGAGGGCCATGAGACTTAGACCTGAGTGCAAAAATTGAGGCTCTAGCCCCTTCCAGAGCTGAGATATCAAAACTCAAAAATTCGGCCCGAAAAAAAAACGACAGTGGTACCCCTTACGTTTTTTTTTTTTAGGGCGAAAAATTAAGTTTCTCCAATCTTCCCAAAACTCTGGATTCTGATAGAGGGCCATGAGACTTAGACCTGAGTGCAAAAATGGAGGCTCTAGCCCCTTCCAGAGTTGAGATATCGAAACTCAAAAATTCGGCCCGAAAAAAAAAAACGACAGTGGTACCCCTTACGTTTTTTTTTTTGGGCGAAAAATTAAGTTCCTCCAATCTTCCCAAAACTCTGGATTCTGATAGAGGGCCATGAGACTTAGACCTGAGTGCAAAAATGGAGGCTCTAGCTCCTTCCAGAGCTGAGATATCAAAACTCAAAAATTCGGCCCGAAAAAAAAACGACAGTGGTACCCCTTACGTTTTTTTTTTTTTTGGGCGAAAAATTAAGTTTCTCCAATCTTCCCAAAACTCTGGATTCTGATAGAGGGCAATGAGACTTAGACCTGAGTGCAAAAATGGAGGCTCTAGCCCCTTCCAGAGTTGAGATATCGAAACTCAAAAATTCGGCCCGAAAAAAAAAAACGACAGTGGTACCCCTTACGTTTTTTTTTTGGGCGAAAAATTAAGTTCCTCCAATCTTCCCAAAACTCTGGATTCTCATAGAGGGCCATGAGACTTAGACCTGAGTGCAAAAATGGAGGCTCTAGCCCCTTCCAGAGTTGAGATATCGAAACTCAAAAATTCGGCCCGAAAAAAAAAACGACAGTGGTACCCCTTACGTTTTTTTTTTTTTTTGGGCGAAAAATTAAGTTTCTCCAATCTTCCCAAAACTCTGGATTCTGATAGAGGGCCATGACAACAATGCATCAGCTTTGCTGTGATATATCAGGAAGTCCAACTCATTTATTCTGATCAAACACTGGAAACTCTGAAAATGTTCCTTTTCGGTATCATATGATCAGTGTGGATACGTCCTGTCCAGCTCCTGAAACACAGCTCTTACATAGTGGCAAAAGCTGGCATCAGCATGTTTATGAGTGGAAATCTTTAGGTTGGCCATTACTGAACCTCTTTTGCTGAGGCAGATCTTACAGCAGCATAAACACACACTTCCTCAAGTGAGCGCAGGCCAAGACAAGGCCGTCCAGCACATTTAAACGTGACCGTTGACTCATCATTTACCATATGTCATATACTTAATACAAAGATTTGAAGGAAAACAAAGCTTTGAAGGAATAAACTTAGTTTTTACAGCATGTGCAAATTCTATGATCAATAAGTTGAGAACATACGTTTTTAGGTTGCTGTAACTTTCAAATTTCAACTTAAACTAGTAGTTCACTTTTAAAAACAAACAAAAAACTTTTGCTGATAATTTACTCACCCTCATGTCATCCAAGATGTCCATGTCTTGAACCAAACGGTTCAAGGTCCAAATGAGAGTTTCAGTGCAGCTTCAAAGGGCTTTAAACGACACCAATAAAGGTCTTATCTAACAAAACGATCGGCCATTTAAAAAAAAAAAAAAAAAAGTTTACGTTTTACAAGCACAAATGCTCGCCTTGCTCTGTTCTGCGTTCGTGACTCTCCTGTTCAAACTCGTTCATCAAAATGAACAAATCTTTTTTTTGAGTCATGACTCGAAGGGTCCTAGATAAGACCCTTATTCATCGTCTGGTGTCGTTTAAAGCCCTTTCAAGCTGCACTGAAACTCTCATTTGGACCTTGAACCGTTTGGTTCCCATTGAAGTCCATTATATGGAGAAAATCCTGGAATGTTTTCATCAAAAACCTTAATTTATTTTCGACTGAAGAAAGAAAGACATGGACATCTTGGATGACATGGGGGTGAGTAAATGTCACCCTTGAACAAATTAGCATATTAATGATTTCTGAAGGATCACATGACACAACAATATTTCACAGTATTCTACACTGTAAAAATGAATATGCTTTATCTAATCAATAAAATTGTGGCAACAGATTACAAGCAATATTATATATTAAATTGAACAAATTAGAATTGAGTAATAGTTAATCAAATTAATATTCTAATTAATTCTAATTTGTACAATTTAATTAATAATATTGCTTGTAATATGTTGCCACAATTTTATTGATTAGATAAAGCATATTATTTTTTTCAGTGTACTCTTTGTACAGTATTTTTGTTCAATTAAATGCAGCCATCCACAAACTTATATGAACAGCATGATTGATATAATTTCATATTGGTCACTTGAGATACCAGTCTCTGAAACTGGTTAAACAGTGAACTATGATGGTGACTTTCCCAATAGCTTATCAGGCTAAAAAAAATGCTAAGATTTCACTCATGTAAGCATAGTGTAGTTTAATATGAAACCTGCTCACATGAAACAGCATGTTCTGACACACAGTCTGCTGACTCACAGTGAATGACACTGAATGTTTAGATAGAGGGAGGACATGTGTGACACACCCTCTCCACACGCCACTGGAATTTCCATTTTCTTCCAGACTCCTCTAGTGTCGCTCACATGTCTTATACACTGGAGATATAGGCTGCTATGACACTTCAAAACTGAAAACAGGGTAAATCACTAACCTGTTTATACCTTCTCTTTAGGTTTCCCCATCTTTCCCTCAAAAGACCTGTTTAAAGTCCAAGAGGTGTCATCGGGGATTCTGCTGTGTGTGTCACTGCACAGGACTTTTAAACAGTAAGTCATCACAGTTTTCCCAGTTTTTAGCAGTGGACACTCCATGCAGAGGGGAATCCTGAAGCTCGGCCCATGAATCACACAGGTAAAAAAGAATGAACGGAATTTGACTTCTCACCTGAAAGGGTGCAGTAGTCCTCCATGTTATCTAATGGTTATGAGTAGTTTAACCTTTAAAGCAGGAGATTGTGGAATGTATTGAGAACAAGTGCATTCCATGCATATTTACCTTACACGCAAAAGCTGCCCAGACAACGCATATTCATAGTGTAGGTGAGGTTTCCCTTTGTTGTCAATTCAGCTTTAAATACAATTAAAGGAGTAGTTCACTTTTAAAAAAACTTTTGCTGATAATCAAAATGAACGAATCTTTTTTCGTGTCATTTGGTTCATTCAACGACTCTGGAAAAGATTCGTTCATTTTGATGAACGAGTTCGAACAGGAGAGTCACGAACGCGCATCAAAGAACAGAGCAAGGCGACCATATGAGCTTATCAAACTTAAACTTCATCTTTTAAAATGAGCGATCGTTTCCCTTGATAAGACCCTTATTCATTGTTTGAAATCGTTTAAAGCCTTTTGAACAGTTTGCAGTTTGCACTGAAATGGTCTTTTGGACCTTGAACCGTTTGGTTCCCATTGAAGTCCATTATATGGAGAAAAAACCCTGAATGTTTTCATCAAAAACCTTAATTTCTTTTCGACTGAAGAAAGAATGACATGGACATCTTGGATGACATGGGGGTGAGTAAATTATCAGCAAAAGTTTTTTTTTTAAAGGGAACTACTGCTTACTCTCTCTCTCTCTCTCTCTCTCTCTCTCTCTCTCTCTCTCTCTCTCTCTCTCTCTCTCTCTCTCTCTCTCTCTAGATATTCGCTATATAGTATTTATAAAAACATTTAGTTGCATGAACTCTTGGTGCAGTTTAACAGTCCCAGATGTAACCATAAACTGTAAAAAAAAAAAAAAAAGAAAAAGGATGTAACCTATGAAGGATTTTACACACACACTACAGCGCCCTCTAACGGATATATATTATTTTGATAGGCCTACTTTTAGATTTTTTTATTCTTTTCGAAAACGATAGACATATATACACACATAAAACAAGTGTGTAAAACAGTTTAAATAACCTGTTTATGAATTTATAAAAACGGTGCTGTTTTGCAACATACTGTTTTAGAAAAGCGCGATTGCTCGAATATTCCAGGAGATGGCGACAGAATGTAAGAACCAGATTCAAACCGCGCGACCAGTTTCCGTGCAAGATAAAGAGACAGTTCAATCAATTATTTCATTTTCAATAACCTCTCAAACTAAATGTTATTAGCAAACAATTTAATATTTAAGATCATCTAAATATTAGTCCAAAAAAGTTCCAAATTTATAGCCAATTGGTTAAAGGCACTTTTTTTTTCTAAAAGCATAATGTAGCTACAAAATGTTTTGTTTTTGTTACTTTGTCCGTGACCGTAATTTATAATTATTTTAAAGAAAGTGAGCCATTAAAATTGAAATCGAACTTTTGTGTAGGACTATCCAATGCACAAAGTAGGCTATTATTAGCCTAAATAATAAAATTGCTACAAATAAAATATATAAAAAAAGATCTAGATAAAAAGGTGCAAATGCTTATTTAAAACATATCATTAGAAATATTTTCATAATTGAGTACCGTATAACGATGTCCATGTGATCATTTTGAGCTAATGGACCAAAACTGTGTTAGTGATAAATACAACACGGGCCCTAATTAGAGATGATTAATGATGAATTATTCAACAGTCTGTCTGAGTGAAGCTGCAGAGTCTGATGCTGAAGATGTGCATCCATCCATCCATCCATCCATCCATCCATCCATCCATCCATCCATCCATCCATCCATCCATCCATCCATCTATCCATCCATCCATCCATCCATCTATCCATCTATCCATCTATCTATCTATCTATCTATCTATCTATCTATCTATCTATCTATCTATCTATCTATCTATCTATCTATCTATCTATCTATCTATTTATCTATCGTTTTATAAAATGCTAATGTGTCCTTTGTTTATACTCATAAAAGATAATTGGTTATAAATATATAGGCCTAATCATTGATTATTACAGGTACTGTGATAAAACACTGTAAAACACTTTCTACTAATCCCAGTGTAAACGATTATCACCTCAGTGAACTGGCCAAGCGTCTCCACCAGTTTCTCACGATCATTTCCTGTACAGATGAGTGTCCTGGGAGGAGAATCCCAGCTGGACATAATGGGATCCTCACAGGTTTGTGGCTTCAGCATGATCCACCCCCTCCACAGGAGAAAGAGATGCGTCTCTTATCAGTGTCTGCAGATTCTGCGGGTTATCAGCCTGTCTGACCCCAAACACACACACATGGGAAAAACAGTGGAACACATTCCCATCGTCCTCTGTAGAGATGTGTTCATCACTGACACTTGTGCTCGGCCACCACTTCCAATAACATATTCTTGTATTGTAATGTTAGATTTGAATAGTTCTTGTACGCTACGTTAAAAACAAAAGGCACACACGCACACCTGTTAAAGCAGTCACTTAAGACAGAAATATATTGCTATTTCTGTAGGTCTATATGGACATTTTACTTAAAAGTGGTTTAGAAAAGCTATTCATTTAGAGGGTATTATTTATTAGTCGAGTTAGCTTGAATTATCTTCTGATATTATTAGAAACTTTAAAATATGCTTCCTTTTTCTCCGAGGCAACATATTATTTGAACTTTAATTATTTAACGTTAAACGTTAAAATAAATTAAGGTAATGATAGCTACACACGATAAACTGAATCAAAATAAAATAAATAATAATAATTGAGTTTTGCTAATAGCCTTGAACATGAAATGGGATAATTATTTTTTTAATTTATTTTAAATGAGTTATTTAAAATCAATTATATAGCCTATAATATATAATCGATTTCAAATAAAACATTTAAAATATTTTAAATATATATAGGCTATCAATGATAAATGATAAATGAAATGATAAAGTACAAATGAAAATAAATCCATAGGCCATACGTTTATAAAAAATGTATGTCATTTTGTATGTATGTATTAATGTAGGCTATGTAAAATATGCATGTTCTGTATAGGTATAGATGGACATTTATAATAATAAAAATAACTAAGTTCAGTGCATGTATGGACCGATCTCACATTACCGAACAGGAAACTGAAAACATGGGAAGGTTAAAGAGCCCATCGATCCCCTGAGACCTTTTGAGATAATAATCTGCTGCCCATTAGAAATGAATCTGTAACTGGATCGGCTCATTAATGCCCGTCCCGCCCCTTCGTTCGAATGCCAGCGCTGATTGGGCACAACTGCGCCATTGACAGTGACCTCACACCGAACCTGAAGGCGACCCAACGGATAAAACGCGCGCGGGAAGCATCAAGGCGACAGTGTATCCTCTCTTCAGCAGTTTCATCTGGACTCTGGGTGAATCCGACGAGAAGATGCCACGAGGATTTTTAGTGAAAAGGATTAAACGTGCCTCATCAGCATCCTACAAGGTGCGTGCGCAAGAAGAGAAAGAGCCGCGCAAAGAGGACCTGCCAAGCCAAACTCCAAATGCAAGTGTCCTGGACGTGCTGGAACCTACGAGAGAATCATGGGCAAGTGGGATCAGCTCTAAAAATGAGCAGACGCGTCTTCTGGAGGACCCTGGGGTTGTTGGAGAGAGCGTCGATTACGCACAGAACTTCTTCAGCCACCCGGAACAGAGCGCGTCGTCTCCGCGCAACAGCACCGACTCCTACAGCCCGATCAAACCCATCTGCACGGAGTTTTTGGAAAGGTGTCTGAGCTCACCAGCCATGGCAGAGTCCTTTCCCTTGGCCACCCCGGTGTCTTCAATCGAACGTCTGTTAATGAATCACTCGGACATGAAGTTTGGCACACCGGTGCCCTCTTCGGTGCCCACCTACCCCGCGTTTCATCAATGCGTAAAACGCGCGTTCATGGACACAGAGCGCAAAAGCAAAGCACCCAAAAAGCCTAAAGTCATCAGAAAGCTCAATTTTGAAGACGAAGTTACCACCTCGCCAGTCCTCGGGCTTAAAATCAAAAAAGAAATTCCCGAGTCAAAACTGGCACCGCAAAGTGGCAGAAAAAAGCCGCTGGGTGAGTTCATCTGCCAGCTTTGTAAGGAAGAATACCCTGATCCGTTTTCTCTGGCCCAGCACAAGTGCTCCAGAATCGTGCGGGTTGAATACCGCTGCCCGGAGTGCGACAAAGTTTTCAGCTGTCCCGCTAACCTCGCGTCTCATCGCAGATGGCACAAACCTCGTGGACTGAGCACCGGGGACGTGAAGAAGTCCCCGCTGGAGGCGCGTAACCACGAGAAGACCTCAGTGGAGGGGAAGGAGAACGCCAGCAAGATGAGTGGACACAATCAGCACCAGCTGAGTCCGGACAGCTCCCAGCACCACAGATCAGCACCGGACAGCAACATGATGCACAGAGTTTCCCAAGACCCTCCCCTGGATCAAAGGTACCCATCCTCCGAGAAATGCTTTGAGATGCACATCGGCCCCGCGGAAAGCTCAAGGTTGTTCGATCACTGCCCCGATGAGCCCGACAGGTCCACCACCCCTTACTTGCCCTCCCCCAGCCCGGACGAGGTGTACGAATGCCACTACTGCAGCAAGAAGTTTCGCAGGCAAGCCTACCTGAGGAAACACCTGGCCGAGCACGAGACGATCAAAGCATCCCCGTACGGTCACATCGAGAGCGGCCAGATCACGTTCCCGTGTCACCTGTGTGGAGCGCACTTCCCCTCCGCGGAGATCAGGGACAAACACAGACTCTGGCACGCGGTCAGAGACGACCTGCTCCTCAGACCCGATCTGAGCACTGGAGAACAGCAGATATTCTCATGCAAACACTGTCCCTCCACGTTCTTCAGCTCTCCAGGCTTGACCAGACACATCAACAAATCTCATCCCACAGAGAACAGACAGGTGATGCTCTTACAGATGGCCGTCAGGCCGGGGTGCTGAGCTCACTTCTGAAACGGTTATGATCATGTCGAACGGTTTGTTGTTCGTATTATAGACTACATCCGGTGTCTTTATGTGGGAATATCGAACTTTACAAGGTTTTCTTTTTTTGATGAGAGAGCTAGTTTATGTATTCTTTGATAATCTTGGGTAACACTTAATAACTTTTAATAAAAGTACAGCAATTTATTAACAGATTATAGGGGGTTCCTACACTTTTGATCATGACTTTTCCATTTCATAATTACTGGAAATGTGCGTATACGCTGTATTTATATATAATTTTCCAGTAATTACTTTAAATTTATGATATTATACATTTCAATTTACATTTCTAGTCTATTCAATTTATTAGAGCTGAGAAATATAAAAAAACTGCTTTTATTTTGTATTTTTATTTTAAAATTTCAAACATTTATTCATTTCGGTGCCAATTATCTGACATTTCCAAGTTTTCCACTGTAGGAACTCTGTATTCTTTTCATATTAGTTCTCACATTCAAATGTGAATATTATGTATTCACATGTACACTGAAATGTTTAATACACCAACATAATTGTTTAAACTCATTACTGATAATAATATTTTTTTTTGGATAAAGTTATAAAGTGTTACCTATAAAAGATTTATAATGCTGCCATTAATTTCATTCATGAAACCGTTTATAGCTCTCAGCAGGATCTTTCATAAACATATATCATTATAATATGGGGAAAAGTAAATGAATATATTTTGTGTCTCATTGTAAAAGTAGCTCCCATGGAAAGCTTGTTTAGTCTCAATCGTCTTAGAAGGTGCTTTGATTTCTAGATCACGAATTAAGGTACTGTACGTTTCATATTTTAATTGACAACAGTAGCTGCAAAAAAAAAGAAAGAAATGTATTTATATCATAACTGCCAAGAAATGCCATAGCATACATAAAGACTATTAGAGGCCTACATGTAATAATAAACCATAAGTGTCATTTATATTTTCATATGTAATAATTTTCAGCTGTTGTGGGGGACACAAAGAGGTCAATAAACCGAATTGTCTTCAAGCTTATTTGTCATTTGCACAAATCCACCGTATATAAGCCGATATTAAAACAGAAAAGTACTGCACAGGATTTGCTATGTTGTAAGAATACTTTTATTCTTAAGTGTAGTTGCACATCCACTCTCCTTCGACATCCGATACAAATGTATAGATATACAACCGTATGACAACATTGTGGATCTGTGCGTGTGCTTGTGTGTTGTGCAGCTGTTATATCAACACATGCAGTTAGTACTGGAATCATGCAGCATTTGGTCAGTAGTAACACACAAAATCTACCCATGAGGATGTTTATTTTTTTTTAAATTACGCACAGGTTTCAGTTGCTCGTGTGCAGGCCTTTAATATACACCTTATTTCAATCCAGAACGGTGCTGCATGATTTCAACAATATATATATATATTTCTTGAGATAAATTTCTAAATGATTTCAAATTAAAAAGAAAAACAATAAAAATCATGAAGTCTCACAAAGCTTCCAAGAAAATATACAAACTTGACTTTATCTTAAACATGGCAACAGTTATAACTTGCATCCGTAGTCTCCGGGGTCAGTTACCCTTTTATCCCTTAAACGCGGAAGGAAGAAACGCAGACCAAAAACTAGTGTACACTTCCACGTCTAAAAAAAAAAGAGAAGGCGACGGCTTTTGAACTAGCTCAAAAAGCGGGTAGTCCGGTTCAATTTGGCAACGTCTCCCTGCAAGACCTGTTAATGAGGCGTCTCATTCACACTTTCCTTAAAAACCTCATCCGAGATGAGATGAGTCAAAAAGAGCGCTGCAGTTGAATGATTTACGCTGTAAATGAGCCGATGAACCAGCGTGGGCTCGTCTCTAAGGCTGCTGTGCGACGAAACAAAACCTAGCCGTACAGACATTCAAGCTGAAGACTTGTTCTAAGTGGCCTTTTTTTTTTGTTTTTGGTTGATTTAAATACTGTCAAATATGTACACAGATCAGATACTGTTCATACACTATACACATACATTAAATATGTATATATTTTATATTTATAGATATATATACACAGTTTCAAATGACAAAGGGGCGGTTGAGTATAACACTAACATTAAAAAAAAAAATCAGTAACGTTCTAAACTTTGAAGAGAGAACTAAATGTACAAATTGCAATAAACCGTGATCCATAAAGAAAACCGGCAAATAAACCAACAAACCTGTGTGTCAAAACATTAGCAGTGAAAAAACAAAACAAAAAAACGTAACAGCAAGAAGTGCTTGAGTTTAAACGTAAATCTGCTCCACAAACACGTCGAGCACTTCTCCAGCCGTCGAATATGTCGAAAACCTCAGTGCGTCTTCAGTACAAATATATATATGTAAAAAAAAGTTGTGGTTGATACGGTGGCGACTTTATGTGATCACTGGCACTCTGAGTGGACTGGCACCAGCTGACGTAAAATGCAATGCGATGCGATGTCCATCAGAGCGCGACAAAAATAAACATTTCAGTTGTCTTTGATCTTTCTGGCTCTGGATGGGAGGAGTCAGACAGCTATCGCAGGCAAGAGGGCGTGGCTTATCTCTGACAGTGCAGTGGGCGGAGTTCTGGAGTGTCCCGCAGGAAGTTGTCGTGTGTGTGAGTTTGCTCACTTAAGTCAAGTCTTGTTGGCGGACCCCGAGGAACGGCGAAGCTTCATGGACATCCGGCTCTTGCTAGCACGAGGTGACATTGGCGAGGCTAAATCGCTCCCGTCGACCTGCATTGCTGGACTTTCGGCCTGCTGACTCTCGAGGCATGAGCCTGTCAGGGGAGGAAGAAGAGAGAGAGATCAGAACGTCACGACGGCCGGATCCTTCTCACTGCGCTGTTCTCAAACATCTACTCGAGTGACGCATCTCATTAAAGGGTTAAATTCAGCTTGGGTTTGTGCATTAGAATATGAAATATACAACGAAATTGGGTTGAAAGGAGGGAAATAAATGTCTATACTAGAAAATGTGATATTTTTTTTAAGTCTCATTGTGAATTTCACTCAGATTGGAAAGGGAAAATACCTCTCTGATACTTTGGTTAAAGCCATTTGGGCAAATTGTACAATAAATGTAACCAATTGAGAGCAAAATAAGTGTGAAAAAGCCCTTCCTGAAGGGCGTGAGAGGTTAATGCACCAGTGCATTGTGGGTGAACTTCACAGAGCGAATCACAAGGGATGCTGGGACTAATCAACGCTGAAATCCGACACGTCGTCCCTTGGATGAGACCAACAGGGGTGCAGTTATGATATCGCAACACAAACTACATTGTAAAAGAGGAACAGGGAGGGGAAAAAAAAAAAAGGTACTTTGCCGTTTTTGGTTCCAGCATACCATTCACAGCTAGCGTGAAAGACCTTCCGTTTCAAGCCTTTTCCCTTTACCTTGATGAGCCCAATGTTTTCTACTGGAGGTTTGGTAAGGAGGAGAAAAATCACAGCATTTCTTTCTTGGGGTGCGAGAATGGACAGATAGAAAGGACGAGAGGGTGGGAAAAGGACAGGAGTGAGGGGCAGGAAAGATGCAAAGTGATGGGCATTGGTGTGGGATGTAAGAGTAAGTAGAGACAGGAGGAAGAAAAACAGAAGAAGAGATATAAGATAAAGGTACGAGCAGGCTGGGAGGGAAAACAGTAGCAGGAGCACGTAAAATACAAGACAATCAATGCAAAAGTTCATACGTTTATTTATTCAATCACTAAACTAAAAAAAGGAAATGTCAGAAATACAACCCACTAGTAACTCTACTCTCATGTAATATTGTACCTGAATTCCTTCTGTAAATCAATCTCACTCGGCAGAAGGGTTCCGGAAGTAAAATGCCATTTCATATAATGAAACATTAGTCATTCAAATATTTGAAACCAGATCTAGACATGAGCGCTGAGTTTGTTTATGGAAACCGAGATGCATTTTTTTTTCAGGATTCTTGGATGAAAATTGAAATCTCGACATGACTGTTGTATCTGTTACTTTCGATCAAATTTAATGCATCCTGAACAAAATTCCTTCTGAAAAATCATACCGATTATTGTAAATAAAACAGTCAATCTCCACACTGGTGGAGATTTTTTGCTGGCTAACAAAAGCTTTAATTAAAATAGGGTGTTAGCATTACAGCACAGTGCTAGTAGTGTTCACTGACGAAAACTTTGCACAAAAATCTCACAATTATGATCTGCAGTGATTTAGGGACTAGCGCCTCATTCCACACATAAATACAATGAATTGTTGTAATATTGTGAGTCAGTCAAGAATTGATTGAAGGACTATCTTAAAGGAGAACTCCGGCGCAAAATGAACCTTTGGTCTAATAAAACATTGGTATCTAGTCAACCGTTCTCTGAGATTTGTTTTCGTGATAATCAAATGTAAAGAGTTTTATCTGTTTAGCATATGCACTAGTATATGGGGGCATATAATAAGTATAAAGAACTTGCTAGTTTATACCACTAACAAGGCTCAAAATAGCCCCACACTAACACAGTAACATAATGAGGGTCCCTACATGCAAAACGAAGCATTGAGAACATTGCAAGTGTTCAAACCGTTTAATAAGAAGATACTTTATAAAGACTTTGTGTATCCAGGCAGCAGCCATCTTTGGAAAACAGTCTCGACAAGTCGAACCACGAACGCCGTCCATACAGTTCAGAAGTTTGCTGAACTTCATACAGTTCAGCTCATTTGGCACGGCGTTCGTGGTTCGACTTGTCGTTTTCCAAAGATGGCTCCTGTCTGTATACGCGAAGTGAACTGTCTTTATAAAGTATCTTCTTATTAAACGGTCTGTACACTTACAATGTTCTCAATGCTTCATTTTGCATGTGTGGACCCTCATTATGTAACTGTGTTAGTGTGGGGCTATTTTGAGCCTTGTTAGTGGTATTAACTAGCAATTTCTCTTTACTTATTATATGCCCCCATATACAAGCATATATGCTAAACAATTGTTAGAGATGAAACTCTTTACATTCGATTATCATGAAAACAAATCTCAGAGAACGGTCGACTAGATACCGATGTGTTATTAGACCAAAGGTTCATTTCATTTTGCGCCGAAGTTCTCCTTTAATCTGAAATTCTTAAAAAAATCTGCTGAATAAGCTGAGCTCAATTCTCTGTATGATAGCTTTTACCCCGTACCATTCAACATTTACAGACAGACAGGCATACGGGATGTGTGACATAAAGAACAGAAGATGAGGTGAGTGAAGCTGTAAGATCATGCCGGACACAGACATGACTTAGGGTGTGTTCACACTCGGCATATTTGGTTGTGTTAAAACATTGCTATGTTGGTATGAAGGCTGCTATCCGAACCGCGGTGCGCACCAAAACAAGCAGTGGGGCTCGGTACACTTCCAAACCAACTCTGGTGCGGTTTGACTGAAATATGAACGCAACACTGACCGAAGACATCTAAATGAAACAAAATCAGGATGTGATGTCACAAGATGTGACCCTAAAAAGTATAATGTTCAGGCATACCTGGTTCCTCTCATCACAGTACAGGTATCAGAACCGCATCTCCTCGCAGCAGATCTTTCTTTGTGTGTGTGATGGAATTTCTGCCACTGTTTTGACTCCTTTACACATTTTATAAGCTCTTTACGAGTTCTCAGCTGGTCAAAATATTATCATATGTCGGCTATGCACATACAATGAGCGCATTGTTTTGGGTGTTCGGTAAGTGTTTTGTTATATCTTTTGATTCGGTGTTAAAAATGACAGATTGAGCGCTAAGCAAAACAGGACTAAATGTAGTCCAGACCAAAAGAACCAAGAGAACACACCCTAGGAGGAACCTAGAGGAGTAACATCTGTGGTAAAGAGTGTAAATGTTGGTCAATGTTAGGGATTTGGTGTGAACATGCCATGCAATGAATGCTGCAGACTTCCCACTGAACAAAATATAGAGAACATGGAAAAAAAAGAAGGGAACATATTTCAGTCTAGAAAGGAATCAAACAAACAAGATAAAGCAAAAGAGAAAGAGCTCATAACGTCGTTACAAGCCAAACAAACGCATAAGACAATCAGGCAGTCTCAGTGTACGGCATCTTCAGGAATCTTACCTTTAGATATACACAAGTGATAGATTATGATCTGAAGGGGAAACATAAGATAAACAAAATAAAATGGGAATGAAAAAGAAAATAAAGAAACAGAAAAGAAAACTGATCATTTGTGTTTAGAGAGGTACCAGGAACCCAACACAAACGCCAAAATAAAAGCTTTGGGTTTGAAAAACAACTTTGGTTGCATAAAATAGAAAACGAGAGATTGTTTTTCAGCTCCAAAAGCAAATGGTTTTGCAATGACTGAACCAAAAAAAAAAAAATTGTGCTCAAATGAAAGGCTTAATGACTCATTTCTAACTTGGCTTCATGCTATTTCTGGATTGCCTTTGGTTCAAGTTCAGCTTTCATGTTCATTCTAAGGTTAGCATTCCCATAGCTCAAATAGTAGAGCATGGCACTAGCAATGGCAAGGTGATTGGTTTGATTCCCAGTGAACGCAAGAACTTCTAAAAATGCTCTATTGTTCAAAAGATTTTTTCAGTAAGATTTTTGTTTTGAAAAAAATGAACACTTATTCAGCAAAGATGCATTCAATTGATCAAAAGTGACGGTAAAGAAAACTTACAAAGCTACAAAAGATTTATATTTCAAATGAATGCTGTTATGCCTTACAATGTCCAATAAAACATTACGTTTTCAACATTGATAACACAAAATTACAGTTTTGACTGATTAATAAATGCATCCTTGGTGAGCAGAAGAGACTTCTTTCAAAAACAAACAAAATGTATCTTACCGACCCCTAGTTTTGAATGGTAGTATATATACACTACCGGTCAAAAGTTTTAGATCGGTAAGATTTTTTATGTTTTTAAAATAAGTTTTTTTGCTCACCGAGTCTGCAATTATTTGATTAAAAAAAAACAAAAAAAAACAGTAATATTGTGAAATAGTATTACAATTTAAAACAGCGGTTTTCTATGTGAATATATATAGTGAAGTGTAATTTATTCCTGTGATCAAAGCTGAATTTACAGCATCATTACTCCAGTCTTCAGTATCACATGATCCGACAGAAATTATCATAGTATGATGCTCAAGAAACATTTATGATTATTATCCATGTTGAAAACAGTTTTTTTCCATTTTTATTTCAGGATTCTGTGATGAATAGGAAGTTCAAAAGAACAGAACTGATCTGAAATGGAAAGCTTTTGTAACATTAATCTCTACCATTCAAAAGTTTGGGGTCAGTAAGAATTTATTTTTTATTTTTGGGGGAAAGAAATCAGAAGATACCTTTATTCATCAAGGATGAGTTAAATTGATCAAAAGTTACAGTAAAGACATTTATAATGTTAGAAAAAATTATATTTTAAATAAATGCTGTTCTTTTGAACTTTCTATTCATCACATAATTATGCTACATGACTGTTTTAAAATTGAAAATAATAATTTATGTTTTTTTGAGCATAAAATCAGCAAATTAGAATGATTTCTGAAGGATCATGTGACACTGAAAACTGATGTGTGTTCAGCAACAGTAATTATGTTGAACATTCAGCTTTCAAATTACATTTTAAAATATATTAAAATAGAAAATAGTCATTTTAAATTGTCATAATATTTCGCAATATTACTGTTTGTCATTTTTTTCCATCAAATAAAGCAGCCTTGGTGAGCAGAAGAGACTTCATTTAAAAACATAAAAAAATCTTACTGATCTAAAACTTTTGACAAATAGTGTATATGTATTGAATGCAATGCAAGTGGTTTTGGATAAAACAGTATGCCGAATGTATAAAAATGTGAATGCAAAAACAAGCAAGTGTGATTCTACAGTCTCAACTGATGGGGGCTATGAAACATGCATCATAAGGCCAGAGAGTCTAGAATTGTGAAGCTCAATGATGAGTGGTGTAAAAAAGACAGATGAATTCAGAATCAGTTCATTAAGTCAATGACGCCCACCTGCTTCAGATGGAAGATGGTGGAAAGGAGCAGGGCAGAAAACACGAGCTGCGTAGTCCTCGAACGTTGTGGGCTCCAAGTGGTGCTGGACTATCGTCTCAAGATATCTTGCTCTCTCTTCATAGCTGATAAACGTACCAGTTAAGCTCAAACAAGGTTGGTGCATCGATTTCAAAAGCAACACAAACACACACATCAATAGGGGTCAAACAGTTAACCAGGACAGCATGGGTTAATAATTCTCCCATCATACTGTAAACTGTATTACAAAGCTGTCATTGCTTTACGTATGGTGACAGTGGGTATCAATGGACATCTTACTGTCTCGTGTTATTCGGTTACGAAAAATGATGGTATTGAGTAAATGGAAGGGATTGGATTATGCCGCTGTGTATGGGTTTAAAAACGGAGGGATTCTGTTAATGGGGACGATTTGATTAAATAGTCCGGTGGCATATGGTCTATGCTGCATTCATAACTTCGTAAACCAAGAACACGCGGTTCGGATAACGACGGATGCTGCGTCAGTGTGGAAACTTGATGAAGTAGCGGTGAGAAATGAGGCGTGCATGCGAGAGACAAAAAGACAAGAGAGAAACGGAGGCCCTGCTGGGACGATGCAGGGGGAGGATATTCTCGGCTCGTGTTCTTCGGGTGTTACCGCGCATACAGCAGCTCCACCAGGAAACGCAACACTCACGCAGATCTGTCGTTTGCCTTTTCCTATCTCCAGCAGACCCGTTTCCTGCCGACGGGTCCTGCTGTTTGAGAGCAAACCCTGGAGTGTATGGGTGAGAGGTTCCCACAGAGGAGAAGAGAAAGCAGAAAGTGAAAGTGTCGTAATTAGACACATGCAGTACTACAACTGTAGACAGAGCACGATGGTCACAGAATAGCACTCGTACAATCTTACTGACTGAAACATTCAGTCACGACTGATACAAATCAATTATAATAGTAGACTTCAACTGTTCTGCATTCTATATAATTGAGAGTAACACCTCATGAACCACTAACAGGTAATTCACTAACTGTCATGTGCAAAATTGCCAGCTAAAATACATGTCCAGAACCCAATACAGATAAGATTCATCTGATGTATATACAGCACATATATAATATTGAACTACTGTTTAAAGGTTTGGAGTTTTTTTATGGAATTAATGCCTTTATTTAGCAAGGATGCATTGAATTGACAGTAAAGACATTTAAAAATAAATAAATGGTTTTATTTGATCTTTGTTCCTCAAAAAAAAAAAAAAAAAAAAATCTTGAAAAAAGGTGTCACGTTTCCTACAAAGAAATTAACCAGCACAACATTGATGATAAAAATAAGAAATGTTTCTTCATGTGACACTGAAGACTGGAGTAATGGCCAGAGGAATTAATGTTTATAAATAAATATTTTACATTTTTAAAATATATTAAAATAGAAAACAGTTACTTTAAATAGTAATAATACTTCTCAATATTACTGTTTTTACCATGTTTTTGATCAAATAAAAGCAGCTTTGTTGAGACATTGAAAAAATGTCTCAAACTTCTGAACAGTAGTTTCCATTACAGAAGTTGCAAATTGGACACCATTTATTCAGAGTAGAATTTACTAAAAATGAATATGACATTATTAAATATTTCCAAAATGTAAAATATGCTTTTATCAAAAGGGATACTCAACTTTTTTTTTGGAAATAGGCTCATTTTACAACTCCACCAGAGTTAAACTGTTGAGTTTTAGCGTTTTTGAATCCATTCAGCCGATTTCTGGTTCTGGCGGTACCACTCTTAGCATAGCTTAGCATACATCATTGAAATGGACAAGACCTTTAGCATTTCTAAAAAAAAAAAAAAAGAAAAAGACCAGAGTTTCGATAATTCTCCTATTTAAAACTTGGCTCTTCTGTAGTTACGTCGTGCACTAATACCGACGGAAAATGTAAAGATGTGATTTTCTAAGCTGACATGGCTAGGAACTATACTCTTATTCCTGCGTTATAATCAAGACACTTTACGGCCGTACCATGAGTGCAGCAGGCGTAGGAGTTCCTAGCCTAGAAAATTGCAACTTTACATTTTCCGTCTGTCTTAATGCATGACGTAACTACAGAAAAGTCAAGTTTTAAATAGGAAAAACATCGAAACTCTTTGGTGATTTTTTTTTTTTTAGAAATGCTAATGGTCTTGTGCACTTCAATGATGTATGCTAAGCTATGCTAAAAGTTGTACCACCAGAACCGGAGATCGGCTGAATGGATTCAAAAACGCTAAAACACAACAGTTTAAAATGTTGTAAAATGAGCTTATTTCCAAAAAAAGTGGAGTATCCCTTTAAAAGCACTATAAATGAAGGTGACTTGACATGACAAGTAAAAAAAAAAAAAAAAAAAACACTGAGCACTAAATACATATACAAAAACGCAGCAATGAAATCAGTCTTTTTCTCCACTTCAGGTCACTAAAATGGAAAATCTGATTCTTGGACTGAAAGGTCAAGATCTTAAAATGTCTAGTCTTGGTCTTTAATTGTCAGGGATTAGTATAGATCTGGATCTTGGGGATTTGATATTGGTCTTTGACTACAACCCTGCTACACAGATGGATCACGGCCAGAGTAACTGCAAAGTGGTCCATATTTTATGCCGATAGTCCGGCTACAAGGGGGCAACCATTCCAAACAGCACGAGCAAAGCATGAGCAGCACCCTGCGCGTCTTAATGTCCCTCTCAGAGCCGCCCAACGTGTGGCCACAATCCTGAACCTGAGATGAGCCTCTAATGCCACCCTGTCACCAAGACAACAAATCCTTTCTGCTGTTGACTTCAGATGCTCTTTGTGTGTCACAAAGCGAGAGGTAAAGAGAAACTTCTTCTTTTTCCTTCTCATACATGGTGCGCTTTTTTAGCACCATGTATTCACCCAAATAACCCGGGCCTATAATTGAATTTTTGATGGGTGGTGGGTTTTTTATGACGGCTTGTTAAAAAGGAGATAGTCCTTTTAAGAGAGTGCGTGCCGGGTTCTCGCGCCCTCTCTAGCATCACATGCTACTAGAGGAGAGGAGGATAAAAAAGAGCCTTTTGTGCATTACCAGAAACTCATTTTCCCTGTGGATGAAAGGCAGAAGGGGGGAAAAATACTCCTGGCCTCTCCTCCCCCACTCATACGGAGCTTTTCATTGTCACCGCGCTGAACTCCTGGGCTCTGGAAGGAAAGAGAGAAATTGCCACTGAAGAGACAGCAAAAAGTGAGCTTGTTAGCACATTAGGAGTGAAGGGCTCGTGGTGGGCTCCAGGAACAGTCCCTGGTGGTGTGTTAATTCAGCACTCCGAACATGCTGGTGCTGATAGCCTCCAAATTGATCACTCCTGCTACCCCCGTTTTCTTTCCCTTTCCCTCCCCCTTCTCAAATCTGGTGTCAGCGGTGGAGAACACAAGCAAGCCTATAGAAAGGAGGAGAAGCTTTTCATAATGTCAAAGTCATGTCAGCCACCTTGACTCTGACGACAACTCTCTGATGACAGGGTGTCTGGTGAACACAGACGTCAATGACCTGTTGTGTCAGCAGTTTTGATGTCTCAATCACCATAGCGAAAATGTCAACAAGTGGATCCCTTGTAATTCTTGAGTGCGAATTTGAATTGAATTAGCCACTATCTATCTATCTATCTATCTATCTATCTATCTATCTATCTATCTATCTATCTATCTATCTATCTATCTATCTATCTATCTATCTATCTATCTATCTATCTATCTATCTATCTATCTATCTATCTATCTATCTCAAATTTCAAAACAATTCTACTTCTTTACATTAAAATCTCAACATTCAGTTCAATTCTGGATCCTGTTTGCTACCTCAATTAAAATTTTATTAAAATTAAGGAATTAAAATGGAATTTAAAAGGCAGTCTCAATGTGGTTCTGACTAGAGCAAGATCCTGGCTACAACATACTCATTATACTGTACTGAAGTCCGAATTAATCATAAACTACAATGAGAACACAAACAAAAACAGGGCATCTCAAAGGACATTTGCTCTTGGAAACATCAGTGCAGCCAAGAGTTCTGGGACAATTATCGGATGTGTGACAGCACAAGGATGACACATGGCCAATATCTCTCTGAGAGCATAGCTATTCCCTGCTCTCGCCTTGCAAATTAACACAGCACAGTAGCTGACGAGCGCAATGAGAACACGGTCCCAAATCACACACACACACACAGCTCATTTTAATTACACACATGATCAGTCATTTTCTCCACATGGTGTGGTCGTTATTATCAGTGCTGAGAATTCCTCCGTAGGACATCATTGGCACCTTTTAAAAGAAACCCAGTGAAGGATCCGCAGCCCCACAGAGAAAGCCACTGTCCGGCTGCCGAACGGCTCTCGTAACCTCGCACACAACCCGGTGGGATACACACGGAGGAGGCTGCACACTCAAACCACAAACCACAAGGTCTCCACAGGTACTTTTGTCAGGACACGTCCGTGAAATCCTGTGAGAAATCACTTAGGCGATATACAGTTTTCAGTTGCACAACTTTAATGGGCCTAACTCTTGCTATTAAAGTCTTGTTTTTAGAATATTGCGGTTTATTTAAATTCTGTTTTATGATGACTTTAAGATTTGCCGTCGACCAAGCAATCTGCTAATCAGATCCACACAATTATGCATACTGAAAAACTATGAATCAAATATCCGTCTCAATCAAAAAAAAAGGAAGATAAACCTTAAAAACAATACAGTTACCAAGATCTGGGAAGCCCAAATCCACCAATAAAAATACATCTGCATTGACGCTGGAGAGAGAGAGAAAGAGAGAGAGAGAGATATCAGAAAAGTGACAGAGAAAAACATCACACAAATAATCAAATTTGAGGAGTTTTACAGAGTATAATTACAGAAATCTATGTGTGCCCTGAAGTGCAGGCTAATCGGTTTATTTTTCCATCTGATGCCTGCTGATATCGTGGCCCTAACAGTGATTTTATTAGCGAGGCCCGGTGCTGCGGCTGGCTGCCATAGCCCCGTCATTACGGCCAATGTCTCCGTGTGGCACAAGCAGATGAGAGGAGAGATAGCCTAAGCTAATGCACCGTTGCCTGGGGCTCCGAGACACTGATCTGGGCCCGGGCTCCAGCATCACAGCCTCTCCTATTAATCTCAGCCGAAACCAAATTGGAGGGCTCGTGAAATACAGCCCCAAGAGCGTCCGGCCCGATTTATCGCCCTGCGTCCTGTCCCAGCACCCCGGGGGGAAAGTGATGTGCGTGCTGCCGTTGCAAATGCAACATTTATTTAACATTCACAACGCACAAGTCAGCGCTAATGCTATCAGAGAGGAGTGTGCGTCCGCCGAGCTACATGTACGTGGAGGTCCTGATTAGTATGAATGAGTGAAGGTGGCCTCGCCATCTGCCTCCCATGCATGTCCTTTTTAAACAGTAACCTGATTTTGTGGTTCTACGGAGAGCGGGGATTTTTCACCACGGGGTTTCAAATGCCATGGCTATTAATTCTTTAAATCGCATTTAGCTTTGCAGAAATGGTTGAAGTCTGAATTTGCGCAAGGAGTGTTTATCTTCTAACATGTTTCAGCATGTTTTAATGCGCTGATGGACAAGTCAAGTCAAATATATTTATATAGCGCTTTTCACAATACAGATTGTCTCAAAGCTGCTTCACAATATCAATCAAGACAACTTAACAGTGTTTGTTTATTCATGGAAAAAAAGACAATCAAGTTTGGTAGAACTAATCAATGATGGGTCATTTATAATTTGAATATCCCCAACTGAGCAAGCCAAAGGCAACAGTGGCAAGGAACCGAAAAACTCCATCAAGTGACCCGATGGTGTCCTAAAACTCCATCAGATCACCCGATGGAGAAAAAAAGCCTTGGGAGAACCCAGACTCAGTCGGGGGCCAGTTCTCCTCTGGCGTTTATGAACTAGAAGCCACATTTACAGTAACTGTAAGATAAAAAATGTATATGAATGCCTGGCTTTGGTCTAGTTTTAAACTGGGAGAGCGAGTCTGAGCAACGAACAATATCAGGAAGGCTATTCCAGAGCTTTGGAGCTAAATCTGAAAATGCTCTCCCTCCTTTGGTGGATCTGGATATCCTAGGAATGACCAGAAGCCTCGAATTTAGTGATCTTAAAGAGCGCGATGGGTTGTAGGGCAATAGAAGATCCGTTAAATAGACTGGAACTAAACCATTTAGAGCTTTATAAGTCAAAAGCAATACCTTGTAATTAATACAGAACTTTATAGGTAACCAATGAAGTGATGATAGAATCGGTGTTATATGATCATATTTTCTTGATCTAGTAAGAACTCTAGCGGCTGCATTTTGGACTAACTGTAGCTTTCATATTGAGGATGCAGGACAACCAGCTAATAAAGCATTACAGCAATCTAGTCTCGAGGTCATGAATGCATGAACTAACTTTTCTGCATCAGAGACAAGCTTGCGACTTTAAAAAAAAATTGAATTATTATCTAGTTCTGTGGATTATCATCAAATCTCCACCGGTCAAAACAATATCAAATGTGAAGATGATTTTCTCTTATCAAAAATTCAGGATTTCTAGCTTTAACAAAGGCAATTTTAGACCCTAGACTGCACCAGAATGAAGAGATTGTGTGATTTATGTTCATGTGTATTGAGAACACAGGAGTGAGGGGCATTTATGAACCCTTTAAGGGTATTTCACTCAGAATCCATCCCTTACAAGTCATAAAAAATGTAGCTATGTATTGGGTAATACATTTACGTTTATACATTTATCTGACGCTTTTATCCAAAGCGACCTACAATTGCTATATATGTCAGAGGTTGCACGCCTCTGGAGCAACTAGGGTGTAAGTGTCTTGCTCAGGGACACACTGCTGTCTCACAGTGGATTTGAACCCGGGTCTCTCACACCAAAGGCATGTGTCTTATCCACTGCGCCATCACCACCACCACCCATAATAATTTAATTGAGAATGTCATCTTAAAAAAAATATTTAAAAAACTGAATTAGAATTGAGGTATCAAACAGAGCGCAGAATTGAAAGGAGGCAAAATTAAAATAAATAGAAATTCATAAAACTGCAATTTGGAAATCCATAACTACAAAACTTTGAAAACAAGGCCAGGATTCCAAATTCTGGACAAAGTTTTAAAAGTACACAGAGAGAACAATACATAAAATGATATATAAAATGATAGATAGACAGGATGACAGTCAGAGATAGAATGACAGACAAAACAATAGAAGACAGACAGAGACAAAATGACAGATCTGATGGATGGATGGAATGACACACAGACAGACAGATAAAATGAAAGAGACAGATAGAACGACAGGCAAAACAAAAAAAAGAGAGACAGACACACAAAACAGACAGACAGACAGATATCTGCTACACTAACAACAAACTCCATGTCAGGAGCCTGCAGCGCATCCTAAACACCTCGTAAGAGTCAGACCCACATTCCCCATCGCCATGCACCCCCAGGGAGCTTGTTGTTTACCAATCTATCCCGAGCCGGAGGGGGGCACACAACAACATTTCACTCATTCACACACAGGCTGTGCTTGACTGACTGGAAAGTCCGAGGATGAAGCTGTCGGTGCTAACAGGTCAAAACAGGAGAGAAGTTAGGAGGAGTGGCTCAGTGATTGATCGACATATTATTGTCATCGTCGGCCACTGAGGTGAACTCTGCTGGAAAGAAAACCAAAAAAACAGACACGGAGAGGGACGGGGGTCGCTTGTGCAGTTACAATAATTACTAAAGCACAAAATAAAGAGAAAGAAAATGGCAAAAGCAATTAACGACTGACCCCACCAATACCCCAACCCCCCTAATCTGTTCCAAGCCCTTTTCATCACTGATGGGACAATTAGTGAATAACGCAACCTTCCATCCCCCTTCACACACACACACACACCAACAAACCACGTTGTTACTGGGACACAATGGAGCCCATTGTGAGAGCTGGCAGTGTGTGGCAGCACTGCCCGTTAGGGGTTTGGCTGTGGCTACACTGAGTGTGTGTGTGTGCTGGCCGCTCAAGCATGGGGACAAAAGGCGAAGCGCTGGCCTGCTGCTTCCATCAGCTCGGTTGCCTTTGGAAAAGCCAGAGTCAGAAGGAAGGAGGCTATGACCCAAAGCTCTTCCACTCTCTCCGCTATCACGCCCTGCCATATGCTGACCCCAGCAGCCCGGCACTTATCGCTGCCAATCAGCAGCCAGCGGGCCTGCCCCCACTGTCACGCCGGAGCTGGCGCGGTCCCACACACACCACTGGACTGGCACGGCCAATGGGGAAGCCGCTTAGCACGTCCCCTCCTCTCCCCCTGCGTCCCAATCGACCACTGACAGATGGAAGATGGCCGTGACTCTTAGACTTACGTGTGTGTGTTTTTTTATTTTATTTACGTGAGTCCAAGCCAACAACACCCAATCTTCCCCCAGCCAACTCGCAGCCGCGAGCCAGACGGATCAGATAATGTGGGTCTCGCCACACAATCAGGGTTTGAAGGACCAGATCTAGATCCACTTCATTCCAGGATGCGTAACAAGGAACCGAGCAGCTGTAACGATCCAGTAGCCTGGGGGCGAGACAGGTCAACTAGCTCTAATCGAAATGGGGTGTTTAAAACGCACACACACTTCCACATATGGCAGCCCAGACTGTAGCAGAACATTTTATCACTCAGGCCCAACATGGTGCCCTCAGAGACTGAGGCTGGCTGGAAGGCCCCAAGCTTTGGGCTCTTTTTTCCACACATGGCCCTTTGGATTACTCCTGTGCTATCTGCGGTTTAACCCTGTTATTTTGTCAGCCCAGCATTCATAACACTGACCCACGCCAGCTACCTGCTATCTGCTGTTTTTTCTTTCTTTCCCTCCAACAGACATTAAGACCAAAGAGGCCCCTTTCTATCCATTCCAGGGCCTAATTTCACAGTCATGCCGAATGAGGGATCAGTGCGCGGGGAGGCAGATGGACGCAGCCCGGGGCCAAGAGAAAGAACTGGAACTTAGAGTCAGGCACAAGAGAGGTTGAGGCGTGTTGGCTTACAGAACGAGAAAAGGGAAGAGATGAAGGAAAAAAAAGTGTCTGAGTTTATCGAGTTTAAGGGCAAAAAATAGGGAGAAAAAAGCAGCTGACATGGCTTGACTGCGGACTCTTTACAAAAGGAAAACGCTGGTCTGTCTTTCTTAAATCTAAATCATTTACTTTACAACACGTCCCTGCTGAGCTAAAAAGGGGATTGTGATGACCATGTGTCAGTTGATTGCTAAGAAAGCGGCTGTGTTCTAAATGAGGAGCTCTACAGCAAGAACAGCACCTGACATGTGTATCCAGAGCAAATCTAATTGTATCTGTTTTTGTGTGAAACTAAAGGCTGTTACCTGAGGCTCAGCGTATGATTCAGTTCAGGTGAAAGAAAATGAGCTTGATTATACAGACAAAGAAAGGCAATAGAAGCCTTGAAAGTTACTTTAACTACATCCACTTCTTTCCAATAACACAAATCAAACCAAATACTGTGAATGACTACAAAATGCAACCTGTGTAGTCCACTTCACAGACTGACTTTAGTTCTTTTAGTAAATCAAAGCATATTTTGCAATCAATGTATGAACAAATGATTCTTAGAAGTCAGTTCTTTTAGTGAATCAAAAACACAGCACGATCATTGAAGCCTAAATCCTGAAATGAATGACTATTATGAGCAGGTTTCTTTAGTGAATCAAAAACATATAGCATGACCAAGGTAGCCCAATCCATAAAAAAAAAATGACTCGTATGAGTGAATCAAAAACATAAAGTGCAATCAGCTTGAAACCCAAAACAAATGACTCCTATGAGCCGAATATTTTAGTGATTCAAAAACATATATAGCTCAATTTATGAACAAATAACCCTTTTAAGCCTGGTTCGTTTAGTGAATCAAAGACGTACAGCACAAACAAGTGAAGCTTGAAAGCCAAAAACAAATGACTCTTATGAGATGGATCTTTCAGTGAATCAAAAACAAAACACAATCGGTATAGCCTAAATCCAGAAAAAATTACTTTCATAAGCTGTTGTTTAAATAAATCAACAACAAATAGTACGGCCAGTGCAATCCTGTTCTCAAAACAAACTAAATTAATAATTAATAATGAATGTGATTTATAATGTGTTGTATAATTTACAATTTTTATGTAAGCAATTATAACTAAAATACCAATAACTGAATCAAATTGAAAGCTTTCGAATCAAATCAAATGTAGATTTCAAATCACAAAACAATGTCATGAATTTATTACACTGATGATGGCTCATGGCTAGCTCCTTATGAGGACTGAACCAGCACCTTCACCAGCTCTGCACTTTAACAACTACACCACCCCACCAGTTAGTGATTGATTTAGAGATACTAGGATGTTAAGGGGACAATTAGGTTACATCATTTTCTCTCTCTCTGCAAAGGCTTCATGTGGCGGCACTATCAACAGGTAAGCAGGAGACACTGTGACTTCCTTCCTCGCATCCCTGCGGTCCTCTCAGTCTCCGTTTTCCCCATAGGAGAGCAGCGGCTCTGGCACACAGATCTTCTAATCACTACTAGCCTGCCATCCATCGCTTCCCAGTCATCCATTATTCGCACAGGATAGAAAGAAAATAAGGTGCGAGGGTGCTCAAAGAAAAAAGAAAAAAAGAGGGAGGGATAGTTTCAAAATAAAGAGAATCAGACTGAAAGAAAAACAGACGGAGAGAGAGAAAAGGTTTGGAGAGACATCCGTCGATAATGACAGATTACTGTAATTCAGGCTGTCAGGAGCATCGACCTGTGCGGCTCACGCCAATCAATAGCTCAGTCCACTATCGAGCTCCGCACAGGCACACAGATGGGCGAGATTGCTGCGAGCGAAAGACTCAAGCTGAGCCAAACAATCTCTCTGGCTTGGAGGACATGGCAGATGAGAATCGCTTTCCCCCCCCCCCTTTTCTCTCTCTCATTTTCTCCCCTCCTCTTCGTCTTTGCTTTGTTTTCTGGAAGTAGCATCTCTTTGATAAGAAAAGAGCGCTCTTAAAGAAAGGTTAAAGGTCTTCAGTGCCAACAAGCCAGGAGAGGCTGGATTTGGACTTGGAAATGCTTAGATATTGAACATTATCTAAAAGCATTCAGTGGATGTAATTGTGGTTGTTAAGAGTCCTAGTAAAAACAAATTACATTGAACTTGGGTGGGTGGTTGAAATCCAAGTTCAAATCAAAGTTCAAATCCAGCCAATGTGCCCCGTTCAGACCGAAGGCCTTCAAGCTTTCCTTAAAAGTGCTCTTTTCTTATTGAAATAATGTTACTTTTAGGGTCAAAAGAGGGTCAAGAGTACTTATACAAGCTTTTTTTAAGAGACGTTATTGTGCATGTATAATAATCACTAAAATGGTCAAACAGACTCAAACAATAAGATTAAGTACCACAGTAGAGATTCGGATTGTGGGACCGAGAAAAAGAGAGAGACAGAAATAAAAGCAAATTGCCAGAGAAGGATTTCAAAAGCAAATGGCTGTGCATCACGGTTAGCAGTTATTGAGGGGGTGATCAGAATGATTCCATCACCCGCCTGACTGGGTGAGCAGAGAGCGGTGGTCTATATGTGAGAAATAAGATGTCGATAATTATCGAGCGGCTCTACCTGCTCCCGCTCTGAGAGAGACACCAACCTGACCGCTTGCAAGTCAATCCGTACATATGTGAGCCAGGTCTGTACGGCAGGAGGAGAGAGCAGAAAACGAAGCAATGATAATAGGCTTCTGCCACCTTAAACATGACAAAATGTGCACTCATTAGTCAGGCAAAAGGATACAAATTTTGGTAAAGAGGAATGAGGGATTTCAGAGCTCTGCTGGCATTGATGGCTGTGGCTCGCACCACTGTGGGTAAGATATTTCCATCCACTATGGCTCCATCGAACAAGGGACCGAAGAACGGCACCTGTGGAAAGCGAGATGATATGATATATGAACACTTATTGGACTGTGAAGAGCAAAATATGAGATGCTCCAAGCAGGAACAAAATACACATTTCAATCAGTATTAAAGGGGTACTCCACTTTTTTTTTTGGAAATAGGTTCATTTCACAACTCCCTCAGAGTTAAACAGTTGAGTTTTACCGTTTTCAAATCCATTCAGACGATTTTCTGATATTTTGAAGAATATCAGTAACCAGACAGTTTCTGGTCTCATTGACTTCCATAGTAGGAAAAAAAATATACTATGGAAGTAAATGAGACCAGAAACTGTCTGGTTACTGATGTTCTTCAAAAAAAAAAAAAAAAAAGAACGGCTAAATACATTCGAAAACGGTAAAACCCAACTGTTTAACTCTGTTTGGGTGAGTGGTAAAATGAGCCTATTTCCAAAAAAAAGTGGAGTATCCCTTTAAGGCCCATTCACACACTCGGCATGAAAAATGTACGTGACGCAATAGTAAAACAAAACAACGAATCTCTCTAAACTCCTTCACATTGTGGAGGGTTTATTTTTATATTTTGAATCATTTTATTTTATTCACCAGCCTTCATTCATCAGTGTCACATGATCTTTTAGAAATCATTCTAATATGGCGATTTTCTGCTCAAGAAATATTTCTTGATACTTTTTTCAGGAAAACAGAATTTACCAATTCAAAAGAGCAGCATTTATTTGAAACAGAAATATTTTAAACAGCAACATTTTACATGTTTTTAATGTGTGCTTGCAGAATAAAAAAAAAAATCTTACTGACCCCAAACTTTTTTGAACAGTTTATTCAGGCATCTAAATCTATTTTTTCCCCCAGTCAGAGTAAATAGTTTTGGAATAAAAATAGTTTGCAAATAAATAGTCACAATTCGATTTTCTGTGAGCAAGCCTTTACACAGCATATAAGCTAGTAGCTTTATCCTTCAAATAAAAGGAGGCATAGAAATGTCAAAACCTTCTACGTATTTCAGCCTGTTACAGAAAAACCCCTGACATTAAGCAGAAAAGACACAGTGAATAGCCCTCATGCACTGAAATGGGGTCTAAATGGACTTTCATAAAAGCCAGGCCTCGTCTTTCTTTATCTCTCCATCTTTCTACATTTCCTCAGACTGCATGAAAGACTGAGCCTCTCTTCTCGGATCCATCTCCACAGCGGAATTCGATTCTGAGAATCCCATTCATTCAATTAGCCCTGACATAACTGAGCAGGAAGCAATGGTTGGTAGTGTCCAAAGACATATATGCTTCCACTGTCTCCTGTATGAAGCATTGAGCTCATTTACAGAAAAACAAATAGATTTGATGCAGAAAAAAATAATCTCCATTTTACTGTACATCGATCTCTTTCTTCGACATTCATTCAAATATTTGTCCCCCCTCAGTGTGGACGAGGGTTTCAGGTAATTTGGATGCATTTAGCCAAAAGGCCCTTCAAACAAAAGTGCCAAAAAGTCTCAAAGAGAGTCAAAGATGTCAAATGCTAAAATAAATATTTAGTCACCTAACACTGTTCATTATTACATTTTAAAAAAGTCAGTTATGCATGTTTAAACAAAAATACAGTAAAAACAATTGTATTATGAAATATTATTACAATTTTAATTTACTTTAAAATGTAATTTATTCTTGTGTTGAAATGAATTATTTTTTAAATTAATTAAATAACACTATGATGGCGCCTCTGAAGGCGTCCCTTTATCAGAGTTGAGCTCACCTCTGGTTTTTTGATGATCTGGATGCTGTACATGTGGTTCTTCATGGGGTAGATGATGATGAGCACATCTCCAAACTCAGTAGGAATGATGCCTCTCCGGTAGTCCCGTGAATGCTCGGACCACACAATGTGCACTTCATCGTTACCCAGGTGTCTTAACTGTATGGAGAGAGTGGATATACATAGATGTATTCAGTATCTTGTCCAAACATACTTATTAAAGATTTGGTTCCTCTATACCCTCATGCAGAAATGTGATACTACTTTTGTTTATGGAATTCACATCCATAATATTGTTTACATTGTCTGCAACAGTACAAGAAGCCTTGAGCTTGTGTGCTTGTCATACTTTATGACCGTCACAATCTCTGAAACAAAAGTAACTGCTCTGAATTGAATCTCAACTGTGTGTTGTCTAAGCAGTGGTGCAGCGCTATCCACAACGGTATTTATTAACCTTGAGCTGTGACAGTTGATAGAACGGCCACTCGGTCTCTCTCTTCTCTTCTCATCTAGCTTACCCCGATCACTCCATCTTCCTGGGACCCGCTCAATCACTGCCACATCCATGGTCGCAGTGACCCGTCAACTGTCCCGAGTGACGGCCGCAACCTTTATGCAACTAATGACAAACTCTGTCCTTTAGACTCAGCGATGGACATCGTTCATTTCTTTAACTGCAGTGTTCTGCTCTTTAGCAATGGCTGAAGTTATTTAAAACAGTGTGGGTCATAGGAAGGCAGTCAGCCCTGACTTACATACATAAAATGTTGAACAATTTAAAATATTATATATATAAAACACACACACTCACCTAAAGGATTATTAGGAACACCCGTTCAATTTCTCATTAATGCAATTATCTAATCAACCAATCACATGGCAGTTGCTTCAATGCATTTAGGGGTGTGGTCCTGGTCAAGACAATCTCCTGAACTCCAAACTGAATGTCAGAATGGGAAAGAAAGGTGATTTAAGCAATTTTGAGCGTGGCATGGTTGTTGGTGCCAGACGGGCCGGTCTGAGTATTTCACAATCTGCTCAGTTACTGGGATTTTCACGCAAACCATTTCTAGGGTTTACAAAGAATGGTGTGAAAAGGGAAAAACATCCAGTATGCGGCAGGCCTGTGGGTGAAAATGCCCTGTTGATGCTAGAGGTCAGAGGAGAATGGGCCGACTGATTCAAGCTAAAAGAAGAGCAACTCTGACTGAAATAACCACTCGTCACAACCGAGGTATGCAGCAAAGCATTTGTGAAAAAGAGGCTACAATTTGCAAGAGCTCACCAAAATCGGACAGTTGAAGACTGGAAAAATTTTGCCTGGTCTGATGAGTCTCGATTTCTGTTGAGATCCATCATGCCTGGTTAGCACTGTGCAGGCTGGTGGTGGTGGTGTAATGGTGTGTGGGATGTTTTCTTGGCACACTTTAGGCCCCTTAGTGCAAATTGGGCATCGTTTAAATGCCACGGCCTACCTGAGCATTGTTTCTGTCCATGTCCGTCTCTTTACGGCCACCATGTAACCCATCCTCTGATGGCTACTTCCAGCAGGATAATGCACCATGTCACAAAGCTCGAATCATTTCAAATTGGTTTCTTGAACAAGACAATGAGTTCACTGTACTAAAATGGCCCTCACATTCACAAGATCTCAACCCAATAGAGCATCTTTGGGATGTGGTGGAACGGGAGCTTCGTGCCCTGGATGTGCATCCCACAAATCTCCAAACTCTCTTAAAGTAATTTAATAAAATATTTAATAATATATTTTAATGGACTATGAAAAAATAAGTCTGCCACAAATGTTTGTTAATTTACTTGCAATTGGCAAGTGTGGCAAAAAGTTAATATTGGATCATTTAGAGTGCATATTAGGCAATAGACAGTGCATAAAACGCATCTGTAATGGAAGAAAAAAAGCAGAAAAATAAATGTGTGTGTGGTGTGGCCACGGCGGCCGCGCTGACACGCTTTAGTGTCTAGTTAACATGGTTTAGAGTTGCTATCGGAAGATCGTGCTCTGGATAGCCTCTCCAGCAGCCCTTGCAAATCCAATTTGCCTCTGAGGAGTCATGATAGGCGATGCAGCACATGGACGGACCCAATCTAATTTGGACGGAATATAGCCGTGCGTGGCGTGGAGGTCCCCTCAGCTCCCCTGCAGGGCAGGGACGGCAGTCCAAAACCCCTCCACCGGGCCCAGCAACCCCTCACATCACTTCACCCCACGCCTCGTGCTCAAATTACAGCCATGAATTACATCCAGCCTTCAGCTGCACTACCACAGACCAGGGGCTGCCATTTCGTTCCAGGGTGTGTGTCCGTGTGACAAAATGATTGGAGTTTTATTGGACGATAAGGTGGTCTGGACTGAGAGATTTTCTTTCATCTCTGCCATCTTTGTTTAATCATGTAATATCATTCTGAGAAATACCAAATTCGTTTGGCGGCCCGTAGTGCAGATTATGGCGGGAAAAATTCAAACGGCCTGTCCTCAATGTGATAAGACAATGTAGATCTGTATTTGATTTATTATTGCATGATGTTCTCTGTCACCTCAATAATACAAAATAATGCAGGAAAGAAATGTCTGAATTATATATATATATAAAAAAAAATGTGATTGTGAACTTAAATCCAGGGTTTTGAGGTGTTTAAAGGAGTTACTTTGAATATCTCCAGATCAGAACTTTGTCTGCTGTCAGTCAGAATTGACAGTTGACAGATGTAAATACGATAACCTATCATTGTGATGAACACGGAGAATTTATTCACCCAAAAGAAGAAAGTACATGGACTGTATTTCAGGTCACGTTTTTATTCATTTTTAATTTGTATTTAGAGAGCGACTTTCTTTTTTCTCCTTTTGTGGTCCAAAAAAGAAGAGCCTACAGCATTAGACCACCAGGGTGATTACAATTTGTTTTTATTTTAGGGTGAACTAACCCTTCAAGACTTAAAAATTACCTCTTAAGTTATAACACGTCACATGTGAAATGAGCAAAAATAGCATTAAGTATTTAATAGCCATTGATGTATAAATGATGACCTGGTTTTGTTAAATCACCCACTTTTGATGATCCAATTATTCCACAATCATATACTTACAGACAAAATAAAGTCCAGCACCCACATATCCTATTTCACTTATAAAAATTTCAGAGAAAAACAGTTTGAAAAACCAAATAAATAAATAAAAATGACAACATGTCACTTCATCTTTTATCTCTGTGCAAGCATCAAACAAAAGAGACAAACATCTTAAAAAACAAAACAGTGGGCCCTGAAAATGGACCCTACATCTTGTCATCCATCTGCTTAAAGCCAATTGCAGACCGGCATCTTACCGACAATGTCCCACAACCCCACCCCCTCCCAGCATACCTGCTCAGCTTATAAAAACAGAGAAGACACAATAAGCTGTAGGCGAGACCATTTAGATTAAATGTGGTAATCTAATTAGAGCCCCCCTTTCCCATCCTAAATAACGCCCCATGAAACGTCTCTCTTATGACGCACTGTAGCCCTCCCACCCTTACCCACTGTGTCACTCGCCGCAATATCACATTTCTATCAGCGTTCATTAATAAGTCTTTAGGGCGCATTAGCACCTTATCGCCTCGTCTCTGCCCCAGAAGACGTATGAGTGAGGAAGTGAGGGGACAGATCTAATGACAAGCGATTGGTCATTCGGCATGGGGTTGGCTGCTCCACAAACAACCCCATATCACAGCCTTCCAGCCAAGCTCATTAAGGATAATGCTGCACATTATTAGATTTGTGCTGCCCATGTGAACAGAAAAAAATACCCATGCAGACAGACATTTGCGGGTGTTTCTTCAACAACGGACACTTTAACGCCCCATGGGCTGTTTTTTATTAAAACTAACAGCTTTCAACATTGTTCTTTTTGTTATATGAAGGTCACATTAGAACACACTTGGTAACTTTTTACCGTTCCTTAAAAACAAAACTGTTTTGTTTTTGCTACTAGATTGTATTGCTTTGTCCTAGACTCGGAATTTCAATAATAAAATATGAAAATAAATGTTAAAAATCGTATTATTATTATTGAACCTATGATAATCTTTAAGAAATGATTATAATACATTTAAAACTTTATTATGAGAAACATTGACATTTTGATCAAATTTACAGACATTAATTGTTTGTTTTTCAAAAGCTAGCATACTTGAAATATGTTAAATATAAGACATGACAAAATGTTTATCTTTTCAATGCATTTGCAATTGGTAAAAATGTTATTATACCTGGAACTAAATATTTTAATTACACAATTTACAATAAAGTTTTAATTTTGTGAATTTATAAAAAGAAAATATTAAATTAGTATATTTAAGCAACCTAAAATGTTATGAAAATAGCCTTAACAAGGACATTTATGAAGGCTTATTTTCTACCACAGAATGCTATTATACACATATAATTAATCACTTGTGACGTGAATACACTGTTGGATTTTATTAGTTGACAAAAAAAAAATAGTCAGAATGTAAAAAGTGTGTTTTAAGAGCATTTAATTTATAAAAACCTGAGGCCAAAAAAGTACCCATAGTTGAAGAAACAACATTGTAGGAAAATAAATTTAGCAATGTTTCTCCGTGAGGTCACATCGACTGCGAGGAATAGTGAAGAAAAAGAAAGGGTGTGACATCCCTCTTTAAATAAAAGAGAGACAGAGATGAAAGCCAGTGGGTGAGGCAGAACGAGAGAATAAAGTACAGCTGTTAGGAGTCATTACTCTCTCTTTTTCAATGTTCTGAAAGCAGAGAGATAGGTGATAGGTTCTCTCTATGGGGAACCAAGCATCACAAAAGTACCGCTCTCGGCAGGTATAAGTATCCAACCCCTCAGATTAGCCTGGGTTAGGTTTAATGATGAGGTGTGAATGCACAGGTCAGTGAGGTTCTGTATCCCACTTCACCCACAGCACAGGAGGAGAAGAGCTGCACTGCCAGAGGGAACTCAAGACAGAAGAGCTATGAAAGAAAAGATAATCACACAGACTACAATCTAAAAGGCCTTCCACAGGCAAGCAATCAGGGGGAACGTTGAACTCTTCAGAGAATCAACCTTTTTTTGCGTGATAGAAAGTAGGTTCTTTTGAGATTAATGTACTATGTAGATATACGTCCCAGTATCAGTATCAAGTTGCAAAAATGAGGCTGTTCTTCAAAATACGCGCTTTGTGTTTCGCAGAAGTTAGTCATTCAGAATGTAGAAGTTATTTACAAAAAATGTATAAAAGTACAGAAGGACAAACTTTTTTTAAATTATTATTCTAAGGATCAGAGATGTGGTGGAAATAGGAGTTGATATTGTTAAATAAAACTATTAAAAATTGTTAATGGAAAGCTAAAAAAAAATACTAATGAAAAACTTAAACAAACAAAATAATAAACAAAAAATTGTTAAAATATTGCATTGGCAACTAACTGAAATAAAATAAGCTGAAGTACTAAAATAACTAAAATGAAAATTAAAAATTAGAATATAAAAAGCTAATTCAAAATATGAATAAATAATATAATAGTATTGGTCATGTAACCCAAATTAAATGATACATTCACTTCAAAACGGCATATTTTATAAGTTCACCTTTTTAGTGAGCGAGTCGTCGGAGTCGGGAGGCATGCGTGTGGAGACATGGAACATCACTTCAACTGTGGAGGTGGCAAAGTAGGGCATGGTCAAACCCGTGCTCTTGTTCCGCTGCAGGCCGCCCATGAAACCGCAATGACTCGTTAGGTTCACCTAAACAAGGAGGAAAGAGTTTGTTGGGGCCAATGCATAAATACCCTATAAAACACCGCAAGTAATACCTAAATACAGAATGAATTATCTTAGCAATTAATTATCCCGATTTTACCTCCCAGCCCAGGCCTGACACAAAGTCTTCATACGCCTGACTCCCAGCTGTGTTGGACAGAATTGAGTGCTTGTCTTCCTGCCCCTCTGCCACATAAAACACAGCAATCTTGTGCGTTTCACGACTGCAAAGAGTAAATGGAGAAGAAAGTAAATTTAGGAGCCAAACAGGACAAAACTATGGACAATAACAGCTAAAGTAAGCGCTATAATTGGTTTTCTTACAATAACGTTCCTAACGACTAACTCTGGATGAAAGAGGCATAACATACCACTGCCTTGAATCCAGATTCTTCAGCTCTCTCAGTAGTTTTTCATTCTTCTTCAGCAGGTGGAAGCTGTTCCTAGAGACAGGATATTTTAACATAAGAGGTGGTAATTTGTTGTATTAATTCAGGTTAATTAGTGATCAACAACATCTATATATTGAAAAAGTAAAAAGGTACACTGATGGATAAACAGATTTATAGATAAAGAGCAAAAAAATAAAGAGACAGACTGGTAGGGATGGATGGATGGAATGATGGACAGACAGATAAAATGATATATATAACGATAGATTCACAGATAGGTAAATATATAAAGCGATAGACAGAATGAGAGATATATAGATCAAATGAAAGATATAACAGTAGGCAGACAGACAGACAGATAGATAAAATGATAGATTGAATGATAAATAGTATGATAGACAGAGAGGCAGATAGGTAAATACTGTATATAAAACAATAGACAGAAAGAGAGATACAGTAGATAAAAATGAATAGGTAGAACGATAGATTATTGATCGATGGACTGGTTTGATGCCCTAGCTATGGTTCGCGGACCCCCTTTTGGAGGAGCTGATCTAGTCCAGACTATGCGTTAGATCTCTTTCATTAAGTGCCCGCCAGCTTAATTACCGTCTTCATTGTTTTTCTCACAGACTCCTGGAAAATCTGACCCCGCAACAGAAACGCAAATGAAAACAAAAACAATGGTAGATGATCCTACGTGGAAAAACATCTTAAGACACAATGAACCATAAAACAAAAACCTACACATGATGTTATTAAAAGAATCCATAAATCTATAAGATAACTTTTTTTTTCCCTGTCTGCAGCTTTTATAGTCTAGAGTTCAGTTACTTTCTCCCTGTCCCCCCTCTTTATCATTCCCTCCCTCCAAGTGGCCGTGTGAGTCATGTGGAAAAGCCACACGATGCTCTCTAAAAGGACTTTTTGTTTTGTTCTCTTTTTCTTTGAGCAGGGGTCTCTTTATTAGCTTGTTGCAATGTAATGGTCTTCATTTTCTCCATTGAAAGTGAGCCATTTCAGGAGGCGAACGCGTGAACGGCATAAAAGGCCGACATTAGGTGCGCGCTCACACACACAATGGGCTGGCGGATTGCAATGCCTTAGTCTCTGACCACGGATAAATGATACATGAATGCCTGGAGAGCGGCAGCAGGACAATTCCTCATTAAACAGCGCCTATGTATTTTCTCCCAGCTCTCCAACTCATAATAACCCTTCAGCCACATTCGAAAGGCAGCCTTTTATTTTCACCAGTGTATCAGGCAAAAATGAAAAGTACCACGGCTGCTCGGCAGATAACAGACCCCTCAAGAATTAATCCCCTCATAAAAGCTGCATACGTGCACACACACACCCCACACTCGGAGCTGTTGAATAAAAGCCCCCCCAACTCTCTGAACGATTGGTGAAAAAACAATTTTCCTGCATTAATCTCATAACACAGAGCATGTATATCAGGAAAATTAATGCCATTACATTCAAGGTGAAAAATAACCCCTATTTTCCAATTATTTGTCATCTGGAAATATTTAACCATTCTCTGTAACACCACAAAATGGAATGAGATTGAACCTTTCCAGTGAAATGCAATGTGGGGGACCATTAGGAATCATGGAGGGGGATAGACACTGAGATTGAGCGGTAAGTGAGCAGCACTGTAGCGTCTATTGGTGGATAAGCTAATCAAAAAGATGTCGACTGTTTAAAGCAGATTAACACGGCTCTGCGCAATCAGGGAGAGGTGCGAGCAAACAGGATGTTTACATGCATTATCGGCCTTAAAAAACCTCACCCAGATTGTGCTAACAAGCTCTAGCAAAACAATGTAGTGATTCTCTTGAGGGGGAAATGGCAGGATGACGTGTTGCTAAACGCTTAATTCACAGACCAAAGGATTACATTTTCAGTTATGGCGGTTAAACAAAGCTATGATAAAAAACATAACAGAATCGGCTTCCAAATTGCTTCCAAAAACTCAATGTTAAGGGGACTATTTTTGTTTGTTTTGGTTTTTAAATCTATTTGAATAAATCTTGATTGCACTTATTGAAGACTCATGCGGTCAAACGACAAATAATAACAGTTATCTGTTCATTTTTAGGAGGACATGACAAAAGTAATGACTTCAGGTTCATGACTTCAGGTTTTTCGTCTCATGAAATAAATAAGTATAAATAATGTTTTTAAAATAAATAAATGAGAACTTTTTAAATGAGATTTTTTTCATAAGAATTGCAGTTGGGAGCATTCTTACGAACTACTTAGAATTTATCTTTAGAAATTTCTTAACTTCTTAAGAAGATTTTCATAAATCTGGTCTTTGGACAAAAACTTAGCAACTCTATGTCCCACTATGATGCCTGGTGTTTAAAATTGGCCATTTTTTGAATATCGCTCCAATAGATTTATATCCCTTCTAGCTCATTTTTAGCTACCATTCAAAACCTCTAACCAGTAGGGCAGAGCAATGTTTTCCCCGGTCCCTGGAGGCACCCCATTTCCACACATTTTTTAACTCTTCCTAATCAAACACACCATAATCAGCTTATTAGAAGAAAATGTGTATTGTTGGGGTGCCTCCAGTACTCTAGAGGTTGGTATTTGTTACCTGTGGATACCCTTTGTGATTTCCAGGCGTTTAAACCACAATGCTTGTTCTCATGGTCTTACCTCTTCTCCCAGGAGTTCATGCCTAGTATGTTGAGGAACAGTTTGCAGTAGTAGAAGGCTGACTGGGGTCTCTGCGGGCTTGGCTCTTGCTGCACTACGCCCCTCATGTTCAGCTCATTCCCACGATGCAGCGTGAAGTCCCTCTCATCGGCACACTGCTTCAGGATGCCGTTGATGACGTCGTTCTCCTGCTTCTCGGACACGCAGGTGGGTGGTGGGGCTGGAATGTTGAGCGGTGCGCCAGTATATTGCAGGCACTCTGGGCTGGAGTATCCCAGGTACTGCAACATCTCATCCAGAGCATCCTCCCCATCCTGCAGGGAGTCCCAGCTCGGGATCACCTCTCTGCACCGGCGTTTGGCCTGCGGGGCCATCAGCTCCAGACCCGCCTCTTCCTCCTCGTCCTCTTGCTCAATGTCTTCCTCCTGTCTGTCTTCTTTCATCTCTTCCTCATGCTCATCCAGGTCCTCCTCATTCTCCTGAAAAGCTTCATCCTCTGCTTCTTCTTGACTGCTTCTCTCTAGACTGTCCTCATCTCGGCCACGCTCTCTACCGCCCCCTGCTGGATTGGAGGACGTGTAAAGGCGCAAAGTTTGACTAGGCGGACCATATAGTACAGCCGAGTCCCAGGAGTGTTTGCCGGAAATGTCTCTCACGATCACCCGAACGCAGGCACTGGTGGTGGTGAGGCCAGCTGACATCCCGCCACCGGGCAGCCCGTCCTCTGCCCGGATTTGTAGGTATGACAGCAGGGTGGTGCCGTTAAGTACAAAGAACTGCAAGTTGGGCGTGTCAAAGAGTTCGGGGGCCAGGTCTGCGCTCTCGCTGTACGGGTTATCCTGGTTCTCACACACCTGGCTGGTCAAAGTGGCCGGACCACCACTCATTGGATAGTGACCCAGGTGGTTGACCAGGTGTGATATGACCGTGCGTGCCGCAATGGAAATCAGACCTTGCTGAATACGGCTCCTCACTACAAACAGACAGAAAGAGAAAGATGTATTTGTAAAAAGTGTGAGCAGAAATTTCCATAGATTTTCAAAGGCAATTGCCATTATTCATAAAGTTTTACACACCCCCCAATCCTTGAGTGTTTACTTATGTTCACAGTTTTCTTTTTGCTAATTTGATAATGTTTTCAGATCAACAAAGATTACTATGAAGAGTTAAGTTCCATTTGGAAACTACACAATTTCAAAATAATCTTGATTAACATAGTTGACAAATCAGTATTACAGAATCTTTGTGTATTTATGGTGGTTTCGGGTTTCAGATGCATTTCTTTAGGGTCATTTACAGAAAATGGTCCATTTTATATTTAAATTCAATAAGATGGAGCAAATATAATAATTAGGCCTCAAGATTTTTTATTTATTTAAAATTATGACTATTTAAGAATATTTTTAAATCAACACTTTCCTAAAATTGCAATAAATAAATAAATAAAATGATAAACAACAACAACAAAAAACAGCACAAGATACGCTGCAGTGCCCAAAGTTATTTTTCTGAATGTCAGCGGTGACATTAAAAAATAATAATAAATGAATAAATCAGAAATTTTAGATGAACGAGTTGACCTCACTATTCGACTTATCTGTTCATACATCCCTAAATATATCCTGTAGAATTTCATCAAAAATCAGTCTGTATAAGAGTGCGAGATATGAAGAGACCGCAGTGATGATGACAAAGTGTTACAAACAAGTAAAAGAAAAGAGTGTAGGCACTCGTTTCATCAGGGACGTACTGATTTTCAGATCTATCAGTGTTAAACTCCTGCAGAGCCGGAATGAGTGAAGGTGCAGACAGCTCGTGTGAATACAGGGACATTAGGGTGTGATGAAGAATGCAGGATGCCTGGTGAGAGGTGCAGATGCCTCAATGCTGGTAAGAAGCGCCCGACGGAGACACTCCCTCTTCACACACTGCCAATACTCACAAAGAAACCATGCAGAGAGCAGCCCAATACCAGTACACTAGACGTGCCAGAGGCCCACTCCCCCCAATCAACACACCACACCAATCAAATTCAGCGACACTTAATGAGCCAAAGCATTCTTAGACTGGAGCTCTCAGGGGGAGGGCCTACTGTTCGGACCACCCCAGCTGCAGAGTGCCCTCTGATCCAGCAAGAATTCAGTGCTAGGAGTAATTTCAAGAGAATGGAGCTAGGAAAGTGGTGGACACATGTCTCACTCAGGGTTGTAATGATTAGTTATTTTCGTCTGATGGAGAGAGACACAGCACAGGCAGCACAGGAAACCAGCCCCCTGCTGTCAATCTCAAGCCCCTCCACACCCTGAAATTAGTATGAGGGAGCAAACCAATTCGATGAAGACATTTAGCTGGCTCATTCCTGCTCCTGATTTGTTCTACTACTGTTGTACTTGTTTTAAGAGAGGTTTTAGCTTTTCGTAGCTGCATATAAAACTGTTAATCGTTTTGATTGGCTGCCGTGTGATTTTTTCTGTGCGGACAGAATGATATTCTGCTCTAAACTTGGTCACCTGGTTAGGAAAAGGTGCCAGAAATAGGAAAAAGACAAGACTGCAAGCAGAGCCTGACTGATATATCAGATGCATAAACAAAGAACAAGAAGACATGCGTTCACCTTCAGTGACGGGCTGCAGTTTGGAAGAGCGTTCAGAGTCGGGTGAATGGAGAGGCTCTGGTTCCTTCAGGTTCTCTAGTATTAGAAAGGGGTCATAGTCTGGGCTGCTTAAGTCTGACAGGTGAATGGGGAAGTAATTGGGGTTATTGAAGCTCTGCGCCCCATACACACAGCCATGGAGGACCTGTGAGATGGACAAAGGAGTTAGAAATACAAATAAATAAAGCATTATGCACAGTGCTTTAGTTTCACAGGGTCTTAATTTACAGATAAAAACTATGTTGACAAATACAAATTATGTTTAATAGATGATGTGAGCATTGGTCTCGTACTTTATAGATGCAGCTTAGGACGGACTTGTCGGTCTTCTCCTTGTCTGAGGCACCTTGGACCGACTGGAGGAGAGTTTTTGGAGGTAGAGCCATCACCCAGTCCAGCAAACACAGCAGCAGAGACACAACCAGCTGGAAAGAGAGTATAATACATACATAACATACACATACACATATATAATAAAACCAATAATACTGAGAAATCATTGAAATGTAAAATGAATCCTTTCTATTTCAATATATTTTAAAATGTAATTTATTCCTGTGATAGCAAGGCAAAAGCATAATTCTTCAGAAATCATTCTGATTCGGTGCTCAAGAAACATTTGTTATCATTAATGATGACAGCTTTTGTGCTTCAAAAGACTTCATTTGGATTGAAAAGAGCAACCTGGACATTTTTGTGTGTTCAATAAAAGAAAAAAAATATTCAGATTTTAAAAGATGTGAAGGTGAGCAGAATAAATTTTTTTAGGAATACTTCCTCATTGAATAAAAATCATCACAAACTGTTGGCTAAACCAAAAAAAAAAGCATTAATTTCACATTCATACGAGTGTGTTCTCTCATTGTTTTGGGGTGCACTTGTGTCATGAGACATACCCTCTTGTCCAGCTCATGAGGGGAGGACTCTGTGACGGGAAGAAGGTAAGTGATGGTTGCAATAAGGACCTAAAAAAAGCCGGAAATAAATGTAACTTTCTATGCAACAAATCAAAATCAGGCTTAACTTGCAGTGTGACTGACTTTACCTCCACTATTTTCTTTGGAGTGTTAGGCGGGAATTTCTGCAGTTCGTCAACGTAGTTTATGAGCAGGTGCAAAATGTCCGAGGCCACCAGGGCGACCGTTTTATTTGAGAACTGCAAGGAAGGCATTAATGGTTAAAATAGAAGCAATCAGCAACTTAAATGTGTTCAGACATGTGTGGAGCAAAACAGGAAAATTGCATTGTGGTCCTCATCTGAGCCGAGTCTTTCCCTAATTCTGCTTCATGGAACGCACCCAAGGGAGAGAGACACTCATGTCTAACCCTCCACTGACAACAGATTCTCAGAAAAGCCAATAAAATCGACCCGATCACAAACAGGCTTTTTCTGATTGGACCAGAGTTTGAGTATGTGCGTGTCTGTTGGCCCTAGCCTTCATTTCAGACAGAAATGTAATAATTCCTCGAACTCTCTGAAGCGTAAATTCTTCAGTGGATTAGCCTTCTGTCTGTGAAAAGCAGAGAAGCCAAACATGTTGACGGTCCAGATTTAGGAAGGCTGGTAGGGGTGGGTACAGGGAGTGTGGAATAATCTTCTTCTGGATGAACAGAACACACTTGTGCCAGTGCACTGAGCCCAGGCATCAGGAACGGCTTCAGAAGACTCAGGCCAAGGGCAATGCCATCATTTCTCTGCTGTGCTCACTTACATTGCCAGTGAAGGTTCTTTCACAGCACAGATGCTTCTATTCCATTTATTATCAATCTTTAACAGCAGGATACATCTACATTTTGTGTAACCAAGCATCCGAGTACCTTGAGAGTAACACAGAGGACGTTAAGTGCTTCTTTGATCTGCGGATGCTGAGTGCCATGAACCAGCTCTTCACAGAGCCAAATACCCAGACTACAGAGTGCCACACACCTGAAAAACACACAAAAACAACTTTTAGATCTTATGTAAAATAAATGGATGAATGATTGCCAGCACATTTAAAATGAACAATCCATTGTGTTGAAAATACTTGTGTATTAGTTCAGAAAATGTAAATGTCTACATCTGCCATGTAGAAAATGTACTTGACATGCCAACACATTTGTTAGCATTAAAACATTAATAATAATAATGAAAAAATGTATAAATGAAGAAGTAATTTATCTATAAAGGTAGCTACATATGTAGTGTATATAGGTGTAGCTGAATGTTTGTCTTTACTGTCACTTTTGATTCATTTAATGTGTCCTTGCTAAATAAAAGTAATAAATACATAGTAACAGAAGATTGGAAAAATTGCCTGGTCTGATGAGTCTTGTTTTCTGCTGCAGTATTCAGATGGTAGGGTCACAATTTGGTGTAAACAACATGAAAGCATGGATCCATCTTAACTTGTTTCAACAGTTCAGACTTAGTACCAAATGAGCATTGTTTAAACGCCACAGCCTACCTGTTGCTGACCATGTCCATCCCTTTATGACCACTGTGAGTGTACCCATCTTTTTTTAAATGACTACTTAAAACCATGACACCATGTCACAAAGCTCAAATCACCTTAAACTAGTTTCTTGGCAAGTCAATTAGTTCACTAAACTCAAATTGCCTCCACAGTCACCAGATCTCAGTCCAATAGAGCACATTTGTGATGTACTGAAAGGGAGATTCACATCACTGATGTGCAGCCGACAAATCTGCAGCAACTGCGTGATGCTATCATGTCAATATGGACCAAAATCTCTGAGGAATGTTTCCAGGATCTGGTTAAATCTTTGCCATGAAGAATTAAGGCAGTTCTGAAGGCAAAAGGGGGTCCAACCCGGTACTAGCAAGGTGTACTAATGTGGCCAGTACCGACCGACAGATAGATGAACCAATGACAGAACGAATGACAGACAGACAAACAGACAGATGGACAAATAGATGGATAAACTTATTTTAAAAGATCAAGTATGGCTCAATGTGTTGGGGCTTGTGCCCTTACTGCTAGGCCATAGATATTTAATCCTGCCTCCTGTCTGCATCTATGATCTAAGGCTTTCCTCAGCTTTTCTCTGAAAGAACACCCAAACTTTTATCATAGGGAGTTATGGGGGATTCGAATGACTTGAGCCCCATCAGGATCCACTCTAATCCTACTGCATACTGGATTACTTTAAATGACACTGCTCCTAATCTGTCTAGATATGACCAGACACATACCCCCACATTGCTTTAACACCGACCGTAATGTATAGATTTACTAATCTGTCTGGCATAGGGCTTGCTTGCTTTCTTTTCAAATCTAACAAGGAGTATGCACTGACCTGGAAACTATATATATATATATATATATATATATATGAAGAGTTCAGGTGCAAAAGCCTCTAAGTGCCATTTGAAATTTTCTTCTAGAATGATCATTTTTATCAAGCTTGTATATTTAAGTTCAGTAATTTCACTTAAATTGCAATGAGGATTACCTATTAATTGTCATTTAAGTGAAATTACTGAACTTGAATATATAAGCTTGATAAAAATGACCATTTTAGAAGAAAATTTCAAATGGCACTTAGAGGCTTTTGCATCTGAACTCTTCATATATATATATATATATATATATATATATATATCAATCATCTGTGGAAGGCGTAGAACCGAATGCAATGATAGGATGTTCTACCTGCCTGTCAGCATAATGTGCTTTCACACAGCCACCTTATACAGTCCCTCCTCCGAAATTAACCTGCAGCAGTCAGGTGGTACGAGTCAGTGCTCTTCAAGTTGTTTATGTTCATTAATATTGCAAATAGGATTAGGAAACATTGCGAGCCAAATTCAAACTTGTGTCGTTTACATGAGCGCCACAGCAGTCTGCGTTCGAGTAAAGGTGGCCAAGGCACAGCTATGACTAGGACAGGGTGTTAGCCTTCAGCGTTTGTACCTTGCTGGTGCAGAAGGCTCATCTCTGGCAGAGGTCAGGATGTGCTTGATTATATGCTCCTGAAATACAAAAACAAAATAATTACTATTAAAGGAGTCACATCATACATAATTTTATTATTTATTTGATTTATTTATACAGTTTAAAGTGATTTTGTGGCGAGGGGGGCGTGGTTCAGCGAGGTCTGCAACGGGAGAGAGAGGCAGCAGACGAGCGGTGTGTCAGTGTGTCAAGTGCAAATGACAAACACCTGTGTCTTGTTTCAGTAATTGGCATGGAGAGACAGGATAAAAGCCACCAGGAAATGGATACAGAGGAAAAGAGAGACTGGACTGGGACTTCGTGCATGTCTGAGAACTGAGGACTGGAAACCAAAGTGCTGCAGTGAGTTGATGTATTGTTATTTGTGCAGAGCACAACCTTTTGTTTGTGATTTCTTGGAATTACTTTAATAAAAACACACAAGTCTCTGTCAGCTGACCCCGTCATCTTTCTTCCTCACATTGAAATCATCACAAATCTAAAAAAAGCTGCTTATAATACATGATATAATTAAATATAAGTGATACAATACCACATTACAATATTTTTTCATGTTCTTTAAAAGAAGTCTCACCAAGGCTGTTTTTATTCCATCAAAACAATAAAAACATTACCATTTTAAATAACTGTTTTCTGTTTTTTGTAATATTTTAAAACTAGGGACTAACATTGAGAATTAGCCTCGGCTAAAATGTTGTAGAATGGAACATGAGCTTATGTAACATACTTGTCCCTATTCAAATAAACTTACAAAAAAAAAAAATTAAACATTGTAATTTATTCCTGTGATGCAAAGCTGAATTTTCAGCATCATTACATTAAGGTCTACAGTGTCACATGATCCTTCAGAAATCATTCTAATATGAAGGTTTGCTGCTCAAGAAACATTTCTTATTATTATTAATGATAAAAACAGTTCTGCTCGACATTTTTGTGCGACTGCTACATTTCTGAATAAAAATATTATGAACAATTCTGGTCGTCAATGAAAATATAGGATACAAAAAAAAATAAAAAAATCCTATTCAAGGGCCTAGTGACATCCTGAAACTAATTTATTTCTTTCCATCTAGGGAGAATCTGATTATACGCCACCCATTTCTAAGCCACACAGACTTTCACAGGGCACATTTGCACACAGAAGCATACACAACACCACACATTCCCACCAGAGACAGATGCACAGAGTGAGATAATGCAGACAGACAAAAAGATAATGATCAGAACCACTCACAACAGACACAAAATCTGACATAAAACCAGCAATCTGGCAACTCGGAACATGACATATCCAACCATCTGGAAAAGAAGCATCTGTGCACAAGCACACACACACACAGAAAAAAAAAAGATCACGTTAACCACAGTCTTGTCATTCATGGCCTGCTCCTGGTTATCAGATGCCATCATGTGAATTTCTGCATGCGAGTGTCGGACGCCTCCCCGCATGGCATTAGCTCCTTATCGTCGCCCGGAACAACACGGCAACACAATAACAACAGCCCAGTAGAGCTCGGCTCAATGCAGCCTGCATTGCTGATCGCCCATTAGCACATTAGCGCCAGCAGGAACAATTACATCAGATTTCCCTGCACTCTAAACAACCGTTGGAGTTGCATTCATTCAGCCACTTGGATCTGCATAAGGGCAGGCAGTGTATCAGAGGTTAAACGCAGACAATAGATACGAGCACATTAGGGAAGTCCTGATTGATGGTCGAATGTAGCTGCAGGAAATATAAGAGTTATTTGTAGGAAAGATACACAAAACTGTACTTTTTCCCAGACTGATTAGTTGATGTGTTGTCTGAACTACTACGCATCTAGCTTAATCGACCATTGATATGCTTTATTGATTAAATTATAATTAAATTGTCGATTAATCATTAGCATTCCAAATATCTACAAAGAGCAGATAAATAGCTGACCTCACAAATGAATCCATGCCACCCGACCCAAGCATTATTTGTTTTGGAAATGTAATTTGTATTGTATTTATACAAAAAAATACCTTGACATCTGTGAATTTCGTCATGATGATGTCGGCCGTTGTCGGGTGCAGTGCAGGAAGTTCGTTGTACAGGTTTGGGAGGCACACCAGGGAGCCCAACAAGATCTGAGCCTCTACCCGTGGAGCCTAGGAAAAAGATGAGAAGAGAGAAAGACAGTAAATTAAAGACTAAATTAAAGAAAGTGAATGTGAAACATGTGAGCACATCTAAATGATGTTGCCATGTGTAGGGGTAGTGATGTCTGGAAGCAGTTTGGTGGTTTCTCACATTGAGGGACGAGCAGGCGGTTACGCGGCTCGCTGCCACGATGAAGTCCAGGATGAGCATGGTGGCTCCCGGAAGTCCAATAGAGAAGAAGCGGGGAGAGCAGTGCTTAATGATGGTGTTCACAATGTCCTGTGAGACAAAGAGAAAGAGCTCAAAGCAAACGTTTTGAACAAAGTTTTCAACCTACATGGTCACCAGGTACACTCAAGCACACCTGGTCTTGGTGAAGCAGGCCGCAGTGCATGATGTTGTAGAAGTGTGTGAGGAAGTCAGAGTTGGGTGAAACATCCTGTCTCCTCTTCATGATCTTGCAGATGAGCTTGTAGGCGTGGAGTTTACCCTGCTTATATCGTTCTCCCAACATAGTGGCCTGCACACAGACAACAAAAAAACCCTTTATGATCAGATCCTGATCCAGATCACAGAGAACTACTTCTATGAAACATTGTGAGTGACACAGCAATTAAGCACCAGATCGACAAATAAACGTATGTATTTTATTAATCCCATGAGTGAAGTTGCAAAGTAATTAAATAGACAAAAAACAGAACGAACAATAGAACTAAAAATAGGTTGAAAAGATGGAACAATAAATAGAAATAGAACAACAAATTAATAGAACAATAGAAATATTGAACGAATGACAAATGAAATTGAACAAAAAATAGACAATCAACTTTATAATAATTTATTTAGTTGAGATAGCCAACAAACAAACAATACAGATAAATAGACAAAGTAGATAGAAATAAAATAGACAGAACAATTGATAGAACTAAAAAAAACAATTGACAGAAAGACAGAATGAATGATAGATACTTAAGACAATGGAACGATAGAATGACAGAATGATCGAGGACGGACAGACGGACAGATAAATAGATAGATAGACAGACCAATGACAGACCAATGACAGAACGAATGACAGACAGACAGACAGACAGATAGATAGATAGATAGATAGATAGATAGATAGATAGACAGACAGACAGACAGACAGACAGACAGACAGACAGACAGACAGACAGATAGATAGATAGATAGATGGATAGGCGGATAGATAGACAGACAGACAGACAGACAGACAGACAGATAGACAGACAGACAGTCAGACAGACAGTCAGACAGACAGACAGACAGATAGATAGACGGATAGATAGACGGATAGATAGATAGATAGATAGATAGATAGATAGATAGATAGATAGATAGATAGATAGATAGATAGATAGATAGATAGATAGATAGATAGATAGATAGATAGATAGATAGATAGATAGATAGATAGATAGATGGACAGAATGAATGATAGATACTTAAGACAATGGAACGATAGAATGACAGAATGATCGAGGACGGACAGACGGACAGATAAATAGATAGATAGACAGACCAATGACAGAACGAATGACAGACAGACAGACAGACAGACAGACAGATAGATAGATAGATAGATAGATAGATAGATAGATAGACAGACAGACAGACAGACAGACAGACAGACAGACAGACATATAGATAGATGAACCAATAATAGAACATAAAATAGATAGAACGATAGATAGAACGATAAATAGTTAGATAGTGTAAGAAATTGTAGTCTCCCTCGACCCAGATTCCACTCCAAAATATATTTTAGATTTAAGGATATTTTAAGGAGCTCATCCCCAAAATGGCTTAATTATCATAGAGATGAAGGGAGTGAAGTTATATTGTTTCTTCACCATTTGAGTTGATCACATCCTGAACAAATGATAATCAATTGTAGAATGGGAATGGGTGTGGGACACAGAGAGCCTTCTCAGACAATGGCATGTCTCAACTTCATAACATATAGACCACAACTGGTACAACAATAACTTAATTTACATTAAGAGTGGTAAACTGTAACAGGTTTAAGATTTGGATGTTCTGGGTTCATTCTGACGCCGGTGAACCCAAGGTGCTTCGTGTACCTTAGCACTGCTATGCTGTAATAAACTTCATTTTTGAGATTTTCGACGTCCACATAATTTTTTTCTTACAATAGTTAGATAGTTAAAAAATAATGTAAAAATAATGTAACAGTTAATAGTTAAAAATAATGTAAAAACTTTGACCAAATAGTTAACTTTGGTCAAAGTTTTTACAAGCAAGACAGTCTAATAAAAAATATGCATAAATGTCAATGGTATCTATGCTTTTCAGAAAAAAAAATAAAAAGGTAGATTTGCTTAAAAAGATCAAATATTGATAAACTCACTTTGAAAAGCCAGGGAGTCAGAATCCGCAGGGGTGGAATCAGATCTGGCGGGGGTGGAGACGACTGGTTGTCAAGGGAGATCCCGAGATTGTCTCTGATCTACAGAGACAGAAAAGACACAGACACAAGGACGTTTTTCAACTGGAATTCGATTAGTAACTGCACAGTAAATCATCCTCTCAGAGCACTCTGAAGGACTCCGCACGAGTGTGTGTTTGTTCGTGTGCGTGTTCACCTTGGCCAGGTTCTGCCAGAGTTCGCAGAGGTAGTCAAAGACCTGTGCGTGGATCTCAGGGTCCTTGATAGAGTTGACATCTCCCAGAATGCCTAGCATTCTCCTCCACATCACAGTGGCGACGTCAGCGTGCCATCCGGTCAGAGTGCCGCCAGCCATCACGCTACAGTCCTCGGTCGGAAACTCGCTGGTTTCTTAACAGTGCAATAAAACAAGAGTCATTAAAAAGATGTCAAAGATGCGACAAATAGTGTACTAGCTTGCAAATCCTCAGTAAAGTATGTCTGATGAAGGGAAGATCTCTTATCTATGTACATTACCGAGGTCATCAGGGGTCTGCAGCACAGAGTGGTGCATTTTCTCATCCAGCTGCAGGTCTTTATGCTGGACATGTTCAGAGGTTAGCGTGGCGGGGGACGGCGTCTGTGATCGGGAACCTCCCAGAGAGTGCATTGGAGATGCGCTTTCAGAACCTGAGGAAATATAAAGTGCATCACGTATCAGATCTATAAACATGACATGGCAATATGTTGTAATACGTCACTAACCGTAAAACAGCATATTGAAAGAGTGTGACTGATATCAGAGTTTGTTTTTGACTGGGTTTTGTAGCAAAGAATTATGTAGCAGATGCTTTTTTTCCAGAATACTTATCAGGAGGAATGTTTGTTGGTTAGGCTAGTTTGGATAGCTTTGGGTTTACCAAAGAACACCCTTGAAAGTAAGTCTTGGATGCTATTCATGTGAAGTGAAGTATGGTATGCAATCAAAATGAAAGCAATCTGGGTTAATTGCCTGAGGGAACCACAATTGATGATGAATTATTTCTCTATTACAGTATAATGCATTTCGCATTGCTGCTCGTCCTCTCTGAAATTGAGTTTGGTGAGCAGCTCACATTCTTTGTTTTACTTGTAATGCAACCACGACTGACATGTCGGTCAGTGTATGTTAAGATTTTAAACTTAAACCAAAAATTAGCAAAAAAGTGATGAGATTGGTTTGTCAAATAATACCATTTTGAAAAGGAATCAAATATGGGTTAAGATGTTTTATGTTTTACAAGCTATATGCAAAGTGAAAAAAAAAAAAAAGTAAAAAAAAAAATTTGTTCTCTATAGACGTGGTATTAATTTTAGCTGTGCAGGACTTAAAGGAGTTGTTCACTTTAAAAAAAAAAAAAAAAAAAACTTTTGCTGATAATTTACTCACCCCCATGTCATCCAAGATGTACATAATTTCTTTTCGACTGAAGAAAGAAAGACAAGGTTTTTGATGAAAACATTCCAGGATTTTCTCCATATAATGGACTTCAATGGGAACCAAACGGTTCAAGGTCCAAATGACCGTCTCAGTGCAGCTTCAAAGGGCTTTAAATGATACCAGACAATGAATAAGGGTCTTATCTAGCGAAACGATCGGTCATTTCATAAATAAATAACAAACTTTAAGTTTTATAGGCACAAATGCTCACCTTGCTCTGTTCTGTGTGACTCTCCTGTTCGAACTCGTTCATCAAAATGAACGAATCTTTTTTCGAGTCAGAAATGACTCGAAAAAAGATTTGTTCATTTTGATGAAAACTTAAAACTTAAACTTTGTTATTTATTTTTGAAATGACAGATAGTTTCGCAAGATAAGACCCTTATTCATGGTCTGGTGTCGTTTAAAGCCCTTTGAAGCAGCACTGAAACTGTCTTTTGGACCTTGAACCGTTTGGTTCCCATTGAAGTCCATTATATGGAGAAAATCCTGGAATGTTTTCATCAAAAACCTTGTCTTTCTTTCTTCAGTCGAAAAGAAATTATGTACATCTTGGATGACATGGGTGTGAGTAAATTATCAGCAAAAGTTTTTTTTTTTTTTTTTTAAAGTGAACAACTCCTTTAAGTCCTGCACAGCTAAAATTAATACCACGTCTATAGAGAACAAATTTGTACATCTCAAAATAAACCATGTGTCTCAGATCCTTTTACTTAGACTGCAAAAATTACACTGCAAAACTGAGTAACTTCCAGTTGAAAATACTAAGGACATGTATTTTTGAATATACATTGAACTTGGTTTATATGATAATATATAAACACATACAAATTAGGCAAACTCAACTGGATTTTGTGATACGATAAAATGTGAAATGTGCAAAGAAACACAGTAAAAGATTATTGTGGCAAAACTAGTCAAATCTATATACTGAATGTTTAATAAAATGTCTTAGTCTTTCCTTCCTATGACAGAACAGCCAAGAGTTTACGTTGAATTAAATCCCAGATACCATTTATTGCATAACCGAAAATAGCAGTAATATCACATTTATTTAATTAAACTGTAGCCTTTTGAAGTTTAATAATAAATTAGGCTGTATTGCTTAAAATGATAATGATAAAGACTTTTGTTACACCATAAGATAGTTGCTTACAGTGATGCCAGGAGTTCACACCAACAACAACCTTTCAGTTACCAGCCCATGACACCATTTTGCACGTGAGTGTGAGAGAGTGTACCAGTAATGGTGACCGTGTCAGCAGACAGGCCATGCTGACTGAGGCTGCTGGTCTCGGAATCGTTGTGGAGTGTTGTGAGACTGGAAAGCTCCTGTTCCTCTGCGGTCTGCCCTGCTCCACCCAAACTATCCTGATCCACAGAGGCCAGAGCGCACGTCTCAGGGGGGAAGCTGAAATCTGCACACAAAAACATTCATATATATCCAACCTCTCTCAAAGCACAGCCAATACTGACTAGCCTCTTCCGGCTCAAGCTAAACTACTTGGATCCACTTACTTTCAAACTTGCTGTCATATTGAAAAGCATTGAAGGAATCTGATTGGCTGTCGGAGCTTATGAGGTCACTTCCACTTGCGCTGGCTGGGGAGGTCCACTCAGAGGGCACACCGGGGTCGTCTGCAGGGCGCGTGGCATTCTGGCGGTTCAGGAGCTCTGGTAGATCTTTGGGGATCTCCAGACTTCCCGGGCTACTGCCACGCCTCGTCATGCCCTAAAAAGAACATAAGAAAATCATAATGTATAATTATATATAAATAAAATAAGTGATTTATTAAATCATATTTTTTTTAGCATAAATTTAAATTCTAGTATATATAATTAACAGAATCTACGCGTGTTTTAAAAAAAATGTAATAGCAGTTGAGATTAAGCAGCATTTAGCTGACTTCCGATAATGTTTGTAGAGCCGAAAACTATTATAAACAGCATATTTTTTATTTGTTTATGATAATTATCAGAGCTGTCAATCTGGGGCATGTACCATGAAGCAGGTTTAGGCGGCTAGCCCGATATGTTTCACTTAAGTTTGCGCCAACTCTGGGTTTTAGGCACCATTAAAATGGTTTGGCTTTTAGCTGTGTTCATCGCCATAGTAACTTAAGCGCCACGGCTAACCTGGTCCGTGGCAGCTGTGAGCAAATAGGAGTAGAAACGGTTGGAGTGACTTCATCCTTATTTAAAGATCACTACATAGAAAATGATTTTTAAAGACAAAATCGTCTGGCTTTTAGAAACACTTATTTATAATAATAATTTTGTATGATTTAGATATTATTTATGCAATTATTAATCATTCACACATGTACAATTTTTACGCAGTTTAAATTAGTAGATATATTAAGGTAATATAAATACGCTTTAGAATCAACAGATAAAGCTATAAAATGATGACATGTGAGCTTAAATGTTCAATTCTCTCTATGACTTTGTATAAACTATTCTAAAGTGACCTAAAGTGATTCCTACTGACATCTCTATAATAATGTTAATTAAAAGACAATCATATAAAATTCAGTCGCTGCTAGCTTAATGATCAATAGATGTGAATAATATTTTGTTTCACCTTATTTTTACCTCATCAAACGATACCCAATCCTACTCATAATAATTATTAAGCTAAGCCTCACAATTAAATGCAATCATTTACTATGATTCATTATATAGAAAATAATACAACCAAAATAATTAATCATGCCCTCCGACACATGTTAATTTAGTAATTTTCCTACCATATGAGCAGTTCAAGCTTGAAGCACATGCATCAACTACCCATTAACTCGATGTAGTTTTAGACACTATGCATGCTGAATGTGTGTATGGACATACAGAAGTGCCTCTGGCCCTCAGTCTCTCCTGGATGAACTCGTCCATGAGGTCACTGACATTAGGGTTGCTGCTGCCAGCATCGTTGGACATGGGCCTCATCTTCGGCGTCAGCTCATCTTTATTGACTAAGACAACAGGCACAAAACGACACATCAGTAATTTTACAGAGACCTCACAAAAAAAGTGAGTGCAAACACAATGACCTAGTACAGTGGCATGGACTGACTGACTTCCTCTTTGTAGTGGTTCTGCCTCTGTCTACAGGTACAGTACATCTCTTGAATAGAATTATGAATTAGTTTATACGAGTTTGGGGACAGTGAGTAAATAAACACAATTTTCTTAAAGGACAACAGTGTCATTAAGATGTTTTTGCTGCTCATGATTGATATTTGAACTTTTTTTTTAACAATAGTTCACATTCAATAAATAAAATAAATAATTCTTAAAAATGACTTTCGGATGAAAGCATGTCAAAAGTTTGAAGTTGGTAAGATTTTTTTTAAGAAGTCTATTCTCACCAATGCTAAAACATAAATTTGATCTAAAAATACAGTAAAACAGTAATATCGTGAATTATTACAATTTAAAAATCACATTATTTTAATAAAAGCTATTTATTCCAGTGATAGCAAAAATGTCCAGCATCATTACTTCAGTCTTCAGTGTCACATGATCCTACAGAAACCATTCTAATATGCTGATTTGCTGCTCATAAAGCATTTCTTATTAATATCAATGTTGAAAACAGTTGTGCTGCTTAATATTTTTATGGAAACCATGATGTTTTTTCAGGATGCTCTGATGAACAGAAAGTTTAAAAGAACAGCGTTTACATGAAATATAAATGTTTAATTACACTATAAATGGCTTTACTGGCCATTTTGATAAAATCTTACTCACATCAAGCATTTCAATGGATGTGAATGTTTTTCATATCACACTAAAAATGTATCTTGTTTCACCAACAACTGCATTAAGCATCAATTAAAAAGATCTATTATATTTCTCACATATTTCTGACGATAAACTGAGTGGACGAAACTCGACACTATTGTCCTTTAAACAACCAAACTCCTTTGACATTAAACTCATAAATAGCTAAACCAGAGCACAAAAAATAGAAAACAAAATCTTTAAATGGAAGCCAACCACAAAACTGATTCCATCCAGTGAAGCAATGCAGTTACTCACAGTTCATGCAGTCCCCAAACAGAGACAGACAGAGAGAGAGACAGAACAAACCCTGAGAGTCCAAACCTAGGAGTTAGTGAGCCTTTATGGTGACCGAGGTTAAAGTGAGACAGCAGTGAGCATGTTAGAGGAGCCACCCACGACAAGACGATGCAGCCTTTATCCCAAAGCAAAAGGGTTAGGGAGCCACTGGTTAAAAACAAATCATACGAACACGACAGCTCACTTGGTATGGTGGGGTGGTGACTTTGAGCATTGGATAAACCTACAAGTCTTGTTAGTGTAGCTGTGTTTAAGTCATGAAGGTCCAGATCAACTGAACTGTACACAGAAGGCGTTCTAAGAGGCGATGCCTGCTACTTTACTACAGACAAGCCGGCAAGCTTTTAACACACAGTAAAACAAGCTACAGACTTTAGCTTGAAAACAGCCTACTTTGAGAGGGATAGTGCTGCCCTCTACTGGCCATACAAAACAACTATGGCAAGTACAACTGGCAAGTGGGTTTGATCACTCTTAAATGAAAATTCTGTCATCATATACACATCCTTATGTTACTCAAAACCCTGTATTACTCAAAAGATGATGTATTGCATAGAGTTCAGAGTGCTTTTTTTCCCATAATGAGAAACTGTTGAGCTTTAAAAATGAAAAAAAAAAGCATCAAAGGAGTATGTAGTATCTATATATATATATATTGCCTACGATCATATAAATGTTGTTTTGTGATGTGCAAGCTGAAATGATCGAGTATGTCCCAAAAAATCCATGTTTGTGTGCGTGTTTGTATTATATGTGTGTGCATGTGTAAATGTATTCATGCCACCACTATTTCAAGTGTCATTTAGGCTTTTTAAATTGTTTTATATTTAATAAAAACAAAATATTTATATATTATTAGAATTGAAGTTATTGATCACAAGTAAGAATAATATACATAAAAGTAAAAATGCCCTTGGAAATCATATATTATAAGCGGACAAATAATCACTCTGATCATTTCTGTCACTGCTGCAAATAAACCACCGAACAGAATATAAAGATATGAAAGCACGACAGGCATAAAAGATTGTTATTGTCAAAATCCTCCAAAATAATCAAGATGAATAACCAATGGCTAAGAAAGACTACTTTATAAAGGTAATTTGTCACTTTTGAAGCCCATAATGGAAAAGAACTCATGAATAAAAGGACAAATGATATAAAAGATGACAGAATTATCATTTCTTGGGTGCGCTACTCTTTTTAAAAATGACATTATAAACAACTATAGAGATTAAAATACATTAAAGAATGTGTGTATGTGTGTGCGTGTACGTGTGTGAGAGATCGACAGAGGGCGGGGAGGTAGGCATGAGGTCGCATGCAGCATCCAGGGAAGAGGGGCAGCAGAGATTAGGTCCCAGAAGCTTGAGGAGGAGGGGAAGCCGTCCCACAGATGGGGGGGCCGTTGGTCTTTTGGGAGTCTTTTTTTTTTTTTTTTTTTGGAATTGAGCTACTTTGAAAGAAAATACAAAAAGAGGCTTCAATTCAATCCACATTCAGCAAAAATCAAACAGTCACAAGAAAAGATAGAAAAAAAAGAGAAAATGCACAGGCGGTTGTTATTTTTCATGTCTTCCATGTTGACATCGAGCCGATCAAGTCCTCACCTGATGTTTTTCTTCCAAAATAGCCCATTACTTGAGTGTACAGGTCCTTCAGGTGAGCCTCAGTGGCGGGCGCTTTGCCTTGACGCTGGGGCGACACCGCCTGTGCCTTGGGTTTGGAGAGAGCGTGGAACATAGACTTATACACACCGCCCAACAGCACCTGCTGCTGCCGTGAGGGGCTGCAACCTGACTCCTGAGACCTAGAGCGGGATCCCCGCGGGCGGAGAGTCGGACGGCCGAGTCGGCCACGTCTCGCCCCGCTGACGGAGCCTCTATCACGCTCAACCGCTTCGCAACTGGTGACCCCCTCCCCCACGCCCTTTGCTGCTGCCCCGCTCGCCCCAACCGAATGGCTGCTGAAGTGGCCGAGACGGCGAAGTCGGGTCTTCCAATGTGCCTCTTTGGGGTCCAAAGGGTTGTGAAACAGCACAGACTCTGTGGATGGGCGGAAGCTGACATGGACCCCACCACTATGGCATTTTTTGGGGTCAAGATGGGACACCGTGGGCCTCGGTTCAAACTGGGAAGGCTGTGGGCTAAACTCGCTCTCGCTAACCCTGTCTGTGGCGTTCTGTCGGTGTAGCTGCGTGACTTTGCTGCCCTCTGTTGGCTGCGTACTATCACTCAAATCCCAGTCGCACTCCTCTAAGCACTCGTAAAAACTCTTCTCACTTTGCTCCATTTGTTTATCCCATTCTAGCGCCCAATCCCCACTTCCCTCGAACCGCACCTGCTTGTTATTTGCACCCGTTTCTACCTTCACGTCCTCCTTGCTACAAAACTCCCTAAAAGCGCTGAAGACGTCCTCCTCCCCTTCGCCCTCGGTTTGATTGGTCGAGGCCGCGGCCGGACAGGACCAATCGGGGATAAAGGGGGGCTGCTGCCCTGACATCTGGCAGAGATGGTCATAGATGCTTTCGCCCCCCTCCAGGGATGCCTGGCTGTCGGGGGGTTGCTGTGGGTCAGTAAGCTGGTGTGGGGTCTGGGAACAGTGGGGGGACTCAGAAGTGGTGGTGGTGGTGGTGGTAAAGTGGGAGGAGTGAGAGGGACTGTCAGAGACAGGAAGTGCACCTTTGACCCGTTCTGCGATGAAGGGCTCCATGATGTCAGAGGCGCTGCTGCTGCGGGGGAGAGGGGGCTGCTCCAGCTCACCGGAGGCAGAAAACACCTCGGACGACGGGGTCTCCTCGCTCTGAGAGCAGTGGCGGATCCGCGGCCCGCGCTGGACCATGGGAGGTTCCTCCAGGTCTGAACACGAACAGATATGAGAAAATCAGCATGTTGAAGGATGCAAGCTTGATTATGCATTATTATGATCAGTTATATTATTTTAATATGACAAGTTAAGCAACAAGTCAAATATTAGATACTAAAGGTGATAAAAGGACCTAGAAAGTATCATATTAACTGATCCACTGTGGCCACATTTTACATGCAAAAAAATAAATAAAATACATGCACATGTAAAACAAAATGAAATCAAGATGAAATTTACAACTGAATCTTTAAGGTTAAACTACGCATATCAGATCACAAGCAAAAAAAAAAACTTTTTAAAACACAAATGAATGATTACATTTGGGCATTCTCCTAAATAATTCAGATAAACATGGTGAAGAAATGACAAAGGGGAAATACTGTAGAAGGTATTTTTCTCAAAAGTTCTGGGTGTGAAGAGGGATTATATTGAAAAATGTGATGCGAGGAAGATAATACTGTACAAAGACAAGGAAAAATATAAAGATAAACACACATGCAGGACTGTTGGGTGAAGAGCATATAAAGATATTTGTCCATGTCATATTATATATATATATATATATATACTATGAATGGACAAATGAACAATGAACCATGTTAAATTCATCAGTTAACATTAACCTAGATTAATAAATGCTTCAAAAATCACAGTTCATTGTTAGTTCATGATAACTACCGAATTAACTACTGTTAACAAATTGAATCTTATTATAAAGTGTTTCCTATAATTTTATAGAGACTAAGTGTACTTATAGCCAAAAAGCAGTAGCCAAAGTAAACATACATATTGAATTAAAAAAAGGTATATATATATTTTTTCAATGATATTTAGGATTTTATTAATGTCCATGATTTTTTTAGCTTGAAAATTACACTTCTGTAATTCCCTACATTTCCAGTTTAAAAAAAAATAAGGTGGACAGTTTAAAAAATAAGATAAAAATAGGTTTCTTTTTCTTTGTTCTTTTCTTCAAGCAAAATCTAATTTTTATTTTTATTCTTGTTATTTTAGGAATAAATGTGACCAAATCCTTTCTTGACATCAGAAAGCAACTGCATAAGTGCATGAGGCTTTTAATGCAATGACGGACGAGAAAGGAATCTTCCACATTAAACACATGAAAAACACATCATGGTTTAATAAATGAAAACCACTAAACACATACAATAGTAAAAGTGTCAGGATGGTGCTGCTAACTACAGGAAGTGTGCACACATACGTATACATGCACATCCATAGGCCGGGACGCAGTCAGAGGCGAGAGTGCCGATACGAGCGTAGAGGGCTCTACCTGACAGCTCGTCAGCTAGGGGAGTGAGGACAGAATCAGGCAGGAGAGGGTGTACGGGGTGGATCAGGACAGGTGCGCTTTTAGCACTGCGGATAAAGGCTGAGGACAGCAGACTGTCCCCCGTAGAGCAACTACGCAGAGCTACAGACCACACACACACACACCCAGAGAGAAAAAGAGAAGAATGACAACAACAACATGGAGAGAGAAGGGAAATGGGGCAGAGAGAGACAAGGAGTGATGGAGGAACACAGGAGGTGTTAGGGAAGAGAAAGAAAGACATGATGAAGACGTGGAGAGAGAGAGAGAGAGAAAAAGAGAAAGTGATGGCAGAAAGCAGTGAGCATCACAAAGAAGAGGTAAAGAAACGAGCCTATCAGTGCATCTTAAATCATGTCTCTGGAAAACTTCAGAGAACCATGGAGTGTTAAAGATTCGTAACAATATAAGTCGGTCAAGCAAATTTGCCACGTTGACTAACAGAAATCACCTTGGTTAGAAAGCTGTGCTTCATACATCTCTACATCATTTACAACAGACCTTTTTGCCTGGAAAACTTCATTTGCTTGGAAAGGACATCATGTAACGCAATCTTGTTATCTTCTTTTAAACATCTCAGATTTAATCTGACATGAAGAGAGGACAGGAAGGGATTGAAACACACTCACCCACAGTCTTCTGTCTTACAATGCTTCTGGCCTTCTCGATGCCTGGTGAGCCAGCAGTGGTAGCGCTGCGCTGTCTCATGGCAACAGCTTGGCCTGGTGGGTCTCGACTCCAGCCTTTGGAGAACGACCGGTCCACAGTGATTTTTTGGCCCTCGTGGGCACCACCTAGAGGTAGAGGGACAAGTATATGATTTATATACGTTTATGATCCTGAAGCTGGTATGTTTTTAGTCTATGTGCAAGCACAAAAGAATTCATGTGATATAAACTCACCTTTGCCTTTGTGCTTCTTCTGCTTCTGCTCACTGAGTTTGTCCAGGGGCAGCTCGTTCAGGTCCAGGCTGTAAAGGTTGCGTGCTAGAACCTTGGTAAGTGTCTCCATGGTGAGGGACCACTCTGTGACCAGCTCCTCCCAGCAGGTGAGAGAGGAGAGTACAGACAGCAGGTCGTCCCACAGCTCCCGAGAGATATAGACATTCAGATTCCCTTTGATCCAGGCCACAATCAGAGTCTGAATAGGAAGAAAAACCACACAGTATGGACTTCATCAGACCCTTTAACAGATGAACTAGAGATAATCATAGGGCTGTGAAACGATTAATCACGATTAATTGCATCCAAAATAAAAGTTTGTGTTTACATAATAAATGTGTGTGTAGTGTGTATAATTATATATATATATATATATATATATATATATATATATATATATAAATACACATATGCATGTATATTTAAGAAAAATGTGTTATTAATATATAAAATATTTATATTTATGTATAATATAAATTTTGAATATATATATATATATATATATATAAAGTATATACATGCAAATATTTCTTAAATATATACATGCATGTGTGTGTGTATTTATATATACAAAATAATTATACACACTACACACACATATATTATGTAAACACAAACTTTTATTTTGGATGCGATTAATTAAATTATTTATATATTATATTATATACCAAATAAATTTTTTGAATTAGCTTTTATTTTTCAGTTATTTCAGTATTTTAATTTGAAGTTTTATTTTATATGCTGATTTATTTTTTTATATTCAGCTTTAATTTTTTTATTTCAGTTTTAGTAATTATAAGACGCCTATTTAAACTTATTTTATTTAAGTTTTTCATCTAATATGTATATTTTATTTGATCTTTATTTCGAAAATACATTTTTAATAGTTTTAGTTAACAATAAAGGCAGGCTTACATCAAACGATAACTATAAAGACAACTATATCAGCGTCCACTTTCTGATTATTCTAAGCACGTGCTGCAGTTATGTCGTAAATGCTCAAACTCTTTAAAGCAGGATGAATTCTGATTGGCTGTCACTGTTTTAAAAAACTATACAATTCTTCTGTGCAGTTATAGTTGTGGTGTGGGCTTCCCTATTCTTTTATATTTAGAAAGCTTTTTAGAACTATATCTTTATCGTTCTTGCTGTGAACATGGACAACCAAATCATTCTTCAAAGAATTCTACAGGCTGTGTCCTGACTAGGTCTCCAACAGCAAGTTATTTTTCTGTTTAACTGAAAGTGAAATACAAAACCACAGCCAGCCAGAACATTTATGATGTGTAGTATGTGTTGCTCGATTTTGGACCAATGAGAATTTACTATGGGTCATCCAGCACAACACAACAAAAACATGGCGAACATTTTTTCACAGTTGTGGCTGTTTACCACAAAGACTCAGCTTTGGCCACAAAAAAAAGCTACCCCTTGTGGTATGTTGGTGGGTGGTACCTGAAAAATGGCCCCTGCCAAACGGCCTGATAAAGTGTTACTCTTCTTCCCATGAGGCATTATGGATGGAGGCCTCTTCATCACACACTCAGTTACCCTTAGCAATACCAGCAAGACCTGTTCCCTGTAATGGACACAAACACACTTATGATGAGTTGGACAAGAGCTTGAGCAGATTTTTTTTCAAGCAGACACCTGAAACCAGAGTAATAAAGAGTAATGTGCATGGACATACCAGGTCTTCTGGTTCATGGTTTCATGCATAACCAGACTACGGTATATGTTGAGCACACGCTTGCACATGTCAACATGCTCCTCCAGAAGTGACTTCAGCTCATTGGCTGCCTCTAGAAGGAAGACGTTAGAGGAGTTGGTGATGAAAACCTGCAAGGAGAAAGAGATTGTGGGAGAAATGAGATAAGATGACAAACGCCTATTTTGCATAAGTGATCTTTGCAAGGTTTCAACCCAAAGCCTTTCAGTTACCACTCTGGATTTTGACTCACTAGTTACCTATACACCAACACCTTGGCTCACCTGTAGTGTGGCCTGGACACCAGCATGGACGTTGTACTCCAAAACCTCAGAATTAGAGGATTTATTGCCAGAACTCCTGCACCAATTAGGGTTTTGATTGTGAACAGACACTGTGAGCCCAATATCCTGCACAAACAAGATAACCATTGATTGGTGAACAATAACAGTACAGTACTATAGCTACAGTGGTGTGAATAAGTGTTTGCCCCTATGCTAAAGTTGCCTAAAAAGAGGAATAAAAAATCGTCTTTTGGATATTGATCTTAATGCCTTAATTAGAAAAATGAGGAAAACTCCAACCTTTAAGGACACAAATTTTCTTTGTGAATGAATAATGTATCATAAATAAATAAATGTTTTTCCTTAAAATACAGGGTGCATAAGTCATTGCCCCCCTATGTTAAATTCCCATAGAGTCAGGCAGATTTTTATTTTTAAAAGCCAGTTATTTCATGGATCCAGGATAATATGCATCCTGATAAAGTTCCCTTGGCCTTTGGAATTAAAATATCCCCACATCATCACACACCTTCCACCACACCTAGAGATTGGCATGGTTTTACTTCAGTTAGCCTAATAGCTGGTTTGATTTGCATTGAAAGATGATCTTATGGAAAGTACCCCATATAATATAGACTAGAGTGTGACTATTTAATACTATAGAAACTTGGCTTAGAAAAAGTAAACGCATGAATTGGGAAAAATGAGCACTGATATAAGCTCCTTACAGCAACCTAGCCAGACTGACGCCATTAATTAAAAAAGTGGATGTTAGCCAATACCACCACATAATATATCTGGTACAAAGAAACTAGGGACCAAGCTGTGCAGGCTGACTCAGCGTCTAATAACCGTTTTGGCATTCCTCTGATATAAACTTCAGAGACACCTACCTCTTCCTCTTTATCAGTTCTCTGCTCGTGGGCAGAGTCCAACTGGCCTGTGAATCGGTCTTCCTCTGGCTCTCTCATAAACACAGGCTTATCCTGCAGAGAGATCCACTCTTGATACACCCTCACCACCTTACGCATGGCTGCAGACTCACACATGGGCAATAGAAACGCCTGCAGAATATAATACACTCACTTAAAAATAATCACAGACAGAATCAGTGTATAGATAGTATTTAATCACAGAGGAAATCAGTGACTAAAGATATGAGATTTCATTAGCTGGCCATCTTTCCACTTCATGTGCACAAACTTGACAGCCATTTACCAGTCCCCTAGACCACAAATAATCATTAAGTGCATCATTTTAAACAGGGTTTTTGAGATCCTCAAAATATGGGCTGTAAAAATCCTCATTCATGTTCCTCTTTGTGAACTCCAATCAACTAGTCTATCACTGGGAAACAGAAGTCCCCGAAAAGAACAATCAACCTCTCATAACCACTTCTTCAAAATGATCCAGACTTCTTCCTCTGTCATTGATATTTAGATGTAGTGAAGCACTTCTGTTCTACATGGGAGGATTACCTGTCGAAAGATCTCAGTGATAAAGTTGACATTGGTTCTAGAGGAGCACAGGACCCGGCGCACCACCTCAATGTCAGTGAGGTGCTCTTCGTCCATGCTGCAAAGGCTAGAGGAGCTGGGCTCTCTCTCTGTCAGGGTGCTGGTGTTTGAGTGCGACTGCTCCGGCTCGCCGACCCCACCCCCATCCAGTCCATCTGGTCTCGGGCCGCCATTCTCCCCTCGGGCAGCCAGGCCCACCGCCGCTCTCTGAAACAGCAGCAACATTGCAAAAATGCACGTTTAACAGCTTGTATAATGGTGCTGAGATGACCTCAGGAGTAATTTGGAGTTCAATGTGCAGCATTTTGGTTACTAATCCAAACCACAAAAATGAGAACACCATTGAAAGTCCATGTAACCAAACCTTTTAAGATCAAAAAAATGTCATAAAAGGTGAATCAAAAGGTTTAATCCAAAGTCTTGTGAAAAGACATGATCGTTTTATATGACGAACAGGTTTACTTTAGGCTTTTATTCACATATAAACACACGAGCATCGCATTCGTTGCTAGAACGAACCTCTTGGTTGGCATGTTTGAGTTTCCATGTTTACTATATGTGATGTGCTCCATTTATGTATGCATGTACGTGTGTTGATCATTGGCTAGATGTAAATAAAAGCCTACATTAAATCTGTTCATCGTATAAATCAATCGTATCACTTCACAAGGTTTTGGAGTGAACCACTCAGTTCATATGGATTCATTTTATGATGCCTTTATGACCTTTTTATGATCTTCAAAATGTTGGTTACCTGGACTTTCAATGGAGGGGCATTAACCTCTCTGGTTTTGTTAAAAATATCTTTTGAAGTTTAACCAAGTTTTATGGGTTTGAAATGACAAAAAGGTGAGTAACTTTAAAAGCCAAGTCAGACCAACCCTAATAGTGCTTTGCAACCATTACTGGATCATACATGTGAAGATCTGCGTTGCTACCTGGATATTCTTTGGCACGATTTCTCCTTCCATGCCAGGGATGTTTGTTCCTGTGTTTGACCGTGGCTCCAGCCAGAAGGAGACCAGCCAGCGAATAAATATGACTCTGGCATTGAGGAAGTTCTCTTTAGTGCAGTACAGGGCTTCATTGGTCTCTGGGTCTCTTTTAACAACTATGTAGTAAGGCTTTGGTCTCATGGGTGGAACCTCTATAATAAAACAGGACACAAATCCAAATTAGACATCTTATCACAGCAAAAAATAGCTCATCAAAAACAACGAGAAATAAAAATTATGTTTACTTTGGCATGAAGGATTTTCATTAACTCTTACCCAGAATAGGATTGTACAAACTGGTCTCCTTGGAGAAGTTGGGGAAGATATGGGGCAGGTAATACTTTTTGAAATTGGCGAACAGGAAGGCGAACCCCTTCTCATGGTTCTCCTTGCACTTCCACTCCAGGCTTTTGGCCTGTACGGGCACAGAACACACACGGCAAGCTCAGCACATACAAAGCAGCCGGGACAGAACAGCCTGTTTGTGTTTTGTGGAGGACAGTGAGGTTGGTGGAGGCAGGCAGTGCGTGGTGCAGTTGTTTATGTTGGGGAGGGTGTGAAGCAGAGCAGCCGTTGTAGCGCCAGGGAACAAACCACTGCAGGAAGGGTTTCTCGCATCAACTGCATGCAGATCTGGGGTCAGTGGCATGTGAGTTTGGTTTCCACAGCTTTATCATTGGGACTGCGCCAGCAGTGTTAGCATCAGCAGTGTTAGTAGGAAGAGGGGAGTACCTGGTTTACCATGTATTTTAGTAGAGCCTCCAGGAAGTAGCCAGTGAGATCCTCCTGGGATTTATCACCTGACTGAGGAGGCACCAACGGGCTGATCTCCTCTGGAGTCACTTGAGCTGCAGCAATGGACAAAAAGATGTGTTTTAAAGGGGCTATAACATCAGATGTGAGTTTAATTTACTACGCAGAGACTCTCAAAAATATTCCAGTACAGTCCACAAAAAAAATATTTATTGAAACTGAGCTACAGGACAGGTCATTTCAGAAGCAGTTATGGTTATGGGGAACATCTGCTGTGGTCTGAGTGCGATTGGCACCATTGGCCTGGCTTTACACTCACTTGAGTCTATGTGCTTTTGCATTCATCTAATGTCATCATAAACGTGTACAGTGCATGGTAGAAAACAGAATGCAGGCAAATATATTGTGTTTTTTATTAATTTGGTGCTATTATGCTCAGCAGAATGAAAGACTCATGGGTTTAATGTAGATGCGCCACATGAAGTTGACTTTCTGATGCTTGCAAATGGACTGATTTGAGGACACTGCGGATTATTAAGCCACTCTGATGATTGCACTCTGCACGATGACACTGCATTCTCACTCTCGCTCATATCAAAGGTAAATCCCCACCAATGTCATCCCATAGTATGCATGGATGAATTAGTGACGTCAACTTCGGCTAAAATGTATACGCAGAATACTTTACTGACTGAACAAATGTGCACCCCAGTGCGACTTCTTCCACATGCATGCAAATCACACTACAGTTCCAGTGCAACCACCTCTAACAGGTTAGGCTCGGGTTCGGTAGCCCGATGCACTCCTGGGTCCATATGACAGCTTTCAAATTAATAATTTTTCAAGCGAACTGTGCCCCATTACGAACTAAACTGTCAGTGTGAATTCAACCACCCTATGACATCCCAACAATGAGCCAGTGTTTCTAAAACTATTGAAAATCATTTTCATTAATTGAAATCAAGTTGAAAAAACTTTACAACAATAACTTTGGAAAGAGGGTGGAAAATGGTCAAGAAAATGAAACGACGACTATTTTGGTGAGAGAAACCTTGGCTAACACTATACATGACAAAGTAAAACAAATGTAAAAATGGACAAAATAAAACATGTAAAAAAGCTCTGTGAACGAATTTGGTTATCAGTTTTCATGAACAGAAGGTGTGAGAGACAGCAAACAAACACTCACTCTCCTGAAGGTTAAGGGGCGGGCTGATCAGATTATCCAGGGTTCGGGGGCCCAGCTCGGACTGTGGTGCAGGGAATCCTGGGATCAGACAGGCGAAGATCCAGAGCTGCTCTCTCAGAGCATTGTGCTGCAGAGCCTGCATCCACAGAAGAAACAGACGCACTCCTTCCCTCCGGATCTATGCACCACACATACAACCACATTATTGATTACAATTTTTAGCTGCTCTCACAGCCTTGGTTGCATCAGCAGAAAAAACAAAGTTGTTTCAGAGGCTATATTTAATACGTCGCAAAAAAAAAAAAGGATAGAAAAATATTTCTTCTTTAAGATTCTTAAAAAAATGAACAATAAACACTAAACCGTTAAAATATTGTAACCTATTTATTGAAATAGAATACCTTTAGGGAGTTTCCAGTGTGTAACAGTTTCTTGAGAACGAGACCTAGGAAGCAACACAGTTGTTTAGTTTGAGGAACAAATTCATAAATTCCAAGCTGGCTAACTGAGATAACTGGATAATTCTGGAAAACATGTTTGCCCTGGAATAAGCTGTCAGTGATGTTTATTTGTTTGTATATACATGTAATTTGGGTTTACTGAGAAGAGAGCAAAATAAAATAAAACTGAAAATTATTTATCCTTCATGTTAAAGCCAGTCTAAGTATTGTTTATCTCATTTAGTCAGTGATGAAGGACTGTAATGTCAGAGTTCTCGGTCAGATCTGGGTGTTTCTGGGCCCCAGATCCTTGGCATTCTCTGTGTTTATCTTGGTAGTCTTTGTATCCTTCTGCTAAACAACTTCAAAGCAGAGGAAAAGGAGAGACCACCGGCCAATACAAGATGTTAAGCCACTAAAACCAGGCGCAAAGCATCACAAGATACATTACATCTCTTCCAGGCTTGCTTTCGTACACCGATTACATTATTCGCCCTTCGTGGCATCGCCCACACTGTGTTGCAGAGTTGAAGCACAGTGAAGCTGGAGTCAGATTTAACTAATCATGTGACAAGAGTAAGGAGAGATGACTGACAGGACGATGGTGGGGCAGCCTGACCATCATTATTTGACAGATATTTTATCTTGTAAAATGTGGGGTCAGCACCGCCTCTCCCTATACACACGTACATGTGATCGTGAATTTGAAGTGCAAAGCAAGAGCGCATTCAAAAGCGATTTCAATACAATGCATATAAATAACGGTTCCCTGATGGTCGCAAATTATATGTCAATATCTCCCAAGTTTATTGAGTGAAAATTTCCTCACGAGACATCGCTAATAATCGTAATCTCAAAATACGATTTTTTTTAAGCAAATTATTTTTATGTAATAATAAATTAATTTACGTCAACAAGGAAGGATGCATTAAATGAATCAAAAGTGACATTAAAAACATTTATAATGTCACAAAGGACTGATCCTTCAGACTTCCCATTCATCACAGGAAAAAATAGTTCCACAAAATTGTATAATTGTAAAATATTTAGTAACCGTTTTCAACACTGATAATAAGAATTGTTTCTTGAGCAGCAAATAATTAGAATGAGTAGAAATGTTCACCTATGCTGTGGAACTGCCATCTTCCTTGTATTCGCTCTGGTAACAGCTGTAGGATTTTCTACAAGATAAGCACATTTATCATAAGGATTTGACTGCAGACCATATACAGTATATAAAAATTAGTACATGTACTCAAACATCTCAAATAAATATACCGAGACAAACAATACATTACTGGGCTTCCTTGCGGCATTAAAACGGGTTAGAATGATGAAATAGCTCTCATGCTATTAGAGACATCATGCCTGTATTGTCATGATGGTGCATTTAAAGTGTCTCCAGCCTTCACCATTACAAACAGCCCATAGGGGCATACCAGGTGAGCAAAAGCTAAAGCGTGACTCATTAGAAGTGCTTCTGGGTGCGGCAGAGAACACCTGTTTTCTGTTTGTGAGGCGCATCGGTTATCTGTCAGACGCACGTCAATCACTCTCTTATCAATGATTTAATTACTGATGACAATGATTAAGCAAATACTTAGTGGATCATCATACATATAACAAAGTGGACATCTTGGACCAGATGTCCTTTATTTGAATACAAGCTGACACGATGAAACAAAGCCTGATGAGGTTGAGCTAATGCGTTTAAATAGCCATTAAGTGTTTATCTACATTTCTTACCTCAAATATAAAAAGAATAGAATCAAGCTCCTCTCGTTGTGATTTGTGACCTACAGGAAAGAGCAAACAAACACAAAACAAGTTGAAAGGGATCACAGAAACCCACAGGGCCGATATTAATAGCTCAACAAACAAGGATATATCTGCTATGGAAACATGGGGCACTCAACATGTGGCATCAAGACCAGCTCAAAGCAAACTTTTTAATCAATTTTCATGAAAAATTAAGAAAAGTAAATCTGGATAGAGAGCGAGCAATGCCCTAAACTATTTTTTTTGTCACATCAAATGGAAATTCTATTTTCTAAATGAATGTTATAGATCATATTGTGAATGATTCATCCACGCATGTTTCATTTTCCAAACGTTTTGTTGACCTTGTAATTTTTAATCAAAATATAAAAAAGACATTTCTTATCATTTCAGATCATTTCTGTAGTAATTCATGCCGGACTTCTTCAATCATTTTGTCCACTTAAAGGGGTTTTATGTAAGAATTATGTTTTAATCGCTTTTTTATTGCCAATGAGTGAACCACTTGTAAAGAAACTAAAAAATAAATAAATAAACTAGGCTCCCAAGAACCTCTACTGCTCTATGACACATGAAATGAATGCTTACAATGTTCAGGATAATGCTGAAAGAGCTGTTCTGTACTGAAATGTTAATATGTCATGCAAAGAAAAGAGACTAATTCAAACTATAGTCTCACATAGCCAGATTATATTGTCTACACAGTCTCAAATATCCTTTATAATCAAACTATCCTAACAGTGTCATTTTAATTACTGCATCAGTCGACATGAGAATGTGTAAACATATTCTTATAGCTATGATCAGATGCTTTCTTAACTGCTGTTTTCTCACCGCTGTTATTGCTTTTGTGCGTTTTATTATTAAGAGAAAACCGTGCAGCACATATTTACATATTCATCTAAACGTCACTTCTCAGCAGGGTGGATGGGGTTACAACTTCTTTTAAGTTCAGCAAACAACAAAAAAGAACTTCGGCGTGAGTATAGGGCCTTGGATCACGTTCAGTCTCTTGTATGTTACGTGTGCAAACACGAGCAATATGTTTCTGGCTGCAGTTCACTTAACGGCCACTGGTGTTGCTGATAACACAGGTTTCTGAATTCTACATATAGCCCATTTAAACACCAACCACTTTTTTTTTTTTACAAAAAAAAAATAAAAATATTGAAAAAAGTATCCAAACTAAAAAAAAAAAAAAACATGATTTGTTCTTTTTCAATAATCCAATTCACTCGACTTTAAGAACCTACTCTATTAAAAGAGCATGAACAAGGATGCTTAAGAATCGGATTAAAAATTGCGTCAGAATTTAATTCATAATGCAATGCAAGTGTTGTCAGTGAGCAATGTGTAAGTAAGCAAATGCGTTGCTGGGTCTACATATTTTGTTGATTCCTGTCCAAAAATTGTATCATAACCTTATGCCTACCCCTAAATCTCACCCTACCCATAAGTTATACCTAAAATCAGGGGGTGAATGATAGGTGAATAACACTGATGTAGAAGCGCCTAACCCAGGAGGTAAGCCTAAACTTGACATAAACTGTAAACTTGTTCCTCAAATCTGATTAGTGTCTGATTGTGATGATTGGAATGTTGTCCCAGGATCAAGAAAGATGTTGATCCAGAAACATGTTGCACTTTGTGAAATCAGGTTCAGCAAGCAAATTAATGGGGCACATTGAGTTCAACTCGTATGTTCGTTTTCTTCTTTCAGGTGAACATGCTGGTACAACAGTATTCAACAGCAAGATAGTATCCAAAAGAGTTCTGCTGAACAAGTTAGTTAAAGAAACTTAAACTGTCAATGTTTATATACAACTACCTCAATAATAACATATGTTTTTTCTATTGCCACAAGCATTTGATGGTAACAGAGTACTGATAAGTCATCAAATGAGAGGTCAACGGCAGTGAACAGCTCTATGTATTTATATATATATATACAGTATATATCTATATGTATGTGTATATATATATATATATATATAAATATATGGTCCGAGACACTGGCTGTGCTCTCTGTGCACTATAATGAGCCCGTGTGACTGGACATGGCTAACTGAGGGCTGGCTAATTTTCGTGGAAGCCATTTCATGGAAACTTGCTCATTAACACTGAATTGTGACAGTGTGTCTGCAGGGAGCACACAGTGAGTAGGCCAGTTAACTTGAAAAACAATGCAATCGAACCTTGAAAAACATTAAATGGTCAAACAAAAAAACATAAGACAAAAATTCTCATAGACAAAACCAAAAGAGTGGGTGAGCGTGAAAATAAAGCATTGTAGGTCTTACCTTTCTGTTTCAGGTTAACCTCGATGGTGACAAAATTTTCAAAGAACACATAGTAGATGTAGGAGTAATTCTGCTCGAAGAGGTGTTTGAGTTCAGCAGGCTCCGCATTTTCTACAAAAAAATAAAATAAAAAAAATAACAATGAATGAGCTAGACATTTAGCATCTCCTTTTTTCCAAAACCAAGAAAGTTTATACAACAGTTGTACAATTTGAAATGTTGCAGGGAAATGTTCTGGGTTCTGATCTCCACTCCGGCCGGGTCACCCGGGTGAGGGTGTCTGATGTTGAAAGACCCGAAACACCCAATGACATGTGCCCGGCACATCTACATGATGTATCTTTTACCTTCTGGTATTTATGTATAAACCTTTAGATCAAAAGAACTGAAGGATCATGACAAACATTACTTCATTGTGTACTGTGTAAAATGCCCCTTAATGCTTGGTCTCTCTTTCAAGCACACAATCTGTCTAGTTTATAATTTGTCTCTTTCAGCATGCAGGATGTGAGCGGGTCTCTTTACAGATGCTGAAGTCTACTTCAACCAGCAGCCCAGCAACACAAGTCAATATTTGTGCTTTAAAGCTCCTCCACACAGTCCAGCTCCACTCATCATCCTAATGCAGCCGGTCCCGGTCACAGACACGTTCCCGCAGTGTCCAGAAACCTCGGTCAAGCACCTGCTTCATTCTGTTTATAGAGCTGTGTGCCAGCATGAACAACAGAGCCAACACAGAGACCCGGGTAATCACACTAGAAATACTATTCAAACTTGCTAATTGCACACTTGCCTGTATTCCACCAGATGAGGACTGTCATATCTTAACAGAAAAATGTATTTTTTTAGTTTCTACATGTGCTATCATGAAACAGGTTTGTGTTGCCTGACTTTGATGATGCGTATCATTGGCACAGTGCAGGCTGCGATATTAATACCGTTACATGTTTTGTCTCTAAGAAATGCACATTTTACAGTAGACTGAGTTGACAGGAGTAGCTTGAGTTAAGATGCAGACGTAAACAAAAACAGTAACATCTGTAAAAAAAAAAAAAAATGGTAACAACCATTTTTATATTCTTACTGTTTTGAGTTTTACTAAAATTAATCATTGGTCTTCCATAGTAGCATAGGGCCTACATTTAGATCATGATAACCACAGTTAAAACCAACCATTTAGCAGCTTACTTCCATGGTAAAATGCAACTATATGGTTTCTTTGTATGAAAAACAGCTATACAACTTGTACAAAAATATGCAACATACAAGTGATATAGCTTAATCACAAAAAATACTGTAATTATATTCCATACTCCTTTATTAATAATATGAATCTCTAGTTCTCCGCATTATATAAAATTCGATATGAAAATCCAACATTACTGACACAATACCATAGTGCAGTTAGTGATACAATAAATCCATGGTATCTACAGATTGAAAAATGTTCTGACTGTATGTTCAGCCTAGTTTCTTTATCATGGACTTTTAATTTGTTTTGATGTTCATTATCGAGGGAATGATCATGCTACTGAAATTGAGGGTTAAGGTACTCAACAACAAAATTCCTAAAAATGCCCATCCCGAATTCAAACTGCCAATGAGCAGTGAGCCAAAGACCTATGAATTTTACAGATTGTGGTGTATATCAAAAAGCTTTGAGAACAGACAGACAGGGGGGAGTTTTGGCTGAAGCTGAAGAGAGAACAGGCCAAGCGATGGTGCTACACTGGCTGTTGGAAATATTTGAGATCTAAAATAGAACAGAGCAGAGAGCACAAGTGGCTGACGATGCTTTAGAATCACTCAAAGATAACGGCCCTCATCTTTAAAGATGAACTGCTGCACACCATGGAAAGAACGACAGCGCTGACGCTCCTGAACTGTCAATCTCAAGGAAAGCATAATGTAGAAATAAAAGATGCATCTTAAAACCAGAACTACTGTAACTAAGATTTTGATGCAGGATGTTGTGGGTGGTTGCCAGGATTTGTGCTTGCTAAGTGGTTGCTAGACGGCCACTTTCTGGCCAAAGTCAAAAGAATGTAAGTCTACGGATTTTTTTTTTAAAGGACAAGTTCAGTATTTTACAATTAAAGCCCTGTTTTAAGATTGTTTCTGATGAAATAGAATGTTTAAGATTGTTTTTTAGACAGATGCTGCTGTCCCGAGAATTTTCGGATTTTGGAACAGGAACAATCCTTCATAAAACAAATAAAACTTTAGTTTACAAAGACATGAAACTCACCGAGTGGTCTGGGGTGTTCACTGATATGCTCACACAAAAATCGCTGCAAAAGATGCTTTCCAACAGGTGTTTTACCATTCGTTGTAAAACTGTAGACCAACGTTTCTGAAAGCCTCACAACCGTACATTCTTCCGTTGAGAGCTTGAATAATACACACTTCAGCCCAGTTGGTGGCGATAATGCAGCTTTGCCAATTGCAAGCAAACCACTTGTATAGCGTAGCCTACGATACCGCGACTGAATGAGACTACGAGTCATATATGCCATAGGTGTGCACAAAGCAACCCACGTTCAAGTCTCAGCTCGAATTTCAGGCTTATTTGTTCATCATTAATAATGTCATCGGCGACTATTCGACGTCGACTCAACTTTAGTCACATAAATGTCAACTTTAAAAAATCTGAAATCATGTCCAAACAAACACCATGGGTCCCCTTTATACACATTTAAATCTACTCTTAAATGTGCATAAGTACAAAAGTAAATGTAATGAAGTCAATGTAATTCGTTTCTGTATATGTGCAATAGTCATAATGGTGTTGTCATTTCAATATTGGCAATCAACCTTACGATCTGGGGCAGTTCAAAAGTTACGAGTGTGCAGCAATCTGCTAAGAGCCCATTAAATGACTGACATCATATAAAATATGACTGGTCATCACAACAGCAATTCTCAAGCTCAGCATGGCAATTGATCTGTGAACACTGCACAGAAAGACTAATGTAATGCAGGACGTCAGCTTTGAACTAAATCAATCTTATATACTATACAATTTTCAACACTTGACAAGCTATAATCCTGGTTATGGGCGTTCCGTTGCCGACAGTCTCTGCCTACGGTTTACCAATAACAACTGACTGGGTCATTGGACCAATCGCCGCAGATTCGCATCACTCAAAGGAGGTGTTTGGGGAAAATGAATCGTCGAACGAATCATTCGGGAGTGCAAATCGGCTAAAAATAAATGCATATTATAAGACAAATAAAGAGTCTTTTTTTATTCTTGCATGCACGTTAAACTGTTTTTGGGAACTCCCAAAACAAAAATAGGAACATTTCAAATGCTATGATAGGGGCCCTTTAACACACCCATCCGTTTATTTAGGCTACTTTACTTCCTCAGGTCCACAAATTCACAAAAGCTGTTGTGCACAGGGTCTGATCTAGGCCATAATAAGTGGATGTGTGAATAATGTTAACTAATGTTGAGCTTATCACTTCAACTTCACTTCATTGCTGTATAATATGCAAGGACCAAGTGACACACAACACAACACAACATTAAATTAAATTAATAACTTGGTCACATACCATACCATGATCAAACTATTTTGCAATTCTGTTTAGTGCATTCAAAACTGCAATATATGCAACACAATTCAGATGTCTGGAATCAGTAAGATTTAAATAATAATAATAATAATAATACTTTTATTCAGCAAGGAAACATAAACTTGATCATGAGTGACAGTCAAGACAAATAAAATGACTAAATCCTGTTCTGAAACTATAATAAAAATGTATAATGGTTTCCAAAAATGTGATGTTTTGCGAAAAGGAATGTTTCTTGAGCAGCAAATCATCATAGAATGATTTCTGGATCATGTGACACTAAAGAGTGGGATAATGAATGATGATGATGCTGCTGAAAAATAAATTTTAAATTTTAAATTGTAATAATATTTCACAATATTAGTGGCTTAATGTATTTTTGACCAAATAAATGCAGCCTTAATAATATAATAAGTGACTTTCAAAATAATAAAATATAAAACCCAAACTTTTTTAACTGTAGGCTAGCTTGTTTGTTTTAGGGAAAAAAAAAAAATAAGTAAGCAAAGCCATCCCAGTTTTGTTCCTTTTCCCAAAAAACGTAATTGTGAAAAGTGCAGAAACTAAAAATACATTTTTTTAGCTAAATGTTTAGGCAAAATGTTAATTCTTCGAAATACACATCATATTTTACCCAACTCTACTTACAATTACACTTCCTTAAAAATAGACCTAAAAATATTATACATTACATACAACATTAAAACTGTGTATTATATGAAAATCATTCTAACAATCTTTTTTTTTTTTTTTTTTTTGCTGTAATGAAAGCAGTTTCCTTGCCATTCATAGCAACATCACATTTTCAGTTTCAAAACAATCGTCAGTGTGTAACACAATGGCACCAGGAAGAGAGATAACGCCACACAGAACAATGCAGGAAACAGGACAGTAACTACTCCACGGCAGACCAACATCTCTAACAGGACTCTTTAACCAAAGACACTTCACTAAAAATCTGTGATGTTACATAAACCCTCCACATGTCCAACATTCAGGAAGTCAGTGCTGCTAAAACAACTCAGGAATCTGAGGGAACTGGCCTGATACGGATTCCTTCTCGGACTTCCCTGACTAATCCCAAAGGAAGTGCTGGTTTATTTCTGTTATTCATTGACATCCCACCCAGTCCTAAAGAACCAAATCTTTGCTGTCCCCCACCCAAAACATGACCTAATCTCTACTGGTCAAGAGACATATTATTTTTCCTTAGATTGGATTTTGCAAGACAGGCCATGAATTTGTGCGAGATTTATTTTTTCTCTCTCTTTTAAAAAAGAAAAGTTCAGGGATACACTTTATTTAAAGTTGACAGTTACATTGTACTTACTCAAATAAGTACTGAGTAATATTAACTATGCACTTAATACAGAGTTACGATTTGGCTTACAGTTAATTACTTGTAATTATGCATAATTTACTGTTATTACAGAAAGTAACGTTGTTAAGTAACGTTAAGTAACGTGTAACAACTCCACTTTGAAATAAAGTGTTATGAAGTTCGGATCTCTGAACAATTACTTTATTGTCCACACCAGATTATTACTTAATTTAAGCAAACTGCACATTTTGGCATGTGTTCAAAAGAGAATAATTGAGTAGCCTATATGAGAATGGGTAAAATTGTCAGTCTTCTCAACTTCTAAACATTCTATCACCATGTGAGCCATCACATGCAAAATGATTCATTCAATTAATATATGAAGTATATAAAAGGATATGGCATTTATCTATATACATAGAAAGAGAGAGATAGTTTAATCACTTACAGATAGAATAACCAACTGACTGAAAGAAAAATTGTCAAAATGTGCAAATCATCAATTCAACCTCAGATTCCCTGACATCTAAAAAGGTTCCAGTGAAACCAATGCATGTCATATCAAAACAAAACCCACAAACACTCAACCATAGAAGAGAAAGATACAATCTATCAAATAATTGTATATCAGACCACACTTCTAAATGCAAAGTTGTCAAATACTGTCAAAGGTGTCACGGAATTGCAGGTAAACAAACACCATGATTTCTGATGGTGCCTTCATTCTCCTCTCTACATAGCATGTTAGCTCCATGCAAGGCAACATTAGGTTCATAAAATAAATACAAATAATGTTATTTCTCACCAATAACGATTCGAAGATGTTTCAATCTTGTCAGCACGTCTTTCTTGGGGTCCAGGACTTTCTGTGTCGATTTCCTGACATCTCCATGAGGTTTTTTAGAGAACATTCCGAGATGTTTTGAAGAGCTAATGATAATCTTCCGTTAATTCCCTCATACATGGAAGGAGTTGTCAAATTCACGGCTCGAAAGCAGTTATGGGTTGTAAGGAAACGTGAGGAATTAGTGGTGAGGCGTGCATTTTTGCAGAGGAGGTTAGACAAAAGAAAAGAGCAGGCAGCCCTCCTCTGTGTGTATATGTCTTGTGAACTACACACCTCTCTGAAGATCTGAAAAAACATGGCGGTCGGAGGACGCGACATGAAAAACACCGTCATTGATGCCAGAGTCATCCAACGCTCAGACGTCATCCGAGGCACAACCACACACATCCAGGAACACACCCGACGAGAGCAATGATATTTTATTATTTTATTTTACATTCATAAACAGTGTTTTTGCATAATTTATGTAAAAATGGATCATTGCACTTTATATTTGATTATAAAAAGTGTAAGGCATTTCTAAACGAGGTGTTATAATATTTTTGTATTCTTGTTTGAAAGGTTTTATGTGTTTTTATGTTTATGTACGCTATTCTAATATATCTACGCTATTTATGTCTATTTTTCATTATATTTCTTGCCTTTGTGACTCAATGAAGGGTCAATTTCTATTTGCAATAACCAGGGAAGAAACTGAAAAAAAAGCCTGACTGAAAAAGTAACGTTAGGCTACATCAAACGTTTAAAAATGTAAACATTCAAAACTTTTTTTTTCATTTATTATAATGTTGATAAAGTTGAAGTTGTTCAAGTTGTGAATATACATTCTACTTTACAAACGAAAGACAATATGAAATAATGAATTCAAGATCTTTGTTTTGTTTGTGTTGATTCACAAGTAGAAGTCTGCGCACTTCACTCCTAAGTTCAACATTTATGAGTTTTGAAATGTATATTTTTTAAATCATCCACTTTATTAATTAAATAAATGTAAGGTAGTACAGTAGCCTAGTACATGCTGTAAGTTGTTTCCCCATAAACTGAATACTAGCCCATTCAAGTAAACAAGTAAAAACGAATAAACAATAAAAATTCAAACTTCATCTTCAATGTTTAGAATATCAAATCTAGTTTTAATTAAAACAAAATATATATTTCTAAAATATTAAATGTCTTCACCTTATATTATATCCTTTATTTTTGTGCCATATTCCTTTGAAAATAAATTAAGAAAAATAAATCGAAAGAAAGAGGTTTGTTTGGTTTCAGTATTATTTTTTTCATTGTTAAGTTGTCTAAAAATAAAACTGTAAATGAAAAGTAACTATATTCCAAAAAATATCAAGTAATAATAAATTAGAATTTAGAAGTTTACTTTCTACATTGAAAATAACACAATCATTTCATCAAGTCGTCCATTGATTTATACAGCCTGTTTTAAAGTAGTAAACACTCTCTCCACGGGATGAGTGACGGCAGGGAACTGTAGTTCTTTAGATCACTATAAACCATAATACCGGAGATACATGCATCAACATAAAACTACAAAGCCCAGAAGCGCTGCAACAGCTCACATTCCGCGCCACTGTCCCAGCTCTTCACAGTGTAGCATAGCTTAATGAAGCAAAAAGAGATTTATTTGTTGTTTACAAAAATACTATACCACCTAAAGCTACTTAATAAGCAGAAGCTTCCCGTTTCGATTTAATCAAATCCAAACTAAACGACAACTACTAGTCATTTGCGAGATTTAAACGTCTGTTATTAGCATGATACATCTAGATGTAACGTTAGCGTTATCTGTTTTGTTTTTACCAATATCATCAAGCTAACAAAAACACTTGCTCACAAAAAGCCCTAATTTAAAGGTGAGAAGCAGTTCACAGCTTTTACGGTAATCTTAGTCGAATAAAGGACAGGATGCCAGTGCACTCGAGAGAAAAGAAGGAGAGCAACCATGAAGAGATGGAGGTGGATTTCGCAGAGCAAGAGGGGAGCACTTCAGAAGATGAGGATACAGAGAGCTCTTCTGTCTCCGAGGATGGAGAAAGTTCAGGTGCGAATCATTCACACCTCTATCTATCTATCTATCTATCTATCTATCTATCTATCTATCTATCTATCTATCTATCTATCCAACAATGAGACAATAATAAACAATTTTGAGGAATTGCTAGTCCCTGTTTGACAGTGCCTACAAGTCAGTTGACAGTCCACTTCACTTACTGAGCCTGATTCGGCTACTTCTAATTTACTTTAAACATAATGAAGAAATAAACAATCTGTTTGATTACAGAAATGGACGATGAAGACTGTGAAAGGAGAAGAATGGAATGCCTTGACGAAATGACCAATCTAGAAAAACAATTTACTGATCTCAAAGACCAGTATGTACAATCTTCTCGTTTGAATTTTCCACTTTTCCACATTGGTCACTAAGTTTGCATGCTTTTATTAGGTTATATAAAGAAAGACTCAGTCAAGTTGACGCCAAACTTCAGGAAGTGATGTCAGGAAAGGCCCCCGAGTACCTGGACCCTCTTGCAACTCTTCAGGAGAATATGCAAGTCAGAACTAAAGTTGCAGGTCAGTCCAAATCGAACATGGGATTTTTTTGTTCTTTGAAATAGTGGTTTTTATTAGGTAAGAAAGTGCATTATCGCACTGATTACATAATACATTTACGCATAGGTATCTACAGAGAGTTGTGCTTGGAATCAGTGAAGAATAAATACGACTGTGAAACCCAAGCAGCGCTCCAGCACTGGGAGGTGAGATTTACAGGTGTATTTCACTATTAGTCAATGGTGCATGTTTGAAATGTATTGCTGAGTCATTAATAGAGCCATACTGAAGTGTTTATACTGTTACCACATTGATTTGAAACATGCATCTATTTAAATGCACTTTCAGAATTAAAGTCAGCATAAAACAGAATCTGAGAACAAATTGGGCGGGACTTAATTTGTCCATGGGGAATTGATTGGATGGTTGTTTGTTATTGGTTGATCTCATGTGAGTGACAGGTTGCCCCGCCCTTGTGCCAGTAAACACATCATCAGAGAAGCAAAGAGGTGTCGCTGCAAAAGGGAGAGGAAGAAATTTTGATTAATGTTTATGAGGGAACATACATTTTCAAAAAATAATGATGTGCACGGATAAATCATTTATAATAAATTCTGCAATATTCCATAGAAATGAAGAATTGCCAGGTATGATTTCATTGTGACTTTAAATGTAACTCTAATTTGGCTTAATTTATTTCTTCTAGAGTGAGAAACTCTTATTATTTGATACGGTTCAGAGTGAACTGGAGGAGAAGATCAGACGTTTGGAGGAAGACCGCCATAGTATAGATATTACCTCAGGTACGGGAATTGTTAATACAGTCGGTCACCCATAATTTTTGTGTTATTTACGCAATCTTTGTAATATTTCCCCTATAGAGCTCTGGAATGATGAGTTACAATCAAGAAAAAACAAGAAGAAAGATCCCTTCAGTCCAGACAAAAAGAAAAAGCCGGTTGTTGTGTCCGATATCCTTTATTGCAACATGCAGCAGTATATGGAAGCTTGTTTCCACCATGGAATAAGAAAAGAAAAGATAATTGCGACTTTTTATCTTTTTATGATTTTGTACAATTCTGACTTTTCTCAGAATTGCATGATATAAAGTCACAATTGCGTGTTATAAAGTTAGAATTGAGAGATATAAAGCTACAATAGTTTTTTTTTCCCCTCAGCCTTTATAACTCACAATTGTGAGTTTCTGATTTTATAACTCAGAATTTTGACAGTATGACTCGCAATAGTGACTGTATATCACGCAATTAGGAGAAAAAAGTCTGAATTGTTAGAAAAAATGTCACAATTGCCTTTTAAAAAAATATAATCTGTGGCTTCCATCTAAATTTGCAGTATGATTTATGAGTTTCTTAACATGTTCACGGCCATATATAGTTTACATGTTGCAAGACCTGGATATACTGGAGGACTGGACTGCTATTAGAAAGGTTAGACTGTCAAAAATTCTTCTTTTTTATGTGAAGACATTTTTATTATTATAAGTGATAAGTGATGTATCATGTTACTATCTTGTAGGCCATGGCAACATTAGGACCTCACAGAGTAAAGACTGATGGTAAGATATATTTAATATTCACAACTTTAGTCAAATATATTATTCATTTATATATATACAGTATTTACATTTATTTATTAGTTAATCATTATCAGCATCATTGCTCCAGTCTTCAGTGTCACATGATCCTTCAGAAATGAATCAAACATGATGATTTGCTGCTCAAGAAACATCTTTATTAAATTATCAATGTTGAGAACTGCTGTGCTGCTTAATATTTTTGTGGAAACAGGATTCGGGATTATGTCCTTGCTGAATAAAAGACCCCAAATTCTTGAAGAGTAATGTGTGTAGGCTAATGTATCATATCCTGAGTGATTACAACATTCAACTTTTCCAGATCTTTAACCTCTCTAGACCACCTTCTGTAACGGTTATAAGTTTAGCACAAAATGTAACAGAGTAAATCCAAATCAGGGTCATCTATTCTAAAATCTCCCTTTTACTATAATGACCTAGAACAATGTACTTAGTCTCTTTTGCTTGGGGAAACATAATCACATCAGATTCCAAAGTGGTAACTTGTTAATTATAGACACAGCATGTATGTGTGGTTAGTACTGCAGGTGCTTTAACTTAATCTGTGATATATCAGTAAAAGTAGAACTTTGCATAATTTGTTTTAGTGTCTTCAAAGAGTGAGAAACACCAGCACAATGCCCGCTCGGAGGATGGACGCTTGTTTTACGACGGGGATTGGTACAGCCGCGGACAAGCCATATGTATTGACAAGAAAGACGAGTATCCTACGAGGTGAGGGTTCCTTACCCAGACACGCTGAATTGCCAAGCTCATATTGATTATTCTGCTGCATTTTTCTCCTCTGTCTTTTTTCAAAACAGTGCTATAATAACAACAATCAATCACGATGAAGTCTGGTTCAAACGAGTCGATGGGAGCAAGTCAAAACTCTACATCTCACAGCTTCAGAAAGGCAAATACTCCATAAAACATGGCTGATCTACCCGAGATCTGGTCAGATGTCAGTGCGGCAGTCTGAAATGATGTTTAATAGTGCCATTTTATGTACAGTATATTGTGATTTAAATACCTTTTTTTATGTTTGAAAACAGATACGTTTGTGTGTTGTCTGTCATTTGAAATGTGGGGAAAGCTGATGTTATTTTATTGTACAGTATATTAAGTGCAACACCATTTGTAAGATTATGAGGCTGGACAAATTCAACCATGTATTTTAATTACAGGTGAAGTTCCTACAATGAGGTGTTATACGTTTGTATTTTGACGACTGGGTTTATTTGCCATTTAAGTTCTGCTCAGTTAATGGCGTTCGAACCCAGTTCTGATGTGTAGTAATTTTTAATGTTGTGTCAAGCCACCAAATTGTATCCTACTTTTATTTTTTACATTTCTGCCTCATTATTGTGTTCATATATACAAATGACAGTTTCCATCCTTGGTAACTTTTTAGTGTAATGATGAAACGCTCTTGCCCGTCCAACATCTTTTATGAAATACAGATATATTAAGGATTTTAAGGAGTGAATAAACAAGACGTTATCACAACTTCTCAGAGTCTCAGGCCTTTAAACAGCTGTTTACTGTCTATTGTGTTAAGATGTGATCTGATGCTGCTCTATATTTACAGTCTGGTCAAGCCAATACTTTTTATCATACATTGTAATGTACATCTTAGCTCTGTGGTCATTGGTTGTGTTTTTATTTTATGTGGGGTTATATCACCACCCTCTGGTTTGTTGTTGTACTGTGCCTGTTTAACATTTCTTGTTTTATCCATACTTTTGAAAATTCTGTGCTGAATGTATTTTTTGTCAGTTTCTAATTAATTCACATTGAACAAACTCTCAAATACAGCATTTCAATATCAAAACGCTTTGTTGTGCTTAATAAATGACACAATTCAGTAGTCTAATTAGAATAAAAAAACATGGGTTAAAAAAGAGACAAGTTGTATAATCTTTGTAAAACTAATTTAGTGAGTGTGGAGTTATAGTATTATCCTTTAATTATGTTTGCCAGATCATTAATGCAGCACAACATGAAGAACAGAAAACAAGACTTAAATCATACCTTGGTTATTTGTTTTTAATGACCCCTGCAGTTTGATAATATGAGGAATTTATTATATATATATATATATATATATATATATATATATATATATATAAAGCAAATTACAGCTACAGGTTTTATTTTACTATGCAAAACAAAACAAAACTCAAAGCATGCTGCCTTAAAATAAAAGTACAATCAACTTGTTTTAAGTCATTTCAACTTAAATTACATTAAACTGACTTTTAAAAATTAGTTGAATCTTCTTTAACATAAAAAAGTTGAAATTGCTTAACTAACTTTGATGAGTCACAGCAATGTAAAAACATGTTATAAATGATTGATCAAATAATTTTTGCAGTGTAATCAGTTATTGATTTATTTGGCTCTCTCGCTCTCATATGACAGTCCGGGCCAAAAATGATGTCTGCACAATTTGGCATGTTTCATTGCACTATTACAAATAAACCAATTGAGACCAAATACAAATATAGCTGCGAGCAGCGATGGCGGGCCCAAGCCGGAGGCACCGCAACCCCGGTTCCTTTAGTTACCTAAAGGCACCCGGGTGGCGGTGCCGAAGGCTTTGGCCCTTTCATGATTAAATGTTAAAGCGGCTTGCCATACTCTGTCATTTCGACTAGTCACAATTATGTTACAGATATCTTAAATGATAATACAAACTATCCAAAGTGTAACGACTAGACAGAAAGATGTTGTTGATATCTACAATGTTAATTCCGGACAGGCAAACTTAGCTTTTAAATGTTAAAAGGGCTTGCCATACAGGGACGTAGGCTCAGAGAGAGGCTCACCATATTCAGACCAAAATATCTGACTTCCTCTTGGTCCGAGCTAATGACTATGTATTAGAAAGTTGTACGGCTTGAGGAGTACAATGTATATACCGATTTTTGTAACTGTAGATAAAACTAACAACCAATGTAGTAGCACTTCTCTTTTTTTGATTGGCTGATGCGTAGCAGGGTCGACTGCTGAACTCCAGGCGAGACGCGCTTGATTCTCACGTGAGAGCGGCGCGGCCAGAGAAATTGCGTATATTAAATATATTATTAATAGTTTTTCCGCATGAGAAATACAATGTGTGACGGGAGTGTGAGACAAAAGACTGAAACGAGTGACTGTCATGCTCAATGCGTGACACACTATAAAAAAATATTTCACACTGACTCCACATTTAGGGGGCCACAAGGGGGTCCAAGCTTGTTGTCGCAGGGGCACTGGCCCCCCCAGGCCCCCGCCTAGAACCGCCATTGCTCACACACACACACACACACACACACACTTTCTCTCTCTCTCAAGAAGCAAAAACATGACTGCTAAAGGTTGTATCAGCGATGGCGGGGTAACATCACTTAACATCACGAGTGCTATTCCCTTAGGCCACGCCCCCTTGTCTCCCCAAAGTATTATAAGCAATCATGCGTATCCCGTGTGCAGAATGATGCACTTGAAGCAACACCAAGTCACAGCACGCAACGCTTCACATTGAAAAGAACATAGCGAAGGGATGGTATCTATAATCTATGCTTAGTAGGGCTGCACGATTTGGGAAAATGTCATATTGCCATTATTGAGCCAATATTGCAATTGCGATTTGCGACTCCGATATAATAAAATGGTTTCATGAGTCCAACTTGCTTGGTTCTAAAGTAAAATGCACACACAGATTAATGTTTATTTCTCAACTCAAACTAAAAACAACAACAACAATAAATGATTGATAACACCTATAATGATCAATAAACCATCAACCAAACCAACATTACAGTGATTCCATCAATTGAAAGCCATCAACTTTTTAAAAAATTATTACGCTTAAAAAATATATATAACAGCTTTTAAATTAAGTGAACTTCAAACAATCCCCACATAAACCCATAATAAAAAACATATTTACCTGTGCCCTTCCTGTCTTAACAGGTACAGAAATTGAATAAAGTTATCAAACAGTCTGCGCTGCCTGAATCATAAATTATATATATAATAATCCTTATTAAAGCTACAAAAGTTCTTTACTCAAGATCAGTGAGTAATTTTCTAATTTCCCTTTGTTCTTTTAACTTTACTGAAAGAACGCTTTATTCGCTGCTGGCCCTTTAAGAGCACCCGTTGCCGAGACGCGGATCTCACACGCGCCTCATAGCACAACTCTTTTCATCCATAGACTTTTCTTATGTTATGAAGATACTAGACAAAACCACATTTTGGCATAATTGTGTGTGCTATTGTTCGTTCAAGCTCGAAAGAGAACTGTTTATTCTGGGCTGGCACACGGTCAGTGCATGCGCATTATGCGTATCATCTAATCTAGGGCACTCACAGGCAGCTTTTCACTTCTTGTCGTGCAAAATGCGAAAAGGCATTTGAACCAATAAGAGGGGGATCTTGTAACACTAGTCAAAGGATGACAAAAAAGAAGAGATGCTGCGCTAATAGCCCTACTTTGTTTATTTCATATAAAATCGCGGCATTTTGCGTTATATAATTGCATAGGTTTGAGATCGCTATTACGACTGCGATATAATTAATCGTGCAGCACTAATGCTTAGTGTATTCTAAAGGGCAATAAACTCCACTCCAGCAAGATAGTCATTTTATGCAAATCATAGACCTTTATGCCTTATCTACAAATAAAGTATAATATTGGGAACATTGATCTTGAAGAGAGTGTCGTCGTGTTACTGTCGCAACCGAACGTGACGCGCTAATGCTGATGCATGGAGAATGACTGAGGCGAGATGACTTTCCGTTAACTTTAACTTAGAGACTAAAATATTAATTTTACCACACATTAAGCTATTGAATGACTTTAGAAGTCTTGGAATATAGTGTGAAAACTTGATTGTGCTTTACAGTTTTTTATGCCTTTAGTGGGGCTTAACAAAATAACACAATATGCAGAATGTCGGACGTCACTTATAGGCTAAACTGTTTTTATAGATAAAACTATTTACATTCGGCAGTCATGAAAACAAATCTCAGATAACGGTTGACTAGGTAACAATGTGTAATTTTGCGCCGGAGTTCTCCTTTAACTTACATTAGCTAGCTAACTACGAACGAGCTAACCAGATAACATTAACAAATTGACAAGCACTTACTGGGCACAGTGGGCAGAATGGCTCTTCAAATGACGGACGAAATTGGAGGTTGTCATCTGACTGTCCGCGATCTTAACGTTGCATGTCTTGCAAAGCGCTGTTCTTTTGCCATCTTGTTGTAAGAAATTCTTGAATCCAAAAGCGACGACGACCCTCGTTATCCCTCCGGCTGACATGTTGATGTGATCTGATGTAAGTGGGCGTGGTGTGCGCGTAAGGTATGAGAGGGCATGACTGATGATCTCGTGATCCAGTCATGACAGCGCTATTCTCAGCCTGCGCTCCAGCTGGATCAACTTTATTTTTTTTACATAATTTATATATTTTATATTCAAACTGAAAACATGATGTGATTAACACTCAAGTCATATTATTACATGCAAGTGTGTTTGATTTATGGACCAAATTTTCAGATCAAGTTTATGGACCAAGTTAATTTAATTAATAAACTAATTATATAAAACTATTAATGCACTACAATTAAACTGGTTATATGCCTTTACTTATAAAAAATAAAAAACTTATTTAAAAAAATACCAGGCTTAAGGCATTTATTTTTTATGCAGGCCATACACACAGGAGTGAAATGGTTAAGACCCCTCCCCCTACAAACACACACACATACACAGACAGGCAAAGACAGAGATGTAGGCTCAGATTAAGCAAGACCACATTCAAACAAACATATCTGACTTTCTGTGGGTCCTAGCTAATGAGTGTCAATTAGAAAGTTGTCCGGCTCGAGGAGTACAATATACATACCGATTTTTGTAACTGTAGATAAAACTAACAACCCTACTTTTGTCAAAAGGTGGCGCTACTGAGCCCTCACCACGCCCGTTTCTGAAACATTGCACGTGTCTACTGGCTAATAAATGTGATGTGTCTGTTGAGTTTCATGCATTTTGAAGCATGCTAAGGGTCTCAAAAGCATCCTAAAAGCATCCTAAAAGAAGGGTAAAGTTTGATGCGTCGCCACGGCAACAGTTTCAAAGATATCAAGAATCCATTCACAGGTCTACATCTGCCGTATGTTTACATTATACATATGAAGTTTGAAGCAAATCGGGTAAAAATAAAAGGGTGATATCAAAGCATTTTGAAAGTGACACACTTCCTGCTGCCAGTTGGTGGCGCTATAACTTTGACTCACAATAGTCACATCCATGTGATCGTCCTCTTACAGCGAACATACTGCTGAAGATTCATCAAGATCAGTTAATGTATGCTGAAGTTATAACAAACTTCCTGTTTCACGTTTCTCGCCATGATTTCGTTTCCTCGCCACGGCCAAACCGTTCGAGATATCAAAAATCCCCACACAAGCTTTCATCCTCAATGTCTTCACTTTACGCTGACCGAGTATCGTCGAATTTGGATCAAAGCTCTAGGAGGAGTATTTCAAATAACATTGCGAGCGTTTTACAAACAAACCTCAATAGCCGACTTCCTGTTGGGCTGGGGTAAAAAATAAAAGCGCGAGGTATAGATGAAACGATGAGATCAACATGCGTACCGAGTTTCATATTATTACATGCAAGCGTGTTTGAGTTATGGACCAAGTGTTCGGACCCCATTCCAGGGGGCGCTGACGAGCCCCCCTGCCACGCCCGGGTACCATCTTCAGCCCGGCTCTGACGGCCGCGGGTTCTGACCCGTGTGCAAAGTTTCAAGAGTTTTCGAGCATGTTAAGGGCCCCAAAAGTGCCCGAATAGTCGTAAGAAAAATAATAATAATAATAATAATAATAATAATAATAAATATAGCTGCGAGCAGCGATGGCGGGCCCAAGCCGGAGGCACCGCAACCCCGGTTCCTTTAGTTACCTAAAGGCACCCGGGTGGCGGTGCCGAAGGCTTTGGCCCTTTCATGATTAAATGTTAAAGCGGCTTGCCATACTCTGTCATTTCGACTAGTCACAATTATGTTACAGATATCTTAAATGATAATACAAACTATCCAAAGTGTAACGACTAGACAGAAAGACGTTGTTGATATCTACAATGTTAATTCCGGACAGGCAAACTTAGCTTTTAAATGTTAAAAGGGCTTGCCATACAGGGACGTAGGCTCAGAGAGAGGCTCACCATATTCAGACCAAAATATCTGACTTCCTCTTGGTCCGAGCTAATGACTATGTATTAGAAAGTTGTACGGCTTGAGGAGTACAATGTATATACCGATTTTTGTAACTGTAGATAAAACTAACAACCAATGTAGTAGCACTTCTCTTTTTTTGATTGGCTGATGCGTAGCAGGGTCGACTGCTGAACTCCAGGCGAGACGCGCTTGATTCTCACGTGAGAGCGGCGCGGCCAGAGAAATTGCGTATATTAAATATATTATTAATAGTTTTTCCGCATGAGAAATACAATGTGTGACGGGAGTGTGAGACAAAAGACTGAAACGAGTGACTGTCATGCTCAATGCGTGACACACTATAAAAAAATATTTCACACTGACTCCACATTTAGGGGGCCACAAGGGGGTCCAAGCTTGTTGTCGCAGGGGCACTGGCCCCCCCAGGCCCCCGCCTAGAACCGCCATTGCTCACACACACACACACACACACACTTTCTCTCTCTCTCAAGAAGCAAAAACATGACTGCTAAAGGTTGTATCAGCGATGGCGGGGTAACATCACTTAACATCACGAGTGCTATTCCCTTAGGCCACGCCCCCTTGTCTCCCCAAAGTATTATAAGCAATCATGCGCATCCCGTGTGCAGAATGATGCACTTGAAGCAACACCAAGTCACAGCACGCAACGCTTCACATTGAAAAGAACATAGCGAAGGGATGGTATCTATAATCTATGCTTAGTAGGGCTGCACGATTTGGGAAAATGTCATATTGCCATTATTGAGCCAATATTGCAATTGCGATTTGCGACTCCGATATAATAAAATGGTTTCATGAGTCCAACTTGCTTGGTTCTAAAGTAAAATGCACACACAGATTAATGTTTATTTCTCAACTCAAACTAAAAACAACAACAACAATAAATGATTGATAACACCTATAATGATCAATAAACCATCAACCAAACCAACATTACAGTGATTCCATCAATTGAAAGCCATCAACTTTTTAAAAAATTATTACGCTTAAAAAAAATATATAACAGCTTTTAAATTAAGTGAACTTCAAACAATCCCCACATAAACCCATAATAAAAAACATATTTACCTGTGCCCTTCCTGTCTTAACAGGTACAGAAATTGAATAAAGTTATCAAACAGTCTGCGCTGCCTGAATCATAAATTATATATATAATAATCCTTATTAAAGCTACAAAAGTTCTTTACTCAAGATCAGTGAGTAATTTTCTAATTTCCCTTTGTTCTTTTAACTTTACTGAAAGAACGCTTTATTCGCTGCTGGCCCTTTAAGAGCACCCGTTGCCGAGACGCGGATCTCACACGCGCCTCATAGCACAACTCTTTTCATCCATAGACTTTTCTTATGTTATGAAGATACTAGACAAAATCACATTTTGGCATAATTGTGTGTGCTATTGTTCGTTCAAGCTCGAAAGAGAACTGTTTATTCTGGGCTGGCACACGGTCAGTGCATGCGCATTATGCGAGTCTCATCTATTCTAATCTAGGGCACTCACAGGCAGCTTTTCACTTCTTGTCGTGCAAAATGCGAAAAGGCATTTGAACCAATAAGAGGGGGATCTTGTAACACTAGTCAAAGGATGACAAAAAAGAAGAGATGCTGCGCTAATAGCCCTACTTTGTTTATTTCATATAAAATCGCGGCATTTTGCGTTATATAATTGCATAGGTTTGAGATCGCTATTACGACTGCGATATAATTAATCGTGCAGCACTAATGCTTAGTGTATTCTAAAGGGCAATAAACTCCACTCCAGCAAGATAGTCATTTTATGCAAATCATAGACCTTTATGCCTTATCTACAAATAAAGTATAATATTGGGAACATTGATCTTGAAGAGAGTGTCGTCGTGTTACTGTCGCAACCGAACGTGACGCGCTAATGCTGATGCATGGAGAATGACTGAGGCGAGATGACTTTCCGTTAACTTTAACTTAGAGACTAAAATATTAATTTTACCACACATTAAGCTATTGAATGACTTTAGAAGTCTTGGAATATAGTGTGAAAACTTGATTGTGCTTTACAGTTTTTTATGCCTTTAGTGGGGCTTAACAAAATAACACAATATGCAGAATGTCGGACGTCACTTATAGGCTAAACTGTTTTTATAGATAAAACTATTTACATTCGGCAGTCATGAAAACAAATCTCAGATAACGGTTGACTAGGTAACAATGTGTAATTTTGCGCCGGAGTTCTCCTTTAACTTACATTAGCTAGCTAACTACGAACGAGCTAACCAGATAACATTAACAAATTGACAAGCACTTACTGGGCACAGTGGGCAGAATGGCTCTTCAAATGACGGACGAAATTGGAGGTTGTCATCTGACTGTCCGCGATCTTAACGTTGCATGTCTTGCAAAGCGCTGTTCTTTTGCCATCTTGTTGTAAGAAATTCTTGAATCCAAAAGCGACGACGACCCTCGTTATCCCTCCGGCTGACATGTTGATGTGATCTGATGTAAGTGGGCGTGGTGTGCGCGTAAGGTATGAGAGGGCATGACTGATGATCTCGTGATCCAGTCATGACAGCGCTATTCTCAGCCTGCGCTCCAGCTGGATCAACTTTATTTTTTTTACATAATTTATATATTTTATATTCAAACTGAAAACATGATGTGATTAACACTCAAGTCATATTATTACATGCAAGTGTGTTTGATTTATGGACCAAATTTTCAGATCAAGTTTATGGACCAAGTTAATTTAATTAATAAACTAATTATATAAAACTATTAATGCACTACAATTAAACTGGTTATATGCCTTTACTTATAAAAAATAAAAAACTTATTTAAAAAAATACCAGGCTTAAGGCATTTATTTTTTATGCAGGCCATACACACAGGAGTGAAATGGTTAAGACCCCTCCCCCTACAAACACACACACATACACAGACAGGCAAAGACAGAGATGTAGGCTCAGATTAAGCAAGACCACATTCAAACAAACATATCTGACTTTCTGTGGGTCCTAGCTAATGAGTGTCAATTAGAAAGTTGTCCGGCTCGAGGAGTACAATATACATACCGATTTTTGTAACTGTAGATAAAACTAACAACCCTACTTTTGTCAAAAGGTGGCGCTACTGAGCCCTCACCACGCCCGTTTCTGAAACATTGCACGTGTCTACTGGCTAATAAATGTGATGTGTCTGTTGAGTTTCATGCATTTTGAAGCATGCTAAGGGTCTCAAAAGCATCCTAAAAGCATCCTAAAAGAAGGGTAAAGTTTGATGCGTCGCCACGGCAACAGTTTCAAAGATATCAAGAATCCATTCACAGGTCTACATCTGCCGTATGTTTACATTATACATATGAAGTTTGAAGCAAATCGGGTAAAAATAAAAGGGTGATATCAAAGCATTTTGAAAGTGACACACTTCCTGCTGCCAGTTGGTGGCGCTATAACTTTGACTCACAATAGTCACATCCATGTGATCGTCCTCTTACAGCGAACATACTGCTGAAGATTCATCAAGATCAGTTAATGTATGCTGAAGTTATAACAAACTTCCTGTTTCACGTTTCTCGCCATGATTTCGTTTCCTCGCCACGGCCAAACCGTTCGAGATATCAAAAATCCCCACACAAGCTTTCATCCTCAATGTCTTCACTTTACGCTGACCGAGTATCGTCGAATTTGGATCAAAGCTCTAGGAGGAGTATTTCAAATAACATTGCGAGCGTTTTACAAACAAACCTCAATAGCCGACTTCCTGTTGGGCTGGGGTAAAAAATAAAAGCGCGAGGTATAGATGAAACGATGAGATCAACATGCGTACCGAGTTTCATATTATTACATGCAAGCGTGTTTGAGTTATGGACCAAGTGTTCGGACCCCATTCCAGGGGGCGCTGACGAGCCCCCCTGCCACGCCCGGGTACCATCTTCAGCCCGGCTCTGACGGCCGCGGGTTCTGACCCGTGTGCAAAGTTTCAAGAGTTTTCGAGCATGTTAAGGGCCCCAAAAGTGCCCGAATAGTCGTAAGAAAAATAATAATAATAATAATAATAATAAATATAGCTGCGAGCAGCGATGGCGGGCCCAAGCCGGAGGCACCGCAACCCCGGTTCCTTTAGTTACCTAAAGGCACCCGGGTGGCGGTGCCGAAGGCTTTGGCCCTTTCATGATTAAATGTTAAAGCGGCTTGCCATACTCTGTCATTTCGACTAGTCACAATTATGTTACAGATATCTTAAATGATAATACAAACTATCCAAAGTGTAACGACTAGACAGAAAGACGTTGTTGATATCTACAATGTTAATTCCGGACAGGCAAACTTAGCTTTTAAATGTTAAAAGGGCTTGCCATACAGGGACGTAGGCTCAGAGAGAGGCTCACCATATTCAGACCAAAATATCTGACTTCCTCTTGGTCCGAGCTAATGACTATGTATTAGAAAGTTGTACGGCTTGAGGAGTACAATGTATATACCGATTTTTGTAACTGTAGATAAAACTAACAACCAATGTAGTAGCACTTCTCTTTTTTTGATTGGCTGATGCGTAGCAGGGTCGACTGCTGAACTCCAGGCGAGACGCGCTTGATTCTCACGTGAGAGCGGCGCGGCCAGAGAAATTGCGTATATTAAATATATTATTAATAGTTTTTCCGCATGAGAAATACAATGTGTGACGGGAGTGTGAGACAAAAGACTGAAACGAGTGACTGTCATGCTCAATGCGTGACACACTATAAAAAAATATTTCACACTGACTCCACATTTAGGGGGCCACAAGGGGGTCCAAGCTTGTTGTCGCAGGGGCACTGGCCCCCCCAGGCCCCCGCCTAGAACCGCCATTGCTCACACACACACACACACACACACTTTCTCTCTCTCTCAAGAAGCAAAAACATGACTGCTAAAGGTTGTATCAGCGATGGCGGGGTAACATCACTTAACATCACGAGTGCTATTCCCTTAGGCCACGCCCCCTTGTCTCCCCAAAGTATTATAAGCAATCATGCGCATCCCGTGTGCAGAATGATGCACTTGAAGCAACACCAAGTCACAGCACGCAACGCTTCACATTGAAAAGAACATAGCGAAGGGATGGTATCTATAATCTATGCTTAGTAGGGCTGCACGATTTGGGAAAATGTCATATTGCCATTATTGAGCCAATATTGCAATTGCGATTTGCGACTCCGATATAATAAAATGGTTTCATGAGTCCAACTTGCTTGGTTCTAAAGTAAAATGCACACACAGATTAATGTTTATTTCTCAACTCAAACTAAAAACAACAACAACAATAAATGATTGATAACACCTATAATGATCAATAAACCATCAACCAAACCAACATTACAGTGATTCCATCAATTGAAAGCCATCAACTTTTTAAAAAATTATTACGCTTAAAAAAAATATATAACAGCTTTTAAATTAAGTGAACTTCAAACAATCCCCACATAAACCCATAATAAAAAACATATTTACCTGTGCCCTTCCTGTCTTAACAGGTACAGAAATTGAATAAAGTTATCAAACAGTCTGCGCTGCCTGAATCATAAATTATATATATAATAATCCTTATTAAAGCTACAAAAGTTCTTTACTCAAGATCAGTGAGTAATTTTCTAATTTCCCTTTGTTCTTTTAACTTTACTGAAAGAACGCTTTATTCGCTGCTGGCCCTTTAAGAGCACCCGTTGCCGAGACGCGGATCTCACACGCGCCTCATAGCACAACTCTTTTCATCCATAGACTTTTCTTATGTTATGAAGATACTAGACAAAATCACATTTTGGCATAATTGTGTGTGCTATTGTTCGTTCAAGCTCGAAAGAGAACTGTTTATTCTGGGCTGGCACACGGTCAGTGCATGCGCATTATGCGAGTCTCATCTATTCTAATCTAGGGCACTCACAGGCAGCTTTTCACTTCTTGTCGTGCAAAATGCGAAAAGGCATTTGAACCAATAAGAGGGGGATCTTGTAACACTAGTCAAAGGATGACAAAAAAGAAGAGATGCTGCGCTAATAGCCCTACTTTGTTTATTTCATATAAAATCGCGGCATTTTGCGTTATATAATTGCATAGGTTTGAGATCGCTATTACGACTGCGATATAATTAATCGTGCAGCGCTAATGCTTAGTGTATTCTAAAGGGCAATAAACTCCACTCCAGCAAGATAGTCATTTTATGCAAATCATAGACCTTTATGCCTTATCTACAAATAAAGTATAATATTGGGAACATTGATCTTGAAGAGAGTGTCGTCGTGTTACTGTCGCAACCGAACGCGACGCGCTAATGCTGATGCATGGAGAATGACTGAGGCGAGATGACTTTCCGTTAACTTTAACTTAGAGACTAAAATATTAATTTTACCACACATTAAGCTATTGAATGACTTTAGAAGTCTTGGAATATAGTGTGAAAACTTGATTGTGCTTTACAGTTTTTTATGCCTTTAGTGGGGCTTAACAAAATAACACAATATGCAGAATGTCGGACGTCACTTATAGGCTAAACTGTTTTTATAGATAAAACTATTTACATTCGGCAGTCATGAAAACAAATCTCAGATAACGGTTGACTAGGTAACAATGTGTAATTTTGCGCCGGAGTTCTCCTTTAACTTACATTAGCTAGCTAACTACGAACGAGCTAACCAGATAACATTAACAAATTGACAAGCACTTACTGGGCACAGTGGGCAGAATGGCTCTTCAAATGACCGACGAAATTGGAGGTTGTCATCTGACTGTCCGCGATCTTAACGTTGCATGTCTTGCAAAGCGCTGTTCTTTTGCCATCTTGTTGTAAGAAATTCTTGAATCCAAAAGCGACGACGACCCTCGTTATCCCTCCGGCTGACATGTTGATGTGATCTGATGTAAGTGGGCGTGGTGTGCGCGTAAGGTATGAGAGGGCATGACTGATGATCTCGTGATCCAGTCATGACAGCGCTATTCTCAGCCTGCGCTCCAGCTGGATCAACTTTATTTTTTTTACATAATTTATATATTTTATATTCAAACTGAAAACATGATGTGATTAACACTCAAGTCATATTATTACATGCAAGTGTGTTTGATTTATGGACCAAATTTTCAGATCAAGTTTATGGACCAAGTTAATTTAATTAATAAACCTATAAAACTATTAATGCACTACAATTAAACTGGTTATATGCCTTTACTTATAAAAAATAAAAAACTTATTAAAAAAAATACCAGGCTTAAGGCATTTATTTTTTATGCAGGCCATACACACAGGAGTGAAATGGTTAAGACCCCTCCCCCTACAAACACACACACATACACAGACAGGCAAAGACAGAGATGTAGGCTCAGATTAAGCAAGACCACATTCAAACAAACATATCTGACTTTCTGTGGGTCCTAGCTAATGAGTGTCAATTAGAAAGTTGTCCGGCTCGAGGAGTACAATATACATACCGATTTTTGTAACTGTAGATAAAACTAACAACCCTACTTTTGTCAAAAGGTGGCGCTACTGAGCCCTCACCACGCCCGTTTCTGAAACATTGCACGTGTCTACTGGCTAATAAATGTGATGTGTCTGTCGAGTTTCATGCATTTTGAAGCATGCTAAGGGTCTCAAAAGCATCCTAAAAGCATCCTAAAAGAAGGGTAAAGTTTGATGCGTCGCCACGGCAACAGTTTCAAAGATATCAAGAATCCATTCACAGGTCTACATCTGCCGTATGTTTACATTATACATATGAAGTTTGAAGCAAATCAGGTAAAAATAAAAGGGTGATATCAAAGCATTTTGAAAGTGACACACTTCCTGCTGCCAGTTGGTGGCGCTATAACTTTGACTCACAATAGTCACATCCATGTGATCGTCCTCTTACAGCGAACATACTGCTGAAGTTTCATCAAGATCAGTTAATGTATGCTGAAGTTATAACAAACTTCCTGTTTCACGTTTCTCGCCATGATTTCGTTTCCTCGCCACGGCCAAACCGTTCGAGATATCAAAAATCCCCACACAAGCTTTCATCCTCAATGTCTTCACTTTACGCTGACCGAGTATCGTCGAATTTGGATCAAAGCTCTAGGAGGAGTATTTCAAATAACATTGCGAGCGTTTTACAAACAAACCTCAATAGCCGACTTCCTGTTGGGCTGGGGTAAAAAGTAAAAGCGCGAGGTATAGATGAAACGATGAGATCAACATGCGTACCGAGTTTCATATTATTACATGCAAGCGTGTTTGAGTTATGGACCAAGTGTTCGGACCCCATTCCAGGGGGCGCTGACGAGCCCCCCTGCCACGCCCGGGTACCATCTTCAGCCCGGCTCTGATGGCCGCGGGTTCTGACCCGTGTGCAAAGTTTCAAGAGTTTTCGAGCACGTTAAGGGCCCCAAAAGTGCCCGAATAGTCGTAAGAAAAATAATAATAATAATAATAGAAAAGAATAATCCTAAGGAAAACAATAGGGCCTTCGCCCTTTCAGGGCTTGGGCCCTAATAATAGAAAAGAATAATCCTAAGGAAAACAATAGGGCCTTCGCCCTTTCAGGGCTTGGGCCCTAACTATGCTTATTTTTTTTTTTTTATAATATTTGAAAAGTAAAAGTGTGAAAAGGTCAAAGTGTTACTGCGGGTCTTAAATCAGTGCAGAAAGTCTTACATTCTTAAAGCCATTCATAAAAAGGCAAATGTAAAATGAAGTCTTAAAAAATGTAACAGAATTAAGTGAATTTATACTTAAAACAAGAACAAATATCTGTCAATGAGTTATGAAAATTCCCTTTGAATTAAATAGATTTTTCTGAGCACATTGGCAGATATTTGTTCTTATTTTAATCACAAACTCCCAACAATTTCACAGAAAACAAGACATCATATTAAGTATATATAGGTAAATGTATTTTGATTTAAGAACTGTAAGACAATTCCACTAAAACAGATTGAGAACGTAACATTTCTGCAGTGCGTGTGGTCAGAAGGTACATTAAAAGTTATTTACATATTCCAGTCTAGTGGCTGGGAAGCAATTTAAGCTTTTCACTTTTATAAAATGAATTAAAAACTAACGCATATCTGTTGGAAGTAGTATTGAAAGTGTTGCTAATACAACTCATTGTGTTAACCCTATATTAATGTTTAATGTCTGTAGACATTCGTTAAAATTTTTTGAATTATTTGAAAGAAGCGCTTCTTTTCTTCGACTGTTGTCTGCTTTTCAAATGGACTGATTAAGTAACATTACTAGTCTCAAAACAGTATTTATATGTTGAGTATTTATACATACACTATACACAACTGCAAGTTGGTAGTCTTGGTGTGTCAGTAATTAATCACAAGTATAAATACTGTACAGGTAGATAGATGTACTTTATTAATCCTGAGGAGGACATTCAGGTGTAATTTGCTTTGCAATTGCATGGCATTGTAATTTTAATAGAATGCGAGCTTTATTCTGCGGCTAAATGCAGTAGCGTAACAATATTTAGGAAACCGTACATTGAGATGACATGAAAATATAAGCTACTGACTGCTTTTGTTATCATTCCGATTGTGAAATTACATATTTAGATGTTTGAAATGAACACATTACCATTAATGTGCATATATTTAGTTAAACAGGGTTTAAAGTGTGCAAGTAATAGATTAACACGTGGACACAAAAAGAGTTAGATTTGCAGTCTCAAAATGGCATTAAAATAGATAATCCTTCACCAAAATGCTTTTCAGGTTCTGCACTTTTAAGAAAATTAAACGTGTAAAAGCAAATTCAAACTGAGCATTGTGTTGTATTAACAAAAATATAAATATCCACTGGCATTCGTTTCATTAAGACTAATATGCAGCCTTTGACGTTTGAAAAACTTCATAAATATCACAAATATTCTTTAACGGACGTTTCGAGATCACAGTTCAATCGAAATACTTTTACACAACGGTTTACAATAAAGCTTAAATAAACGCGTGTAATCAAATAATAAAGTGGATTTAATTGTTAGAAATAGGCTACTTTCTAACTCTAAAGCATTCAAATAAATGGATCAATAAATGCATTGCAAAGGAGTCCAGGACGTACAATACGTTAATTAAAACATGACGTGGCATTAGTGCGCTCAAAAATAAAATAAACCACTCTCCAGTGTATTGTAAATGTCCTCATAAAGCAGAATCAGCACTATATCTCAGTTTATCGAATCTTTGCAAAAGAAAGAGTGATTCATACATGTGCTCTCTGTACTGTAACGGTGTTGAGCAGCAGGCCTGTGGTCTCTGAGCCTTCCTGACTTTTTTTCCATTCCCGTCTAGCCATTTTCATGTGTGGTCAAAGCTGGAGCCTCTCCACGCTAAATCCCAGCGCAGATAACAGGAGCAGGACGCATCACGCAAATTTCTTCTTGGTTGCAGTGAAACGTTCCATGTACTGAGCAAGGGAAAGATAAAAGCAAGTCATTAATATTCAATTCAGCATATACGATTTCATAATCGCACTAAGACTAATCAGTTTAAGCAGTTTATCCTTTAAATTGCGCAAATTGAAATTGCGAATTGAAAATATGCCCAATGGAAACATGTCAATTTTGCAAGAACTCCTAAATCACAAAAAGTTTTTAGGCTTGCATGAGGTGGCTTTTCAGGCAAATCGGTGACGCTTTGTTCTACAGCGTTGTCAAGTTATGTTTACCACAGACCTTATTTTACTCATAAATAAAAAGAAAACACTATAAAACCCCATAGGATATTCTCGGAGGAACCAGCGGTAAATTAACCTTATACCTGTACCACTCCATTAAACCACTACTTATAACATGATTGGAAACTGTAATTTGAACAGTAGATATAAAAAGCTTAATCATAAGATTGAAATTTCACTCATAAGTGAAGAAGCAAATAAAAAAAAAATTGATCGGATCAAGTTTTGGTAACATTTTGCAATAAAGTTTAACTATATCATTTAACATGAACCAAGAATTATCAAAACTTCTACATAATTTATTAATCTTAGTCAATGTAAATTTACTCATTTTAAAATCCAAAGGTGTATTTGTAACTAACAATAAGCAATTCGATTTTTACTAATGTTTACAAAGACTAATTAATGCTTTAAAAATATATTGTTCATAGTTAGTTCAACTAATGCATAAACTAATGTTAACAAATGAGAACTTTTTGTAAATTCTTGCCAATTTTTTTATAGCCACTTGGCACCGTAACCGTTTATGCCTGGAAGTAAGATCTGTTTTGGGAAAACCAATCACAAGTGGATAACTAACTTATTTTATAACTAGAGGTGTAAAAAAGGGTCCGAAATGCATTGAGATTTAATAACTCAAACAACATTACATTTGAGGGTTTTTCTGTCTTTTTAATCCCAGGTACCTTAGAGGCAATTTGTATTGTCAAGTGTGAATAAATCTGAATTAAAATCAACTAAATTGTTAAATTCCTAGCTAGATTTCTTCTTGGACTTTTCTATTACACCTTCCTGGAATGAGGGGGTTCGATTGTGTGGGATTTGACTTTGTTTCAAAAATAAATACTTAGACCAGGTTTGTTTTACATTCAAACTTAATCTGTGGTATTTTCCATCTTGGAAGAAAACGTGATATTTACTGTATAGAGGATGAGACACACAAAAATAAGCAGACAGTTAACATTGGACCTGGAATATAACCTAAAAACAAAAGTTTTTTTTTTTTTTTCCATTATGCTTACTTATAAAAGACAAAATTTCATCTAAACAACCTTTTTTCCACTATAGGCCCTCTAGCACTGGGTAGTTATAGGAAATTAGTTACAGGAACTAGCCACCATTCACACCGCCAGTTGGCTCTCAAGTGATGTAAGCTGCGCTTGTTTTGCGCCTTTATTTTGACGGTGCGGCAGACATTTATTGTGATGGCACTGAGAACGCTAGAGCCTGAGCACACAGCACCCATTCTCTGTCTTCTTTAGTTTACAATCTGTTTAACAGTCCTGTCTACTGCATTATTAGATAGAACTGTTAAACATAGAAAGTAAACAGTATATGAAATGTTATTAGAGTTTGCTGTGTGGTAATGCCCACTATCGCTATTAGAGCAGAAACACAAATCATGTTTCGTTTGATCCCCTCAAAGTTGCGATGGATTGACACGAAGGAGAAAATCCATAATAGTTAGTTTGTAGTATGACTATATAGGCTATAATCTGTGTGTCTAATCTAATATAAGAGTAGCCTAAACTGACACAAACGTACTTTATCATATCCTTCCAGATCACGTATATCTTTCGCTTCGAACAGGTTGCCCTCCAGAGACAGCAGGGACACCTGGGACTCTGTGAGGATGGAGATGGGGATAGAGGCGAGCTCCAGGCAGTTCTCCTCCAGCCGTAAGACCTTCAGCCTGGGAGTCCGAGACACCTCTGGAGACAGGGTTGAAATCTGAAATGGAACAAACACGACAAAAAAAAAGTCACCCTGACACCCCATATGATGACATGACATTTCCTGGACGCAATGAACTAAAAACTCGCCTGGTTCTGATTGAGGTTGATTTCAATGGCTTGCAGTTCGGCCACCTCTGCAGGAACCACGTGGATCTTATTCTTGGACAGGTCCAGAACATCAAGCTGGCGAAGGGTGCCGAGTCCACTGGGAAACTCCTTGAAGTGATTACCAGAGAGGTTCAGGGTGCGCAAGGACTTCAGTTGACCCACTGACGCAGGAAGCTGATTCAACTGGTTCCCATTTAAAATAAGAGTCTCCAGCTTCTTGAGTTTCCCAATATCATTTGGTAGACTGGCTGTACGCAATAAAAATCACACATTAATGGAGTGCTTAAAGGTTTGTATAATAGAAAACAGGATTTTTTTCAATAATGTGTTTCATGCGCTTTTGAGTACCAACATTTTGGCGTAATTTCGTGTTTAATTACGGTTGAATGGACACATACACACAAAATTATGTAAAATACCTTTCTCTGCAAGTATTCTCTCATTTACATCATAAGTGAACAGTTGAGAAAGTAACCGGATGTTTGTCAGTATATTTGGTCTGAGGATTCATTCTTAAAGTGACAGCAGCCTAATATTCCTGCTGTCGTCGACATTAATGTCATAAAAATACAGCATTAACAAAGATGAACCTGTATTTACTTTCTACAGTGAACACAGTGCATTTTACATGTTATTTTACATTTAGACTGCTTGTAGGATAAGTGTGCCATGTAATTGTAAAGTGTGAGTACTAAGCAGCCTCTCCAGCTGCAACCCAAAAATGGGTTATGGGGTAGTGGGTTACCACTATACAAGCCTATTCAAAAGTCAACAGATGTAATTTATGTCCAGAAGGACAGAAGCAAATTAAACCTACTTAATTATAACAGTTGCAAAGAACTTAAAAAATAGAATGTTAAGTTTATCTTAATGTAGATATCTGTCAACACTTACTCAGTTTATTGCTGCTTATGGTAAGACTCTTGAGCTGCAGGAAGCCTCCTATGAACGCTGGAAGCACCTCGATTTTGTTATTGGACAGATCAACTGTCCGCAGGTTGGCGGTGAGTCTTTGCAGCTCTTCTGGGAACTATATAAACAAAGACACATGAGCTGTCAATAATCCATGAGGATGTCACTGCTAAGTGGGGAATGTGATTATTACGACAAGCCTATTAGTACCTCTGTCAAACCCTTTCCGGTCAGCTGAAAGACTCCAGTCTTCTGAGATGTTTCCAAATGAGCTTTGAGCGCACTGTTCCCCATTTACAGGATGGATGTTGCAGATGCCGTTGAATTTAATATCAGGAAATCCACTGGAAGACTAAAATAAAGCAATAATAGCATTTGCACGTTGGCTATATGAAGTTCATGATTCATGCATATTAACCCTATCCATAATTTACCTTAAGCATGTAAAATACAATTAAATACAATAGAACGTCTTATGAAAAATATGAGCCTAAACATACTTTAAACCTATAATTACAAACGACAAAGATTGTTAATGTTTTAGATTAATTACTATTAGATTTAATCATTTACAAATAGATTATTTTATTTACTAATTATTTACAAAAAAAACTAACGTTACCGTTACATCAACATTTCAGCTAAACTCTCATTGTTAAAGTAGTTGTTACCATCGTAAAATAATGAATACAGATGGCATGTACGTAATGTATGAGCTAAACTAACACATAACACACTGAACAAAACCTTATCTTTCAACACTTTTGCGAAAAGTCGAATTAACAACAAGCTGCCAACATTTTGAACATTCACGATCTGAGCAGTTGACAGCTGTAAAATATCCTATTATTTCAGAGTAATACTTGCCTTTGGCCTGTCAGGTTAGCTCGACTGTAAATCCAGTTTGGACAATGTGTAAGTTAACGTTACAGCAGGAAAAGTTGACAGAATCCCGTTGGCTAGAGCTAAATAACCTTCTTTAAGCGCGAATTGAATGTGTAAAAAAAAACAGTAATACAATATTGTTGGATGGTGATCTAAGGTTGTGATCAAATGGTTATCTAGGAAACTTTGTCCATCCCCAGGTTGATGTTTGTTTATGTAGAGACCATTATTGAGGCTGCTGCGTGTCATTGCACATCCCACCCGCTGGTGGGCGGTAACAGATAATGTATCTTCCGTTTCATATTCTGTATATCGCCACTTAGTGGCTTGGCTGTGAAACGACTTCAACAAACTTATAAAATAACAACCTAAATGTCAAGGCTTATGCACGCTTAATAGTCTAAGTTACCTTTTAAAAATGTAGCTTATTGATGTCTGTAATAATTGTTATTGAATCTCATTCATTGTACTGTTCATAAATAAGGGTGGCAAATTTAGACTGAATTAAGACTACTTGCTACTTTTTATGCTTTATTTTATGCTACATAATCAGTCATAAAAAATCGAATAGGCCTCATAAGAAAAAAAAAAAACAGAAAATGCATTTAGATTCACTCTCATTTAGGTTCCTTTTTGCATATGGCAAGATGATTTGTTGTTGTTGTTGTTGTTGTTTTTGCCAGACACTGTTACCATGGTGGATGTTGTGCAGTGGCTGTGCAGTGTTGAGCGGGCAGAGACCACATCCATGTCCTGACATGTAGACCTATGCGCAAATGTTGCTATTACATTTTTCAATAGGCTATTTTATAATAACCAGCTTTTCTCTTCTTACTGGAAAGGCATCAATATACATTCTCTGATTTTTTTTTTTTTTTTACAACAGCTTGTCCCTGGGGCAATAGCCTGCCCTACTTTATAGGCTACCTTATTTACCTCTAACTCCACATCTGATTAATGGATTACGTAATCAGATTACTAAAATTAAGTTATATTACTTTTAAAATACATGTATCAGACTTCAGTTACTTTTTTATTGATTACATGATTATATATTATTTATGCAATGGCAGTAGACTAAATCATTTGTAATTTATTCATTCCCACTAATTCTTCTTTTTCATGTTTTCAATGTTCCTTTTTAAAAAAAAAAAAAAAAAAAAGCAGCTATACATTTAGAAAGTCTAGTTTACCAGCCACTAATCCGGTGGTAATTAACCACTGGATTTACAGAAATCATTTAACTTTTGAAAAGTGTTTTTGCAACATTGCATATCTCAGCTCCTAATTAAACAAACACTAATTATTATTTGAATTATCCCTCAGTGAGTCATTTAAAGATGGATTGACCTTGTGACTTAGTGAGGAGGAGGCTTAGGATGAGGGCGTGGAAATGGTGCAGGGATGGAAACAGGAGATGGTGAAGGGATGGTGATGGAAGGCGGCGAAGAAATGGTGACAGCGGATGACGAGACGCTGGCGGCGATGATGCTATCCGTCTAAAGGCGCAGACCCAGAGCCAAGAGACGGCAGCCGATGGCTGGCACGGAAGGCCTAGGGCTAGGCAATGCCTGCCGTCGATGATCGTATGAAGAGAAACCAGACTGCCAGAGGACTGAGGCGATGCTGATGTGATGGAGGACCAAGGCATACTCGAAGTTAAGGAGAAGACCGCTTTGATTTTGATTTTCTCAACCCTCCTGTGGATTCAAGAGGGTTGTTTGTCCTGGCTGTTGCAGTAACATTAGATAGAGGTGTGACCTTCAGAAAAAAGAAGGTGAGGCATTTTACATCTGTCAGCTGCTCAAAAGAGCACCGCGTCCTCCTGTTCCCCCACGGCCTGTACCTTCGACAGAACAGGAGGCTGTTGAAGGCATTTGGGACTGCAAAACCCCAAAGCAGAGCAGTCGACTCAACCCCCCGCTGCTTCAAACGCTTAGTCGTAGGGAAAAGTAGTCATTCACGGCAAAGGTGGCTGCAAAGTCAAGATCCACTAACCCTGACATTTCACTCACGACGGGTCCCATCACACTTATCACCTCTGGCAATCACTCAGAAACCATCTCATTCCTCCTTTTGGACTCTCCTGTGGCATTGTTTTGGGCCACACCTCGCTGGTGGAGCATAATGTGGAGTGAACATTGTCACGAGTCCTGTCTTGTGTCTGCTTGTCCGTCTGTCTCTGTTTTTGTGCTTTGGGAGAAGGCAACGGATCTGTCAAACGTGGTTTTCCAGGCACTCATCAATGATGTGTTGAGAGACATGGTTGATCTATTCATATATGTTTACCTGGATGACATTGATTTTTTCTTCATCTCTCCAGGAGCATGTTCAACATATCCGGCGAGTGCTTCAGAGGTTGGGTCAAGAGAATGGGCTTTTTGTTAAGGCGGAGAAATTCGTTTTTCATGCACAGTCTGTTCCTTTCCTAGGGTACATCATCGCTACTCGTATAGAGTCGGGAGTGTGTATGGATCCTAACAAGGTTAAGGCTGTGGTAGATTCTGTGTTCTGTGACCGCCTTGACCTCCCCCAGAACAACGTTCAGGTGGTCCGATACAGCCGAGGCTGTATTTACCAACCTAAAGAGTTGCTTCGTTTCGGCTCCCATTCTTGTCGCCCCTGATTCTACACTTCAGTTCGTGGTGGAGGTCGATGCATTAGAGGTGGGGGTAGGTGCATCCTTGTGTGTGTTTTTCCCACCATTTATCACCTGCTGAACATAACTATGACATTGGTAACAGAGAGTTGTTGACAGTCAAGTTAGCGTTGGAGGAGTGGCGTCATTGGCTAGAAGGGTCAGGGTTACCTTTTATCGTCTGGACTGATCATAAGAATTTTGAGTATATTAAGTCTGCTAAAAGACTCAACTCCAGGCAGGCTCGGTGGGCACTTTATTCGGACGTTTTGATTTTTTACTCTCATATGACCCAGGCTCCAAAAACATCAAGCCTGATTCTTTATCTCGTATTTTTGATCCATCCGAACGCCGGGTTACTCCCGAGTGTATTTTACCTGAGAAAGTTGTCATCTCCGCACTCAGATAAGAGGTTGAATCGAAGGTTAAGATGGCCTTAGAAGGGGGCATAGTTCCAACGTGGCTTGCCATCCAGGAGTAAACCGAATGTTTAGTAAAGCAACGATTCTGGTGGCCATTTATGCCTCGTGATATTCACAATTTTGTCTTGGCTTGCTCAGTTTGTGCCATAGGTAAGATCTAACCGACCTCCTGATGGGTTACACCAAACGCTGTCTGTCCCTTCGAGACCCTGGTCACACATAGCGCTAGGTTTCGCTACCGCCTTCCCGCCCTCTAATGGCATGACGGTTGTTTTAACCGTAGTGGACAGGTTTTCGAAGGCGGCACATTTCATTCCCTTGCCCAAATTACCTTCAGCCAAGGAAACAGCGGTTACAGTAATTGATCACGTCTTTCGGTTACACGGTCTCCCAATGGACGTAGTTTATGACAGGGGTTCCCAATTTGTGTCCAAATTTTGGAAAGAGTTTTGTAGATTGTTGGTAGCCATGGTTAGCTTGTCTTCGGGTTATCATCCCCAGAGTAATGGGCAGACCGAGTGAGCCAACCAGGATTTGGAGAGAATGTTGTGATGTTTGGTATCCAAGAATCCTTCATCCTGGAGCCAACAACTGTCTATGGTTGAGTACGCACACAACTCTTTACCAGTGTCATCTACGGGCCTCTCTCCGTTTGAGTGTAGTTTAGGATACCAGCCACCAATTTTTCCGAATCTGGAATCCGAGGTCGCGGTCCCCTCCGCCCACGCCTTTCTCCAGAGGTGCCACTGCACATGGACCAGAGTCCGGGAGACTCTGCTCCAGGTGGGGGCGTGCACTAAGGCTAAGGCCGATCGCCACCGGTCAAGGCCTCCCATTTACGTCGTGGGTCAAAAAGTGTGGCTTTCTTACAAGAACATTGCGCTCCGTTCCGTTTCTAACAAGTTAGCTCCCAAATTTATAGGCCTGTTCCCTGTCACCAAGATTATTAGTCCGGAGAAAGTCCGCCTCAAACTTCCTCCGGCATACAGGAGAATTCATTCCGCCTTTCATGTGTCAAAAATCAAGCCTGTGTTTTACTCTCATATTAATCCGCCAACTCCGACTTGTAGACGGGGAGCCTACTTATTCGGTAAGCTGTATTCTGGACTCGAGATGGAGGGGTTGTGGATTCCATTACTTGGTGGACTGGGAAGGTTACGGTCCGGAGAGGAGTTGGGTACCTGCTAGAGACATCCTCACTCACTTATGGATGATTACAGTCGACAGTTGGGTTCATCAGGAAACGGCAGGAGGTTTTTCTAAGAGGGAGGGTACTGTCACGGTTGGTAGATCCGCTGTCTCATTCTGGTCTTGTGTGTGTTTGTGTGTCTCATGTGTGCTAATTGTTTCATGTGGGCGTTACCGCTGATTGCTATCATCAGCGACAGCTGCAGACTATTCAGTCACCTATTTAGTGCTCTGTCTTTCACCTTGTCAGATCATTGTTGAAGCTCCCGCGTCTAGTTCCTGTGTTTTGTTCTCCTCGTGTTCCTGTTTCACTGACGTTTAGATTACTTCACCTGATCTGCACCACTGGACTCTCACCACCAGCTTTCTCTTCACCTGTTCCTGGATTAACTGTCTCAGTCCCTGCGTCACGCTCTCCTGCTGGCTGTGGTTCCTGACTGCACACTCATCCTGGACCTGAGAGTTTTCTTCAGTCTTCTGACTATTGTTTCTGAGAGTTTATATTGTAAATAAATTCACTTTGCACTGGCTATTGCTTCCGTCCTGAGTATCATCACAGATATGCATTGGCAAAAGTATATGACACCTTGGGATGAGAACGGGCTGCAAATACCGATATTAGAGCATACACGAAAAGAACATTTTAGTAATCACACTGGTAACTTCTATAACAAAGAGAAGTCATTCAACTCATTTGATATTTAGAAGGAAAAATATTGATTAAAACCTTCATTATAATCACTCAATAGATACTATATACATTGAAGCAGAAGTGGATTCGAGAATCGTAATCAGCCCCTCAGTCTTACTTCTTGTTTTAGTCTCAGTTAAGTGAGTGGGTGAGTTACGTGCCTTTCGGTTCATCAAGCATGTCTGGATTTTAGTTCAGATGACAAGGTCATGCCGCTGCTCCATTTTACAGTCAATCATGATACCCTCACCTATTACCAAATTCAGCAACTTATTGTGGACTGTTTAACTTGGATATTCTATAAACTTTTCACTTTTGTTTTGCCTCTGTTCCAGCTTTTTTGAAGTGTGTAGCAGCCATTAAAATAAAAATGTGTTTATATTTACAAAATACAATTGAGTTGTTCAGTCAAAAAACATTGGAAATTCTTTGTAATTTCTGTAAGTTTTTTTGTCAGTTTATTAAAATCACAGATTCTTGATTTTATTGCATTTTACAAAATGTCCCAACTTTTCTAGATTTGGGGTTTTATTTACGATTACTATATTTGAAGTACATGACAACAGAGGCCAACGTGTATTTTTTTTATTTAGGCTCTATGTCTTTAATTCCCGTTTTTTTTTTCTCAAGGCACCAGTTTAGTTACAGAGAGTGCACAGATAAGGACCAGTGATAAATTGGTGTTTTATGATTCATAAATTGTATTGTTAATTTGTCAAATACAACTATCAACGTGTTTAAATATTAAAAAGATTTCTACATAAATATAAGTGTCACATACATGTGTCTGTTCAATTATTAAATGTAAATAATAGAAAAAGTATTCAGGAACTATTTTGTCAACAAAATAAATTAAAATCCATTAAAACGCACAAGTCACAGTTTCATTGGAACAAATAAATAAATTCATTCTAACATGGACACATGCAAGTCATTTTAGGAAGTTTTGGCCCATACACATGTACAGCCGACTATAACTCTCTCAAAAGTTGCTCTGAAGCACTTCTTGTCCTTTGAATCCTTTTTCAGAACCATGATGTCCTGATATATGGGTACAGAGTTCAGTCTCTCATCCACACCAGTGGGAAAGGTGCAATATTCTGATTTGCACTGGGCTTCAAAGATGACCTGTGGGATTCTGTTGTGTGAAATCGTTGGTCTAAACAGAGAACAGAGAAAACAAGGTGGTTATTTCAGTGACACAAAACCCACAGACCTAACCAAGACCTGCATGTTCTACTTGATGTTTCACACTGACATCACATGCATGGCCTACCTTAAAATGCTTTCACTTTATATCGCAGAGTTGCTACGAGAGCTAGCTTCATGTTAACCTCCCAAACATGGATATAAATTCCTGATGCTTTATTAAACTTTTTGTATTTGCTGGGGCCAAAAAAAAAAAAAGAAAAGAAAAGAAAGAAAAATCCAATAACTAATATCAGCCTTAGCTTGTAGCTAGTTTAGCAGGTCGGTTTTAGAGGGGTTTGACCACTTCTTTAGATAGTCAGGCTGGGAGAACACCCAATTGAACACCAGCTAGGCCAAACTGGGAGACCAGCCCCAGCATCTTAAACCAGCTAAGACCAGTCAAACAGCTTAGGCTAATTCTCAACAGGGTAAACTAAACAGCCATCTACATCATTCTGTAACTCTAAATCATTTTTAATGCACTTTGTTGAAAGTATAATTTGCTTCTGTGACTCACATCCAGGTCCATGCAGACAGCGAGTTGTTGTGGATGTTGCCATTTCCCACCATGTCCTCTGAAGGAGAGCCATAGAAGTCATCGGAAATCGTCAAATCAGTGTCACATACTTGCTTCGGCTTTTGTTTGGCAAACGTGAGGCTCGCCAGTGCACAGAGCAAAACCTGAGAGAGAGATCATTATCTGCTATTATATTACATTTAAATTCATCCATGAAGACAATTTGCAGTCGCAAAGGCTCAAACCATTTCTGAGTTTAGGCCTCTTTTTGTCACAACATATTACATTTAACTTAATCTAAAAAGTTTTAAGATGAATCTTTAGTGAAGCAATTGTTGTAAACAAGCGAATAGTGTTAGCATTAGGCTAGCTAATAGAGTTCAGCTAAATATCTATGCTCGTTTCGGTCATCTCACCATGTATTTAGCGTTGAGGAAGTTCAGAAACATCTTTAATGCCTTCTTCTCAATCTCTTCCGCAGTGAAAATGTTTCTCGTTCACTTCATCTATTTATGCAATGCTTGATCGTGATTGCATAGATAATATGGCCTACCTCTGACCTGGATTCGTTCATCAGATCAATTGATAGGTGAGGGGTAGCGTTTAGACCTACATTTTGCCACTCATTGCCAGTAATCTGACCTACGGACTAAAGATCGGTCTGCGTTGGCAAGGTTGCAGGATTATTTTATCGAATTTTGGTTGGGAAAAAAATGATGAATCATAAAAATTTGGCTTTTGGGGTGAGTTATCAAGATTTTAGATTTCTTAAGTCATGTTTCGGAAACTATTTGGTTCTATCACTGGTTAAGTTTTATGCATGGATAAATATTGGGAAAAGTTTGATTAACAACTTGCAGAGTGCGTGAAAACATTTTTTTTTCTTCTTTTTATGGCCACATTTTATACCGGTTTAATACTCTTGAATAAACAATTAATATTGTTATCAGTGAGGTTTTTCATTCATTATGGCACTAGAAGAAAATGTACAAGATAATCTGAAAGGGATCTGTCAAGTGGTTATAGAACCTTCAAATGATACATTTATGGATTTAATTTTAATTAATTTTGTTTTAAGACAATTTAATAGACAATAAAATCTCATGACTTGTAAACACACACTTGTAAACATACTTTATGTTATGAAGAAAGACATTTCTTCGTATAGTAACTTTTTAGCATAAAGCCTTCTAAAAAATGTAGTAATGCGCGTTCCCAGCGTTCTTTATAATTGAGGTTTTAAGGGTTCTAAATAGAACTCCATTAAACTTTTTATTGTTTAAGAATGAATAATGTTTGGTGTAACTTAATGGAAAGCAACTGGAAAGCATCATTGTGATGAAGTGCCAAAGTGTGCCAAATGTCAATTTTTGTTGATGGATATATGAATAAAATGTCCAGTTTCTGTCAAATAAACATCTCCCCGACAGAAAAAAAGGGTTCATTGGGGTTTTATACATGAAGCATAGGCTTCTTTACTCAATTTCAAACAACCTTTTATGCTAAAAGGTTCTATAATGACAAGAAAGAACCCTTTTGGCAAAAAGGTTCTTTATAGGCTATTATTCCTTCATATATTACATTATTCTGCAACATTTTGTAATTCAATTAACTTAATATCTTAATATAGTAACTTAATATCACATTTTAATCATGCAGATTTTCAGAGAAGAAAAACTGAAATGGCACTCTTTGTGTGACATTGATTAATAAAATGATATAAATATATACATTTTCTAATCCCCATATCTTAAATTTTGTGATCATTCACATGCATTCAATACATTTTAGGATCTTGATGTTTGATGTTATTTGATGTTATTTAATCCGGAAATGATAATGAATGAACCCAAAAGGTTCCATATGGAACTGTGAATGTTATGTCATTGTAAATAATTACTTTTACACACTTTACATCACTCTCATTTAAATCAGATCAGTACATGTTTGAACAATGCAGAGACCAATGCATGAATGAATGTGCCAGTGTACTGGTCCATTCTTTGTATAATTACAAATATTTGTAATTGCATGAATAAGCAGGAAAAAAAAAATGAAGCAGTGCACTTTTTATCAATAACGAAAGTTGATTATCCGGCGATTGACCCTCATCAAGCCATTTGGCATCTGAAGAGCCTTTAGGGAAATTCCGCCGTACTGAAACCATTATATAATGTTAGCTTATTTTCACATAGATGCTGTGGTAGGTTGGTATACAGATGCATGGGAGATTATCCCAGCGTCAAAGTGAGAAGTGTTCTTGATAGATTGATTTCACTGATACAGTGTCTCTGTGCGGTGTCTCAGAGAAACTAAGGCCTATTTTCACCACCCACATAACCGTGCAACCACTTTTGGTTGCAAACGCAGCTGTTTTTTTTTCATTCTGTTGATTCTTTCTTTTTCTTCTATTATCTGTCATTTAATTGTGTCTTTTTTTGTTGAAAAATTAAGCAACCAATCAAAAACAAACAACAATTATAAAGCAACATTTTGTAGTTGGTGTAGCAAATTAGCTCTAAAGAAATATCAAAAATCAGTCATAACTTGCTATAATTGATTATGAAAATTTGGATCAGTTAATAGAATTAACTTAATGTAGTAAAAGTAATATTACAATCAATCCACCTGTTTGTGCCGTGAACACTCAGTGTTAATTGTTTATTTATTCTAAGAAATGTTCATTTCCGGGGGAGGGAGAGGTCTTTCTTACTGTACATTACTACTAACCCTGTAGTCAAAATCTAAATCGTGAAATAAACTTTGTTGCAAGCAGAGAAATAGAACCAAATATGTATTGTGCACAAGTTTTATTAACTATAGCTTTTTTAACTTCCTGTATGGACACTCTTGCTTACCGCTTTGCTCTATCGCTTTTATATTTTTTTAATCGCTCTATCGTTTTTATATTATATTTTATCTGCCTTTATCACCTAATTATAACTTCAGCAAACCAGCACAGTCAAACGCTTGTTTACTACAAAAAAGCAGAATTCTTTTCTCTGACCAGCCTCCCACTGAAAGCTTACATTCCAAAGGATAAGAGAAAATGCCTCATCTGGAATCTACTTGCTGCACTAACTGTCAGAGCCTTTTACAAACGATTGCAGTTCTTGAAACAAAGCTACTTGCGGACCACCAAACCAGACGGAACACACAACAGAGCTTCGCCATGGACGCCCTCAGCACACTGCCGGTGAGTCCCAAGAATCTAGTTCTCCAATACAGGCCACACTGAGTGTAGAGAAACAAGCCAACCGACTTACAAATTGATGGCACAAACAGGGCATGAGACCCAAAGGCACTCAAGACATCAGATTGTCACGAGCATCACATATTGCCGCAGTAGCGTTCTCTACCCCAGATACGGCTCTGACAAGTATTGCAAACACTGGTCTCCTACCCCCGCCTATACATCTTGAGAACAGATTTGAAGCATTAATGAATGAGGAATCCCTGAATGTGATTTATGTGATTTAATAGAACACAGACTGAATCAGCCTCTAACTAACACTGCTAACTGGCGCTCAAGGTCGAGCAGACAGCGGCACTCAGCTCAGAGCACAGCCGGGCTCAGGACTCTGATAGTGGGTGACTCCATAATCAGAAACATTATTATCAGGGATACAACCATGTGCTGCTTTCCACAAGCAACAACTTCTGATGTAAATAGGGAACTTCAGAATATTCTGGTGAAACAAAAGACTGCAAATCAACTCATGTGGAAAAAAATGTGTGATCATTCATGTGGGGAAAAAGGATATTCATAAAGAGCAGTCAGAACTCCATAAGAAGGATTTCAATTAACTTTTGGAAACACTTAAAAGACTGAAAGTTCAGACATTCATCAGTGGACCACTCCCAGCAAGACGAACAAGCAGGTTTTCACGGCTTCTCAACACATGGCTGCAAAAAACCTGCAATATAAAAGAAGTAAACTTCATTGACAACTTCAATCTTTTCTGGAGTCAAAAGCAACTGTTTCTACAGGATGGGATCCACCCAAGCAAACTTGGTTCAAGAGTGCTAAAGGACAATATCTACTTCTCCCTCCATCATCCTTCTGCAGTGTGTGCCAATCCATTCAACCTGAATGGCGCACACACACCTGGACATAGTATGAATGACCACAGGACTTCACTTCAGCACCTGATTGGACATGTTGACACATCACACAAGGACAACGATAACACCATGCAGCCACAACAACTGCTCACAGACACAATCTCAGCCCACAAAGAGCCCTGCCCACAGAGCTCACCACAGACCGACCGGAACACATCAGAACTGCTCCAAGAGTCAGCTCCTAAGGACAACTTTCTGGAAAACAGCGAGGGAAACCAGGACAGCATATTACAGCCTCCAATAACACCAGAGCAACAGCCCCTCTCCTCAGACACATTATCCCTCTCGCCAGAATCTCCACTTCTGTGCTTCTCAGAGAAAATGGAAAAACTGGTGTATGCTGAAACCAAACTATCCTACTCTTTTGCTGCAAGCCCCCAGCAGGCCCCCCAATCACAAAAGCCTGCGGGCACAGCTCGCCCTCCCCCATTGAGAGCTCTTCGGCCTCTGCCACGCCGCCAAGGCTCAAATTCTCCTCCATCTGCTCGAGGTGAACCAAAAACAACTGATACCAACTCTCAGTGATATGTGTCGGGTCCCCGCTATGACAACAGTAACTTTCTTGAATGTTTACAAAACAAGCGGGAACCAAGTGTTCCTGAGGCCCTGTTTACACGATGGGAAAACGCATATCTTTCTCTGCGTTTTGCCCTCTCATTTACACGAAAACGCCGTTTTAATCACTGAAAACTATTATTTCTAAAAACTCCGGCCAAAGTGGAGATTTCTGAAAACGCCGGTTTTGTGTTGCCGTGCAAACTGGGAGAAACAGCGTTTTAGGTTCTCGCTTATCGATTCCAGGATTCTGATTGGCTTGCATGGCTTTATCCTTAACCCCTACACTGCCGCCATAGGTTTAGCATAGTTATGATGGCGCTCAACGGCGTATTTATGCGGGTTTGTAAACGATGTTATTTTTGAAAATGGAGAGGGGGAAAATATTCGTTTTGCTAATTACCCGGCTTTGTGTAAACGTGGCCTGAATCTTTCTCTATTGCTGTTTGATTACATGATAGAAAATGGTTCAGGTCATACTTAGAAGGGAGAGGTTATTATGTGAGTATAGGGGACCATAAGTCTGAGTGGACATCCCTGACTTGTGGAGTCATTACTGGTAGCACCAACCCAGCAGAGTACGTCCCTGAGCTGAAGGTCCAGTAGCACCGTAAACCAGCTCAATATCTTCTTCTTCAATCTCAGATAGGGATATTACTTTATTTTATTTTTACTCTAAACTGTTTTAATTATTCTTATTTATATTGATTGTTTTAATTCCTTCTATGTAAAGCACTTTGAAATTCCATTGTGTATGAAATGTGCTATTTAAATAAACTTGCCTTGCCAACTAAATCACAAACATAGCAAATCTAAACACACATACATGCATAGGTAAAATGGTGAGTAACAGAATGAAACCGGAAGCAGGAAATGAAACTATGGAAAAGATTCATTTAACTATGAAAAGAAATCAGCTTATCATTTTCAGAGCACCTCACTAAATGTACACATGACCATTGCAATGAAACTTTTCGTGAAGTTCCTGAAGAAGGATTTTAAAGCATTAGGTAAAGCATTCACACAGTGTCCTGGGGTGCATGTTCATTTACAGATCAGTTTGTCCATAAATTAAAGCATGAAAGTCTGTTTTAAGGGTTGTTGATCTTTGGTGACCCATTTTTAACAGCAATAAAACAACTTATCTGGTTGTAGTAGACCCTTCTTGCCCTTGTTGGGGGGATGGGACCATAGATCCCAGAGTGAGTTTTAAAGGTTATTATTTGTTAAATATAACACATAATTGTGTCTGATTTGTCTCAGTAGTTACAGTTGGTATGTTTTGTCCATTAATGGTCAGGTTTATCATGGGTGCCCTCTTCTTTGATGTGGCAGCACCCAGTGCGGGAATCCTCTCTGTGTCGTTTTTTTTTTTTTTTGCTTTTTACTTTCAAACTGACTGATGACACACCATTCACACAGCGAGCGGAAGCTACTCAGCAAATCACTGACCTCATTTCTACTTTTGATGAAAGGAAGCATAGCATCCTGTAAATTAGATCTGCTTTTATGATAGTATTAGTTGGCCAATGAGTGATTGTGTAATTTCACCACAGTAAAATATATTATTTGATTTCCACTCACTGTGTGGGTAAAATGAAACCGTGAGCATGGCCATGGTGACGACAAATGTGGATATAACAATTATCTTGAATTCAATTTCTCTTGAAAAAAAAGAGCCTTAGATCTATTTATGTGATTAAGTTAATCGCTTTTCAAAGTCAAAGAAATATGAAACTTTAGGTGCAGCCAAATTTCAGTGTAACAATGACCAAGAAAATATATAATTCATTCTCACTTCTTGTGATTAATCCTTTGTCAGTTATCTGAAACGTGAGTGTATGCTTAAAATATCTGCTAGTGCAGTTTTAACTTGTTTTAAACACAAACTTTCAGTTAAAAAGACAAGTAAATATATTTTGATTTAAAGGGATAGTTCACCCAAAAATGAAAATTCTGTCATCATTTGATCATCCTCGAACCAAACATGTATGTTTTTATTTCTTCTGCTGAACACAAAAGAAGATATTTTGAAGAATATGAGTAACCAAACATTTGACGGCATAGCCATTGACTTCCATAGTATGGACATTTTCGTAGTATAGTAAGTATACGAAGACATGTAGGGTTAGGGTAAGTACAATAAGTTGACATGTACTGGTAAAGTTACTTATAGTCAGTTGAATGTCTGTTGGGGAGCATCAAAATAAAACGTTAGCAAGAATTAAGCAGACAGTCCACTAATACTCTATTGAGAGTTAGTTGATATGTAGGTGCATTGTAATATTCATCATAACTAATGGCAACGCTAACTCAAAAATGTAAAAGATTATAAATAATATGAACCCTAATAGAAATATTCACAATATGCCTTTCAGTAGTAAAAAATCCAGAGTAGGAGTATCGATGAAACTGTGAAAAAGTGATGAAACTGTGAAAAAAAGGTAACCGATTTGTTGCGTGTAAACTGGGGTTAGTGATTCAGCTCTTTTAAGGAGTCTTCAAAACTGTGGTCTTATATGGGTCACTACGAAAACCCCTGTTCCTAGATGTTGACTGACTGTAATCCCTTTCATGAGTATAAGTAGGAGAAAATCCAAGAAGTAGGTCAGATGCCTGCGTCACATTTCCAACGGTTAAATGGCCTAAGAAGATGAACATACAGAGGCCTTTTTTAAAGGCAGTTAAGTCTTTTCAAACCTGTACGATCGTTCAAAACATTTTCTTTTCTGTTCGAAACCCCAAGAATGAATTTTCCCTTTAAAATCACAAAATTAAATACTGAATAAAGGCTTATAAACTGTGAAAAATGTTATGCTAACGAAAGAACATTGAAAAGTGACAACTGAAATGCATGGAATTCAACTTCAAGTGCATCAATTCTGATTTTCACATGAAAATGCGGTCTCCCCCCCCCCCACCATCCACCACCCAAACCCTTTAAATTTTCGAGGAACCGCAATTGCACCGCATCTGACGCAGTCGTAAACCAGCACCAGTGGGAAATTGCGCATCGGTGAGATCCAAGCCATTACAGACACTGGGGCGGAAGTCTCCGTTTGCAAACTATGTCAAATGAGGTCACTGGAATTAAACTAAAGGCAACATGGGGGCTGAAATATAGCGGTCAGAATCATATGCAGCAAGAATTTCATTCAGCATGCTAATATGTACCTCATGATCGGAATAAAAGTGAGACATTTGTCAGAGAAAGTAGGTTATGTTAGTAGCTTGGTTGCTAAGGTGCACTAAACACAATTATATGTGGCCACAAATGTATTTAGACACTTCCGCCAATAAAAGGTGTAATCTATTAATTTCATTGCATTATAAGCCAAAATAAAAAGATGAGTTTAATATTAAGTAAAGACATATTTGGAAATTTTGGACTCAATAACTTCATACATCCACTAAAATTCACCAGTTGGTTCAAATTCATTGGAAAAATGGCTCATAAAAGTGATGATAGTTCTAAGAAAATCTGTAGTTTTAAGTTTGCAGGTACATGCTGTTTTCTTATGTAATAAAATAAACTTTTATTTTATTAAGGAGGGGTGGGTGTTAAAGGGGGGTAAAAGATCTTTTTCCCCAGTGAATGTCAATGGGGTTCAAATGCAATTAGAACACATCAATAGTTCTGCTATGACATCAATGACTTTATACGTCCACTAAAATTCAGTTGAATTAGTTAAAAAAAAAAAAAACATTTAAAAAGCAGCCCAGAAAGTGATTACATTGTATCTTTCTAAATTGGGAATTTTATGAGGTGGATCATATTGTCAAATTTGTCAAAAGAAACACATTGAGAGTCACAATACTTACAGTGATTTATGCTGACGCATTAAATATGACAACATAAAGTAACATCAAAGGGGAGAATACATCACAGGAAATGCTCCTACACTGCTGCGAACGCACGAAGGCCTCTCTATATAAACTGCACTTACCACTGCAAATCTAGAACAGATAGACTTAAGACTGACAGAAGACATCTGAAAAGAATAGGTCAAAATCTCGAGACAGAAATGAATGCAACAATGTCATCAGCGTTAAACATCCAGTTCCTCATGGTGAGTATTGCTGAATTGTTAAAGGATGTCCTGCTAACTATGACTGATGTTTTTGCTGCTGAAGTCACAAAAATGTGTGTAAAATGACATTGTGTGTGTGTTTCGCAGGTGGCTTGTTTGATGGGGATCGTTTTGATATCATTTGGAGCTGAGGGGGCACCTTCAAAAAATCTTCAGAGGAAAGGAATCGGCCACCACAGGGCATCAGAAGAATCGGATCCATCGTCATCATCATACCGGTTGATATTGGATTCTGAGTTCAAAGCGGCCAAACCGATCCAACCAATAAACAACGACTCCCTCTCTCCATGGACCTACACGTAAGACCTTGTCCTATATACCCTAAAGGTTCTAATTCTAATCTATGGTTCCATGAAGAACCTTCAACATTTCCATTGCACTAAAGGCTCTTTTATAAATAAAAGGTTCTTTACCCCTGGTTTTAAAAAAAGGCTTAAGCCCTATCCCAGACTAAAATATTTATAAAAGGTACTTAAATGTCCTAATTGGATTAAACCTTGTCTGTGAAACCGGACCTTAGATTATTGAAATGATGACCTCTTCACTGAAAGCTTCTTTGGGGAACCCAAAATGACTCTTCTAAGCCATTGCTGCGAATCTCATTCCCTTTTGGAACGCTTATTTTTAAGAGCGTTTTGATAGATTGTGACAGTTGCAACCCGCTAACCTAAAATTGCACATGATTCATTTTGTTTCATAGGTTTACGCATGACGAGAACCTGTACCCTTCTAGCATCGCAGAGGCCAAGTGTTCTCTTACTGGATGTTTAAGCTATACCAGTTTAGAATTGGTGGAGGACCAGAATTTCCAGTCCAAACCTATTTACACCCAAATCATGGTCTTGAGGAGAATTCGAGGAGAAAAGCACAACTACTCCTTTCGACTTGAGTACAAAACCATCGCAGTGGGATGCACCTGCATTCGTCCATATGTAGAACACATTTAAAATGAGTTACAGTATTGTAGATGTTTCCTACTGATGTCGCTGGTATTCTTCCTATTCTAAAACTTAAGGCGTATGACTTAAGACTTTATAATTTATTTATGTTATCTCAGATTTCCACCGTGTTTGCAAATGTAGGATATTTATTTATTTCCACTGGATTTTAATTTTTGCTTTATTTTGATATTAAACATTTTTTCAAGAACCAGAAAAATTTAGATTCACACCCTCAACCGACTTGATCTGTCTAATAATCTAATTTATTATGTGTTTGCAAATGCAAGTTATTTATTTTTACTGGATTTTTGTGTGATAATAATTTGAATTCATTATTTATTTATTGATACAAACCTGTTTTTAAGATTGCAATAAATGAGAAAAAAATACTACAATGCTTCATCTGATGGTCTGTTTTTTTTTAAAGCATTTAAAAATGAGGTTGAATAAAGTCACAAGGACAAAACTATACCAGCAGTCTTTTAATTCCCTCTGCCTCTAAAATATATCACAATTTCTGTACAGAATTATATAGCCAAATCAGACACCAGCTGATCGTGAGGCAAGTGAACATATGTACAGCGGCAAAAGCTTGAGCAGTTTACCAAAAATAGAGCCTTAAAGACAGGACAGAAGACAAACTGACTGCATCCACATGGGCAAAGTACATGAAACCGTCCAAATATTCATAAACACACACAGTTACCACTCACATTCACTCATTTTTTGGCACTATTGGCAATACAAGCTCGTCACAGAGACAAACACTTCTCTGCGCTTCTCAGATTAAGGTAGTAAAGATTCCGTCGGGATCTTTGTTGGCCGGCCAGTTCTGTTCATCTGACAACATGGCCATCATACCTTACAATGATATAATGATATCATATAATCGGGTTTCAGAGTCATAATCTCATATGATCCAAGCTAATAAGCTCAGCGTGATAGTGAGTCCTTTGGTCAATGTTCTCCCATATGATCAGCGTGTGTTGTGGGAAGGTCTCAAGGCACCTGGAACATAAAGTTCAGAGATATAGCAATTAATATCAGGACAAAAACCACACTTTCACACAGCAAATGGCTTTTGCACATCAAGTTTTTATCAAGTGCATCACGGCATGCAAGCATTAAAACTTTGGTTTCGGACACATTCAATACACTATACGTTAACTAACAGATATTCTACTGGTTTGTTTTGGGATTCTTCTATGAGACACCAACTCTAAGACATAAATACAAAGCAGAACTACAGTGCCAAGTACACATCACCTCTCTGAATACACAATGTTACAAACAGCTAAATCACAGCATTACAACATGGTCACTCAGTAGTTTCTATCTTTACCCTATCAGTGCATGCAAAGCTATTACTAAAGACTAGAAGGATTGATGACGACTTGTGTATTTTACACAGTTTGGCGGTAAACAAAACCACAAAACAAAACGCCTTTTTTGCATTTTCCAACTGATGCCCAATTCCACATCCACAACATACTGCGTTTTGTGCTGCAGCAAACTGCAAATAGCGCAGGATAGGCCTTCAAATCGCTGTCAATTGCAAAGCAAAGCCTTTCTTAACATGACTAAGACCTGCTAGGCCTTATTTTGTCGTTTTCTTTTAAAAAATCTGGAAAAGAAATGCTCTTGATTCTAATCCCAGTCCAGTTCAATGTGTTCCTTGTTTTTCCTCACCTCCTCAGCATGCTTGTCCTGGAAAAATACAAGACAAAAGGAAGAAAAACTATTAAATAATAGAACAATCTCAACCCTAAAGTGTCTAAGCTTTAAAAAAGATTTTTCCTAGTGGCACCAAACAGAATTGCAAACAGAATGTCTATTTCCAAACAAGCCCAAACCATTCAGAAAGTCATGCCCTAATGTATTATACAATCATTACAAATCACACTGTACAACATGTATGTAGACTGTACAATGTCGATGATAAAACCTATTGAATCATAGGTTACGATGCAAGATAGTATAGAAGAATAGTCGTACAATGTGTACCGGGCAACCTGTATATTCACTTTACAAACAGGTTGCAATTCCCTTTTGTGCCACTAGTGGTGCATCTTTAAAAATAGAACTGTGGAGATTCGCCGTACCTTCTCCTGAAGACGTTCCAGCATAGCAGCGATGTGAGCCTCTCTGTTCTCTTTGTTGATCTCCATTCTTTGCTCCAGTTTTTCTTTGGCCATCTTGATGAAGTTGTTGTGCTCCTCTACGGCTTTCTGGGCCACTTCTCGTTCATGTTCTCTCTTCTCAGCCAAGTGCTTCAGAAGTTCAGCTTCCTGACACTGTGGAGATAACGTTTGAGATTCTAACTCAGTATGAGACTCAACTATAAACATATCTAGTGTTGTTACTGTTTACTCAAATGAAACCTGAAACCTGAAATCAAATAAAATACAAATAGCCTACACGACAAACTGGCCTTGGCAACAAACTGAAATGACTAAATTAAATTTGAAGTACTAAGCTGACAATGAAATTAAAATACATTAAAGCTATATATATATATATATATATATAATTAAATTAACAAAATGACAAAATTAAGATGACAAAAAGTAATTAAAATGACTTAAACTAAAGTAAAACTAAAATGAAAACTAAAAAATATAAAAGTAAATCTAACTCAAAATAATAGTATATAAATAATGCTACACTGAGCATATCCAGCGTTGAAATATCTAACCGAGGTTGTCTTAAAAAAATGTTTAATGTAAAGTTTGAATTGATGTATATATGGTAAGCCAAATGAACTCTCCGTTATAGATATGCAAGTGAAAGCGATGATAATCACACGTGTTCCTCCATCATGATATATATTCCTCACCTTTCTTCTCTCCTCAGCTGCATCCAGTTTCTTCTGGATCTCTTCCAGCGAAGGGTCCCTGCGAGGTGGGAAAGTGGGATGAAATTCCCTCTGACCATCAAAAGATGGTGGCCTGAGGATGACCTCAAAGGCCTGCCCCGATGCCCGCTTGTTTAGCTCGATCACCTCCATGTCTTTAATGATGCACAGGTTGAGGTCCACTACATCTAAAACGAAAGATCAACACTGATTAATGTCACTAATTGTTAAAATACTTTGATAAAATCTAACTAACATGCAGTAATTACACAAGATTTTAGATTTAAAGACCTTTAAATGGGCTACCTTGTGTTTTCTTGGTGGGCTTCTCCCGAGGCTCTGGCAGGATGCAGGAGCAGAAGAGAGACACTAGAGGGAGCTCCTTCATTTTCTCTCTGTATGCTGCAACAGAGAAAGAGACCGGGTTATTTTGTGCTCATGCCACTGAAGCCATGTGCTCACGCATCATTCCAACGCTCACATGTGGATGTACACGTACCTGCAAGAGTCATCTCTTCCTTCTTCTGAGTCCTCAAAAGCGTTTTCAAACTCAGCTGGTCCTATAGGAGAGAGAAACGATGATGTAATCAGAATCCAGTCTTTTGTCCTCATATAAAAGGTCCTCAAAATCAACAATTTATACTAAATAAGTCATAAAGCAATAAATTTAAATTAAGCATTTTGCATCAATTTTTTGTTTTAAGCATAACTAAAAAAAATCTAAAAAAAAAAAAAAAACTAAAAATAATTTTGTTAATACATACAACTGTTTAAAATAATAATAATATTAAAAAAAATTAAGATGCATTCCCAGAACCCTTAATTCCTTACACAAAGTAAATGCCTTTTAGATGTTTTAAAAAACGATTTTTTGCAGTGTAAGTATCACATACCAAGAACAAATCTATTCAAATCCACAAAACCCAAGCAAGGAACAGACAAAATCAGCGGTAATGTGTTTGATGGCAATCGTTCGCGTAAATGAATCTGGTTTGTTCGGGGTTGATGATCGTCTCTCTGCCTACGCTTCTTCTCTCTATCATTCTCTCTCTTTCGTCCTGCCTCTGCCCTCGCCGTGCCCCCTCAATTCCCACGCTCACGATCGCTGCACCAGCTAACACCTTTGAAACTTTGTGACATTTTCAACGTTTCAACTTGAAAATTCGAAATGTTGATTCTTTGAGAACGTGCATCATTTTCCCAAAGTCATGAGGGTCGCACTGCATGCACACAAAGCCCAAAATCAGCTCCTGTTTTATTGATGCCAGCAACACAGCTGATGTAATAAATAAAACATGCTTTGGAGCCCAACAAGAGACATACAAGTCATTTTCTGAACCTCCCACTGCTTTCTGATCGAAATAATCGCTTGGTGTTTTGAAAGCAGAGGTTGTGCCGCTCTATAAAGGGGCCGTGGCCTTTTGCACACCAACATCTAATCTCACCTCTCACAACCACCCTCAGCGCAGACTAGAATGCTCACCTCCAATGCACACTTTGCCCACATTTTAAACAAGCAATGCACTTTCCTATTCTTCACAATGCACTTTCCTATTCTTCACAATGCACTTTCCTATTCTTTACAATGCACTTTCCTATTCTTCACAATGCACTATGCATTAGACCAACATGATCTCAAGCATAACTGCTTTCTGATGTGATATTAAAACTAAACAATTGCAAAACCCAACAATTCATGCTTATTTTATATATACATCGTATCTCATATCTCTAAATCTAGCAAGCATGCAAATCTGCAGTGCAACCTAATCTAAAAATCTTTCTGCCCTAGAACAAAACAGAATAAATGGAAGTTTCCATAGATAATAAAACTGCAATTGCATTAGTCCGATCAATTGCAGATCAGCAGTCTTCTTTTGTCCTGCAAAGGTATAATACAGTAAATAACAGGTTATGATGTGCAATTCCACCTTAACTCACCGACAGCGTGCTGTGATCTTCTGTCGGGGTCTTTTCCTTGCGTTCAGTCTGACAGTCTGCTGCTGTTTGGATGCTCGACCTGGCAGCATCAGCACCACCTCTGCTAGATAAAGCATGACATCACCTCCAAGCGCTGTGATTGGTCGAGAGGGATGCAGGCTCCTGATGGGCTGGAATGGCTGGGAGTGCAGATAGGGGGTGGTTAACTCTTTGTTGAAAACTGGTTATGACTACAGAGAAGGACAGGGCATATTATGCAGCTTTATGCAGAAGTAGTAATATTGGTAGTGTATTTAATAAGAAAACAGAAGTGTATTGTTTTTTGTTTTAGAAAATTGGAGCTATCAGAGAATATTAAATATTCCATATCCTACATTTGTGAGCAACTATCAATATGCATTTCCATTTTTTTTTTTTTTAGGTTATTTCAGTTTAGAATTGAATTACGTGCAGCATCGTGTGCTAATCCAGTTCGGTCTGGTTTTGGGAGCTGCTCGAAATGTCAAGTCTAAAAACGGAGGAGGACTGGGGATTTGTGTGTCATCTTCTCACTCACTCACGGCTGGAGTCTTGTGGATGACTGTGACAAAATAACCTTGCCAACATGGCCGTCTGGATGCGGGCCTGTTTGAACAGTCTGTCAATGGCCCATCTGTTGCTCTGGTCCTGTGCCAAATCAAACTACTGGAGTTTTCACAATTCCAAAGACAGTTTGTCCAACACAGCGTTCATTTTGTAGAAAGAACCTGATTTTACAACCAAGTCACACCTCTAATGTCACAGATGAATGGTTTCTAGATAACAGGATTTGTAAATGTGCAGGATGAACTTGTGAACGGTGCTTATTTGAACCTGTTTGCATTTCCGAGGTCTCTCGGGTGAGGTAGAAATACTCCCAGCGGTCCTGATATGGATGTTGAATAAGGTGGAACAGAACACACTGTACCTAGTTTATTTCCCAATGGCTCCTAGATCACAGACAACGTCTTAAGTGAATAGAACAAAGGAACTTAATGCACATGGGTTAATGCAAAACAAAAGTTAGTAGTTAATTAATACAGTAAATGAAATATGAGGACATCATTTGTGCAAGAAAGTATCACCCACCCACCCATACGAACTGTAGGGGAGCATTGGTTTTGGTATATGCTGGATGTGATCACTGAAGGAGGCCGCAGGGGGAGGGGAGACGATGATGTCATCCAGCTGTCTGCTATAGGTGGAGAGTAGTGTGCCTGCATACAGGGTTTTTTCACATGGCAACAGAGCAAGAAATGCAGCAAACGAGGTCCTAAAACTGAATAACAGAGAAATGAAGGACAGAGGGAAGAGGAGGTAGGGTGTATTATGGGAATTGTTCGCAAATGGTGCACTGCAACTGCACCAGAGCACTAAAGAAAGACTGAAAGGAGAAAGGTGGGGGGATGTAGTGAAGGAAAACAATGCGCCTGCAAGGAAAGCCTGATCATCACATGGTAACCCTGCTATGATGTCATTTTTAGCCAATCAGGAGTGGTGCGCTGGATTCTCTAGATAGAATGATGCAGTTTCCAGTCCACATCTGACCTGACAGGCAATGATGATGATGATGATGAAGCTAATCATGCATACAAGCACAGACCTTACTGATGGTTTCCATGTTATTTTGTAATAGATTTCCTTTACAAGAATTTTTTTTTTATCACTAGGGTAATGGTATTATATATATATATATATATATATATATATATATATATATATATATATATGCACTACTTTTCTAAAATAAATTAATACTTTCTTTCAGAATGGACACTTTACGTTGATTAAAAGTGGCAGTGAAAGACATTTTTAATGTTACAAAAGACTTATATCTCAAACAAATGCCATTCTTTTGAACTTTCTATGCATCCAACAATCCTCAAAAATATAAAGCAACAAAATTGTTTTCAACATTGGTAAGTATAAAATGTTTCTTGAGCAGCAAATCATCATATTACCGTAGAGTGATTTCTGAAGGATGTTGAGTAATGATGCCGAAAATTCAGCTTTGATCACAAGAATAATTTACATTTTAAAATATATTACAACAGACAACAGCTATATTAAATTGTAATATTATTTCAGAATATTACTGCTATTTTTTCTGTATTTGTGATCACATATACAGTCTTGGAGCACATAAAAGACTTGCAAATCTTACCTGCTTTAAATTTTTGAACAGTGTGTTTACAAGCATATACTGTTTATATACTATATACTCTCCATATAAAGAATATTTAACTTTCAAATTATTGATAGTGATTTCAAATTATTTTCTATTACATTAAGCCTTACAGTTTGTTATCATATACTTTTGTACCTACATCTGTACTCAGTAAAATACACAGTATTTTGTATATTGAGCTGTAGTTTCATCAGTCTACTGGCTTGTGATAGAATGACAGATGGACACACTTTCCTTAAGAGGTACATTACGGTATGCCCGTTGATTTATATCAGAACATATTGTGGTGAGCTCATTCTGACACACCCCGCCTGAATAATACAGTGCGAAACAGTGAATAATTCATAGACATGCATTGTTTTGAGTCGAAAATGCACAAAATGCTTGTTTTTGTCCTGGCAGTGAACTTGTATTTTGGTTTCAAAACTGTCCACAATGCCAAATATAAAGGTCAACAAATGTGTAGCTAAACTAAATTGATTTATGTTGTGGCAACATGTCTAAAATGTTAAAATTTTATACAATTTACAATAAGGTTCATTAGTTAACATTAGTAAATGTATTAACTAATGATGAGCAATGCATTAGTTACAGTGTTTATTAATCTTTGTTAATGTTAGTTAATATAAATACAGCTGTTCATTGTGCGTTCATGTTAGTTCACAGCTCATTAACTAATGTTAACTAATACAACCTTTGATTTTAATAATGTATTAGTAAATGTTGGAATTAATATTAACTAAGATTAATAAATGCTGAATAAGTAGTGTTCATTCTTAATACATGTTAACTAATGTAGTTAACTAATGTTAACTAATGAACCTTATTGTAAAGTGTTACCAACGTTTTGTTATTCTTCTATTTTGTGTGTGGGTGTGTGTGACATTTTGGTTTCATGAATTCCATGTTTTGGAATTGTTTTAATTTTGATTAAAAAAATATATATTTTTTGTATACTACATAAATTTAGTATACACTAAATAACACTACAACACATTTTAAATAGCATATAATACAAATAAAATACCAAAAAACAACCAAAAATTAACAACAATATCAATGTGTAATATATGTTCAATAACTCATTTGCTTTTTTTGTGGCCAAGACATAAAGGTTAGTGCATGTACAGAAACTGATTTTTCAAAATTTAATCTAGCTTGAGAAATATTAACGGTATGACAGCTACAATTTATTTACAATTTAACTTTTCATTTGAAGTTCCAACATTCAAGGCACATCCAAACATGCCAATGCATTTGTAGCTGTAAATCATTTAGCATTTTAAACCACTGAGTCAAAGCTTTATGTGATCTGATTGTGTATTCTACTGTAGGTGTAAAGCGCTCTGGAGAGTGTGATGTGAGAGAGTAGGTCATACTGTATCTGCAGGCTCTAAACTCAGGACATGACATCACTCTAATGGTCGCGTGCTGCATGACTCATAGCTTTTAACTCGGGTCGTCAGTATCTCTCTGACCGGGACTTACGGTCAAACCAATCCACATGTTGTTTACAAGCAATAGGCAGAGAACAAAAGATGACATCACATAAAAAGATAAAAACAACAGCTATGCTGCAAATGGAATTCCATGGTACTGCATTGTGTATGCTGTACAGGATATACATAATAATGTAATTAACAGTTGTATGCTACTTGTTTTGCCACTACATACAGTCACAATAGTCAATATGGTTATTCTGCTCGGTATGAAACTGAAGTTGCAATAGTCTAGTTTTCTCCCCTATTGTGACATATCGCTACTCTGACAAGAAAAAAATGTTATTGATTTTGTCCATAGGGAATTGATTGGATGGTTGTTGTTTGCTATTGGTCGATTTAATGTGAGTGACAGGTTGCCCCGCCCTCATCAGAGAAGATATGCAAGAGGGAGGGGAAGTTTTTTTTTGGTTAAAGATTTTGACATGAACTTTAAACAAAAGAAGATAAATAATTTAAACTGCAGTACTCCATAAAATGTCAAAAATGTCCATTTAGATTTCATGGTGACTTTAAATCATATCTAAATTTGGAATATAGCAGACTACCAAACTTAATTCCGGATTTAGTGGTTTAGCTGTCATCCATAAAATCGGTTGTTTTGTATTTGTAATCCAATTTTGTGTGAAAATATCTTAATTTTGGTAGCCTAATTTAATAAAACAAGAAAAAATTATCAAATATTACTGTTGATATTGCTTACAGTTCAGTCGTCTATAATCGAGAATAATGGCCAAGTTAAGTGGAAAACAGTATCCAGTGCACACTGTTGTATACAGTATATTTTGGGAAATATAGTCATCTGTGTATTTTGTGCATATTCACAAACATACATTATTCATAATGCAGAAATGTTAAAGGGATACTCCACTTTGTTTTGGAAATAGGCTCATTTTACCACTCCACCAGAGTTAAACAGTTGAGTTTTACCGTTTTCGAATGTATTTAGCCGATTTTCTGATATTTAGAAGAATATCAGTAACCAGACAGTTTCTGGTCTCATTGACTTCCATAGTATATTTTTTTATAAGTCAATGAGACCAGAAACTGTCTGGTTACTGATATTCTTCTAAATATCAGAAAATTGTCTGAATACATTAGAAAACGGTAAAACTCGACTGTTTAACTCTGGGGGAGTGGTAAAATGAGCCTATGAGCGAGTACTATACTTAATAGCAAGTATGTTGGACACATTGCTGCATAGTATGTACCACTTCACATTCTATTTTCTAAAATATTAGGTAGTTGTATATAGAACACAGTATGCAATAAACACCTACACTATAAACCATATACGTACATACTGCATACTGATAAAATAGTATTAGTTTGTCACTCAAATTTTTCAATATGCAATAGTAACAAATTTGGTTATTGTCTAGCTGGGAAAGCATCATTTGTTGGCTATAAAAAGCATACAATTGAAAAACTACCATTCAAGCAGTTCAATGGTCTCCTAATATGAACAAACAGCTCTTAAACCATTAATATCGATAAAACCGGTAAAAACCAGTTATTACTGACTTTTGGATCTTGCCAGGCAATGTCCTTCCTTCCAGACATGCAATTATAGTAGGCGTTCCAACACTTCCCGCTTCCATTCAATTCATCATTTCTCTCTTTGTTCAGCAAAAGAGCATTTGTATGTGTGTATATGTGTGTGGCGGCAGCAAGAAAGGGTGTTGAGATGTAGCTCTCGTAACCTCAACCACATAGTGACTCACGCTCTGTGAAAATCCAAAGGCATCTGCCAGTTTGCCACACAACCTACACGCTTCATAATGTGATGAGTCACCCACACAGGGAAAGCGTGCATGTATCGCTTCACGACTACTCTATTCTAGAAACTCACAGAGTAAAGTTAGAGTCTGCAGGACTTGGATGTAAAGAAAATGTAAACCAGAGCAAACGCCAATTTTGAATACTGTGTCCAAACATCCGTATATCCACCCAGCCATCCTCATAAAATAAATGTGATGTATATGTATTTGAATTGCATAAACTTGAATGTAATGAAAATGTAAACCAATGTGAGCTACATAACACCAATTTTGTATTCAGTGACTGTAGAGTGATCCTTTCACCTACTCATCCATCCATCCATCCTTCCACCTACCTACCCATCAATCCAACCCCCCATCCATCCATCAATCCACCTATCCATCCTCCTACCTACCCATTTATCCACCCTCCATAAACTAACAAGCTTAAGTGCTGCATATTTGTCAGTCGTATATACAGTAAATTAAACTGGTAGGAAACAAGTACGATTTCTGTAATAGTACGAATAAACAATGCGTTTTAAATAAAAAATAATAATTTTCACAATTTAAAGATTTTTTAAGCAATTTGAATAAATGCATTTTGAAAATATGATTATTTACATCAAATAAAATAGATGCAAATGGCTAAACCGTGCCATGATTTCTTTTAAGTTTATGTATGACTGACAAACATGCATCGGTTTATGTTAAAACCGTGTAATCCAAATAGATGGAAAAATGCATTCGCAATTTAAATGCACAAATATTTAAGATATTTAAAAACACGTTTAGATAGATACCATCAAAATACATACCATTTTTGATTGCATCCATCTAAAAGACATTTAAAGCAGATTTTAAAGCAAGTGCTTAAGTCATTCAACAGCCTGCAATTTCAGTATGACAATGAATTAAATACAAGTCATTTGATCACCTGTACTGTGAAAGAAAGACAGAAAATAAATGTTTGAGTCATTTCCTGCATAAGGTGAATCTGTATTGCCTCTCCAATACTCGAATCACATTCAAAGAGATTGAAAGATCTCGTTTTGCAGAGTTTAAAAGGTCTACAAGAAACATAATTCATGAAACGGAGGGGCTGGAGGCATGATTTTGAATCCCACGGTCTCACTACACCCACTGGATCCCTCTGCCATATGGCGACTGCCCACCTACCATCTCAGCACATGAACACAGCATTATGAAAAGACAAAGCAGAAAGTTTCAAGCGAGGCTGGTTTTGTATACTGTATGTATAAAAATATTTTATTTCCCATAATAGAAATGCAAACTGTATAGGTATAGGAGTCCATTCCCTAAAAGAGAATTTTCAGATTTTCGGCTTCTGTTCCAGGTTGTTATGAGTTTAACAAACAAATAAAATTGTAGAACGTACATAAATACATAATGCAAAAGAAAAAAACACATTATTTTCTTTGTGCAATAACATGCTCAATGGAGACACAAGACAAAATATGCCAATGTTTGGTTTTGAACTAATGCAGTGATGCAACACTTATGTTCCAATACAAATGTACTCATTTGCCATTGTGAAATCTCAGCGCAGGCTTTGTTGATGTGGCAGCAGGACGTGCAGGCGGCTACAACTGTAGCAGATTCATTGAAAACGGCCCTTTATTAGACCAAAATCTATTTTGGAGTCTTCCAAAGTTAAGCAAGTGGATACGTCAAAGTTCAGGGGTCAAACTCAAATGTGTGACCGAGCCCTCACTTTGACTCCCTGTTGCGCACCTGCACTACTTCTCTTCTCTCCTTCAGGAAGTTCCCGAAAGCACCGGCCTCTTTACTTTCTTCTGTGACTGTTAAAAGAATCAATGGGGGAAATGTGATGTCATAAACAAGGTTGTTACAGAGTGGGATGGTGATTATGGTTCTTTAAGGGCCGTTTGAAGTAACCTCCTCACCTGCGTGATCGATATCATCAGTATCGCTGTCCGTGTCTTCCTCAGCTTCATCTGGGTTGCCTCGGTTAAAGATGAGGTCGCTAGGCCCACCAAGATCTGGGGCTTCTAAACAAAAAAATAACCAAGGCATACACATATTTTTTAAACAAAGCTAATGAAGGTTCACCCTTAATGTCCAGCTGAATGCAGACATCATATCAAAAACACATTATCGTTCAAATGTTTTGGAGCCAGTAAGGATTTTATTCAGCAAAGGATGCATTTAAATGATGCATTCAATTTAAAGACATTTACAATGTTACAATTGATTTCCATTTTAAATAAATGCTGCTCTTTTGAACTTTCTAAAAAAGGTTTCCACAAAAATATTAAGTTGCATTGTTTAAGAATAAGAAGAAAAGAGCATAAAATCATCACAGTAGAATGATTTCTGAAGGATCATGTGACACTAAATATGGAGTAAAGATGTTGAAAATTCAGCTTTGATCACAGGAACAAATTACTTATTTTAAATATATTAAAATTACAATTACATTAGATTGTAATAATATTTCACAAATACAATAGCATTCTTTTTACTCTATTTTTGGTGAGCTTAAAAGACTTATTTAATAAAATAAAATAAAAAAATAAAAATGTTACAGACCCCAAAAAAATTTTAAACAGTAGTGTTCCCACACATTTTACCTCCCACTCTTTTCAAAACTTATTTTAAAGACATGTTTCATACTTTTCAGTGCACAGTCATTGTTTTATTCTCATCTAAAGATCGGATAGTTTATATGTGAAGAGTTCAAAGTTGACTAATGACTTTCAAATATATTTATTTTTGAATGAACAGACGTGACCGTTCTGAATGAATGTACCGGTAGGAGCTGCAGTTTCCATGGCAACTGCTCCCATGTCCTTCCGAAGGCGTTCCAACTGCTCCTGTTGTTTCTGACTCTGAGCTTCAGACTGTGGATGAGATGAAAGAATTAATAACAGTCAGACTTGACCTTTTCTCATGGACCCCAAAGGGGACATGCTAGTGCAATTTTTATTTGCCTCTCAAATTAAAAAAAAATTTACTTTTGCCAGACATGACCAGTTGATTCATGACTAGAACATCAACCCACACCAGCGATTACTCACCAGCTCTCTGTGCAGACGTTCATATTCAGGGCGATACTCGCTGTAAAGACAGTAAAACACATCATCTGTTTGTAGAAAACCATTCATTCATCTTCTAAAGTATATCTATATTGCCTATATATATTGCCAGCAGCCATATCACCCTGTAGCAAAACACTGGTTGCCCACTCTGATTGTATTTGTCTGAAAGAAGAATGTCATCTACAACTAGGATGACTTGAGGGTGAGTAAATTATGGGATAATTTTCATTTTTGGGTGAACTATCCCTTTAATAGGTTTAAACGATTTAACAATATTAAACGATAACAACACTGGTAGAAAAACGAAAGCCATTGAAGTTCTATAGTCTGAGCTTAAGTTAGAATTTCATAATCATACAGAGTGTTGGGATACGTACGTTTCATACTCTTTAGCAGCATCTGCAACCTGTACGAACAGTTCATCAAGCCCAGAACCTGTCACTGCAGACACACCGACAACCTACAGGACACAAAGAAACGTTCCTGCATAAGCACTGGACTGAGAGGAAAAGAGTGATTGCAACTGCCATCTCAAAGCCCAACAATACATTTCAAACACTGAGAAAGCAAAAAAATCTGCGTTCATGACATGTCTTTCTTTTTTTATTGATGTTTGAGGTTCTAGCCAAGACAAGCTTCCCCATTAGCATGGCTCAAACTACCTGTCGATTTTACAGAAACAAAACAAAACTGAAAGCTGTGGTTGCCAAAATAATTCTGTAAAAATAGTCAAAATGTAAACATTTACAGAACAACCTGTACATTTTAGAATTAACGAACTTGAAATATTAAATCCACAGATGAGAGTCTTGCGCTGGCGATGTACACTTATTCTGACACCTACAGGCGTGCGTCGGTGCAGCATCATGCTAAAATAAAGGTTTACAGTAACAGATGCGACTGTTAATGCGTTATTTGTAGTGAGCCATGATATATTTATTTCATGTATTTGCTAGAATGGGCAGTTTGAAACTTTTTGTGATAAACAACATACATAGCACTGGCATTACAAAACATTCAGTGGCACATGCCACTCAAACAGCCTACAGATGTCCAGCGCAGCAGCTACACATTATCATGTTGTAAATAAGACATCTGTATTGCAATTGCGGTTGTTTTTGGAATAAAACGACTAATGCAATACATAGCCATAGAAACCAATGCAGCTATTCCGGAAAACGAAAGAGTGGAATGGACACACAAATCGGATCTGAATAGATCAGATTCCAACCGGATACACAAATAATCCGATTTGGCAAGTTGAACATAGCCTTAGCATCAACCAATTAACATGTTTTTGCGTGAGAGCATGTGAAAAGTGTCAATTGCGTGAGTCTCACGCTGAGTGCATGCGAGTTGGCAGCTTACTGGACCATGGCTTTAAACTCACCCTCAGGTTGGTGTAGAACTCATCCAGGACGAGACTCATAGAGCGGGTCAGGTTACTAACGTAAGACGTCTCCTGATTCAAAGCATCCTGGAACACTTCAAAGTCCTGCATCCACTCCACCGCAAAACTGTGATCAATGATGTCAGTCTGATAAAGGTACAGAAAAAAAAACAAAAAAAAAAACACTTAAACTGATTTGTTATCTTTAAAACATACTATTTAAAAAAAATATGCTGATGGACAGGATTGTGTTATCCACAATAATAGTATATATTTAACATTTTTCATATTAAACCTATTTACTAATATAAATAGTACCATTAATATTAACAACTTTATTTAAATCTAAACAATAAATATTAGTAAATGCGTTTAATATTTATTTACATATTAATTAACATTATACATGTATAATTCATTTTAAATTAATAATAAGAAAATAACTTGATTTTATTTAAGAAATACTATATGCCTCAAATTCGCTTGAATGCATAATACAATGTATGTATATTGTTGTGCTTCTAGATCAGTATTTGCTGTTAAATATCCCTATTGATGATTGAAGAATATTTCCTTACCTTGTTCATGGCAACTATGAATGGTAGCTTGGTCTTGTAGAGAATGCTGGAGGAAAACAAGACATTTCAGTAAGATCTACTGAAATTATGACATAATACAGTGTGAATATAACACTGAGAACTCAGCAAATACACTGCAGTCTGAACTATTCTGCTTTACATTACATTCATTTTTTGCAGACTTTAAAATCTCAGAGATATTTATGGAGGCTTGTTTGCGCCACAAGTTAATTGCAACTTTTTATCTTACAATTTTGACTCTGAGTTAATATCTTACAAATCTGATTTCTCACAATTGTGAGTTCTCTCAATTCAGACTTTTCCCCCTCGCAATTCCGAGTTTCGATATGAACTCTGAATTGTGAGATATAAACTCACAATCACATTTTATTTATTTTTTTATTAAGTGGTGGAAACAAGCTTCCATAGATATTGCATAACCAATATATATTAAATAAGTCTTAGCTGCTGACCTGCAGGCGTACAACATGTTGGACATGAAGGTGACAGGATTCACACTTCGAGACGTATCCAACACATAAATAACCACACAGGGAAAAGAAGAGGCCTAGAAAAGAAACCTTGTGTTTATATTCAAAATGTCCAAATACAAATGCAATATCATTGCTAAGCGTGAATGACAGTGAAGTACCAGTGTTTCAGTTATAATAGTTCCAGATGCCGACCATGTGAACACCTCTATTTGTCCAGGAGTGTCAATCAAAACATACCTGCATACACACAAACACAATGATTCACACATGCAATAGTAGCACTGAGAAAAACACACAGGTCACATCACATCTAGAGTACTGAACACAAACTTACTGGTGATTACTTTGCTTTTTCTCAATAAACTTCATGACCTAAAAGAGGGCACAGAGAAATGGTAAATTAGAACAGAGGAATGTGGAGGAGAACGTGTAAAACAGTGACATCTATTGGATCCTTCAAATGCAGCTCTACCTGATCGAATCGTGTTGCAAACAGATTCAGAGATGTGACGATTCCTCCATTTGGACCTAAACCATATCTGTCTTAGAGTCAAAGACAATCCACTCAGATGAAATTAAATTAAACTATGGATACTTCTACACGGTTTGACCTTGGAATTTTGATAATTCATGAGAATGCACTTATTAAAGGGAGTATAAAGATTTAAATTATGTCATCATTTACACACCCTCAAGTTTTTTCCAAACCTGTATGAATTTCTTCTGCTGAACACAAAGGAAGACTGGTAAACAAACAGTTGATGGGCCGCACTGACTTCCATAGTTTGGAAAAAAATGTATATATATATACTATGGAAATCAATGGCTACCGTCATCTGACTGGTTATGGACATTCTTTACAATATCTGTGTTTGTGTTCAGCAGAAGAAATTTATACAGGTTTAGAACAACTTGAGAGTGAGTAAATGATGACAATTTTCATTTTTGGGTGAACTATCCCTTTAAAAGCAAAGTCTAGCTAAAATAAAATTTTACAGAAGAATATAACTGCATTATACACTAAAAGAAATCACTATGAAAATGTTAATATACCTAACTTTTCCAGGCCTGGAAATCCCAAACCTTAACCTTTTCTCTGATATTTCAAGTCTTCAAGTTGTGAACAAGTTTGAATCTGTTGTAAAAGTCTATCGTGAGGTTTAAAGGTTTAGTGAAGCACGATAATGATGGTAGAAAGCACAAGACACATATTTTCACACTGAAAGGATACTGTTTCATGACTTCCTTGTAATTGACAGTGTCTCTGATATCTGTAAGGAAAAGCACAATCAGACTTAATCATTGACATTAATGTAAATTAAGATACTGCTGCTAACCAATCATGAACATTTATCCATAACAATAGCGGCCAGTGTTTTAATCAATAAAAGAACCCTGAGTGAAATGTCACTGCTTCATTCATATCACACGGTGCTGGTTCCAGTGCCCGTTCTGAAATTCTGTGTGCATATCAGGAAGTAAATGTTGAATAAATTACATCAAACACAGCTTTGGAGTTTATGAGTGTTAAAAGTTTTGAGAATGTATTTAACATCCAAACATTTATTAACTAAAAAGAGATTCAGAAATATACAATATTTAAGTAGTTTTTTATTTTTTTAGGTTGTGTTTTATTGTATTCTCATAGTGCTAAATTAACACACACATTACGTGTAAACAAGCAAAGCAAGTGGTAACATCATTAAAATTGTGAAATTAAATTAGCTTGGATTTTTACATTTGTTTTTTAACACGTAAACAACGTCCGTGACGGTTTTTATTCGTAGGCAAGTGGTGTACTAACGTCAGTTACATCACCGCTCAGCACCTGCTCCGGTACGAGAACCAGCACCGTTTACTGGGATAATAGTGGCAACAGTGACGCACCAATGTTGGCTGGGAATGGGACCTCATGAACTGCAGGATCGAGATTGATGACATATGGAGGAGTTTTCTTGGAGTGTAGGTAAGCTGTGAGCCTCTGTTAAAACAATATATAGACATTAGTATTCATTAATTCATAATATCTTAAATTTATTCAAGTTAATGTTTAAACTACCGGATTTTTTTTACGATTTGGTTTCCTTATCAGAATTATCACACATAACACTGAAATAATCTTAAATGAGCCAAGTAACGTTAAGTTACTCAATTATATAATTTATTTTACTGTCTGATGTGTCTCAAGTCAGTCTTACCTGCACAAAAGTTGTTTTTCCTGACCCTGCCATGCCTAGAACTATGAGACACACCGGTTTCGCTTCTGTATTCGGTTCATTAGCTGAACTCTGGCTCGGTGCCGGTTTATCATCTCGATCTTCTTTACATTTATCTTCACATTCATACGAAGGTCCATCTGCGCTGTCTGCTGCTGCAGTCGCCATGCTGCTGCTAGTTCTGGACACTTACCGTAAAGTAATGTCTACTGGCGTAAAATGACGAAAAACATCCTGTCGTTATTGCTTATGACCCCAGGTGGCAGCAGAGTTCATAAGATTTGATAAAATGTGACTAACTGAGACATTAAAATAGTTCTTAAAAAATCTTTTTTAAATGGGTGAATCATAAAAATGTCTGGTTCACATTTCATTCTAAAATAAATAAATAATTATTATTTAGCAGGCTACTTACTTAACCATAATAAACAACAGATAAGTAGTAGTTTAGTAATAGACTAAAAAAAAAACAGTTTTTTCCCAACAGCAATAACTATGCTTAATTATGATATCTCATTGTCCGACCATGTATAGTACGGTTGTTGGCAATGTGAGACTTACTGTTTTTAAGTGCAAAAATTAATTATGCTGCACCTGTGAAATAATAATAGTACTGGTACACCTGTAATAATTATGGATATGGCAATTTTCACAATATTCTGAATAATCTTTTAAGATGTTGTATTATGCGCCAGTCTCCTTTTTAACTTGTATATTGTATTTATTTATTATATTGTTATGCTAATTAATTATTATATTTATTAAGTATTTCATCTGAAATGTATTATGTTCTTTTTATCTTAGTACATGTATTGTTAACAATTTAGGATTTACCTCTCCTTTTCTATTCTTTCAACAGGGGGTGCTGTCTGTCTTACTTCTCTGCCGTGCGCGTGCGATTTCGAGCACAACAACTCGCATGCACGCTCGCTCTATCTAGATTACGGGATCTTTTAATTAATTTGCTTATAACTAGTCGATCACGTGTGGCTCAACAGATAAATCTATAGATAAACTCACCTTTCAGGCATTTGACGTGAGAGCATGTGAATTGGTTCAATTGTGTGAGTTGGCAGCCCTGCTCTTGTCATTGACCGTAAAACAGTAGGCCTATGTTACAGGAATCACCAACGACCGCAGCCAACAAGTCGATCTTGGAAGCATTTTAAGTCGAAATTTTAATTGCGAAGAGTGTTCAAAATCAGAGAAAAAAAAAACCTATTGTGTGTAGTAAATGGTGTCTATGCAACACAATCTCACGACCAATTCGTACGAATTCGACGCATGATTAAAAAGTGTCTAATTCGTACTAATTCGTACGACCTCACTCGTACTAATTCGTACGATTTGTCTAAACCCACGTGATGGTTAAGTTTAGGGGCGGGGTAAGGGGTAGGTCATTCGTATGAATTTATACGAATTGGCCAATTCGTAAAATATGTACGATTTAGCAAAATCGTATTAATTCGTACGAGTGAGGTCGTATGAATTGTTACGAATTAGCCACTTTTTAATCATTCGTCGAATTCGTACGACTTGGTCGTGAGATCGGGTTGGTCTATGCGATGCGGAGGCACGCTTGGCACGCTGTTACAGTCATGTTATTTTTGCACCTTTGGGCTCATGTGGACATATCGAGTTTAAACAAGGGTTTATGCTTTAATCAGCTCAACCACAGTAACAGCTCATATTAGCCAGCTAAACTTTTACTACCCTGTGAGAAAAAATATATAGTTGCATAGTTTCATGTGGTTCTTCTCCCTCACTGTATTATGGGTTTGCTATGTGGGGGGAAAAAGTGCTACTGGTTACGTTTGTGAGACAATCAGCTGATTACTATTATTATATTATATATTAAAACCCTTGATCCTCACCTGACTATAGCTTTGTAAACTTTATCCATGATGTGGTTTAGTATAGAAAGGACTGTGGTATAGAAACAGTGACAATGTTACACACTCTTGGCTTATTCTGGCTATTCTCTGCTGTCTCAGACGAGAGACGACAATATGTTTGTCCCGTTTTAGCCACCGTAGCTTCTTCGAAATGGAGGGGTGAGCAGTGGGCTGAACCCTTAGTGCAACTCGCAACCGGACCGCTAGATGTCGCTAAAAATACACACTGCACCTTTAAAAATGTCTGGACGAAATCTTTTCCAATATTTATTATTTTTTTTTTTACATTACAGTAATAAGAGTGTGCATAATTGTCATGAATTTTATTGTTAATGTTTTGGGGGTGACTTATTTTTTTCTATTTTCCCTGTTACTGCTTTTGTCATTAGCTGAGAGACCTGAGTCAGATCAAAAGCATTTGCTGGCACCGTTTGTATATGCCAAAAATAGCCTTTATATATCTTGTCTATATCAACACACAAATGGACGCTGTGTTTTTTTCCATACGGCTCTGCACTCTCTCATGTCAGTGCTGCATTAACACACTCGAAGTCTTCTGAGGGCAGATAGCTAGTGCTAGGCTAGCTAGCGTTCAGGGCCTTCAGATGGTTTATACTAGACATTCCTCAATAAAAACAAAGCTGTAGGGAGCCAGGTTAACACAGTCTATGTGTATCATTCAATTGTGTGAGCAGTTTCTTTACATGAAAGGTGTCAGGGCTGGTGGCTCTGTGTAAGCTTGCCTCACATTTAGGGCAACTAATATCAGACTAATCAGAAGTACTGTCAGTAGAAGAGAGAAATATATTCCAGTGTTTAGAACTGTTGACATTCTCTTTAACAACTATCGATGGACAAACTTTGCTCACATTTCAGCTGTTTCCTCAGTAGTCTTTCCATGGGGATTCTGATGACAGATTTATTGTTGTTTACTGATCTAAACTTTCAAGAGTTTTGGCTCATATTCGTTTTTACTGGGTCTCATGTTGAGAACTATGGTGAACCTTTTGGCCAACATTCAGTATCTGAGTGAAATGTCAAGAACATGACCTGCCATTATCTGTGGGATTGTTTTCTCTCTTCATAAATAACCATGTGTTTTTGCACAATATCTAAAGATATCATTTTTCATTGTTCATGGAGGACAGTTCAGATAAATGTCATTGTGCATACAATATAATAATAATACCCTTTAATACATTTTTTTTTTCATATCTTGTTTTCCAGTAAAATATATAAATATCCATTACTGAATGATGCTAAATACTAAATTTGCAAACCTTTTACGCATTCTAGTGTTGGTAACATTTTACAATAAGGTCCCGTTAACATTAGTTAAAGCATTAGCTAACAATGAGGTGTACTTATTATTCTTTGTTAACATTAAGTATTAAAAGTACAACTATTCAGTGTTTGTTCATGTTATCTCAAATCCATTAAGAAATATTAACAGATACAACTTTTGATTTTAATAATGCATTAATAAATGCAGTTAACTAATATTAACAAATAGAACCTCATTATAAAATGTTACCATTTATTTATTTCACAATATTCCACTTTATATATTCTGTATTTTATATTTCAGATAATATTTAATATTTTTAATAATATAATAATAATATTTAATAATTTAATAATTAGATAATATTTAATAATTTTAATATTTAATATTTAATATGATGATCAACAGTTAAGCATCTTTCACTGACCATTTACTGGTGTATATATATATATATATATATATAATTTTTTAATAAATAGTTTCAGGGCGATTTTGTGCTATATATTGAATGAAGTCTATTTTTCTTAGCTAATTAGCGAATTGTTTTCTTCTTGTTTTAATCATAAACATCACAAAATGTAGTTGTGTTGACAGCAAATTTGGTTTGCTGTTTTATGGAGTGCATCTTTAATTTGTTTAACATACTGAAATCAGTTTCATTTCCCTTGCACACACACCTGATCCACATTTCACTCAGTATTGATAGTTTTGGAATATCCTCTCTAAACACACCCGAAAATCATAAATACAATAAATCAATGATTTGTTTTGCAGGTAATGCATCAGTGGCTTTGTTTAAAGGATAATTTGCACTCCAAATGTGCTTTGCAGATGTGCACGATTACAGACTGACAGATACGGATGGCTCCGTTCAGAGACCCCCCTGGTCTCCAGCCTCTTCCGTAATGCTCTGAGTAATGGAAAATGAAATCGGGCTTGTGGTTTAGATTCATTACGAGCAATCTGGAGTGGGAAGAAGATCCCTCTCGAGTGAATCTGATACTGAATGTTTTATTCCTTTGTTGCTTATCTATTTCATTCGGGGTCTGCTGCATGTAGATCTATGGAAAATGTTATGTGACCTGATATTTGTCTCATTTATGCGCAACATGAGTGTGAGAAATAGTAATAGTGATTTTCTATTGCAAATCTCATTATTATTAGTAGCACCGATGAAATGTGGTTTGAAAAGACCCTGTAACCCTAAATCTTGAGTTAGATGCTGAGATGGGTTTGTGGCTGGCACGGCACTCGTGCTGGGTTGACACTGTGGTTGGAGGTCGTGAACTTGAATCCCATTTAGGTTATGTCAGTGTTCGTTTGATCTTAGAATTACAGCCTCTAAGGGCTTCTTCTCAGTGCTCAAAGGTCTTGTCGGTTTAATCAGATTTTGAAGACAGTGAAAGCAAACATGTTGGCTAGCGAAGAATCTAAGGGAAAATGAAAAGCTTCTGCCGGTGACCTTTAAACTGTGATCAAAGACCCTAAAAAGACAACAGACGTATATCAACACAAGTCCGCTAAATGTAAAAACGTGTCACAGACTCAAGCATATTGTAGCTAATATGATTTTCATAACCTGTGTTACTTTTCTTGTTTGCCAGTAAAAATATTTAAATATCTTTAAAGTGCCCCATTATTCTTTTTTAGATATTTCCTTTGTCGTGTGTAGCTGTTTTTGAATGTAAAAGATCAGTAAAGTTTTAAAGATCAAAGTCCACGATAAATATTGGTCGCAGGCAGCCAATGAAGACCATATAGGCTGGCATAATGCAAATTTGCTACATGCAGGAAGTATGACTGAATCACCGTCGACTCGTTTCAGGCAGTTCAGAATCGATTCTTACTTGTCTACTTTGAGCCTCAAACTCAAAAAAAATGATATGTTGGCTTTAATTAATTTTATTTCGTCAACAGGTTCCACATAACTGGATTACGTTAAACAAACATGATTTGTTCATGTAACTTCAACATCATGAAATTAAGTAATTTTAACCGATCCAATTTAAGTAGTCTCAACGTGAATTTTTAAAGGCTTCCTGACATGAGTCAGGTATTTTTTTATATTCATTAAGCCATTAATATTTCATTTATTTTAGCGACACATAATTAAATTGATAGACTATAGCTATTAGAATAAATGCTAAGTTTTACATGCTCCTTCAACCAAAGCAATAGAAAAGAGTTAAATCAGTTGACAACCAAACAAAACTCTCCACTCTTCTCCACAATGGTAACCCACTGTAATTTAAATGGTTCCAATAATTCCAATGTAATTTTACAATAAACACAAGTCTAATTTCTCAAAAAAAAAAAGATAAAATAACCCTTAATTTTAACATTTATTCTCTCTTAATTCAACCATATGCAAAGCATGCTGGGAACTAACAAGCACCACCCAGTTTCAGTTAATGCAACACAAATCCATCATGTAATCCAACACAAATGGATTAAGTCAATTTAAATTGTACATATATTTAAGTAGATTGAACACAATCAAATTAAGTTCGGGCAAAATGGCAGTTGGCACGCACTATACTGCCACCCTCTGGATGTACAATTTTTTTAATTAACATAAATGGATTGTGACAACACGTAAGGATTTTGTACTGTTAAGTTGAGACAATTACATCTTAATAGAAAAAAACATTAAGTCAAAAAACACAGTTATTATAAGTAAGCTAAATATAAGTATATTATGTAAAGTGCAAAACCTTCCTAGTTCACTTAGCTGAGGCCTGGAAGAGTTTGTCGACATGTTGAGAAAATGCTGTTTTCTGCACTGCGAAAGCAAATCCACTTTGCATGAACTTCCAAAGCATGAGGACTCGGACTTGTATTGAATTTGATACGGTAAAACCGACGCCATCGTTACTGTTTATTTAACTGTGTATACAAGCGCTGAGAAAGTGCGATATGAAATTCAGATTTGTTAATGGTATAGTTATATGAGTACATTCAGGGACATCAATATTTTCGAATCTGTTTTGTGATTTGCGAATTGTTCCCCCACTGGGTATCGTTCAATAATGATGTCAGAGGGGCGATACCAAAAGAAGGCACAAAAAACACCCATTATTATAACCTCAAATATGCTGTATTGAAACAAGTTCATACTTATGTCTGAGGCAGGGGTTTCCAAACTTTCCCAGATATGATGGAAGCACTGAAGTCATTGTCGGCAAACAGCCAAATGCAACTGTAATAGAACTGCAATGAAAAGAAAAATGCGATCATTGCATATAGTTAGGCCCTGCACCTTATAATGCAGTTGTCTTCATAGCAACCCTTGTTTTGTGTATAGTGTGCACTCATTTTGTTTGACCTTGAGCGTTTTGAGAAATCACAGCATAAAATATGTCTAATTGCTTCCTTAAGAGGTGCCATTTGATACTGGACTCCCCCTATGGTTGCATATCCTTACATGTAAACACGTAATTTCCTCTTGACGGCGGGAGGCACTCGTCCATGGAACAGTAGGTGTCTGATTCATGAGAAACCTGCTCCATTTGTTTTTCTAAAATGTTGTTTTCACATTTCAGAGACAGCTGTTACATTTTTTTGTCGTTACACTAATGGATCTGGGAGCATTACATGTCTTTGTCTTAATTCAGCGGATGATATTCCAGTACTAGCCTACGAGGTGCTCCAAGGAAAATATTACTAAAATTTATGTTCATTTTTGTATGCACTGGTAACCAAATGGGCACCAAACGGTTCAAGGTCCAAATGAGAGTTTCAGTGCAAACTGTTCAAAGGGCTTTAAACGATTCCAGACGATGAATAAGGGTCTTATCAAGCGAAACGATCACTCATTTAAAAAAAAAAAATAAATAACAAAGTTTAAGTTTTATAAGCTCAAATGCTTGCCTTGCTCTGTTCTGTGATGCAAGTTCGTGACTCTCCTGTTCGAACTCGTTTATCAAAACTAATGAATCTTTTTTCGTGTCATTTGGTTCATTTAACGAACGAAATGAACGAATCGACTTGGGAAACCATTTGTTCATTTTGATGAACAAGTTCGAACAGGAGAGTCACACAGAACAGAGCAAGGCGAGCATTTGAGCTTATAAAACTTAAACTTAGTTATTTATTTTTGAAATGAGCGATCTTTTCGCTTGATAAGACCCTTATTCATCGTTTAAAGCCCTTTAAGCAGTTTGAAGTTTGCACTGAAACTCTCATTTGGACCTTGAACCGTTTGCTTCCCATTGAAGTCCATTATATGGAGAAAAATCCTGGAATGTTTTCATCAAAAACCTTAATTTCTTTTCAACTGAAGAAAGAAAGACATGGATATCTTGGATGACATGGGGGTGAGTAAATTATCAGCACAAGGTTTTTTTTTTTTTTTTTAAAGTACTACTTAAAGTACTACTCCTTTAAAGTGACCCATTATATTTTTTTTCAGATATTAACTTTCAGGCAGTGTGAAATATAGTTGTTTGTAAATGGAGAAGTTCCTCAAAGGTCAAAGAACACAACAAATGAAGTTATTGTCAGCTAAAAGAAAGAATTTCAGAAATTCCAGTCTCACTCTCTGTTACATACAAACGTAACAATGTAAGACATTTGCATAAGGTCTTCATTGGCTGCCTGCGAACAATGTCTACTTTGACCTGCCCTCAAATACTTTAGTTGTAGCTGAGGCCTGGAAGAGTTTGGTTCGTGTTGATTTAGATATGTTAATTGATATTTCACTTCTGACACGGTAGACCAATCACAACAGAATGGCCATCTGACCAATCAGAGCAGAGCAGGCTCTCAGAGAGTTGGAAAGGTGGTCCAAAACAAAATTAGGAACCCTTAAAATAGCATAATAGGGGCACTTAAAAAAAAATCATAATTATCAAAAAGCATTTGTTGTCATAGCTAAACATGACAAGTGAGAGTGAATATGCGGAATAAAGAATGAAATTTGAAAGCTTAAAGCGGACAGAGAAGATATTCAGTGTACAATGACTTCGGTTTAGTTTTTTTAGTTTCTCACACATAACTTTCAAATAGGTTCAGACGACTTGCTAGATGCTTAGTTAGCATGGACTACTTTTAAATAGCTTGTGTAGTATCCTATTTGGAGCTTGATAGTGTTGGTCAGTGAACTGTCGTCACCATGAAATGCGACAGCTAGGCTTACAACATCCCCTTGTACGATGAAAGAACCTCAGCCAGGCTGCATGTGCCAGATCTTTCTAGCTGACTCAGAGGTTTTGTTTAGCAGTAAGCATTTTAATCGGAAATGGCTTCAAGAAAAAAATGACTGTAATGATGACACATTTATCGCTGCTCTTGTACTCTCACTGTAGTGCTTGTCAGTTTCACCACGTAGCGTGATTTTAAAAATCCTGCACAGGATGCGAAACCATAATTCCTTCGCTTCACACAGTTAACCTTTAATCAAACAGGATATTTACAAGTGGTTTTCATTGAAAGTACTGCCCATATGTGATGCTCATATAGGTACATGCTTTTCAACATGGCCCTCTATTACTGCACCTTCACAATCTCTTCATGTTTTGCACAATGACAGACAGGAAGCACTCAAGATACCAAAAAAGATGTTGAGGCAGAGCTGTGGAGTGATGATGGAAACTTCATACACGAGGACCTTTTGTTATTACCAGGGAATTTCCTCACAGCTGCTAGAGAGGGACTTTCTTCACAGCTTAGTGAAAGAAAAACAAGACACTCACCTCACTTTGCTCTACAAGTTTTTTCCTTCCCAAATGAAGTATGTTTAGCATTAAATTGAAATGTTTTGACGGAAAATTTCCTCGTTTTCTGGGTTTCTCGGATCTCGTTTTCTGAGTTTGGAAGGGCGTGAAATTTTGATTATAACCTAACCTGCACATAGATGTCTTTCCAAAGCTTTTCTCACTTTTAAACCAGACCCTGATCCATAAAATGTTATTATCTTAGCCCAGAACACATCTGAACTCCCTTAAAGGTGGTTCAGATTCAGTCTTGTTTTTTTTTTATTCTACCATCAGATATGGCGATACGACTTTGTGTTTAGTTTTTTAAGACTTTCTAATGGCTCTTAAAGGCATAGGCCACCCAAAAACTAAATATTCAACAGTTGAAAATTCTGTGAGGGTTTAATGTCTATGTAGTCCAAGTTAGAAACATTTTTAAAAACTAAAATTACAGGGACAGATGTCAGAAGTGTATTTGACTGTTGGTGAAGGAGTTTTGATAGAAGGTGATAGTTCACCGGGTATGTAAAACCTTTAGAATTGTCAGGGTTATGTTCAATTCTGTTTAGTTTCACTGTTTGGTTTCATTATCAGTCAGTAACATGTTCCCGTTTTGCCTGTGTTCTGTTTTCCTAGTCTTTGCTTATTAATTTACACTCCTGTTCTGCTTTCCGTTGATTACTTTCTGTTTTTGTTTAAGCCCTCTGTTCATTCAGTTCATCGTTCCATTGTCGTTTCAGTTCTATGCGTTTTCTTCTGTGTTTTTATTGTATTGTTTATTATTCTAAATAAAAGACTTTGTTTGCTGAACTCTATCATCGAGCGTGCTACAGACCCATATCGTTAGTTACAAGAATTTTATACGAATCTTGAAATCGGGAGATTTCCCCTTAGTTAGAGAAAAAGAAAGAAGAAGAACAGACACAGGACTCTCTGTGAACTGAGATCCAGTGATCCTGATTCACATATCAAGTCAACAGGTTGTGGGAAGTGATATGCGTGTATATATAAGTGAGAGAGGGATGGCTGCCAGGAGGAATCCGAGAACAATAGTTGCTGAAATGTAAGACATCCTCTTCTGCAAAAAAAGACCACACCTCTGGTGGGAAAGATGCTCAGTTCAGCAGCGCTCACACTCATTTCCCAGTCAAACCAGTCAGGATCCAGTGTGTCCTTGGATAAAAATACTTAAGTCACAGAGGTTGTGGAACACGTCAACGGATGTCCTCACGCAAACCAGAGATCTTGAGAGTTGCTTCCACTTTGTGAAACAGGCTCTGATAACAAAATACAAGGCAATTAACTTCCATCTGGTGTTTTGTTGTGATTTATTGCACAGCACTTCCTGTTGTTCTGGAAGTAATCGTTCTTGACGCATGGCCCCAAATTGATCTCATATGACTCTTTTCATTGACAATTTAGGGATTCTTCATTCATTCATTGCAAAAGGCTTTCTTATTCAAAGTCATTATTGGCTTATAGTGTCATATATTTCTCTGCCTTACTATATACCACATCACTCATGTTTAAGAGTAGTTAGTTATAAAAAAGTGGCTCGAAATATTAAAGGGATAGTTCGTCCAAAAAAACCCAAAAAAGTTCTGTTATCATTTACTCACCATCATATGACATCTTGACATCAGGTGAACACAAAAGGACATGTTGTAGGCAAGCAGAACATTCACAGTTCCAGAAAGGACTAAAAAGCATAATAAAGTAATCCATATGATCAGTGTATTTTATGGCAAATCTTCTGAAGCCGTTGAGGATCAGGTGAAATTTAAGTTATAAATATATCAAAATATATCAGAAAATGTACTTCAAGCGCAAGAAAATACATTTCCAATTCCAAAATACATTTTGGGTGAATGCAAAACTTTTATATATGAAGATTTATAATGTCTCCAAAATACATTATGAAATATTAGTAAATTAAAGTAATGTATTTAAAAAATATATATATTTATGCAAATCCATTTTAAAATTATATTAGCAATATTGCCATTTTTGTATACATTTAAAATATACGAGAATATATATATATATATTACCTAAGTGTTTATTCCTAAGTTAACATCTCCTTTTTTGCTTCAGGAGAGATTGAAAATGGGTTTGAAACTACACGAGGACAAAAATGACAGAAATTCATTTTCAGGTGAACTTTTCCTTAATCCTGATCTTTCACCTTTTGGAAAACCATTCCAAAACTTACACCAAGTGGATGAAGGATGGATAGCTTAGTGGTTAAAAATGTGGGTTGGTGACCCAAAGGTTGTAGGTTCAAACTCCAAAAGCAGTAATTCATTAGCTGCCACTGTTGTGCCCTTGAGCAAAGTAGGCTACTTAATTTTGGGTCACTTCAGATGGATGTAGTAAAAATGAACTATACTGAAACCTTAAGTAGCCACAACATGCATGCGTGTGGTGACACTCTTACACAGTGTTTTATTTCTATTCAATCGCACCATTGTAGTTGCTCCTCTTAACTGCTCATGATTTCCCCTAGACTTCCTTTCTCAACTGATGATGTCAGCAGACCTCCCTGGTTGCCTCATTGTTTATAAGTGGTGGAAATCTTATGCTGCCCATTGACGGAGGTCAAACAAAGGACATGGTCTGTTTATTTTTCTTCCAGCCAGCCTCTCCACATCATCTCAAGAAGCATGGAAGGCACTCGCCCGCTGGGATAGTCGAGAGTGATGCCTTGTCTCTCGGCAGCCATAAGCATTTTTAAGCATTTGACAGATGAATAGTTGGCTGTAATAATTTTTCATGAATCCATTTCTGCACAAAACTAACAAATTATCAATGCTCTGGACAAACCAGAAGTGTCCATAAAATGGTGTCTTATTTCCATTAACTGTGTGTGTGCATGCAACAAATCGTGGGCTGTGCATAGTGTCAGCTTCATTGCTATGCTCACGAATCATGATGAATGGAAGGTTTAGCACAATGCCCACTGAAGCCTCAATCAAAAGCAGCTTTGTCCACAAGTGGCTACATATGAAAGCAGAAGTAGTTTTATGAGTGTCTTTGTTTAAAGGGATAGTCCACCCCCCCCCAAAAAAAAAAAATCACCAATCAGTTTCAGGTTCTACGGAAGAGGATTAGGGCCAATTAAAGTCATTATAATGCAAGATTAAATGTGTTAAATTTAAAAAAGTCGAAATACAATCTTGAGAATTAACTCATTAAATATCGAGAATAAAGTTGCTGTGTTTCAAGAAAAAATCGTTAAATTTCGAGAAAAAAATGTCGAAATACAATCTTGAGAATAAACTCATAAAATATCGAGAATAAAGTCGTTTCATTTGGAGAAAAAACTCGCTAAATTTCGAGGAAAAAAAGTTGAAATACAATCTTGAGAATGAACTCATTTAATATATCGAGAATAAAGTCGTTTCGTTTCGAGAAAAAACTCGTTAAATTTCGAGAAAAATGTCGAAAAACAACCTTGAGAATAAACTCTTTAAATATCGAGAGTAAAGTCGTTTTGTTTTGAGAAAAAAATCATTAAATTTCGAGAAAAAAATTGAAACACAATTTTGAGAATGAACTCATTACATTTCGAGAATAACGTTTCAAGAAAAAAACCTCTTTCAATTTCGAGAATAAAGACGTGTTTCGAGAAACTGTCTCCGTGGTTACTTTGTAAAAACCTTTGTTTTGTTGTCACACTACCATTTTCGGTCCCCATATCCACGCGGAGCTCTTGGGACACCCTCCAACACCCTCCAGTAACTGAAGTTGCTAACTGGCTATTACTTTAGGATCGTGGTTGTGTATGCCTGCTCCATCCACAGAATGTAACGACTGTAACCATCTACAGCCATTAATAATGGCAATGCCATACCTACAGTTTTAATTTATCCTAGCTTTCCATATACCAGAGTGCATTTGGTCCAGCACTGTTCGTTGTTCAAGCAGCAGTTGTTCAAGTGACGGCTCAAACAGTAAAGTTCTGCAAGGGCAAATTCATTGACAACTTTAATGCAATACATTACTGCTAAAGTTGATAGTATTTCTTTGTTACTGAAATAAAGTCTAAAATATAGCTTGACTGGTGATCCAACTCTGCCATGTCCTCCATCAGTGAACACTATAGTACACGTTATTCTCTACATTTCATTTCGACTTTTTTTCTCGAAACGCAACGACTTTTTTCTAGAAATTTAACTATTTTTTTCTCGAAACACAACGACTTTATTCTCAATATTTAATGAGTTTATTCTCAAAATTGTATTTCGACTTTTTCTTGAAATTTAACAAGTTTAATCTCGCATTTTAATGACTTTAATCTCAAGATGGTTTTTTATTTTTTATTATTGCTTGGCCCTAATCCTCTTGCGAAAGTTTCCCACCGACTTCCATTGTTTGGGAAAAAATACTATGGAAGTTAATAGAAACTGTTTGGTTACCAATATTCTTCAAGATATCTTCACTTATGAAAGTCATACAGGTTTAGAACAACACGAGGGAGAGTTTTCATTTTTGGGTGAATTATCCCTTTAAGGATGCCTTCTCACTAAAGAAAGCTCTGATGCTGTGTTTGACTTCTTTGTGTAGACAAAGAAAATCTTTCTCATTGTGACCTGAAATCTCCAAGTGAACTTTAAACTGAATTGACTATTTCCCAATGGCTTTTGCTCATTTTGGTCACAGCATTTTTTTTTTAATATCCAGCTCTCATCACATCAGTTGTATAAGTGGTGTAATGTTATATCTGAGATGTTAAGGCCTTCACCAGAAACGGGTTGGAGAGTCACATCTGGAGAATAACTCTCTACAGCAGACACTGGATTTGCACTCTGGTCTAGTGTGGAGTGTGTGTCTGAGGCACTGTCAGAGCTATAAAAAAAAGACTCAGACATCAAGAGATCTATTTTGACAACAGCACCCGCGACTCAACTCCCTGTCTGTGTTTGACATACTACAAAGGACTTAATATAACCACCCATAATTCCATAAGGCAAACAATTTTTTTTTCTGGCCCAGAAATATTCTTAAATAAATGTTAACATATTTTTATGACATATTTAGCATATATACTACACTACTTATTATGGAAGTTAAAAGGACTATTCTTAAAGGGATAGTTCACTTTGAAATTAATTTTTGATGCGTTTTAGCTTACCTCAAGGGCATCCAAGATATAGGTGTCTTTGTTTGTATATATATATATATATATATATATATACACACACATATAATCAAATACATGTCAAATCGAACATCTAATATCTAATATAAAGGTTTGTGTTTACATAATATATATATATATATATGTGTGTGTGTGTGTGTGTGTGTGTGTGTATATATATATATATATATATATATTACGAATTGATATATACAGTAAATGTAATAATATAAATAAACACATATGTAAACACACACATACACTGAACAAAATTATAAACGCAACACTTTTGTTTCTGCCCACATTTTTCATGAGCTGAACTCAAAGATCTAAGACTTTTTCTATGAACACAAAAGGCCTATTTTTCTCAAATAATGTTCAAAAATTTGTATAAATCTGTGTTAGTGAGCACTTCTCCTTTGCCGAGATAAAGATGATTAAAGGTGTGGCATATCAAGATTCTGATTAGACAGCATGATTATTTCACAGGTGTGCCTTAGGCTGCCATCTGCCCTGTACAGTGAAAACCGGGATTCATCCGTGAAGAGAACACCTCTCCAAAGGGAGGTTGGCCGTACATACAGCCCAATTCTCTGATGGTGGAGAAATTAACATTCAATTCATGGGCAACAGCTCTGGTGGACATTCCTGAAGTCAGCATGCTAATTGCACGCTCCGTCAAAACTTGCGACATATGTGGCATTGTGCTGTGAGATAAAACTGCACATTTATAGTGGCCTTTTATTGTAGACAGCCTAAGGCACACCCATGCAATAATCATGCCACCTAATCAGCATCTTGGTATGCCACACCTGTGAGGTGGACTATCTCTGCAAAGGAGAAGTGCTCACTAACACAGATTTATACAAATTTGTGAACAATATTTGAGAGAAACAGGCCTTTTATTCTACATAGAAAAAGTCTTTAGATATTTGAGTATAGCCCTTGAAATATCGGGGCAAAATCAAAAGGGTTGCGTTTGTAATTTTGTTCAGTGTATATACAGACACGCACACATACATATTAATGTAATAATATATATACACACACACATTTATTATGTAAATACAAATAATCAATCGATTTGACAGCATTAATATATACAGTATATATATATATATATATATATATTTCCAAAATGAAATACAAATGAAAAATGAAAATACATATTGGCATATTTATAATTCATATTATTTTCTTATTATGAAACTAGCTTTGTTCAGTTCTCTGTGTTCCTGTTTCTTGCATCTATTTCCTGTCTTCCTTAGTTGCCCTATGGTGCGTTAAAAACGTATACTTCACAAGTATATTCTATAGGATGAAAGAAAGTAAATTCTAGAAAGTAAATTCTATAGTATGAATGTGGGTATGAATGAAATTCGGTCATACTATATGCGTCTCTATAGCACGCATTGTGTATTATCATGCAAATTTATACGCGAAAATGAATTTTTACACGCACATGATACGCAGTTTTTGCGTGCATTTGATACACAGTTCATTTGCGTATAGTACACACGCACCTCACACCACTACTAAACCTACCCTAACCAACCCATGCATATCCTATGCACGTAAAAACTCATTTTCGCGTATAAATTGCACGACAAACACACTGCGTGCAATAGAGATGCATTTAGTGCGTTCGGGTTGGGTTATCTTTTGATACGGTGTCAGTTGCCTCGCTTCACCTATTCACAAATACTCGCCCGTGGCCTCATGGGACAGTAAATCGTCCATCCAATGTGCACTTCAGAATTCGTCAGAATTAGTAGGTCATCTTATACTTTCCAGTACTAATGAATACTTTGAATTTGGACATACTACTCGGATCATGAACTTATTTTCGCCTTCTATGGAAATATAACTGGCACCATCAATTTTGAAGGCAGTATTTCCTGATTTCTTTAATTTGTTTTTAAAGAAATATATACGTACTTATGCCTGAATGGTTCAGTCTAGGCTAGGGCCTCATAGTAGCAATGATTTCCTTGGAGAAAAATAAAAAGAAATGTTTTCCTTTTGTTTGACTGTGTAAAGAGTAAAGCCATTGCTCATAGTAGTCCCTGGTGAGAACTGCCTATTTCCAGAGGAGATGAAGCACATGGATACAGAAGCAGAGAGAGAGAGAGAACGAGAGACAGAGAGCGAGAGAGAGAGAGAGAGAGACAGTGCAAGGGTCAAAGAGTTCATTTACAGGGAATAACACACAGTATTAATCATGTAAAGTAACAGGAGGTGGGCATTGTGGGTAAGAGAGTTGGGGGTGGAGAAGATGGTGAATGGAGGCAGTGGGGTTTAAATTTCCTCACCAGAAAGGGAGATTAACACTGGCAGAGTCTCGCTGTCAATGCGGAGAGAGAGAGAGAGAGAAAAAAAAGAGTTCCCCACTTTTGGCTGAACTTTATTCCATTGTGCGGGTTCAGATTTTCCCAGAGCATATTTCCACCAGGGATATGGACAGACATGGTATAGTCCGAGGATTTGTAGTACTAAAATGTTTCATGCATAATGTCTGTTTGCCGTTAAAGTTACTGTTTTTCTTTTTGAATATATTTTAAAATGTTACTTATTCCCGTGCTGTAAAGTTGAATTTTAAGCATCATTAATCCAGACTTCAGTGTCACATGATAATTTAGAAATCAGCCTAATATCTTAATTTGATGCTCAAATAACATTTCTGATTATTTTTTATTATCAATGTTGAAAACATATGTTTATGGAAATGGTGATAATTTTTTTCAGGATTATTTTGAACTGTAGTGTGTATACTGTATGTTTATGTAACCCACAGTGGTCGAACTACTAGTCGCAATTAAAATGTTTTATGGCCTTGACAAAATGAGATCATGAAGGGACAGTTTGCATACAACTCAGCGAATCTTCTGATCTTCTAATACGAAATCTGATACGGGAAAGCTCTGGCACTGGTTTCCTTATGTTTATACTGAATAGATGGAAATCATCGCCATTCAGCAGAGACCATCCACAATGTGTAATGTTTTGTATTGCGATTTAATATCACTTCCACAACAGTTTCACAATGTACTGTACACAGCATCCCCATAGAAAAGAGAGAAATTGAGCTTACAAATATATTATATTTATGAGCAGATTAACTTTATGGCTAAAGATTTCAAATCTGTCTACTAAAGCTATTTAGTATTTACTACTCGGTTGTTTGACAATTAATCCGTTTCGTCAGCACTTAAAGGGATAGTTCACTTTGAAATTAATTTTTGATATGTTTTAGTTTACCTCAAGGGCATCCAAGATGTAGGTGTCTTTGTTTCCACAGTATTTTCAGAGATCACTTCCGGGGCTTTCCGGCGCGCTTGCCCTCAGATCACTTGGACGTGACTGTGATTACAAGAGGTAAAACGATATAAATACTGTTCATTTTCTCACACAAACCGCTCGTTTCGTGTCTTAGGCCATCAATGTGTACTTACATTTACGAGTCATTAAATCATGTTTAATTTGGACTTCTCTGTGCATGCTCTTTGAGGTGGACCCCATAGACCTCCATTATATGACTGATAGAAATGAACGGTTTGACCTAAAAACATCAAAATTGAAAATACTGTGGAAAAAAAGACACTAGATCTTGGATGCCCTTGAGGTAAGCTAAAACACACCAAAAATTAATTTCAAAGTGAACTATCCCTTTAAGAACAGTCCTTTTAAATTCCTTAAGAAGTAGTGCACTGGACATCTGGAGGATGATCTGCCTCTTTATGAGATGGTGTCTTTCGTTTTATACACATCCTGGTAAAGCTTACATCAGAGTGTGAAGTGTTGTGAGTGTTTCCGCCTGCATTGGTTTACAAATGGCAAACTGCGCTATGACACTCAAAACACTATGAAGCTCCTTTTGCTAATATTTAGTGAAGCAGCCCAATTTAGACTGTCGCTGTAGAAAAGGTCTGTTTACATGTACAGGGACAAATTGTTGGACTTGTTGTCTTGAAATTCAACATGTGGACAATGGTACAAAATGAGTACACAAGCAGCCATTATCGCACATAAAATGTTTATCTAATGCTGCATAACATATCCATTTCATTGAGAATAAGCAATCCCAAAATGCATTGCTAGAAATATACTAACTTTTTTACTAACTTTGCACTGAAGATTTTTGATTTTGTTTTATATAAAATACTTTTATATGCTGAGGTATCGAGTCATTAGCACGCCAAACTACAGAAGCATATATAATATAGAGATGCTTTGGGATGCTAATCATTCTTAGCTAGTGTCAACATGCAGCATTGGAATCAGAAATGTTTGGTTAAAGCAGAGTGAGGAGTGGGAAGTTTGTGCTAAGTGGGAATCTCCACATCCGGGTTCTTCAACAGCCAGCTGATGTTATTGGTTTGCAGCTGCTCTGTCTGGAGAGGCACTAAAGTAGCTATAAACATGGACTAAAAGAGCTTAAAGAGGACAGCAGTTAAGATGGGTTTATTGAGGTTATAAGACAGACCCCTCATGTCCATTAGCAACAGTATGACTCAAACAAAGACCATGGGATGTACTTTTCCAGTCTCATGTTTCCAGTAATGGAGGTGTAGCCTATTTCCTTCATGGGTGGAAGTCACTGGTGAATTGACTCTGTATGTAAAAGGCCATTTTAAAACAAAGCATCTGTATTTTATTGTATGCACTCAGTAGAGAATGTTTTTGTGTTGTATGAAAGTAATGACTGCCTAAAAGATTTGCATGCGCAGGGTAAGTGTACATAAGATTTCAAGCGTGAATGAAATATTTTGATTTGCAGCATTTTACTGTTATTCGTAAGTGTAATTCATGTTTTGTGAAACTGCAGTTTCATAAACTCAAACTAAAAATGACCTGTATTCTAGACTTTCATTTTTCCATACTTACTTTTTTGGCATGCTTTTTTTTGTTTTGTTTATTGTGTTAAACACAAAAGAAGATATGTTGGTAATCAAACAGTTTGACGTAGCTATTGACTTTCATATAGGGAAGAAAAATAATATGAAAATCTGTGGATACCGTCAACTGTATAATTACCACAATTCTTCATAACATCTTCTTTTGTGTTCAACAGAACTCAATACAGGTTTGAGAATGAGTAAGTGATGACAACATTTTCATTTTTGGGTGGACTATCCCTTTAAGTCTTGCCTTGGTAAACTAAACAACATGCTAGAATTTTATTGACAGATCATGAGGTTTAGACATTTTTTCTCCTTTGCGTGAATTTTAGTGACGTAGCAACTCTTAACGGAGCATTTTAGATGTTTTTATTTTGCATCAAAATGTTGTGGTATAGGCCTAAATAGACTATGGCTTTTGTCTTTAAAACCCTATAAGTCAGAATCCTAAATATAAAATAAAATGCTAGCATTTTAGAAACCGATCATGATATTTCTAGTTGTTTTGTCTCCCTTTTGAGTGAAAATATTAATGTATACACATCAGTGGCATTTAGTTGAAACACCCAAACTCATATTTTTTCACAAGCTTTGAAGAATGTATGGGTTTTCCCTGTGGCCGAGTGTTGTTTGCCAATGGGTATGAGTATACTTGCATATTTCCGCTGTTATTTAAACACAAGCGCTGGTGTGTATGTCAGTGTTATGATCTGAACCGTGTGGGGAACGTAGCCAAGGATATTGTGGGAAGAAAGAGAGCTGAAAATGACAAAAACACTGGTAGAGGCAAACCAACATACAAAGTCAAAACAGCTGAGAGGATGGTGTGGCTGATTGAGATGGGATTGTCTGAACCACAGATTGACGGCAGTAGTTTATATCGTCCGTCGACCGATGAGAACTGGCCTTTTTTTTGGAACGATTAACGCGAGTCTCAGACCTCGTGGTCATCCCGCGCAGTGAGATTTGTAAGGTCACTTCCTTTAGAAAAGCCTGAGGAGTCACTGTCTGACCAAACGCCGCCATAAATTATCGTCTTCTGCGCGTGTGTGTGCGGTAAAAGTGCATAACCTTGGGAAAAGTGGCTGATGTCATGGAGTGCAATCTTGAAATGCTCAGCAGTTATGTGAATTTACTGCCAGTTGACTCGTCTAAACATGTTTCTAATAAACCACGACCTGCCATAATTGCCGTCGTAAAAGTTGTCATGTCACTTTGCCCCTCTTTCGAATGTGAAAAGGTTAGCGGCCCTCTATAACACTGGTAGTGGTCATGTCAGTCTCTTGTCCATTAGTAACCATAAAGAAACCTGAGACTGAAGGAAGAGCATGAATGGCAGTTTTACCTCGATAAATGATTTTCTAAATGAAAATGGTAAAACTGGAGACTCACACCCGCAAGCTGAACAAAATGACGGTTTTACTAGTTCTCTTAAGCTCATATGAATGTAATTCACAGGCTTTTGATGAATGGTTTTAATCATTAATACTTTGGGTACCTTATGGAGTTTAGTGTTCAGTTACTTACAGTATTTTTTTTTTTTTTTAAATAAGTCTCACCAAGGCTGTATACAGTGAAAACATTCATATTGTGTGATATTATTACAATTTAAAAGACCTGTTATCCAAAATGTTGTGTATTGTTGTGATGGCAAAGCTGTATTAGTCTTCAGTGTCACATGATCCTTCAGAAATTATTCTAATATGCTGATTTGTTGCTCTAGAAACATTTCTTATTGTTATCAGTGTTGCTGCTTAAAGGGATAGTTCACCCAAAAAGGGTTCCTACCCCGTAAGACTTTCGTTCATCTTTGGAACACAAATGAATATATTTTTGATTAAATCTGAGAGGAGGATCACTCCTCCATATGCTTATATTGAAACTTGCCGGCCAAGAAAGTAAGTAAAAACATCGTTAAAATAGTCCAAGTGACTACAGTTGCATAACCTTAAAGGGATAGTTCACCCAAAAATGAAAATTCTGTCAGTATTTACTCACCCTCATATTGTTCAAAACCTCTATGTGTTTATTTGTTCTGCTGAACACAAAGGAAGTTATTTGGAAGAATGTTTTAATCAAACAGATCTCATTCCCCATTGACTACCATAGTAACAGCGCAGTACATTATGGAATGTTTTACTGTACTGTACTGGTCTTATTTTACACATCACATCTTATTTTTTTTAAATGAATCAATGATGTTTGTTTTATAGATTCATAAAGTACAAGCACTTAAATATAAAATAGCGTGCTGACCTTGACTTTTTCCGGCCAAGTTTGCATGCAAACTTGCGAACTTTAATATTTATTGATCTGACCGTACTGATGGTGTTGAATGAGAATTGAACTGAGCTGGATGATGACATAATTTTTTGCAGAACTGCTTCATAGATGAAATTGAATGAAACTAATTTAACAATTGATGATCTTCACAGCGGAAAAGAATCACACTGAACTGATTTCAGCTAAAGAACAGCCGAAATGCATAATTTTCCTGTTATCACTGTAAAGTTGTGATTGTAAAAGTCTGCATTGTAAAGCGCTATGTAAATACATAATGGCTGGCGTGACAAACTGAACATCCATAATGTTGCTCTGTTCCAGAACTTAGTGAGTTGCCTTATATTTCACCCAGTCCTGACCTGGGATTTGACCCCGTACATGACCTGGTTTATTTCCAAGCTCAAAATGCACCATTTATCTGCACTCAGCATTCCTAGCTCTTAACTGCACGCACTATCAGGAGAGACAAGAGGTGTTGCCTTCCGAATAATTGTTTCCTAGACCTGCTTTGCTGCTTGTCTTTAATGGCATAGTAAAAGCAGGGAGGTTGCGATTGCTCTACCTAAGACAGCGGGCCACATTCCAGATTCTCCATATGACAAACAGATGCGTGAGATGCCATTTAGAAATAATCTGCTTCTTCAATGCTTGTTGGCAGAATTAGACACATGCATTCAATGCCAATGGAGTGCAGAGCGTAAAGTCTCCTATTTGAAGTGAGAAAAAGTGTCTGTCTTTCAGCTGAAAACACTTGGAATAAATAAACACAGATGATTTGTCAGCCTCAAAGAGAATTTACTGGCTGAATTTACTTATTTTCTTACATCCATTTTTGTTCAGTGCAGAAAACATAAGAACGGGTTAGGAGAGGTTTATGCTTAAAACCAATAGGGCGAAAAATCTGGAAATGCAACAAGACTACATAAGATTGCTTTAATCGTTTACTGACCTTCATGTCTTTCAAAACCTGTATGATATTCTTTCTTCCATGAAACACATGTCGGGGAAGATTTTCAGGGATTTGTGACTCAGCTGTGTGAATCAACTTTTGTTTTTTGATATATAGCAAAGACTCGAACGTCCAGCAAAACATCCATCTACTTTTGTGTCTCACGGGCGAAAGACGATCATGCTGGTTTGGAAGGAGTAAAAGCTATGTACTAGATATAAGTTTCTTAGCAACTACAACTAACTTTCATTAGAGTATTAGCACTGTCTTAAAGGGATACTCCACCGTTTTTTCATATTAAACCATGTTATTCCCTTAACTAAGACAAGTTGATGTATACCTATCAAGCGTGGACTCAATTGCTCTGGCGCGTGAGACTCTTTGATCGCACTTAACTAGCCCAGTTCATTCAATATGGGCCAAGCAGAGAAGCGACCAAACACCTCCACGTTTTCCCTATTAGTTACTCGAGTAGTGTAACTCGACCTAGGACGGTGACACAAAATAAAACGTTGCTCTTTTCTAAGCGTGTGAAATAGATAACTATATTGTATGGCGGAATACCACAGCAAGTGCTTGGGAGCACTTTGACTCGGCGCATATATATCTATGGACTCGGCGCAGTAATATCATCGCGGCGCATATATATCTATGGACTCGGCGCAGTAATATCATCGCTCCCAAGCACTTGCTGTGGTATTCCGACATACAATATAGTTATCCATTTTACACGCTTAGAAAAGCGCAACGTTTTATGAAAGTTCACCGTCCTAGGTCGACTTACACTACTCGAGTAACTGTTTTTAAATAGGGAAAACATGGAGGTGGTCGCTTCGCTAAAAACTTATTAATTTTGATGTTTTTGAATGCAAAAAACAAGCGAACGTCATAAGTTCACCTCAGACAACAATATGATACAATTTAAAAAGCCAGTTCATGACCCCTTTAAAGGTATTTAGCCATGATATTGTCAGGCTTTTCTATTCACATCGAAGTAAGCTAATAAACAGAATATGATGTCATTATAGCCTAATACAACAATGTAAATATGTAACAATGAAGTTTACAGTGGCTTCATTAATGTTAAAAACATAAAAAGCATAGCAAACCGTATGCACATTTCTTTGTTCTTCATTTTCCAGATCTACACTTAGAGTTTAAGAACCTTGCTGTATTTTTGTGTAATTGATTAAGAGAAAGTACGCCACCATCTTACTCCAACGAAAGTGACTTGAACGCACCTGTAATCGTAAAACGCGACTTCCCACCTTTTAAATACGAATTTCCCAGGAGGACTTGAACGCGTATTCATACACTCTAAAAAATGCTGGGTTGTTTTAACCCAATTTTGGGTCAAATATGGACAAACCCGAAATGTTGGGTTAAAAATGTAATGTTAAAATTTAACCCAACGGCTGGGTTAGTCCATATTTGACCCAAAGTTGGGTCAAAACAACCCAGCATTTTTTAGAGTGTATTTTTAGGAATACATTGCACTTTTTTTTTCTAAATTACCGGTAATCAAGGATATTTGTTTTATTTTCATAGTTGTAAAGTTTGTTTTTATTTTCATAGTTGCAAGCACTTAAAATGTTTAGTTCTGTAATACATGCTATGGAAGCTATGCTTGTATGTATTTATACGTAGTGATTTTGCTGGGGGTCATTGGGTGCATGTTTATTTGAAATTACCCTAGCAATTGTAATGAGTTTTCTGTACAAATGCTCGATAAAACATCTGCCAACGTTTAGCTTGACCCTCTCCTCTCTGTAGCATATACTTTGAAAATTATCTGATTTTCTCTTTATTCTTGCTAACTATTTTACATCTAATTGCTCTTATATTCCTAGCAAAACCACACAAACCACATAGTTTGGTTGCAAAATGATGTTGAAACATAGAGAGAGACACAGAGAAAGACAAAGAGACCGTGCCTCTGTCCTTTCTGACACGCTGTGCTCCGTGTGTGTGTGTGTGGCGGGGGGGTGGCTGCTGCTCAGCATCTTGTTTGTCAGGCGTGGCTGGGGAATAAAGTGGGCCGAGCTTTAGCATTCCCCGCTGTAGAGGCAATGCACACAGCAGCCAGGAGGAGTGACGCACATCGACTGCATTGGGGAGAGACTATCAAACTCACCGCACACAAGATGCCTGAACTAACACAACATGAATGTCAAACAGCAAATATCAAATCATACTTGGATTAGTTTACCTACTTTAGTTTAACTTTTTTTTTATTGCTTGGTTTGTATTTCAAAGACTAACAACTAACAACTGATTGGCTTAAATTTTAAAAGTTTGTCTATTTATATATGCAGTATGCACATATTTATTCTTTAATTTATTTGTCTATATATGAATGTATTTTTTTTATTTATTTGTCATTTATATTTATTGACTGATTGATTTGTCTATTTATTGATTTACTGGTTACACTTTATTTTAAAGTACGTGTACTTAAAAGTACTTGTGATAAAAGGTAACTACATGGCTTAAGGTTAGGTTTAGGGGTAGGTTCAGGGTTAGTACCTAATTATTACCTATATAACCCAGATATTGTAATTGAATACATGCTTGAACATACAGAACAGGACTGTAAAAAAAAAGTGCTACCAATGTACTAGCGCATGATTTTTACATTTTACATTTATTCATTTAGCAGACACTTTTATCCAAAGCTACTTACACAACTGCTATATATGTCAGAGGTCACACGCCTCTGGAACAACTATGGGGGTTAAATGTCTTGCTCAGGGACACATTGGTGTCTCACAGTGGATTCGAACCTGGGTCTCTCACATCGAAGGCAGTTGTCTTATCCACTGCGCCATCACCACCCCTTTTCCAAAAGTTTTTTAAGTGAAGTAATTGGACTGAATGGAACTATACAAATTATCATTGTTTTCAAACAGGTTTCAAAAACTCCAACCCCATCGGCCTTTCATCGTTCTTACAAATAGTTTGCGTTTGAGCTAAAATTTGACGTCGAACCACTCAAACAATCTCCACAGTTTTCGGATTCTATTTTAGCACTCTTCAAGGTCACAAATCTGGGAGAGCATTATGGATAAAAGTAATACATTTGGGCAGAATAATATTTGGAATTATTAACCACCTGTTAAATGTGTAAATCTTTCATGAACAGCTGCATTTTTTTAAAGTTCTGCTTTTTTTGTAACTGCACAAAGCTGCTACTGTTCTCATTACTCTGAGCTCTGAAACTCAACTCTCAAGTGGCTATTTTTAGCATGGAAAACATCCCTAAAGTGTACAGCACTTTTACGATTTTTCATTCATCTCCAGCTTGTCAGCTTAAAGTGACCAACAGTTCCCATGACATCATCTATGAAGGGCCAACGGGTGGTGTGTGTCTGTAATGCCACCATTCTGCCAAGTAGTGTTGCGCTTTTGAAATGTGTCTCATCACATTGTTTCAGCCAGTTCCACGGATATCTACAAGTCGTTCCTCGGAGAACTGCTTACTTTGGGTATAATGTCTGTGAAACATCCCTAAAGTTAGCAGAAAACCCTAGCATTGTAGCTGTAACTTATGCAGGAGCAAACACACCTCACATTTTCATTTGATAATGAATCTAGAAAGTGATCTTTTGTTATATGTTCCACATGTGCTTCTTTTGGTCTTCTTAATTCCTGAAGAACACAATGTAAGAAATGTGATTTGGCTTCATATCTACTGGCAATAGGTTCTGAAATTTTGCGATTAAGTGAATGCATTTCGACACTTTGCATATATGCTTGAGATTATCATAAACTGAGCTTATAAATCAAAAGCTTTATAGGGGAATTCATATAGCTTGAGTTTGATCTTAAGAATCAACCAACATTTTGATTCAATATCATTACGAACTCATTACGAACTCATTATTCAATATCATTACGAGGATCAAAATGAATGCTATATTTTTTTGCAAACAGAAGAAATTAATCACAGGGGGATAAAAGTACAATGTTACCCCAACAGTCACTTTTTTGAGGCTTTTCTTGCCATGAAGTTTGTTAAATAACAGCCTGTTTAAAATGTACTTTTCTGTCCATCTATTTTTTTCAGTCCAGTGTTTTATCTTGAAACTAGTTACATATAGCCTCTTCTTGGTTGAAAAGTAAGGATTGGAGTGGGAATAAATGGTTGAGATGTTTGTAGTGTGATTTAAGGTAGCTCTGAGATGACCTCAGATCAGTTTCTGTTTATTCTGGATCGTCTCATGGTGAGGGCTGGCGGCCACCCACATGTGTGACAGATTTAGTTTGATCCTGTAGGAATCTCTAGAATATGAGGCGAGAAATGCCATTACTGGCCAGATTTTCAATTAGACATTCACATTATTGACTGCGGCTGGACACTTTTCACCATTGCTGGTTGAAAAAAACCTTAAAACTTAAAGAATGTACATCTGATCTTCAAAAAACGTCATTTAAATAGACTTTAGTCAAGATAGACACCATTTATAATTAGTTTTTACAAATGAAAACAAGACTATAAAGGTTTGATGCGCAGTCTGTTGAACTGTCTTGAGGTCCTAAACTCATTTTGGTGAATTGGTGAATTTGGTGAACTCATTTACGGTGAATTGGTGAATTTGGTGAACTCATTTACGGCGAATTGGTAGCTAATTCTAATGAATTAATCAAATCTGGTTTGTACACTTTCATGTGATCTGCTTATGCTTCACTGACGGTTAAGTTTAGGGATGAACCTTCAAGCTTCCTCTGAAAAACAATCGTACGCTTTCTTGCAAATCACATCGTACAAATTCATATGGAATTGGCACCAAATTTATGTTTTCTTATAAGAAATGAACTTCTTTCAACTTTCTGATTGACGCTCAAAACTCGACGCCGATGGATTTGATGCTCCTTGCAGCTGAGAAAAGCCGGCTTCCATTGAAAATGAATGACTTCCGGCCGCTTTGGAAGATCAAGTCGGCGGCTGTGTGAAGTCACTAAAACTCTTTATTTTACTCTTTTGCTGAATACAAATGGGATATTTTTTGATATCTTCACAATGTTCTTGATTAGAGTTAAGCTTTAGAGTTGTGTACTATCCCTAACCATTAACAGACCTGAAGATGCCACATGGAGAACGGCCTGTGGAGTGTGAAAAATGTACTAATGGACTGAAGAGTTTCCTGGACGTAGTGCAGTGAAACGGACCACACTGTAAAAAAGGAAAGCTGGCCTGACCCCCAGAGTCACGTTTAGGCTCTCAGTGAATTATTTTCTAGAGTCCAGTTTCAAATTCCCACATTGGCTCCTAATATTTTACCATTGTTTATCAGAACTGAACTATAGCTGATCCCTTTTGAAGGGCATTCTATATTAAGTCTTGGAAATGAATTAAAAAACACTTTACTATTTGGCAGAGAGGTTTGGCAGAGAGGCTGGGATATTGTAGCTTTGTATTGGAACAAATCCATTAGAAAAGTAGAAAAATACGACGTTATGGTCTTAAAAGTGAATTTGTTCCTTTACAGATTCCTTGACACATACATTATGATGATTTTTTTTAATGCAAATATATATAAAAAAAATTAAATGGCTTAAAAAGCTAGTTTTTCTCTCCTGTGTTGACACATTGTCTGTGTGATTTAGTAGTATGCTAACATATAGATGACCTCAGCGCCAACATTTACTCCTCTACCGAGGGTTCTAAAAGTCGCAAGCCTTTATGCTTTTCACATTTAAACCTCTTTTTCTCTCAGATAAATTGTGCCTTGGCTTGGCACAACCTGCTTGGCAAATCTACAGCCCATTTGACTTCAACTGAATTATCCTCTTCATGCACAGTAGGTCAGTATACATCAATGCTCCCTGGATTTAACATTTGAGTAAGTTCAGAATGGCCAACTGCTTCTCGTAATGCAAATGCATTCAGCTTGACCTTCCGTTTCAATTTTGACAAATGCAATAAAAAAATTGTTATCGTGTGATATTTTTTACTTCTTTTTGCTGCATTATTGAGTGAAGATTTTATTTCTGAGATGATAAAACAACTGCGTACTGTTTCACAACATCCTAGTGTTACTTTTTCCGTAACACTTTACTAATATGCATTAATTCATGCTTAACTAATGCACAGATAATCATGAGTTAATGTATAACTAATGAAGGACTAAACCATTAATTAATGATTACTGCATCAGCAACTAATAAAGAGTCTATATGATTAATAGATTAAGTAATACATGAATTGTTATTAATTTAATGTGTCATTGTGTATTAACTCCTTAATAACATTTTATTATTTTAAATTCATGTGTTAATTACCACAGTTAGTCAAAGCTATGCACTTCAACTTCCAGTTGTCTGCTTTAATCAATCATTAGCTAATGATTTGCAAAGGTATCATTATGTTATGTCTTTACTTGTTGGGGCACATCATTATTAACTAGTCATTTAGTAATTGTAGTAATTTGCACATGAATTTACACTAACAATGAAGTAATTATTCATGTATTAATGCATATTTGTGTACCTGTCATATTATCTGAAAGTTGGAATACAAGGCTTTGGCTCATTCTGGTAATTAACATATTAATTAAGACTATTATTTAAAAAAAAAAGAGTTATTATGGAATTAATCCACAATTACACATTTAATTAATAACAATTAATGTATGAACTAATACATTGACCTTACAGACTCTTAATTAGTTCCTAATGTGGTAATCATTAATGAATAACTTAGATAATCATTAGTCACACATTAAATCGGTATTATCTGTGCATAAAGCATGAATTAATGCTTATTGGTGCACCCGTATTGTAAAGAGTTATATGTTAGCACTTTTTCTTTATAACCCTTGTTCTCCTTCCCATACTGCAATGCACTCAACATGCAAAGTGACAAATGCAATAGAATTAACATTAACATTATTTGATTGTACGGTCCCACTTTATATTAAGTGGCTTTAAGTACAATGTACTTACATTGAAGTTACTACTTTGATACATTGGACTTATTGTGTACATACATGTTTTTACATTGTACTTATATTTTGAAAATACCTGCATGTAATTACAACTGTAATTAATTCATGTAATTACATTTGTAATTACACAGTTGATCCTTCCCTTACACCTCAGCCCACCATGAAACCTACCCATACCACCACACCTGTCCCTAACCATACCCATATCACACCTCAATAGCAGGAAAAGTGTTTTACAATACAACCTGAACACAATAAGTACATTGTACTTATATTCCTATGTAAGTACAAAGTACTTAAAGCCACTTAATATAAAGTGGGACCGATTGTACAACCAAAAGTTTTAAGGAAGTTGAATTAAGAACTGGATTTATTAATTTCTAAGACGATAACAGTTTAAACAAGTGCATAATTCACGCTCTATTTCTTTATATTGGATGGAAATGGTACAGTGTGCACTAAGAAGCATGCTTGTTGCATTTGCAATATAACCCTCATTTTGAGCTGTCTTGGAGTTAGAGATAGAGGTGCTGTAGACATATGTGAATGTGGATGTCATTTTTATGGGTTGTGTCTGTTTCTCATTTGTCCGTATATGTTACTAGTGGACAGCATAAGACAGTCCTCAGGCGATGTGCACAATACAAAGTTGAGCTGCCATTTTTCTGGCAAATCACTCAAGTAAATGTTGTGAAACTTTGTTCTAGGCTAGCTGCCCGTTATTGGGTTTTTACTGGGGGGTTGTGCTGGATTAAGTCAAAAACTGTGGTTTTGCATTTGGACGGGCAGCCGGTGGGGCAGTTTAGTGATGAGTCGTGGTGGAGGGATCGTTTTTAAAGAGACTAGGATGAAATAGGGTCTGAATAGAGCTAACCCTCCCATGACGACTTATGAAACGGATCAAAGCAATGAGTCATTCATTTCCTCTCCGGATGATTTTTCACTCCCTCATTCCCAGGGGCGTGTTCAGAAGTTTCGTAATATTTAAAGTCTGTTTTTCTGGACCCGCTCAGTTTAAGAAGTATTATGAATGCAATATGCTGCATGTACTTAAGGTGTTCAGCAAAACAATGTATGACAATGTGCTTGGCCTGTACAATTGTCTTGATACATCAACTCAGACTGCCTGTTCAGAAGAAACTTGGGTAAAGTATGACAAAATAGGTAAGTTTCATATCTGAAGCTCTAAGCAGGGCAGGCATATAAACCTTTTTCTGTAAAACTGTGAGCATTTGTGCCAACAGAAACAGTCTGAAGTCTCCTGCCAGCAGAACAGTTTTATAGGCCTCTTCTCTAGGTTAAAGTCTGTTGCTTGAGAGGACGTGCGAATTCACACCTACATTTTTTTCCAGGTTGGTTTTGTACATGTGAAATGTAACAATAATGGGATGGATCATCACATATGATATGACAACATAGCGAATAGTCTAGATCAGGAGTTCTCAGTTGGCTTTGTTTTAGAAACCAGATTTTACATTGGAAATCAAAGTGGCACAAAAGAAAACCAACATTGTTTAGAGTAAAGAAATGTTTTTTTTTTTTTATATATATATATGTACTGTATAATATGAACTCCATTCATTATTCATTAACATGGCATAGGCTAAGGAAGACATTTCGGTTTCTAAGTGTCTCTCGAACATATTATACTCTCAAAAGTCAATAACTCACTACACAAAACATATTCTTGTCATCACAAACCATTTTTATACTGGTGAAGTGAACCTCTATTTAATGTAGTCAGGGTTATATTCTCTTTTATTTTGAGTAGTTTTGCTCATGGTTTTAGAGGATAAGGGCATGTCAAATGAATTTGCACCAAAAAAAAAAAAAAATAGATATTAATTGGCATTTGACATCAGCATCAACAAGTGGGAAGTGATTTCTCATTTCTTTTAGCTTATTTGAAAATGTTCAATCTATGCATGATTATAAATGTTTTTGTCACATTTAGTATTTGTTTTTTGGCTGTGTCTCACTAGTTAAAAACTACTGTGTTAATTTTGCTCCAGATTATACATACTGTACAGATCATACAAAGTAAACAAAAATATCCTTAAAATCAAACACTGAAATTCATTTGGACATGCATGAATGAACTCTCTAGACCCGACAATGTGCAAAATTACATAGGCCATTGTGTAAGAAAATTTCAGTCTCTAAATATCCATTTCAAAACTGTAACTGAACTCAAACTCAAGTTTTAATGTTCTCAGCAGTCAATAATTCAACATATTGTGGTCAGCCCAAACCATGCTTATCCTTGCTGAAGTGAACCCATATTATTTAGTGTAGTCTAGGTCATATTTTATTTTAGTTTGCTTAGTTTTATTTGTTTTTGAGGATGAGGGCATGTCATGCAACTTGTCCAGGTTAACCTCCAATTTTATATTTATTAATTTTATATTTTTGCCTCATGCGTATGGTTGTTGAATGTTATTTTTCACATTTAGCACCCATTTTAGGTCTTACCAGTTGAGAATATCCAATCAAACTGGTTTCAAAATTGTATGTATGTATTTAATGATGTCAACTAATAGTCAGTCTAAGCTCAAATTGTACTTAACAACTTAAAGAGCACTGACCTTTACCATCTGACTGCTGCAGCTCATTTCGCCGTTGATAGTTTTTCCATTGAAACACATACCCCTGACCCGTGGGTTTCGACAAATCAAACAAATTTAAGACGGGCCTTGACATGTGCTGGTTTAAGCAGGGGAACCTTCCGTGACATGCATGATTTCAAACCATGACGTCTTAGTGTATTACCAACAGTAACCTTGGAAACGGTGGTCCCAGCTCTTTTCAGGTCATTGACCAGCTCCTCCCGTGTAGTTCTGGGCTGATTTCTCACCTTTCTTTGGATCATTGAGACCCCACAAGGTGAGATCTTGCATGGAGCCCCAGTCCAAGGGAGACTGACAGTCATGTTTAGCTTCTTCCATTTTCTAATGATTGCTCCAACAGTGGACCTTTTTTCACCAAGCTGTTCAGCAATTTCCCCGTAGCCCTTTTCAGCCTTGTGGAGGTGTACAATTTTGTCTGTGGTGACTTTGGACAGCCTTTTGGTCTTGGCCATGTTAGTAGTTGGATTCTTACTGATTGTATTTGGTGGACAGATGTCTTTATGCAGCTAACGACCTCAAACTAAGACTAACAGGTCTTTGAGGGTCAGAATTCAGCTGATAGACAGGTGTTCAAATACTTGTATCATACAAATAATCATTGTGATTTCTGGATTTTTTTTATTTTTTTTTAGATTATGTCTCTCACAGTGGATATACACCTATGATGACAATTTCAGACCCCTCCATGATTTCTAAGTGGGAGAACTTGCAAAATAGCAGGGTGTTCAAATACGTATTTTCCTGTATATATATATATATATATATCTAGCCTATATATACAAATACATTTAGACCAATTATAGCGATTGCTATCAGGACAGCTTTACAGTTTATTGCTTTACAGTTGCCTATCACTCTATGCTTATTAGAACAGTTGGTTAGATGTGGTCCTTGTTTTGCATTTAGAACGAGTGCTTGCTAAACAGAGCTGTAAAAATATGAAAAAAATCTGGGGGAAATAATAGATATTTTTGCAGAGCAGAGCTGTAAATATAAGCTTCATATGTAGCTGTATATATTTTTTGTTGTTGTCGTTGTATCTGAAGAAATGAAATGAAATGCATCCACCATTGCTCGACAGATTTAATTTGAAGTAACAACATTCCAGGCACTTCTTGGCAACAAAGTCACATTCATTGCATAAACTAAATGTTTTTTCAACAGCCCCCTTGAGGCAAAATTGACTGATTAAGATAGTGATGATATATTTTCTGTCTTTAAAATAAACGTCTTCTGTACTACTTTTCAATCTAGGTTAGGTGTTTCTTTTCTATTTCAGTCATTTGCTCTAAAACAAGCATCCACACGAGAAGATGAGATGAGATCGTCTAGAGCAAAGCGATTTCCCCAGGAGATACTAACCCAGACTTCGGTGTCCTTAAAACATTCTCTGCGCCAGCTACTATAAATCCACATTCATAAACTTTTGAAAAAAGCAGAAAGAAAGAAACCAGAAAAATTACACTCTCTTGCCAGAGGAGAAACCACACACACAAGTTCTGCTTCATGCTGGAATTTAAGCATACCTTGGCAGGACAGTTGCTAATAGAGCCCCCCCCCCCCCCCTCGACACATAGCGGCCCCCTCTGTTCTGGCTTTGCACTCTTCACCGTACTCGAGAGACGCCAGTGTAAGCGCACATAAATACAACAGCCCTCTGATTGCGGCTTGGGCCCACCGTTGAGCTGAAACATGTTGTGTAGCTAATCCTCCTCTCTGAGTTATAGCGCTGGCATGCTTGTGTTATTAGCTAGGCCTGATGACAGCTGGGAATGTGACAGGATTTCAGGTTAATGTTCCAGGCGCCCATGTCACGTCGCTGGGATGGTGAGCGTCGCTGAATGATAAAGGACTGGGAGATGAGACTTGATCTGTCAGCTTTCATGGCTGCCGCTCGCTGACACGGTTTAGCGTTGAACAGAAGATAAATTTGCTGATTTGTGTGGAAGCGTATGAGATTCATTTTTGACACCTTGTTTATCATCTATAAATGTGAAGATAAAAATGTTTGCACAGTAGGAAAATGTGTGTAATTTTAGGCTACAGTAAAAAACTGTAAAATGTTTAACATTTGATTATATGTAATTTTACTGAAAAATACTGTTAAATTCGTGTTTTTCGGAAGTAAAAACGATGAATTAATATATAATGTACAGTAAAAAACGTTTACATTGCAAAACATGATTTTCTCACTTAGTATTTTTTTTTGTCTTCTTTTTCACACATATGATGTTTTATTAACAAAGTTCTGGGGCACATTCAGGTAATTAAGACGGGTGGAGAGCACTCAGCATTCAATGATAAGAGGTGTGTATAGATTCAGCAGTCTCACCTCAATCCATTGACAGTTTTGCAGCATCCCTCCAACACCCCTTCTCCACAGTTCTAGCCATTTAGGAGGGGAAGTACTCTGGGGCCGAATTCCGAGCCCGGAGCATGCACTCTCCCCGGACAGCATGCCAAATACGCATTAAACTTTACTCCCTCTAATTGTAGAATTTTTACATGAAGATACATTTACTTAAAGCATGACTTACGATATTAGGTGTTGTTAACTGAAAAATAAATAAACAAATTAAGTGAGTTAATGCTACAAATGATATATATATATATATAATCTTGTTTTCCCTTTGAATTAATTATATTTTTGACCCCACTGGCATTTAAAAAAAATTTTATGCATAAACTTAATTTAAATTTTCACTTAATTTATATCTTTTCTCTTTTCAGAAAATACTTAATATCTTAATAAAGTAATTTTACATCTTAGGTAAATCAAATAAATGTTCCTTGATTTTTAGAATGTTTTTATATATTTGTACTGGAAAACCACAAAAATACTGAGGAAGAAAAATAATTTTTCCCAGTTTACAGAAAACAACAGTTACCGAATTCCCTGCATGAAACATCAAATACGTTTATATATTACAGCAATAATTTGTTTATTTTCATTTTTGTTATTGATAAAGTACATTACAGTTCTTTTGGTGTTACATTCCCTGTTATTTAGTTAATTTTGATCATTCTATTGTGTTTTACCCTGACGTTTTGTCTTTGTGTGTCTATATACAGGTATTGGTCATGTTTTGTGTCTCTCTGTTGTACTACCAGTATTATTAAGGTAGTTATTAGTACATTTTTATGCATAAAGCAGAATTTGATTGTTCAGTTAACTTGGTATATTAATGTTGCATGATAAGTTATATCATATAAAATATACATGCCATAAAAGTACAATGTTACAGTGCCCTCCACAATTATTGGCACCCCTGTTTAAGATGTGGTCGAGGACTTTTAAAAATTCTCCCTTTTTTTTAAACAACATAGAACCCAAATGCAAAAAAAGAGAAAAATCCAACCTTTTATTTAAGTACATTACTTTGGTGGTAAATTTTTTTTTTAAATTTAGAAAAATAAAAACTTCAAATCATGTGTCCCACAATTATTGGCACCCCTAACAATTCCGCTGAAAAATGTAATTGATTTTAAAAAATATATAAATTTTCTGTAGTTGCTAATGTTGGTCAGGATATCTAGGAACTTTTAATTAGTAATTCATGACTTCCTATTTCCCTGGGGTATAAATATGACATGACACAGAGGCCTAATTCTCTTACCCATTTGTCAACATGGCAAAGACAAGAGAACACACCATTCAAGTAAGGCAGATGTGTGTTGACCTTTATAAGTCAGGCAATGGCTACAAGAAAATAGCCACTCACCTTATCTTGCCCGTATCTAAAGTTAGAGGAATCATTAAGAAGTTTAAAACACCTGGAACAGTGACAAACAAGGCTGAAAGAGGTCCCAAGTTTATCTTACCACAACGCACTGTGAGGAGGATGCTAAGAAAAGTAAAAAAAAGTCCTAAGCTCACTGTCACAGAATTGCATCAAATAGTGGCATCTTGGGGTCACAAAATCTCCAAAACAACCATCAGACGCTCTCTACATGCCAACAAGATGTTTGGGAGGCATGCTAGGAAAAAGCCTTTTCTCACTAACACTGACAAACGTAAACGTCTGGAGTTTGCCAAGCGGCACTGGGACTTCATCTGGGATCGTGTGCTTTGGTCGGATGAGACTAAGATTGAGCTTTTTGGCAACAAACACTCTAAGTGGATCTGGTGTAAAACAAAAGATGTGTATGCCGAAAAGTACCTCATGCCCACCGTGAAGTATGGTGGAGGATCTGTGATGCTGTGGGCCTGTTTCACTTCCAAAGGCCCTGGGATGGCATTATGAACGCTTTGAAATACCAGGACATTTTAAATAAAAACCTCTGCCAGAAAGCTGAAGATGGGTCGTCATTGGGTCTTTCAGCAGGATAATGATCCAAAACGTGTAGCAAAATCTACACAAAAATGGTTCAGTCACAAACTCAAGGTCCTCCCATGGCCATCTCAGTCCCCAGACCTCAATCCAATCGAAAACCTGTGGGGTGAGCTAAAGAGGAGAGTGCACAAGAGAGGGCCCAGGATTCTGGATGATCTAGAAAGATTTTTCAAAGAAGAATGGTCAAAGATCCCTCTCTCTGTGTTCTCCAATCTTGTGAAATGTTATAGGAGGAGATTAAGTGCTGTCTTGTTGGCAAAAGGGGGTTGTACAAAGTATTAACATCAGGGGTGCCAATAATTGTGGGACACATGATTTGAAGTTTTTATTTTTTTAAATTTTACATTTTTTTTTTACCACCAAAGTAATGTACTTAAATAAAAGGTTGGATTTTTATCTTTTTTTGCATTTGGATTCTATGTTGTTTAAAAAAAAGGGAGAATTTTTAAAAGTCCTCGACCACATTTTAAGCACCCAATTCACTACAAATAAACCAAATGAGACAAACAACTAATTCAAGCAACTCGTCATCTGCTTAATAGTACAACATCCCTCCACGACTATGATCCAAACATGTGAATTGCCTTTTAAAATCACCATGAAATCAAAATTGGCTATTTTTTGGGGGAATATTGCAATATTCATTATAAATTATTTATCTGTGCACTTCATCATAATCTTTAAACATAACCCCCCCCCCCTCTTGCAGCAACTTCTCTTGTCTCTGATGATGTTTACTGGTGTTGCAACCTGTCACTCACATGAGATCGACCAATGGCAAGCCAGAACCATTCAACATTCCAATCAATTCCTGGTGGATAAAATCAAGACCCGCCCTACATTTTTCTTGTTCAAGAACCATTTCACTTAGATATACATCACACAACTTCAGTTACATGCTGAAATGCTGAAGTAGTCTATACCGTACATATTGTGCGACTGTTTATGATATTGCTTTCCTTTTTATGATGCTATAACTGGTGCCATCTTTAGTGCACAGAAACAACATTTCATTTCTATAAAACACATTATGGTACTGTATTTGCCATGAAAAATAGCACCCTAAAAACATGTAGAAACTATAATGGCTCCCATATCATTATTTTCTTGTTTATCACAGTAAAGCCGCTTTGAAACAATCTGTATTGAATTGTCACGATCACGCCAGGCTCTCCCTTAGTCACTCAGTCTTTACAATCACCAGAGTACTAAATAATCACAGCTGCCACTCATCACACACACACACACACACACACACACACACACACACAAGTTGTATATGGTATCATCAAGAGAACACAAACTCTACCAGGGAATATCCCACCATAAGCTTCAGTTATCTTCTGCAACGCTGTTCGGACCTCGGATTCCAAGTCATCCAGGGATAATTCACTAAACAGTCACACCACATTTGTGTGCAGTATTTTAGACTAAAAACGAATTCACAAAAGTTATTGCTCTTTTCCAATAACATAACATTGTACTTTTATGGCATATTGTTATATATATATATTTACGCCAAATTCTGACTCTACCATCTGAATGTCTCAACAGAAATCGAGATTCATCAGACCAGGCAACATTTTTCCAGACTTCAACTGTCCAATTTTTGTGAGCTCTTGCAAATTGTAGCCTCTTTTTCCTATTTGTAGTGGAGATTGTGGTACCCGGTGGGGTCTTCTGCTGTTGTTGTCCATCCGCCTCAAGGTTGTGTGTGTTGTGGCTTCACAAATGCTTTGCTGCATACCTCAGTTGTAACGAGTGGTTATTTCAGTCAAAGTTGCAGTAACATACAGTGCCCTCCACAATTATTGGCACCCCTGTTTAAACAGCGCAGCAGAGCGCAATTCGCTTTCAGTGTTACTATACATTTTTTGGATGGGTATTGAAATCACTTGTATATAACAGAACTCTTAGTTTTAAAGTAAAGTTCTCTGAGTCATCTTTATCTGAACGTTCAGAAAAAATAAATTCTGTCCGTCAGTGAAAAGAAAGGGAATTTATCCAGTCTAAACATCTGTCTTGGTGTGGGTGATAAATTCAGAGCGGTGTAACTGCCCCTCAGTTAAATAATTGACGTGGGCCAACTTTTCCAGACGAAAACACTCCGAGCAACCGTGGATATGGAATAAAGATAGTAGCCATCTGGACAGTGTTCAGAAATTCTAATGTGTAACCAGCTAAACTTCCCAAACCAAACACAAATCTTTAGGAGTGTTGGACACGAGTCAGTTCATTATCTCAGCTCTTGAGTTCATACTTATCCACTGGTCTTCCACAAATAGAGCTTAATGAAGCATTTTTTTTAATGAATGCATTTGAACCTGATCAGCATATGTGGAATACATTTAGGCACATTTACACCACTGTCTGACCTAAAACTCATTTCCTCCAAAGACAAGCTCCAGCGTTTAAGGTCTCGGCCGTTCTAACACCGACGGGCGTCCTTGTGATTAATGCCAAACATTTGGAGTGGTTTAACCATCCCGGCTAGAATAACTTATGCTATGCCTATCCGATTCTAACAGAGTGTTTTGGATAGGCTTTATTCCAGATAAGCAGCCAAGATAATGGAACATGTTGCTCAGCTCCAGTGTGGGCAGGCTTGAGAAATCTGCTTTGACATGAGAGACTCTATGAAATGATTGTAAAATGTATGCATCTGATCTTGGGGAAAGGGAATGCAATTAAATGCTGATTAAAACAAACGTTTGTGGTAGTAATTTAATAATAATAATAAATTGTTGATTGATTATTAATATTGAATTGTAATAAACCTTTTGTTTTGTGTTGTTAACAAAACAAGTAATACAATATATTACATATATTATTAGTTAGCATTGATTCAACAAATGTTGTATTTAATTATATGTAGAATTAAGGCAGTTCTGCAGGCGAAAGGGGGTCAAACACAGTATTAGCATGGTGTTCATAATAATCCTTGAGTGTATTTAAGATATGTTCATTTTATTGAGTGCATTTAAGATATGTTAATTTTATTTTTTGGAATTAAATTTTTTTTTTTTTTTGCTGTTAACAAAAGCTAGCATATGTATGTATATATTAAAAAAATATTATCATATTCATTTTATATATTATATTATACTCTCTTTATATACACACATATTATGCATATATTATATACGATATATTACATATATGTAATTTAATATTTGCTTATTTTTCTGATTTTTTTTTACAAAAACACTGTAAACAAAAAGATGAGGAAAAAGTTAAATTATTATTATTAATTATTATAGTTTTTTATATATATATATTATACTATTATTTTAATATTTGTTTCTAATTTTATGAATATAAAAAAATACCTTTTGCTGTTAAATAAAAACAGTATTTTTATGTTTTATATCAAATTTTGTATAATTACTATATTAAATTCCCCATAACACATAGTTATGTGTTTTATAATTATGAAATGATATATAATATTATTTTTCATTCCATTTGCTAAATCATTCTGACAAATAGCTGCTTCCCATTAAATGTTTGAAAAAAAAAAAGAAACATTGCTCATTCACTGCTTGGTGGAATGAATGAGGTGTGGACAGTTTTAAATGTGAGAATGTTTTTTTCCGGAGGGTCTAGGGTAGGTGAGTGTGCTCATGGAGTGCAGGTGCAGTCCTTGGGAAGGTTTGCTGTGGTGATTGATGCTGTGCTGGTGTGCGTGTGTGAAGTGTAAGTCGAGGGTTTTGCTGGGGGTTGTCAAGTGGATGGTGTTGTCGAGGTTCTAGCCTGCCAGTCTACTATGGAGGAAATGAAATCACATAAGTGCCGCAGTGGAGCAGTCACCCAACTGAAGTGCTGGTTCTGCTTTTGGTCAATAAGGAGCAGCTGTGGCCTGATGAACATGCGACTGTGTTTTGGTGGTTACCCAGGGTGAAGTTAATGCATGCTCAGAGAACTGCCTCATCGTCTCTTTAGATTAAATCAGAGTTGGGCTGTATAGTGTTTAAGCATCTAACGAAAAGTTCTGGCACCTTTGTTGATCTATGAATGTTATACTACATATTTTAATGCATTTTCATGGTTTTCTTGCATATAGGCCTATCTATATTTTTTATGAAAGTATTTATGTTTATATTCTTTGCATTCTATATCAAAAAATGTATTGTGTTGATTAGAAAAATAGCCTGCTCATATTGTCCAGTTGCATGCAGTGTGATTAAGGGAGTGTTCACACTTGGCATGTTTGGTTCTATTAAAACAAACCACGGTGTGGTTACTCTGTTAATGCGGTTGATTTTAATAAGTATGAACGCTGCCATCTGAACCCTGGTCCGCACCAAACAAGTGGACTCTGACCCACATTTTCTGCTTCCCAAATTAACTCTGATGCTGCTCAAAAATACAAATTTAACATGGACCAAAGTGATCTAAATGAACCCAAAACAGGACGTGATGTCACAAGACGCAACCCTAAAGAGTGTCGAATACACAAGCATACCTGGTTCCTCTCGTCAGGAGCAACGTTGCCCATTACAGTTCAGTACAGGCATCAGAATCACTGTCTACTTGCAGTATTTGTGTGTGTGATGGAGGAATTCCTGCTGATGTTTTGAATCATTTACACATTTACGCAAAAACAGCGAGCACATTTCGCCCAGCACACAGCATTGGTTTGGATGTTTGTCAAGTTCGATGTCATAAAAGCTGTTTTAGTTTAGTTTTTTATGTAGGTTCAGAGTTTAAAATGACAGCTCAGCTGACAGATGATGACAAACGACAAAGTAAATTTATCATTATAATTATTTTTTGGTCCGGTCAGACCAAATCCGATCCAATTGAAATCAGATTTAGCAAGTGTGCAGAAAAAAAATCGAATGAACGTGTTTTTCACAAATCCGTTTCGAGCTTCAAAGGCTACGTTCAGAGTCTGACTAAGTTCAAAAATTATTTTTGTGCATATCCGATTGAAATCCTATCAGATTTAGCAAGTGTGAATGGCAAAAAAGAAATTTTTAAAAATTCCGCTTCAAGCGACATCCATTTGGCCTTTGAAAATGTACATTGTGAATTTCGGAAGAAATGTTTAGCAAGAATGAATCACTTATCCTGTTCATCATATACTGTAAAACATCGGATGAACAACTCTTTCATTTTCTATCTAGCCTAGTCATTCCTACATTCTTTTTTTAACTGAGTAATTCCTGGTATGGTGACTATTGTCATAATAAAAAATATTAGAGAAGTAACTTTGGTTTTGGACTCATGTCAAAGCCTCCAGTTACACATATTGATGCATTTCTGCATTCATGAGTCTCTGTTTGATTGGAATTGTATAAATATACACACTTCCTCTGTGGCTTCAACAGCATTCTTCGAAACCAGCTATAGAAAACTATCCTACAATTCTCCAAGTTATTTCACTGGCCTATAGGACCTTTAATTCTACTGTGCTCAAGAATCAGCAGAAAAAGAAAACATCCGTTGAGTCAGTAAATGTTTTTCCTTTTGTAGGACTTGAATGTGAATGGGTGTCATGTTTCATTGTAAAGTCCTTCCTGTGAACCTCTTCACATTGTCAGAAAGGAGTTTAAAGAGTGAATTGTGCATCTCACAATCCCAAAGTTATCTCATGGCTCTCTGGAATACTGGATTCTGAATGATCAATATTTGAAAACTACACACAGATATGTTTACAATGAAACCTGCAGTTGTCCTGTCTCTCTTCAAAAACTAAAATAGGTTCAGGTAAAAATGTTTATTTAATGTCCAATTAATTATTATTATTATTATTTGTTGAAGTAGTCATGCAATAAGTGGGACCATTATCACAAAATAGGTTGATTTCATGGTGACTCAAAACCCTGCTGACTTTATCTTATCCCTTACTTCACAACTAAACAGCACCTTGTCAATTACTAACCATGTCTTTCCAATTCATAACTAAGAAGTTCTGTGTTTATGCCATCTTACTTTCATTAGTTCATCCTGTATGATATCTCTTGTGGACAGAAGAGAAAAGCCTCTAAAGGTAATAATCAGCCAACATCCTGAGTCAATTAGCTGTGACAGGACAGAATAATAGGAGATTGCATTAGTGCGGTGAAACTCGACTCCACCTCCAGGATTCGGGAGCCCCAGGTTTTTTTATGGGCATCTCCATTAAAGGATGTAGTAGGTAGCACGCATGGATTCATGTTTGTTTAACAGGCGGATATACTTTATAAGCGGGCGAGAAATACCATACAAGCTTATAATACATCATCATTTCAGGGTGGCATGCTAATATTATATTTTTTTATACTTTTTATACTTCAATTTTTGTTAATAGTTTGAATTAGTTTATATATATATATATATATATATATATATATATATATATATATATATATACGTATATATATATATATATATATATATATATATATATATATATATATATATATATATTCTATTTCATTTTAATTTTAGTTAGAGTTAATAATTTTGTTGTGTTTTTTCATTTGTATTAGTTTTTTTTAAAATAAAAATACTTTTTATTTAAGTTTTATTTTTTTTCAGTACATCTTGTTAAACTTCATGCAATGAGAAGAACAATTTTTTGAACATATTTTATTTATTTAGGTTTTAGTTTGAACCACATTGAACACACAAGCAACCACACATCAACACCTTGACAACCACCAAGAACCCCCTAGGAACTACCCAAGCAACTACCCACACCCTAGCAAACACATACTGTAGGAATGCCCTGGCAACTACCCAGAACACCCAAGCAACCACATATCTAACAGCACCCCGGCAACCACATAGAACACCCTAGAAAAAGCATAGCAACACCCTGGCAACTACCCTGAACAACCTAGCAAACAAATAGCTAGCAATACCCTGGCAACTACCAAGAACACCTTAGCATCTACCCAGAACTCCTAAGCAACCACACAGCAATGCCCTGGCAACTATCCAGAACATCCAAGCAACCACCCTAACAACTACCTAGAACAACCTGTCAACTACCCAGAACACCCCAGCAACTACCCTGAGCAACCTAGCAAACAAATAGCAAGCAACACCCTGGCAACTACCCAGAACACCCAAGCAATCACATAGCAACACCCTGGCAACCACTCAGAACTCCATAGCAACAACATAACAATGCCCTGGTAACTATCCAGAACTCCAAGTCATTTTGGATAAAAACTGGTAAATAAATCAATGTAAATGATCTCTGTTATTTAGTTTAATTCTGCTTTGTTGTGATTGATCTGTATGGTTTCGTTGTATCTTCTCAGGACACGACAGACTCAGTCTTTACTGATGCTCTTTGCCAAATTTAGGCCAACTTGTTTTCATAAGGCAGCAGAAATTCCATCTGGATCCAATCGTAGCCCAGAGGTGCCTCCAATGCAAAGCCTTCTGGAGGTGTGTGCCGGGTTTTGGCGTGACGCCCAAACTAGCTGATAAAACCAGATAAGGTTTTGTTCAAGATTAGGGCCAGCTCTCTTATTTTAGCCTAACTGGAAAATAGCTCTTGGAGACGGCATTTAAGCTGTGGTTTGAGAAAGAAGGCAAAATGATATAGCTTGGTTTTCTCAAACAACAGGAATTGTTTTGGAGAACGTGCTAACAAAACTTGTATCTGTTATTTATGTGTACACCATTTTCACATTTGGTGTTTCACGTTTGGTACAGTGATTCTCTCTACCCTGCATTCGTGCCTCAGTTTTCCCACTGTATGACTTTGCCACTCTGGTCCAAACCCAAGCCAAACATCTGCTTTAATGCTGGAGGAAGTCGACAAAGCCTCTTTTCAGGTCTGTAGATCACGTGACTCGATGTGAAACGGTCTTGTACGCCAGATCTTTTCCACCCTTTTCCTCCATGGAGTAAAGGGAAAGAAAAGGAAGAGGCATGATTTGTTTTAAATATACAGTAATTAGTTTACGATCACCTGCCAACCACCCAAAATGGTTGTAGGCATTAGGGTGATGCTCTTCTGTGTTTCTAATTAAGGTGGAGAATTGGCTCCCCATGAGCAAAGCTTTTTGTCAGCTTTAAGCCTGTGTTTGGATCAAACGAACAACTGCATTATTAACTTTGAGTGTGACTGAGGTCCGGAAGCAATGGGGGTCTGGTTTCCACTCATGTGCACGTGGAAACTGTTTGGCGCGGTCCCTGCTGGTTTACTGAAGGTCTTCTTTGCAGCAGTTATTTTTCCCTAATGAGCGAAGTTTAAGAATCGCCCTCCAAATATGGGAAACCTGGCAAATTTCAGGTCAGATTTTAGCATCACGCTCTTTTAAAACATAAAGGTTCCAAAAGGAGTTGTTTGCAATGGAGCCATGGAAGAACCATTTTGGGTCAGAGGTGTAAAGAATACTCGAAAACCATACTTGAGCAAATGACTACATTACATGTTACAATGGCATATCGCTTTTCCACTGCATGGTATACTGCTCAGTATGGCTCCCTTATAGTACCACCTTGGTTGAGGCAGCATTACCACCTCACCTGTGCATTATTTTCTAATATTTATTTTCTAAACGACCGTCATCAATTATTCCTTACATTCTTCAAACTAAGAAAAAAAGGTTCTTTTAAGAATTGTTTACTTAAAGCTTCTTTGCGGGAACCCTAAAATGGTTCTTCTACGATAACTGCTCATACTATGGTAACCACACCTCAAGACATTGTTCAGATGTTGTATTTAGAGGCGTATCAGGTTTTTGTCCTTAAATTGCTCTTATGTGTAGGACTAATTTCTTACGCCTAATTACAAAACGTCATTTTAGAGTTAGTAACGGAGGCTTGAGCCATTGATAGCACACTAATGCAGTTATTAGAGAGAGAGAGAGATGTGTGAATTACCTGAGTCCGAAACTGATTATCTACTTCTAAAACAGCGCCGTTATTACCTTTCTATGTCATGTAGCTTAACTTGCTTAACTATTTTCATGAAAAAAATCATCAGAGCAGTGCTGACAACACGTTTCTGTGCAAGTGGGTGCATTTGAATAATATAGAGAGCATGTGCTTTCCGTACAAAATAAAACTTAATTTTGTGGCAAAAAAACTTGGAAATAATTTGTTGTTCTTATCCTATTGTTTACTATATGTATTAGCTTGGTCAGTGTCGTTGTGGGTTTTAGTTATTTGGGTTGTAAAGACCTTTGAAATAACTGAAATCATTTGGCGAAGTGATATGGAACTGTTTGGTAATGTGGTCAAGACCTTCCTGGAACTATATTTTAGCTGTGCGTTATTTTCCCAGAAAATAATTGCACACCTCACAATGTTCGTCATCTAATCAGATTCAAGCATTCAACATCATTCAATAGAACACTTTCACAAAATAAAGAATCTAATGTACAATGGAAAAAGTTTCCATATGAAAGGTTCTTCATGGAAGCGCAGATGCTAATAAAGAGCCTTTATTTTTTAGAGGGGCAGAAGTCATTTAACGTATAGTATACTGTCTGGTTTGTAAAGCAACAGTTTGGGATTGGTTGTGTCGGCCACTCAACAAAAAAATAGTGCAGACGAAAGACAAAATTGTGCATATGTCACCTTGGGACAGATTGCTCATCCTTTGCAATATTTTTGCATTTTGACCCAAATTCTTGAATCGTTGGCAGTGTGGCCTACTATTTGTACTACAGTTTTTCAAACACATTTGAAACTTTGAGATGGAACTGTATATTTTTCCCCTCGATGTTTAGTCTTAGACTTACTTTTCACCTCAAGGTGAGCAGACTTAACTATTCACAGATGTTTTTTTCTTTTTTCTTTTTAGCTTCAAGAGTTGTAGAAGAGAAGTCTATACAGTAGGCGTGGAAGAGCCGCCTGAATTTTTTATTAGTAATTTTTTTTTGCTGTCCTCCTCACTAGTTGCACACAACAACAAAAAATCAGCATGAGTAGTTTAATTCACAAATTACTTGTTTTGAGAAGGTTCTTATTTGGAATCATTCTCAAACTCATGAGTTACTGTTTTAAAGTAATACAAGATGGAAACAGAACTGTTAAATTGAATATAAATGGTATGATATCCATCCCTAGATGTAACTACTCAATTTAAAATCAATTAAACTGAAATGAGAAGACGTTAAGATAATAGTAGTAGCTGTAAAGTACAATGGCAACAGCTTAAGGCTTGCCTTATCTCTTAAACACTATGATTTGGACAAATGGGAGAATGCTGTGTCTGGACGTTTTTAAGCATCAGAACCTTTGCTCTGTTTACATTCAGCTGGGTCCACAGTGGTGACTGATGGATTGGGATGGAAAACCTGCTGATAGAAACAAATGCTGAACTTAGCTATCACTTACATTTTCCAACCACTTTATGGCCCCTTTAACACAATGTTTGCATTATGTCATTGTGAAGACAATTGTAAGCATGTGCATTTTAGACAGGAAAACTACACAGTTTCAGGCTGATCAAGATATGCATGTACCACAGTCAGGAAAGTATGGGAACATCAGCAATGACAGTTTACTTTATTCAGGTTAGTTACTGTTATGTGTTATTAAGATTCAACGAGACATTTTCACCTGGCTATACCCAATTTTTAGATCTGTTGTTGAATTTATGCAAATTAGCACATACCTAATTAGATTATGCACCGTTTGTCCATGTTAACAAAAACACATCAACACATTCTCATGATCATTTTCGTGATGATATCTAAAGGTTCAAATCTTTACCCTGTTTTTGTGATAAAATGAAGAAATAGGCGTATGAAAGGGTTATATTTGGGTCTTTTTTTTAAACTTTCCCCTAATGGGATTCTTCTGGGCTTTTTTTTCCTTACTCGGGACAGATTGAGGATACATACATGGATGGATGAATGGGTAGGTATTTAGGTGGATGGGTGGGTAGGTGGATGGGTGGATGGATGGATAAATGGGTTGGTATTTAGGTACGTAGAAGGATGGATGGATGAATGGATGGATGGATGGATGGATGGATGGATGGGTAGGGATTTAAGTAGATGGATGGATGAATTGATAGATATTTAAGTAGGTGGATGGATGGATGGATGGATGGATGGATGGATGGATGGATGGATGGATGGATGAATGAATCGGTAGGTATTTAGGTAGGTGGATGGATGGATGGATGAATGGATGGATGAATGGATAGGTATTTAAGTAGGTGGATGGATGGGTAGATGGATGGATGGATGGTGTAGGTATTTAGGTAGGTGGATGAATGGATGAATGGGTACAAAATGCTGGGTTGTTTTAACCCAATTTTGGGTCAAATATGGACAAACCCAATTGTTGGATTAAAAAAATGCAATTTATAAATTTAACCCAACGTCTGGGTTTGTCCATATTTGACCCACAATTGGTTTAAAACAACCCCGCATTTTTCAGCATTAATGCATTTAAATTTAAATTTAGGCATTTAGGCATTTAAACCCCAGCATTTAGGTATTTAAGTAGGTGGATTGATGGGTAAGTGGATGGATGGATGGATGGGTTGGTATTTAGGTAGGTGGATGGATGGGTAGGTGGATGGGTGGAAGGATGAATGAGTAGGTATTTAGGTAGGTGGATGGATAGGTAGGTGGGTGGGTAGGTGGAAGGATGAATTGGTTGGTATTTAGCTTGGTGGATGGATGGATGGATGGGTTGGTATTTAGGCAGGCGGATGAGTAGGTGGAAGGATGAATGGGTAGGTATTAAGGTAGGTGGATGGATGGAGGATGGATGGACATTTACATTTACATGTATTCATTTAGCTGACGCTTTTATCCAAAGCGACTTCCAATTGCTATATATGTCAGAATCACTCAGAATTTTTTTAAATATTTTATAGGTCTGATGTAAAAATACTAAATTGATGTTCATCTGGGCAAACCGGCATCATGTTTCTTTCATACATGTAGTCTGTGTATTTTGGCTTGCGATCTACCTTTTTCTTTTCATTTTCATGTGGATGCCAAAGAAAAGATATGCCAGAAGTGTCTGGAATCTGTTGTAATCAGTCATGATCCAGTGCCAGATAGCAGAGAGTTCATTAATCAATGTATGGGGATCAAATGCTAGTGGAAAATTTTAAGATGTTGTGGTTGGTTGCTATATGGTTGCTTTTTTCACCAGCTTTTTAGTCTCCCAAGTCTGATCACAAAAATGATAGCATGCCTAGAAAGCGACACTAATTATAGTATTTTAGTTGAAACATCAACTGGATGCAAAAAATAAATATAAAACACAATGGGTTGGAATACAACACATGCAGCAACAAGCTCTTAACTGTTGAGTAAACGCATAAACAATCAAAGTTTATTTACACAGTGAAACTGGGATTTGGCTTGGTTAGTGAGCTGTATAATGGTTTCAGACCTCCTTGTATCCATTCTGTCAGGACTTTGGTATGTGGACTAGTAATTAACCGGATACTGACTGCAAATGATTGATTTTCTGTGGACAGTTTTTGTTGTGAGTGACAGAGGTTCTCTGAACTTTGGCAGTGGACCTCTATGTGCCAAATATCCCCCCCCCCCCCCCCCCACACACACACACATGATGGACCAGATGGTAATAAGGTAAGTCTCTAAAAACCTGTCAAGAACATGTTTAGGTAAAAAAAAAAAAAACATTGCTACAGTCATATAGCCTAAAGTCAGCTACATAATTTTTTGTTTTAGTTATGACCACTTTCAAAATAAAATATCTTCAACCAACAAATTATATTGAGTTAGAGGAACTTAATCATCATCACCAATCATTTTGGCTGATTACTAATGAACAAGTAAGATATTATGTCTGGCATTAACAGTCATTGCTTTTTGTATCAATGAATTGTTTACCTAAATTACTTAAACATTATAGAAACTTTTTAAAATGTTGAACTTAACAGCGATATGTCTTTCCCTTCACAAAAAAAAAAAAAAAAAAAAAAAAAAATCAAATAAATAACACTTAATTTCAATGTATTCTCCTTATCCAGTCAAAGCATGCTGGAAACTAGAAATCCTCCACCCAATTTCTAAAGTTATCCAGACAAATTGATCAAGTTTACAAAAAAAATAAATAAATAAATAAAATAAAAAACAATAAAAAAAAAATTCAATTAACAAGGAAATCCATGAATTTTTTTTTAAGTTGTGGTAACAGATACACTGAATTACTTTTTAAAGTATACTGTATATCAGCACAACTGAGCAAATGTTCCCCCAAAATGTGTCACTACACTGATGCATTAAAGCAAACAACAACAACAAAACTCATTTATATACATAAATGAACTGTATGTGTGTGTGTCATCATGTGACACTCGAGACTGGAATAATGGTGGCTGAAAATTCACAATACTGTAAGTCTGTTCTCAATTAATCCAAACGTTTGACCGGTAATGTGTGTAATATTCTCATGACTGTATAATATAATATTCTCAGTACTGGATCAAATAGTCTACAGCTGTACATGTCATGGGGGGTGGGGAGGGGAGCTTATGGACATACCCAAAATCACAATTTCTTTGGATTTTCCTTCGTATTTGGGGGTGAAATGTGACCTGGACAAGTTCTTGACAAGTTTTCGTGAGATTCACCCCCATCACTCCTAAATGAATAACATCTTTGCTGAAACGGTTTGAAGAACGCACCCCCTGCAGTGAGTTACAAATGAAACACTGAAAAGATACAAACACGGACGGCCGAGACTGGTGCCCCCTTTTCACTTATACTGAGAGAGATGCTTGTCAAACAAAGCCTTTTTCATGGGGGAGGGGTGCTTTTACCTTAGCCTCAAAATGGAAACAGAAGTTGAGCATGTTTGACTTGTATGGAATTACAGTGCTGGTGTCCCAGTGGACCCTGTGGTCAGGAGCTGAGTTGTAGAGGAGGAGGTGGATGGGGAATCATTGAGGCCAAACGCACTCTCAAACACAAAGAAAAGCTTTCTTCCAACCCCTTTTGCTTTCTTTGCTCTTTCACCCATTAAACTGACTCTCTCCTCCACGGCACAAATCAGCGAGGACTGCAGATACTGCAGAGGGAGTTTGCTGCACGCTCGCAAGATCAATCTGACATAAACTAAGTGCTGTGTCGGCAACATCTACAGATGACAGACTTACAACGGTGCTGGATCGTAATCAATCACAAGCCATAGGTGTATTTATCATGGTGTTTTAGTCCAGATCCACATGCACGTTTTTCTTCAAAAAAGGCAGTAAATTAGATTTTTATATAAACACTCGGCCTTGTTTCTGCATAAAAGCTTCAGCCGTGTTGTATTTTATGTGGTAACTCTGCACCTTGCTGCTATTTATGGACATTGCAATGTTTTTCTGTAAACTTTTTCACGGTCGGGAAAGCATGAGCTCTCTTTAACTCGTAGTTTATACCCGTCTGCAGTTCTTTCTCTGTCGAGTCAGACCTCTTGACTGCTTAGTGATGGGTTATTAAAGATATCAGACCAGTTCTGAAGATTCGAGATGTCAGCATGCTGCGATATTGGATTACAGGAACAATAATTTATACAATCACCTTTTGCCTGGTTGATTATAAAGTGAGGAAAAAGATGTCCCATTTAACAACCAGGGATTGATTGATTGATGATTGATTGATTTGTGCATTATTTATTATTGTTTTGTTTATTTTTATGCATTGTTTTTTTATTTATATCATTTTTTAATTTATTTGATTAATTTAGATTTTGCTTTGCTTGTGTTTTACTTTATTTATTTATTCATTCGTTCATTCATTTTTGTGCTTTTTTGCTTGTTTTAATTGTATTATTCTTTTATTCTTATCTATTGTTTTTATTAATTTAGATTTAGCTTTGTTTATTTATGTTTTACTTTATTTATTCATTCATTTTTGTGATTTTTATTTACTTATCTATTCAGGTTCACAATTCAATTGAATTGAACAATTGAATTCAAAGGCTAAATTAAATAATAAAAACAATTTAAATGTACAATATCTTAACAGCATAAATAATTCCTACAAAAGCATAACAAAACATATTTTTATTGTGCTTATTTCTACATTTAAGTGCACCTAGTAACTTATATTTTTGTGTTACACACACTATATATGCAAGTAAACATTGAAAAGTTATGAATACTTAATTTTTTATGTTTGATCCAATTACTTTTATAAGTAATGGTTGTTCGGCCAACGAATCGTTTTTTTAGAGTGTACCATTGAAATCTATACCATTAATCATCCTTTAACATCAAACAAAATAAAACACTTATTTTAAACTATATGCATTTTTTCCTCAATGTCTTTGTTCAGTTTCCCAATGGACCACAACTCAAACCAGAGTTAAAACCACCAGACCAACCAACATGGCCATTACGCTTTCCTGCTCCACTGAGAGACTCCAGCAGAACACAGCTGGGAAACATTACACACTGCAATATGGTCATACAACAAATTACATCTAAGCACGTGTTGTGTTTTTCCATGTTAAAATCTTAATTTGTTCATATACCATGTGGGTATGAATATAGCCCGTCAAAACCAAACTAATGGTATTTTGCAGTAACCAAAAGAGCAGAGCAGGCATCAATGACTGACTGACTGACTGACTGACTGACTGCTTGGACTCAATAATCCGGGAGTTTTAGTGAGTGAGAGTCCCCATAAACTCTCAGAAAACATCAAGTGGAACTTATCATGTTGGCTATGTTTTGGCTTAATTGAGCTACAATCCATTGGGAGCCCTTTTTTGCCTGTTGCTTTCAAATGCCATGTACTGTAAAAAAATATTGATGTTTTAACTTAAAAAAGTAAGTAACCTGGTTGCCTTAAAATTTTAAGTTAATTGAACTTGAAAAAGTGAGTTAATACAATGAAGGAGATTAATTTAACCATCCGAAACTCAAAATTATATGTTATCTGAACTAAATAAATTATTTAAGTTGATTTGACAAAAGAAAAAATGTTGTGATTACTACACTGTAAAAAAAAAATATTGTTGGTTTAACTTAAAAAAGTAAGTAACCTGGGTTGCCTTAAAATTTTAAGTTGATTGAACTGGAAAAAGTGAGTTAATACAATGAAGTAGATTCATTTACCCATCAGAAACTCAAAATAATAAGTTATCTCAACTAAATAAATTATTACAAAGTTGATTTGACAAAAGAAAATATGTTGTGATAACAAATCTTGAAAGTATTTTTTGTGATAGTCTAGAAAATCATAACTTCACTTCACCTGCAAACCAGGTGGTTGCAATAGAACTTGAGATTGACGGGACGGCGTAGTTCACAGACACGGCCGAGGCGACTCAAAAAGCTTTTTTTTTGTTGTTGCTTCATCTGAAATTGCAGTAACTCCAGAGATGTTCCTGTAGGAGCAGATCAGAGCTGAATAGCAGAGCAGTCTACATGGAAAGTTCCATAGAGGACACAGTGAGGGTCTGCTACTCTCATTTTCACAACAGTGTGTTGTAACACTTGCTGTAAGGACATGGACCCCCTCTGGGGTGAAGGCAAGTGACAGGAAATACATGTTTGTGGGTATTCTGGGTAGTGGAAAACCAGAGAACGTGCTTGTTTTGTTGATTGCGTATCCATGTCAGGGCCGGGGTAAGATACTTCTCTCATCTTTGTCAGATCCGTGGAGTCAAGCCAAGAAACATGCTCTGATTCTGCGTCGGTCGCTGGCCACGGCTGCCGTCTTATCAGTTTCCTTGGAAATACATCCTGTGATTAATCACAGGATTAAAGGGGCAGTTTGTAGGTCATCTTTTACCCAAATACAATTATTGAATAATATATTTAGTCTACTAAAACAATGCAGATGCATTAAAATACTGTAAAGGGTAATGTATGATTTTAGTATATCTTCTCAAGGGACAATACTATAGAAATGAAACTTGGATATATTTTAGAGTAGTCAATGTGCTGCTTGTAAAGCATTATATATTTACCGTCCTCTGAAAATAACTCATAGCTGGCAACAAAAGTGAGTACACCCTAAGTAAACATCAAAACTGTGTCCAAAGTGTCAATATTTTGTGTGAGCAATATTGTTTGTTTTGTTTTGTTTTGTTTGTTTTGTTTATTTATTTATATAGCACTATTAATACACAACCCAAGTTGAACCAAAGTGCTTCACAAACAAATTCCCATGAAGGATAAAAATAAAAACATACTTCAACCAGTTAAAATATCACATATAAAATATCACATCTACTCATTGTAGGCTAAGGACATTAGATATGATTTACACAGATGCTTAAAAATCGGCAGCGATTTTGCAGATCTAATAGGCAACGGTAACTCATTCCAATGTTTCGGCCCTATTACCGCAAATGCCCGGTCACCCTTATGAAGGCGCTTTGTTCTCGGTACTATCAGTAGTTCCTGATTCTCTGGGTTTAGGTCTTGAGACATACTTGGCCACCTTCAGCTTCCTCAGCAAATGATAAATTGGTAAATGGACTGCATTTATATAGCGCTTTCACAGACCCAATGGCCACCAAAGCGCCTTACATATTGCCTCACATTCACCCATTCATTCATACAAGCAAGGCAGTTGTCATCTTGGCGGTGTGTTCGGAGTCGTTATCATGCTGTTCAGCCCAGTTTCTGAAGGGTGGGCATCATGTTCTGCTTCAGAATGTCACAGTACATGTTGAAATCCCTGTTTCCCTCAATGACGCAGCTCCCCAGTACCAGCAGCACTCATGCAGCCCCGGACCATGATGCTACCACCGCCATGCTTGACTGTTGGCAAGACACAATCTTCTTGGTACTCTTTATCAGGGCATCTCACTCCTAACTTGTGAGCCAACGTCAGTTAGATGACGATCCTGGGGCGTCATCCAACTGACTCTTTACCTTTAACGTCAGTTACAGTAGATGACGCGGGTAGGTTTAGGTCTGGGGTAGAGTTAGGATTAGATAGCGTCATCTAACTGACGTTAAAGGGTACCCTAAAACGTCGGATGTTGACGTATGGTCAAAAGCATCAATTGTATGACATCTTGGGATGAGATTGCGCTCCACATGACGTATATCTACTGTATTATCACTTAGGGTGTACTAACTTTTGTTGACAGCTATTTTGAAAATAATGGCTGTATGGTGAGTTATTTTCAGAGGACAATAAATCTATACTGCTATACAAGCAGCACACTGACTACTCTAAAACATATCTACGCTATCTCACGACCAATACGTACGAATTAGTACGAGTGATTAAAAAGTGGCTAATTCGTACTAATTCATACGACCTCACTCGTACGAATTCGTACGATTTGTCCAAACCCACGTGATGGGTTGGTTTAGGGGCGGGGTCAGGGGTAGGTCATTCGTTCGAATTCATACGAATTGGCCAATTCGTAAAATATGTACGATTTAGCAAAAACTTACTAATTCGTACGAGTGAGGTCGTATGAATTGTTACGAATTAGCCACCTCGTAAAATTCGTATTGTCCCTTGAGAAGATATACTAAAATGTTTGCTGAATATATAAAGTTAGTAAGTGTATCATTTTTTGTGAATAAATGTATTGTTTATTTTTGTCATAGATGCATTGTTTATTATTTCTTTATTTTGTGTATACTATATTTTATGCACTATAATTTTTTTATAATGTATTATTATCATAATACATATATGAAGGAAGGAAAGAAGGATTTTGAAATGCTGTGGACTGACATGGCAAAAACTGACATGGCGTGTTTCACTTTGAAGTTAAAAATCTAGGGCTGCTCTGTATGTTCCAGGTTTAAGGGTTATTAATCTGTGTTTTCATTTACTTTTCATCATACTGTGCCTCTACAAACCCAGGAAGGAATGAGGGCCACCTACGGCACAGAAATCGTCTTAAAGTGTGTCATAAAAACAAGCCACACAGCAGATTGCTGGTATAATGTGCTGCAGAAAATTGTCCTGTTGAATGAGACCAGCATCTTTTTAAAGAACTGCAGCATGTTGAAGCAGGGCCGCTGAGTTGAAACATGCTTAGAGATGTCCAATAAAACGGCACTGCCTCCAGAACTCCAGCTGTGGTCCTCTGTAATGGGCATATAAAGAAAGCCTTTATTAAAATATGCCTCGGTATGCGCTGTCAGTCATGAAAGGCCAGGCTCTTGTGCCCTTGTATATTTATCTTGATCTAGGTCCCATCGTCATAATGTTATCCTGATATTGATAAAACAAACTGATGAGGTACAGAAGTTTGTTTATGGAAATTAATTCTGCTGTTCAGTGTTTGAATTTCATCAAATTAGATGGATAATGAGTGATAATGCATTTGTTTAATTCACCTTTGTTGGGACATCAGCTGATGTAATACCTCAAAGTCCTTGAATTTTAAACGTAATTGATATTATTGGAAATAAACAGTCTTGGCTTCTATCAGACCACCCACAGTCCATTCATTCACTGACTGTTTGATGTTACACACAAGTGCTGGCTGGAATTTGACCTGAGCATATTTCTGAATATCTGCTTTAATTTGTGATAGAAATATATATCCATAAATTCCAATGTAAACATCTTCATTTAAAAAAAATGTTTCTTGTATACTCTATTGTTATTTATTTAATGTTTTGAATGAAGTCTCATCATGGCTGCATTTATTTGATCAAAATACAGTAAAAGCAGTAATATTGTGAACTGTTTACAATTTAAATAACTGTTTTCTATTTCAATATATTTTAATTAAAATGTAATTTATTTCTGTGATGGCAAAGCTGATTTTTGGCATCATTACACCAGTGTCACATGATCCTTCAGAAATCATTGTAATATGCCGATTTGCTGCTCAAGAAACATTTCTTCTTATTATTAATTTTAAAAACACTTGATTTTTAAAACAGGATTCTTTGAATAGAAAGAATTCAAGCATTCATTTGAAATATAAATCTCTGTGACATAAATGTCTTTACTGTCACTTTAATAAAAGTATTACATAATAAAAAAATAAGACAGGGATTTTTGAATGGTATAGTGTAAACTGAATTAAATGAATGATTCTCTAACAGAATCGACTGGTTCACCAACTATACACACACAGGAAGCAGCAAAGTTATGGGCCTCCTCAGGTAATACAACTCAAATCAGCACTTACGACTTTATATTTAATCCTCTTTCAGTCCATTCCAGGGATCGACTTAAGTCCACAGGCTGTACGGCACAAAGGAAGGTCAGCCAACATTTCTGAAATCTTCACCTTCGAATTGAACATGTAAGCAGAAAAAGAGACTCGTTCCTCATCCTTCACAACCGCTCTGACTGACTGAATCCACTGGGCAGACCATCAGAGATGGGAAAATAAACATCCAGAGAGCTGAAACATTCAACTATCAGAAGACTTTTGCTTCCTTTCTCTTTTCTTTCATGTATCGTACTGGCAGTTGGAATTAAGAATCCACCAGCCTTTCCACAGATGAATTTGTTAAATCGGTGTCATAGGCTATCTTGTTCCATGTCAGATTTGTAGACGTAGTTAGTCAATTGACCCAATCAATGAGGAAATTAGAGGATGGCACTGATCTGTTTAGTATATAAAGTGACCCAAAAGGGGAAATGAAAACCTTCCGCGCCATTTAACGGGACGTTTCAGCCCTTTTTCTCCAATAGTCCATTGGGAGTAACTTGTTGAAGAATGTAATGAATTTCCTTTGCCTGCATCTGCATTGTTAACATCTCCCTGAAGGCTTGTGACAGGGAGCAGGTGAGAGACCTATAAATCAAAGCTCCATAAATCCACTGCCCTCTCTGGTTGCACGTTTTCCACTGATAACTTCTAACAACACGCCACTGAATATGACACGCACGTATAAGTTCAATCAATTAATCCCAGCAAGCCGCTCCACTGAAATTCATATGTGCTGTCAGCAAGCCTAAAACAACAATGGGTTAACCCTAATATGGGATGGACTTCAAGAAATGTTGAATAATAAGACTGGGTAATATTATGCATCAGGTCTAGCTTGTCAGATTGGATTGATTAACTATATTTGTTTTAGGATTTTGGAACGTGCAACAGAGGTCCCATTACTCTTCGGTTACACGGTTGACATAGTAGAGGTAGCGTCACTGGGAATTCATAAAAATGGAGACTAGAAAATGAGGATTGCAGCACCAACATCAAAGGCTATAGTTGTGCGCGTCTTTGTTTTAAATGATTTGTGCTGTTAGCATGTGGTTTTATTTTAACTTATCATATTTTAAACCTACTTGTGTTCACTTTCACTAAAGAAAAATACGTTTTTGGGATAAAATTATATTCTCGGTCATCCTATGCTGTACACGTTAATACTTAACACCTCTGGTGGCAAATGAAACATTCAACTAATTTTATAAGTGCCTCCGTTTTTCCATACCGACCGCTGACCAAAACATTCCGACATCTGTTGGTCATCAAGTGTATGATATTTACACCTACATGATAATCACTGGAACATAACACACTTCTGAATGTGGTATCTGAATAATCGGCACACAAATCTTGATCGTCCAGTCCTGTGATCATGTTACAGGCACTAAATTGCTCTCAGAGTTTCTGCTCCCGAGTGAAATGCAGTTTGTCAGTGATTAATTCCAGTCAAGATTATTGTATACCCGGAAAAATTGAGTTTTGAGGAATGTGGGAAACAAACGGAGCAAATTCCAATAATCATGTTTAAATGGTTTATTGGTGGGATTCAAAAAACTGCAAAATGCCAATTTTTCAAGTATTATTTCTTTGGCATCAGGTGAACGTGTATCATATAGCCATTATAAAGTAGACCATGTAGTTGAATTGTCAGAAGTTTTGTTGGTTCTCATGAGGGACACATAAACTTGAGCCGTTCACCCAAAGTCTGACACACACGTGACCTGTGACCGTGAGGTCACGGTGTCCATTCCTCCAAGGATTTTATCACTGAGCCCTCAGGGTAAAAAACACCTCCCTGTAATTGGAGTAAGGAAGTCTTTGGGAAAATCACAGGTCAAAGTATTGAGTGCGGCATAAACCTGTATTTGGAAGTCGTAAAATTCTTGGCAACTCAAGCTCATGTTGTCAGATTTCGTCCCAGACCAAATTGTATTAGACAGAAGAAAAAAAAAACTTAATTACAACTAGTTTAAGGCTGTGTTCAAACTGTCAGCAGAAATCAGATTGTTTGCATATCCAGATTTGATTTTTTTCCAATCTGATTCAAACCACATTTAGAGGTGGTTTGAAATGCGACTCCAATCAGATTTTAAAAGATGTGTCTCAGTTTGGATGCTCTGGCAACTCAAATCGTCACTCTTAACGTGTCACACAACGGTAACGTCAAAACCGGTGACAGAAATACATTCATACAGTATTCAAACTATATGTCCAATGATTTCAGCCATGACTAGCACTAAACATCACAATACCAGTCTCCTCCATCACACAAGACTTGTATATACTGTGATGCTCTGGTCTTCCGTGTGCTGCCAAAACAGCGCCGATCCACCGAGGCATGGACTCTACAAAAACCCTGAAGGTATCCTGGTATCTACCAAGACGTTACTAGCAGATAGGTTGCGAGGTAGATCTAAACTTGGGGTAGGTAGAACTTGTCAAATTTGCGTCCACATGAATGGGGTTTCCCAGCCAGAGCACTGTTCCACACCGCCGTCCCACAGTGATCCTGGTGCCATCACTTCCCCAGGTAATCATTGCACACTTACAAGGCCATTCACGTTATGTAAAAGAAAACGGGAGTCATCGGACGACGACTGCCCCAAGTTCCAGCTCTGATGTCCACATGCCCATTGTAGGAGCTTTCGACAGTGGACAGGGGTCATCACGGGCACTCGGTTTTGTCTGTGACTTCAGCCCCATAAGCATCATAGTGTGACACACTGTGTGTTGTGTTACACATTCCTCCCATTACCGTCATCACAATTTTGTGTGACTTGTGCCACAGTAGACCTTCTGTTGATTTGGACCAGACGGGAAAGTCAGAGATTCAATATAAACCAATTCTTTCAAAAAATAAATAAATAAATATGTGGACTATGTCACCCACTTTTACTTTGTAGCTCTATAAACTCAGTGTATGTCAACAAGTGCCTCTTTTGTATCTATATTTATTGGGAGTTACATCTAAGACAATGTTGATGCTTACATAAAACCCATTTTCCACTGGGATCCACAGTATGTCTTGGCTACCGGAGTGCTGCTTATTGTCTGTAATTTGTGCTCTATAATCAGTTTCCAAGCATTTAGTCTTTTATTTACCTGGGCACAGCCCATGTGGAAGTGACACACTCTGTTAAATGTGTGGCCCGATCCTAGAGGCGCAGCTATAAAACAATGGTTAGCTTTAATTGCAATGCATGGGTGGGCCTTCATTATACTTTCACAAATGCACAAGCTGAATCACAGAGAGATGAGAGCAAGCGAGCACATGGCTTACTGTTTGCAAATCTCATGCTGTCTGTATACTAAAAACACAGCCTATATCTGAACCTTTAGCATTCCAAGCTGCTCTGGAACATATTTTTGTGTGTATCTAAACTCCAGTCCACACTGAGTGTGACTTGTTGATGCTGCTGTTTTGGGATCTTGCATCCTGTGTTTTGCTGTTGTAGACATTTAGAAGGAAGTATCTGATCTAAGTGTTATTCGAAAGGATGAAACAATATGAAGTGTGAATGAGGAGATCATAAAGGTATTCAGAGGACAGAAAGGTAAAGTATGTTATTTAAAAAAATATACTGTAAAACAATACTGTCTCCTGTTCCAACTTTAATGTGCAGAGACATCTATTAGTAATCTAGGTTGATATTTTTTCCAGGAAACCTGTAGAACCAGTCATTATTTTTGCATTTCTATTTGGTGATGTTATGGCAGAAATTACACACTGAATGGTTTCAAATCTGCGCAGACATGTTCCAACATTTAGCGGAAAACTTAGATGGGTGGAAACTGTTAGGGAGGACCGACTGCTTAGTAGTGCTCATAATTAAATGTTCAACAAGCACATGTGGGTTTGATATTCGGGTATCTTATCTTTTAACGCTATACTCTGAGTCTGAAGCATAAACTTTGCTCCTTCTATCATGACTATCCTACACGTTTACACTCCATGGGTTTTTTTCAACTTGCAGTTGTGGAATTTACCTCCAGTTGAGATTTGTGAGGCACTTAGTACCCAGCGAGCAATAGCCGTAATTTCACTGTCTAGGTTAAATATAGACCCGATATAGTCCGGCTATGAGTAACCCACGTCGAGCCAAAATAACTTTGAATTTGGTTACATGCTGTTTTTGCCAAAATAACTCGCGAGGTGTATGATATTCCATCGTCTAAGCAGTCAACAGAGATTACAAGGGGTTTGGTTTCATTTCATTTCTTGGGCTAAATTCTTGGGCTATGTTTAGACGTCTATAAAATTTTCACTGACCTCCCAAATTTTGCCTTGTTTTAGCCTAGACATCTTTTTAGGGTGTTTTCACACCTGAGCATTTGTTTGGTTCGGTTCATTTAGGCAAATGTGAATGAATGGATGAGTTGGTCTTGGACTCCGGGGCAGGGCTGCGTTTCCCGAAAGCATTGTTAGCCAACTATGGTCGCTAGTTCCGTCGTTATCAGCATAGTTTAACGTGTCAGTGTTTCCCAAAACAATCATTCCAACGGACATTCGCAAACAGCATCGCAAAGTTGTGTGGTTTGAATGACAGCTCTCGACCTGTGGTTAGAGGCATCGTTTCTATATTTCATGACATTTGGAGGAAATAAATCCTTATCTTGAGCAAAATAAGCAAGCTGACATTCAGTACAACCGGTGCCTTTTATTTAGAATACATACAAATTGAATTTACGACTGGAATTTGCGCATGTGCGAACGTGCTCTACTATGTAAGAACGAGCCAAATATTGAGTCTGGTAATAAAGCAGAACAACTGAGAACAATTAGAAATATTGCTCAGTTACATGTCGGTAATTTATAGAAAACAAATCTAGCGTTAATTGGATCTAAAACAGTTTCATTAAAAGTAGTTATTACTCCACCATGTGCGAAACCAACGTGGTTGAACGATACTTTGCGACAGTGGGTTTTGGGAAACAGTCGTGACTAGCTAGTTGATTTTTCTAACAATGGTAGTGAAATATTGAACTACATCGTTGAACGGGAAGTGCTGGGATAAATGCACTAGTTGTATGTGCATAACCTGCATATGATGGTATTTTGACCAGCAGAGAACTTAGAGCTTATAAAAATGTGTTAAAGTGTTAAAACAGCGGCATAATCCTCCCGTCACACTTAGAAACGAAGATCTGCTGTGAGGAGATGTACAGTAGTTCCAACCCGATCTCACGACCAAGTCGTACGAATTCGACGAATGATTAAAAAGTGGCTAATTCGTAACAATTCATACGACCTCACTCGTACGAATTAATACGATTTTGCTAAATCGTACATATTTTACGAATTGGCCAATTCGTATGAATTCGTACGGATGACCTACCCCTTACCCCGCCCCTAAACCTAACCATCACGTGAGTTTAGACAAATCTTACGAATTAGTACGAGTGAGGTCGTACGAATTAGTACGAATTAGCCACTTTTTAATCATGCGTCGAATTCATACGAATTGGTCGTGAGATAGTGTTGGTAGTTCTGATGCATGTACCAAACTGTGATGGGCAAAATCACAACTATGATGAAAAAAACAAGTATGCTTGAGCATTCTGTCCTTTTTAGGGTCGCATTTTGTGACATCACATCCTGTTTTAGGTTCACTTATATGTCTTATGTCCTTGTTGAGGTAATATTTCATTTAAACCACAACAAGAGTTTATTTGGAAGTGGATCTTTTCAGCAATCTTGGTCCAATTGTTTGGTGACACCAGGGTTCAGATGGCAGCGTTTACTCTTATTCAAATGAACCACACTAACAGAGGTTCGTTTTAAATGAACCAAATTCAAGAACACACTTTCCCACTTGAGTCATCTTTGAAATAACTGAACACAGACTCATTTAAAGGTTTGATTTATGTTTATGTATTTTTTATTTGTTTTTAGGCTGTTTTTATTATTAAAAGCTTCTTTTAAATGCATTATAAGATAAAGACAATTGTTACTATTATCTACAGCATATACTTTAGTCCATATAGCATATATGAAGAGTTCAGATGCAAACGCCTCTAAATGCCATTTGAAATTTTCTTCTTTAATGATGATTTTTATCAAGCTTGTATGTTTAAGTTCAGTAATTTCACTTAAATGGCAATGATAATTACCTATTAGTGAAATTACTGAATTTAAATATACAAGTTTGATAAAAATCATCATTAAAGAAGAAAATTTCAAATGGCATTTAGAGGCGTTTGCATCTGAACTCTTCATATGCACTCCAACATACCGGTTGTGAGTTTGTGGACCAATCTGAGATAAAACAGAAGCCCAGAAGGAGGAATGCACAGTTTTTCCCTATCTTATCTTTGTTTGTATCTTTGTTTTCTAGGAAACTCTGAAGAAGTACGGTCATTTGGTTTCAATTGTTTAAGGAGAAAAAAAAGCTCATTGGCATTATTTTGCGCTAATGATCTTTTTTTGTATTTTGGCTTTTACAGTTCTCCTTGTGGGTTGTTGCTCTGGTGATTTTGTGGTGTGGCAACCCCACATACACAGGATACAGTTTCCATACACACTTCTGCATATTAAAAATACTTGGAAATCACACTGTAATATTACTTTTCAGGGTGATGGATGATTCACAAGAGGGAAAAAACAACTCAGTGTTCGTGACAGACTGTAGTTTGTGGGGATTTTACAATTTACACATCATTTTATTGTGATAAATGAAATTGATGGATTTTCATTGGCTAGATGAAATTAATCTTGAGATCTTTCTCTAATATCACAGCATCACTGTTCAAAGTGCCCTGAGGCCGTTGCTCCAACATTTGCCAGTTATTTTCTGATTTAAACAGCAGAACTGAGAATCATATGTGATAGCGATTACAGTACAGCAGGCACTCATCCTCATCTGTGGTTTAGCGCATTAACCGATGCTGGGTTGTGCGGTGACGGGCTGTGGAGGAGACCAGAGGCAGCAGCCAGATGAATAGCCACAGTGGTTTAGGACTGGGGGAAACAGAGGGAATGGTAGGGTGCATGGGATGATGGTGGAGGGAGACCCCCTAATTACACTGTAAACACAGCTGTTGATGTGACTGTAAGTGTAGGGCAGCGATCGTTTTCCACATGTGCCTGGTTGTCTAGCACAGCTGGTTGCGCTCAAAAATGTTTTGGTCAAGTGTTTTGGTGTGACGCAGTTACACCGTGGACTAAAAATTGTATGAATTCTCGTCAGTTACGGGCATACTTGAGGTTTTTAGAGACATTTAACTGGCAGGTTGTGTGTATCTTCTGTATAGACTATAGTCAGGGTTGATGCCACTTTGCCACAGCATGCACTGTATAAAGTTCCTTAAGCACATCTACGTTTTTTTGGAAAGATGTTGTTAAACAATAGAAGAATCCATAAAAATAAAATATGACTAATAATAATGCTACCCTGGCTAATGTTTACAGCAAATTCTTTTATGCTTAACTTCTGGTAACCGTAGTGACTAAATATGTTTAACCTCACCTAGTCCCTTGTAGCCTACTTATGGAAATTTCAAAGCAAAAAATACAATAAAAATTGTTATATAATTATAATTATATGTATATGATCAACTTTGTATGTATTATTGTATTATTAAATGTATTATTTAATGTAAATGTAAGGTTATATATATATATATATATATATATATATATATATACATATATATGTGTGTGTATATATGTATATATATATATATATATATATATATATATATACGAAGAGTTCAGATGCAAAAGTAATTTCACTTTTATATATATATATATATACACTCACCTAAAGAATTATTAGGAACACTCAATTTCTCATTAATGCAATTATCAAATTAACCAATCACATGGCAGTTGCTTCACTGCATTTAGGGGTGTGGTCCTGGTCAAGACAATCTTCTGAACTCCAAACTGAATGTCAGAATGGGAAAGAAAGGTGATTTAAGCAATTTTGAGCTTGGCATGGTTGTTGGTGCCAGACGGGCTGGTCTGAGTATTTTACAATCTGCTCAGTTACTGGGATTTTCACAAACAACCATTTCTAGGGTTTACAAAGAATGGTGTGAAAGGGAAAAACATCCAGTATGCGGCAGTCCTGTGGGTGAAAATGCCTTGTTGATGCTAGAGGTCAGAGGAGAATGGGCCGACTGATTCAAGCTGATAGAAGAGCAACTTTGACTGAAATAACCACTCGTTACAACCGAGGTATGCAGCAAAGCATTTGTGAAGCCACAACACACACAACCTTGAGGCGGATGGGCTACAACAGCAGAAGACCCCACCAGTTACCACTCATCTCCACTACAAATAGGAAAAAGAGGCTACAATTTGCAAGAGCTCACCAAAATTGGACAGTTGAAGACTGGAAAAATGTTGCCTGGTCTGATGAGTCTTGATTTCTGTTGAGACATTCAGATGGTAGAGTCAGAATTTGGCTTAAACAGAATGAGAACATGGATCCATCATGCCTTGTTACCACTGTGCAGGCTGGTGGTGGTGGTGTAATGGTGTGAGGGATGTTTTCTGGGCACACTTTAGGCCCCTTAGTGCCAATTGGGCATCGTTTAAATTCCACAGCCTACCTGAGCATTGTTTCTGATCATGTCCATCCCTTTATGGCCACCATGTACACTCTAAAAAATGCTGGGTTGTTTTAACCCAACTTTGGGTCAAATATGGACTAACCCAGCCGTTGGGTTAAATTTTTACATTACATTTTTAACCCAACATTTCGGGTTTGTCCATATTTGACCCAAAATTGGGTTAAAACAACCCAGCATTTTTTAGAGTGTACCCATTCAGTACCCATGATGGCTATTCCAGCAGGATAATGCACCATGTCACAAAGCTCGAATCATTTAAAATTGTTTTTTTTTTTTTTTTAACATGACAATGAGTTCACTGTACTAAAATGGTCCCCACAGTAACAAGCTCTCAACCCAATAGAGCATCTTTGGGATGTGGTGGAACGGGAGCTTCATGCCCTGGATGTGCATCCCACAAATCTCCAACAACTGCGAGATGCTATCCTATCAATATGGGCCAACATTTCCAAACAATGCTTTCAGCACCTTGTTGAATCAATGAATCAAGGCGAATGGGGGTCAAACACAGTATAGTGTTCCTTTTAATCGTTTATATGAGTGTATATTTATTTATTTATTTATTTATAAACATTTATTAGAGGATCAGGCTCTATATATATTGAAGTTATTATGTCATATTATATTATATTGTACCATTTTATTTTATTTGCATAATAATTGCCATAATACATTTCAGTACTGCTGCTGGAGGTGATCTTTTGGAGCAAGGTATTTTTTTTTAATTAAACAGCCAGCCATCCAATCGTATACTTTTATTAGGAAAATAAAAGAGCTCTGTAAGTATATATTTTCTCTTTAAGAAACATGTGTTTCTGTTTAATGATTACAGTGTTTAACTGTGCGCTGCCACCACACAGAATCTCCCGCTCACCAGATCTCCCTGACTAAATTTAACTGGCTGCATCATCAGCTTAGCCTTTTCTTATTGACACTTCAATGACCCTCACTGCCACTAGCCACCCCGAGGCAGGGCTTCTTTTTATTGGTGAGAAGCCTGTCGAATTATTCTGACAGAGGAGCACAAAAGACTGACTGTGGATTCATGCTGAAGCGGATGTAACGCTGGTACAAAGACAGTCAGGATTTCCTAAATGCAGTTTAATCTTCATTTATTTATCAAATAAGACTAGATCTTTTGCTCTGCTTGCCTGAACATGCTGGGTGGTGGTAAATTAGGCGAGTTGGGGGTCTGTTTGGTGCCTGAGGTCAAATCAGGGCACCGTTACAGGTGGTTGTGGTAGAACAGAGAGCATTACTGAAATGCTTCTCCGCCTTATACTGTCTGCACACTCTGTGAGTGACAGCAGAAAAGCTCGGCTCGCTGCCCCTTACCTCTGTCTGTATGTCTTTTTCCTTTCACACAGACGTTATGGTTCACTCCTCTGTGTTCATATTCAGTTTCTTCATTTTTAATGCAGTTTACCATTGTCTTCAAAACCACAGATGTTTGGTTTACATTCCTGTATTGAAGAACTGAACAGCAGGCTGCTTTGCTATTTTCTCTCGCTTTTTTTGGCCCTAAAGCCATCCCACTTTTGGAAAGTGTAACAAATAGTTTTTCACAGCTGTAGGGCTTCAAAGGAGTGGAAAAGATAGATCTTTCAGAGATAAACCAGCGAGAAACATTCTTTAAACTTTCAACTGAGATCTGTTTTAAAATAGAGGCCATTAACATTTTTTTAAATAGCACACAGTTGGCTGACATTTACGGCAAATGTGAACTATTTTTGATTTCTCTAAAAATCCTTTAATCAGCATAAACATTACAGATAATAGGTCAAATAATAATGATAAAACTTCACATTTCCACATTGTCTCTCTTAAAACTTAGCAAGCTGCCTACATATTCCATTGTTTTGTTAATATTTCCCCCTACAAACAATAAATTATATTTAACTTTAAGAAAATAGTGTTTTTTGTAACTGTGTTGTAATGTATATTTTCATGGCTATCAAGCTTGTTTTGCACAAATTGCCATTGTTTAATATTTTAAGCATTGCTGATTAGGGTAATTCAACATTTTACTAATTTTATCAGCATAAATTACAGTACAACAATACCAACCACATGTATAAATAGTTTACAAATTATAGCAGTAAGAAAGTGCTTAATTATCATGGAAATAATTAACATAATTTCTTATTTTTCTTACTTTTAACTTTGGGTGAAATATAAAAAAATATATTGGTTTAACTTAAAAAATGTTACATTTTTGCCTTTATTTCGAGTTCATTAAAAATAAATTGAGTTGATGCAATGAAGGTGATTTAATCAACATACATTTTAAAATGTTATATTATCCAAACCATATAATTGTCTTTAATTTTTAAAAAAAGTTAATTTGACAAAAGAAAAAAAAGTTGTGATAAATCATATATATATATATATATATATATATATATATATATATATATATATATATGTTTCTGACAGATTTTAGTGAGATTTTTGATCGTGACTGAACGTCAATAAAACTAAGAATTATTAGAACAACTGCTCAAAAAAGTTAAACTTTCTGTAGTGGGTTCTCAAAAGCACTAAAGCTGCTCTCTTCACCTAAGGTAACCACAAGAAAGATCAGATGTGGGACATCAGCCATTCTATCAAGAGGCCATATGGTTTCAATCAATGCTCTTCACCTTGCATGTCACTGAGATTTCATAATCACCCCTAGTATTCACACACGTGGTCCTGTTGGTTTTTAAGCAGAGATGGCTGTGATTCTGTCATCAGTGCACTGAAGGGAGGGTTTCTAGAGGGGAGGGAGGTGAAGAGAGAAAGAGAGAGAGAGAGTGTGTGTATGTTGGGGACGTTGGAGTGCGTCAGAGCGCACTGGCTCCCCTCAATCCAAACTGCATCTCCTTTCCAAGAAAACTCCTCCAGATTTCAGGAAGCCTCCGGATTGCTTTGTTTGGATGTACCGACAAATATTACAAACCATTCAAAAGAAGGATAGAGGGAGTTCAGGTTGTTTTATCAGCGCAAAAGGAGGGAAAGCACCGTTACGCGTCGATTTGAGAGATTTATCCGACACTTCTGGAAGCAGCGCTCGGGACGCGCGTAATGGATCGATAGTACGAACTTCTGGGAGTGTAAAGAAGCTCCTCTAGACACCACGAAAGCGCTATTTTTGGTGGAGTAAAAGCTCGTTCGAGAGAATTCATTAGTTATATAGTGTTAGACACTGTTGCAGACCGACCTGCGCTGTGATGGATGGAGCAGTTCTTTTGATATCGATGCTGGTGTTGGTTTTCTCTGGAGATGTTTGGAGCGCGTCGTATCCTCAGCGGTATAACCTGTACGCAGGGACCCAGACTCAGACTCAGCCTTTAAACGGGGCGAGAGCATCGAGCAGACACAGGTATGACACTTTCATTTCAGACACTAATGATGATAGAATGTAATAGTGAAAAAATATGAAATATACCATAGATAGATAGATAGATAGATAGATAGATAGATAGATAGATAGATAGATAGATAGATAGATAGATAGATAGATAGATAGATAGATAGATAGATAGAGCAGGGTCTAATTCTCACTATTGTAACTAACTATTAACTACGACTTTTACCTCAGTGAACTCTTAGTAACTGATTATTAATAGTTAGTTAGGTAGTTAGTTTAGGTATTGGGTGTTTTATACGTACTAATATATACAGCCAATATCCTAATAATATGCATGCTAGTGCAACTAGTCAATGGTGAGAATTGGACCCTAAACTAAAATGTTACCGGCTTGATATTACCGTATGATACCCATCATCACCTTTATATATATATATATATATATATATATATATATATATATATATATATATATGTTCAATTAGATAAGACAAATCAAACTTTGCATTGCACATTGATGACAGCTCATGTACAGACAAAGGGACTGACTAAATGTTTTATAAGTCCCTTTCAGGACAGTTACAGATGTTATGCATTTTTCTGTAATCCATTTATTGAGGGGAAACATAACCTGAGGGGACTTTAAACAAGCAAATGTGCTTTTAAATGTGTGGCACAGATGACAACATGAAAGGAAAAGCCTCCCTTTATCCTACAGTGAAACGACAGGAGGTGCATTGCTGTCCATCGGAACAGCTAATTATCACTTACCGACTGTAAGGTTCAGCTTAAAAGGACGTTTTGTGGGACCCCTGTGATATCCAAAGCTTTTTCAGAAAATGGTTCTACATGTCTCCACCCTGATTGTAATTACACTAAAAGCACCTTCCTTTACCTCTGTCAATCAGGTGGTTCTACAATGCAATGCTCACACTCAGCCACACACACCCACTCTGACATTGTTGTTTTGTCTGTGATTGTTGGGGTGTGAACGGGAGAGGTTGTCCCAGCTCTGACGTGCAGAGACCGGGGCTTCCCCCTTCATCTGACGCAATGCTTTCTTAAGGGTGGATGGACACGCAAGCCATATACTGATGGTCAGAGCTAGGGGGCATGGTTTATGGTCTCAAATCCAATATAGATCATAGAAATTAGCTATTTTTGTCCATCTAAACATGTTCGGACTTATGAATAGCTCTCAGAGTCAGAAGTGAGGTAGCCTAGTGAAGGGTGATGATGTGAGAGCCCTCAGTGCCAGCAGGATGAAGTATGCAGTGAAGTATGCACTGCCTGCTTGAGAAATCTGAGTCGAGTTACTGGGGATTAGCAGCCTGTTTGAACTTTTAGTTACAACAGATGTAAAAAGCATTTTCCGTTTTGTGTATTTATTTTATGGAAAGTGAAAAAGTATTTGGGAGGGGGAAGTGTCAGACTGAAATCAAGGGAAGAAGTTGTTCTTTTTCGCTTAGTGTGGAGAACTCATCTTCCCTCTTGTGGCTTTTTCTCCTTTAGTCTTCTAAATGAACGGATTGATAGATTTTGACTCGTGTTGCTTTGCATCAAATGCGCATTTCCAGGGAAAACCGCAGCCCCCTAATCACATTTATCAAGGAATGTGTGCCTCAAATTTAGCAGCAATTTTATGCTAAAAGATTCTGAAAGATGAACGGCCAAATATGCGAGCACCTAAATCACCTCTTTCCTCTAAATTGTAGGCATTTGGTAAGTAACGCTGCCAGGTTTTTGCGTGTTGGAATACATATCCTAATATGATTTTTCTTGTGGTGTGTTTATCTGCAACATACAGCACTTTAAGCGTCTTTGAAATATGTGAACACGAAAAGGAAATAGGGTTCATATTCAGAAAATATGATACTGAAATGCTCCAGTGTAATTTAGTGTGACAAATTGTGTTGTATAGCTATGGAGTAGCTTGCCTTTTCAGCAATGTTTTGATCTGGATCTAGGCCTTGAGCGATCTAGTCTTGGTCTGGATCATGTGCGGTCTTGACTCCAATTGTGGTCTTTAGGTGATCCTGTATAGTTATTTTTATCCATTGTGGATTTTATCATCCCTGATTCATGTGTACATCATTATTTGGGTATGCTATTGCCTGTTTAGCCTGCTAGCTTAGCTAACAAGGCTAATGGAAATGTATCCTATAATTAGTACTGCTTATAACTAAATTCAATTTAAGTTTCAAAAATTAGTCATTTTGAAATCAAACTCACTCACAAAATCCAGCTTTGTGAAATCAGACTTGAACTTTGTACTTCATCTAAAAGGGAATGAGAAGCTAATCAGCTTTGAACGTAATCTCATTTTCAACACATATTTTGCATACTAACATTTAAAAAGCATATTTTTAGGGAATTATCTTATGTCAGATCTCACATTTTACAGTACCTCCAATTAATATTTTTTCAAGCGTGAGAACGTTGCCTTGCAGTGCCGAATGTGTGCTATAGTGAACAGTCTTGTGAGACATGAACTTTGAACTTGTTCTATCAATCTGTGAGCTTAAGAGAATTGAATAAAAGTGTTTCTTGTGTAAGAAGAAATAACGTCTGTAGACAGAAACATAAAATGCTTTGGCTTGTGCTGTGGTGTCACATACAGCTATAAAATTGAGCCCTTTTCTGCCAAACTAGAAGTCAAAAGTCCAAGCCTAAATTTTGTGTCGACTGCTATTCAGGAAATCATGCTGGACAAGCTTTGATGAATGCCCTGAAGACTGGACGCCCATGTTCATGTTTGCCATCGTTCATTTGTTTCTTGAAAACATTGAAGCTGATAGACAAACAGACAGTGCTGGCATTCAGTTCTTCAGAATAGTTGACCTCTACTGAGGGTAAATTACAGTGAATGGTAATTCCTCAGTTCACACAATCTGTGCCCATAGAACTTGGCAGAAAAGTCAAACGAATTTTCACCAAATTGGACCAGCCATCAGTGTTGTAGTCGAGACCACCTAACTCGAGTCCGAGTCGAGACCGAGACCAGAGAGAGTCGAGTCCGAGTCAAGACCGAGACCAGAGAGAGTCGAGTCCGAGTCAAGACCGAGTCCATAGAGAGTCGAGTCCAAGTCGAGACCGAGACCAGTGAGGGTTGATTACCTAATTTACTTTTATTTACTTAGAGAAATCCTTTTTTTATTTTACTGAATTTACTTAGAGTTTAAAAAATATGATCAGTTTAGGGTAAAAAGGCCACATAGTAGGTGGTGTTAAAAGTAATTTTATTACAATTTGTTGCGCACTAGAAAATCACCAATCACTGGGCGTGTCAATCAATTTAAAGAAATATTTTATTAACATACATTAATAATCATGAAAAATATTTTGAATTGAACTCGAGTGGACTCGGGAATAAGTCCGAGTCCTAAAAAAAAAAAATGTTCGAGTACGAGTCAATTCCGAGTCCAAATGCACACGAGTCCATGACAAGACCAAGACCATTAAAATATGGTCTCGAGACCGAGTCCGAGACGAGTCCGAGTCTCGAGTACTACAACACTGCCAGCCATCATTCATACATTTCTTCATTGTACAAGTTCTTCATTTAGAGAACTTGACTTATTAAAAGGCATGATGAAATTTGTATTTTATTTCATTTTATTTATTTTTTAGATTCCCAGATAGCAGACTGACATTGAATCAACGTGGAAATATGACATCGAAACAACGTTGATCTGACATAGTTTTGCTCATCGAATTAACGTTGAACCAACGTCAGATGCGTCATTCTTTCAAAACTAACGGAAAATCAACTTGAAATCAACGCGTTGTTTCAACGTTATGAAAGCAAACCAATTTTCGATTTCATTTAGCTTTGAAGAATGCCGCGTCTGACGTTGGTTCAACGTTAATTCGATGAGCAAATCAACGTTGTTTCAATGTCATGAGAGACGTCGTTTCCACGTTGATTCATGTCAGTTTGCTATCTGGGTTTGCATTAATGAAAATCTGGAACAGTTTGTTATGTTTCGTGGAGCGGGTTGCCGCAGTTTGTTTTTGTTGCCATTTGTGGAGCCTGGGTTGTCTGCATAGACCGAGTTTTTTTTTTTTTTAGCTAGCGGATAGTGAGGAGATGTTTGACAAAAAATGTTTGGGCCTAAATGTTTGGGACGTGTGACATCGCTTAGAGCACCTTTAACCTGGACATTTCTCATATTTCTCACCCCAAAGCCTGTGCACACTACCTAATGGAAGTTGTACCATGCAATCTACATCAGACAGTCTGTAGGCGTCCCATCTAAAGATGATACTGTGGTCAGTCAGGTCCAGTTATCAGTTTGCTCTCTATAAAGGGACGGTGTTCAAAGCTCCGTTGAGATCACTATTCCCAAATGGCTGATTAGACACAGACAGAAGTTAAGATCCCTCTCAACAGGATAACGGAAAAGTGGTTTTCGTTTGATCTATTTTTGCAACAGACTAACAGGGGCTTTAAATGAAAGACTCTTCATTAGCCATTTTATGAGTTTCAACATTTGAGCTTATATTGTAAGATCCAGTGCAACTCTGCCACCCATCTACTTCTCTTGCAACCCAATTGCCTTTGAATATGTTCTTCATGTGTACTTCAAAATTCATTGTGCCCATTGTTTCTTTCTTTTTATTCGGACAAGTCTTATTTGATGCTATTTTATCCTTAGTATTGTGTAGCTGTTTCTTTCTACCTTTTTTCCTGGTATGGAAAGAGGGTTAAAGCAGAGCCCTCTGTGAAAGGAAAGTTCTTGGCCCTTGACCTGGGCTTTTTTTTTTTTTTTGAAGATGTGGCAGTGGTTGTGAAGCCAAGAGCTGCCTGTGACGGTGCCTGTCAGTCTCGGGTCTCATCCAGACCACCCCACGCCGTCACACACTGACAGGAAGCCCTCGCTCACACAACGGCCCCTTCACACCAAGAGGAACTTCCTGAAGTGGATGATCAGGACTCTGGCCTCGTTCTGAAAAAACACCTCTGATGCAGAGGGCTTCCTGTGAACATGTATGTGTTTGACAAGGGAAGCAGTTAGTGAATATTAATGGATGTTCAGACATGCCAAAATGTCTGTCATGAATGATTGTTTCTGGAAAACAAAGCTTGAATGGGATTGCATCATTAGCTTTGCTTTCTGTGAGTGGTTCTGTTTAAAGCAATGGTATCAGTTCAGCTATCTTTAATAATGTCTTGTTTCTAACTATTAGATATAACAAAAATATGTTATACGAATGCTTTGCTAATGTTCCGATTAAGTTATGAAGATATCATTTTTGAATATTCATTCAACATTCAAAACATCCAGTATTTTCAATGTTTTAAAAACACATTTCTTAGTTGGGCGAATGTTACGGAAAACATAAAAAGAACATTCAATTTTGTCATTTTCAAGGGAAAATGATAGGAAACCGTAATGAGAACCGTTTAAAAAATGGCTAAAGTATTTCAGAACAAAATTCCATGAACGATGTATAAATAATTTTTGTGGTAACATCTTGCAAACATTATTAAAGACCAGATAATTTTGAACAAACATTCTATTAATGTTAATGGAGGAACATTTATTCATAACTATGCGAGAACCTTGTCAGAATGTTCTAAGAATGTTCCCAGTTTGCTGGGATGATGGAGCAGTCCTGGTAGGGTGCAAATGCATAGCCTATCTAAACATTATTTAATAGTTTACTAGATAGCTGACTTGTGATTGCATATTAACACAAGCAATATCAGACACACAGTATTTTGAAATCAAGAGAGGATAGAAATATGAAATGTGAAATATAAATATAGAAATATCATGATGCCAGGGTGTTATGGGTAGTTACCAGAGTGGTTACCAGTTGCTATGGGGTTGCTGAGGTGTTTCGATTGGTTCTTAGCATCTTGCAATGTACTGTTTATTGCCATGGACACGAATGATACATTTAAGGGCACCATTTGTGCAAACTTCTCTTTTACAGGGTGTTTGAACATAAATGTGTGTCAGCAAAGTGTGTACACAACCACCCTAAAATGGTCAAAATACACCCACTCATCTTTTTTATATTCCTATACATAAGCAGTGTCTCAGAACAAGCGTTTGCAGATTGTAGCTTTTATGTTTCATGTTTGTGACTCCAAACTGAATGTCAGAATGGGAAAGAAAGGTGATTTAAGCAATTTTGAGCGTGGCATGGTTGTTGGTGCCAGACGGGCTGGTCTGAGTATTTTACAATTTGGGCAGTTACTGGGATTTTCACGCGTAACCATTTCTAGGGTTTACAAAGAATGGTGTGAAAAGGGAAAAACGTCCAGTATGCGGCAGTCCTGTGGGCGAAAATGCCTTGTTGATGCTAGAGGTCAGAGGAGAATGGGCCGACTGATTCAAGCTGATAAGAGCAACTTTGACTGAAATAACCACTCGTTACAACCGAGGTATGCAGCAAAGCATTTGTGAAGCCACAACACGCACAACCTTGAGGAGGATGGGCTACAACAGCAGAAGACCCCACCGGGCACCACTCATCTCCACTACAAATAGGAAAAAGAGGCTACAATTTGCAAGAGCTCACCAAAATTGGACAGTTGAAGACTGGAAAAATGTTGCCTGGTCTGATGAGTCTTGATTTCTGTTGAGACATTCAGATGGTAGAGTCAGAATTTGGCGTAAACAGAATGAGAACATGGATCCATCATGCCTTGTTACCACTGTGTAGGCTGGTGGTGGTGGTGTAATGGTGTAGGGGATGTTTTCTTGGCACACTTTAGGCCCCTTAGTACCAATTGGTCATCGTTTAAATGCCACGGCCTACCTGAGCATTGTTTCTGATCATGTCCATCCCTTTATGGCCACTAAAATGTACTAAAATTGCCACCACAGTCACCAGATCTTAACCCAATAGAGTATCTTTGGGATGGGGTGGAACGAGAGCTTCGTGCCCTGGATGTGCATCCCACAAATCTCCATCAACTGCAAGATGCTATCCAATCAATATGGGCCAACATTTCTAAAGAATGCTTTCAGCACCTTGTTGAATCAATGCCATGTAGAATTAAGGCAGTTCTGAAGGCAAAAGGGGGTCAAACACAGTATTAGTATGGTGTTCCTAATAATCCTTTAGGTGAGTGTATATTACGCTGCTTTCACTTTAATACACAAAATATACACATGCGATTTCTTTACTTGCTGTTTACGTTTACAGTCATAAGCGATTGTGTTTATGCGAACTTTGTGTGTTTTTGACACAACCTCGTGTGTATTTAACAGTTTAAGAGCAATAACACTTGAAAGAGAATTGAGTTTAATACCCACGGAACGCTTCGCCTGCATTGGATATGTGCGCTCAGAAAACCACAACAGAAGTTTAGACTGGTATGGCTTTAAAACGCATGCAGATAATAAACTTTCATGATGATGATGAACTGCAATGTTACGTGAGTGTGACTGTGATTGAAGAGATATCATCAAAATCAAACAGATGTTTTGGTTTTTGGCAGAGTATCAGAGGCATGAGCTGTAAAGGCTCCACCCTCTTCTAGAAAGCCTGAGACTTATATCACTTCTTGTAAAAAGGGGAATAATAGGTCCTCTTTAAACCATGCTTGGTGGTTGCTTACTTGCCCTAGTCAAAAAAGCCCACATATAAATCCGGCCTAGCTGGTTTCACAGACAGAGCTTAGATTAAGCCAGAATTAGGCTTTAGTTTAATTAGGACCAATGGTGTAGCAAACACAGATTTGCGCAATGCCACTGATTAGGACATTTAAGTAGCTTTTATAAACGGGCTTATAAAAACAACATTATTGGTGTGCAACTTGAGACAAAACAATGGCACTGAGATATTTTAAAATAAGCTCAAAAAGCTCAAACACTCCTGCCTTGACTGTAAAACCCGATGATATTCTGGTCCCTAGATATAAATTTCGTCAACTTCAAGAGTATGAGATTTTTTTTATAGTCTCCCTGGTGAAAATAGTAAATCTGCGAAGAAATGTGATAAAGTACCTCTACTCAACAAGCTGCTGTATGTCCATTGATAACAGTGCGGGATAAACTTTTATGGACCAAAGTTTTATACTAGACTGCAGAAAAAACTATTCTAAATTATTATTATTTTACCTGACATATCTAGTAGTATCTATATATATCTATATATATATTTTATCTAGTATATTTTAGTCTTATGTTCCAGTTCTAGAGATTTTTTTAAATATCTATAAATCCTTGAAACAACATTTAAGTGAAAACAAGTTATCCTTATTAAAAATGCACTACTGTTCACAAGTTTTGGGTCAGTAAGATTTTTTTTTAAACAAAATGTGACTTTCATTCAGCATGGGTGCATTTAAAGTGACAGTTAAGATATTTGTCACAAAATTTCAGATTTTATTTCAAACAAAGAAGAATCCTGAAGAAAAGTGTCAGTGTTTCCACAATATTAAACAACCCCCTTTTTCTGAAGGATCATGTGACACTGAATACTACGGAGACCCTAAAAGGACCTGGTGATGAAGGCAAAGGTTTTGCGTTCCAACACAAACTTTGCATTTCCTCTCACACTTTGCGTTCAATAGCAAAGAGACCCAAAATAACTTAAAAGAAGCTTTCTGACATCACAAACTACCTTGTAACCAATCTGGTCAACGTGTGGAATCACAACGTGTGACAGGTCATCAAACGAGTGGATCTCCGAGCTGGTGTGATTGAGTGGAGGCGGGGCTAATTTGCATATCCATAGACCGAGTATATTAAACAAGGGTGTAGAGTTACATTCAAGTTATTTTTTCAAGAAAATTACTTTTAAATATGTCATTTTGGTTATCAAATATGGGTTTTAAGGGACACAATTATTGACTACAGTGGTACTTTAAGAGTTAAGAATTATTAAAAAAAATTAAGAACTCAAGAAGGAGTCTCAAGAAGTTTCTGCAGTGTAAAAGTTTGTCAAATAAATAAAACAGGCCATTTGGAGTAAATTCCATTAGCATATAGGATTCATCTGATATCATGTAATTCCTGAGAATCCACAGATAAGTGTTTTATGGTGATGTGAAGATGGATGTTAAATCCATTCATATCCTCAGTGGAATTCGTTTAGAAGTGAGCATCTGACTGCAGAGTCAATCATGACAAAGAAGAATGAAAGGTCAAACTTGCTGTTTGAAAACATTGTGTGCAATAGAAGTGTGTCAATAACGATAAAGTTAGTTTAGCTAGCCCTGAAATGTGAAAGTATCTCATAGGTTTGTGTCCCCAGAGGATAGATCCAATCCAAGAATGGCATGAATGTCTAAATGTCTTTAGATAAAGAATCTCTCCTGGCTTGTGTAAGCCACATCTGTGGTACGTCTGCTCATAAGGCTCGCACCTTCTCCTCTCGCTTTAGTGTAGTTCCAAGCTGAAATGCCACAGATGTGCTGCTGCGGTCAAACCCCTGCAGGAACCGCTTTCCTGTAACGGGAGCAAGTTACAGTATAACCACAAGGAAACATTTTTCCCACGAGCTTGCCCTTCCAGCATCAAATATGTTCGCTAAAAGAGTGCCTTGACATTTACTATAGTGCATTAGCCTACTTTTAAGGGTAATCATAACACTGCGGCTTATCTGGAAATCAGAATGAGAAATAAAATTGGATGTGAACACCGAGAATGTCCAAATATTGTCCTGAGCAGATAAGAGTGGGGTTAATAGGACATCTGTTAGTGGCGGTGTTGGATGTTGTGGAGGCTGAAATCACGTTGCTTATTCTGGCACAGTGCGTGATTTTTTTCCGACCTCTGCTTTATTTCAGGAGGTCATGAAAAAAGCATTTAGCTCCAGATATTTAATACATTCTGGAAGATTTGAGTCGCAAAAGGATCTTGTAGACATCAGTCTTCTTTGTGTACTCCGGATCAAATAAAGCATGACTTTTTCTTTCCTCCCTATAGCACACGATTATGGCTATTACAGCTGTTTCATAAAGATAAAGTGCTTTTTTGTAAATTCTCATGCTTTTTTTATTCCAGCTTAATATGCGTAGACTCTGCTTTTCAAGACAAGCTCTTTCGATGTATATTTCTCTGTAAAGTGGCATTGTCATGTGACCCACTAAGCCGCATCAGTGTTATGCGCTACTAACTAAGAAAATAACGATTTCCTGTGTCCCTACAGGACAGTATATTTAAATCTTATCTTGAATGAATGAATGAATGAATGAGGCATTTATATAGCACTTTTCATATGTACTATTGTACACCCAAAGCACTTTGCAATCATGTCGGTTGAGGAGAGACCCATTTTATTGGATTTTACTTTATTATTTTGATGTGTACCTACACTATCATTTGTAAGTTTGGTGTCAGTAAGACTCTTTTTAGAAAGAAATGAATACTTTTATTCAGCATGTACATTAAAGGTTATAGTCAAGACATTTAAAATGGACAAAATATGTATATTTCAAATAAATATGTATTGATTTCACTAAAATATTAAGCAGCACAACCAGTTTCAACACTGGTAAAAGTTTCAAATGTTTCTTGAACAAAAATGAATATCAAGTTTTCCACACAAATATTAATCAGCATAACTGGTTTTAACATTAAAAATAATAAGAAATGTTTCTTGAGCAGAAAATCAGCATATTGGGATGATTTAGGATCAATGATGCTGAGTAATGATGCTGGGAATTCAGCTTTACATGAATGGAATAAATTACATTTTAAAATATCTATCAAAATACAAAAATGTTATTTTAAATTGTAACAATATTTTGAAATATTACTGTTATTACTGTATTTTTTAAGATAATTATTTTATAAACAGAAATAAAAAACAACAACAATGTTTATACGTATAGTCTGATTTTTTGCTCTGTGTATATATTTACTTACAAGAAAGTATAAAATCATTTTTAGTTTTTAAAGGATTAGTTCACCCCAAAATGAAAATTCTGTCAGTAATAACTCACCCTCATGTTGTTGCAACCCACAAGACTTTCGTTCATCTTCGGAACACAAATGAAGAAATTTTTGATGAAATCTGAGAGCTGGATCAGTCCTTTAAATTAGTCCATTAGCTTTTTAAGGGATCGAAACTGGCCGGCCCAGAAAAGTTATTAAAGACATTGTTAAAATTGTTCATTGTCCAAAAGTCATTTCCTTCTCTGTGGGCCTCAAGATAGTTCACGTAGTGTAACTGCGCAACGCTTCTGGGTTGTACGTCACATGCAGGCTCGCTATTGGCCGACGCTGGTCATTTGTGTGATGCATGTGACGTACAACACAGAAGCGCTGCACAGTTACACTACGTGAACTATGGACTATTTTAACAATGTCTTTAATAACTTTTCTGGGCCGGCAAGTTTCAATCCCATAGAAGCCTATGAGTGATCCAGCCCTCAGATTTAATCAAAAAATATCTTCATTTGTGTTCCGAAGATGAACGAATGTCTTATGGGTTGGAATAACATCAGGGTGAGTAATTACTGACAGAATTTTCATTTTGGGGTGAACTATCCCTTTAATGTTGCATAAGCGTAGTGTTAGCTACCAGAAGAGTTGGTTGGTGTACAGACAGCAGTCTGATCTTAAATTGCTGTGTTGGAAAGAACTGCTTCGCCGTTTGCAAAAACAGCCATAATGAGGGCTGTTTCCACATGATACGGCATGATTGCATTTTGGTGATGTTTGTAAACGGAGGTGGAAACCATTGGCAACAACTGCATGGTGCCAATTCATGCGATGCCTAACAATATCAGTATTGTGCCTGTGGGTCAGTCTTGATATTGTATCTCTGTATCAGTGTTTTCGTGTGGACACAGTTGGGGTGGAACTGGGAGTGGACCAGCGTTTCAGCCCGGTGCCCTCTCGGACATTCGGACGAGCATGTGTCCCCTCCTAGGGAGAGACAAATAAGCAAGGCTGTAAAAACAGGCAGACCGTGCAGCCAGAGCTGCTCTGACCACTTCCTGTTGCAAAGGCCAAAGGTCACGGTGTGCGCCGCACTGCCCGAGCAGCACGCAGGGTCGCTCGGAGGGGAAGATGTGTGGGTAGAGACAGAAGGATGAACTGAAGAAATGCAAAGCGCATGATGATTGAGCCTTTTGTGTGAAGCGCTGGAGCACAGGAAGTGAAAATGGTCAGGCTATTAAGTAAAACAAGTGGGAGTTTTATGTTATTATGTGTTTTTATGGTGTTCAATATCAAGCAAATTCCTTCGCTGAGAATCGCATTTTCCCGCTCATCTGTGTTCGCTCTGTCGCGCATACACTGTCTCTTTCTTTATTTGTGTAACTTGATAGTGTGTTTCATTATGCATTCAATCTCAAGTAAGCAGAGGCACGATACTGATGGATGTGCAATTGCATTGTATAATCTCCAAAACCACAATTCTCATTTCTTAAAGGACTAGTTCACCCACTGATGAAAATTCTGTAATCATTTACTCGGCCTAGTGTCAGTCTTAACTCGTATCTATGGTTCCAAAAAGACAAAAATAAAACACTATAAAAGTAGTTGGTCACACTTTAGTTTAGGGGACAATTCTCACTATTAACTATACGACCTTCACCTCAGTAAACTACTAATTACTGCTAGTTGTAAGGTAGTTGTTAAGTTTAGGTATTAAGGGATATAGAATATGGTCATGCATAATAAGGCATTAATATGAGCGTTATAAGTACTAATAAACAGCCAATATCCTATTAATATGCATGCTAATTAGCAACTAGCTAATAGTGAGAAATGGATCCTAAGCTAAAGTGTTACTAAGTAGTTTATATGTCTTGTGTGCTATACGTCCTTTGAAGTCATATCATAGCTTTGTCTGAAAAACAGATGGAAATTTAAAGGGGTGATGAACTAAGAAATCAAATTTTCCTTGAGCTTTTGACATCTAAGAGGTCATCATATTATAAGAAAATCCTGTAAGTTTTAGAACTGAAAACGTCCTTGTTAGTCCAATAAAAACTTTTATTGACACCAGACTCAGCAAACGACTCGTTTTTCAAAGTGGGGAACTATGACGTCAAAGAGGATAAAACACCACCCCTGCAGAAGAAGATCAACGCCTACTTCAACACGACCGGTTTAGCCCCGCCCACCAATTCATGCATTACACGCATAGCTAAATAACATAGATGCCTACCTCGTGATGATAAACCGGATCGAGCTACCGAGCAATACAGAATATTGTGCAGCGCCTGGCTGTGGAAGAAGACAGTCGCTGCATAAGCTTCCTCTGGATTCCAATAGGACTGCATGGTTAACTTTATTTTTAACTTTATTGTTTTGTAAACAAGACTGGATTTGCAGACCGATTGATAGTAAAGAACGGTTCTGTGCCGTATATATTGGATATGACAGGAATGGTGCAACACATGGACTCTAGGTCGAACGTATGGGCCAATCATTACGGTTGCCATTTTACAACATTGGACGTTTTCAAAACAATTTCCCCCAAGTGCATCGACAGGTGAGTTAAAGCTCATTATAATATATAAAACTCCACTCACAGCAGTGGGCGTTTCCAAGTCTTCAGTGCGAGACGCCCATAAAAACCAAGTGTTTTTCAGGTAGGCTCAAAACTTGGATACAAAATAGCCTATTAGTTATTCATTTTGATGTTTTTGAATGCAAAAAACAAGCGAACGTCATAAGTTGACCTCAGACAACAATTTAATAAAATTTAAAAATCCAGTTCATGACCCCTTTAAGTTGTTTTTTTTCTGAAAATCTTCGAATCTGCTTTTTTATTATGAATAAAGACACAAATGATTTCAGAGCTACACCAGACGGGAAGATTTTCAGAAAAAACAAACAATCCTGGTTCAGTGGAAAAATGTGCCTGTGGCGATATTTTTGCAGAATTACATTGCTTATTGCACATTTCGCGACACTTTCAAAGTGAAATGTGCAGTGAGTGGCGCTAAAAGCATGTTCAGTTTTATCCAAACCACTAGAATCTGGCAATGTTTTATTATGATGGTTGTTGTATGAATCACGGATGCTCTGAAATGAAATGTCCGATGAGTGACGCTAAAAGGTTAAAGCTATCACGAAAAAAATTAACGTACCTCTACCACATGTAGGCTACTAAAACCAACCCTAAACCATAACAAATATTGTTAACATGCCATTTGCAAACATGAAAATGTCAAGATGTATTAGTTTACGATGCACTATGGTAAAAGTGTTTAAGGTCATAACATACAGTAGAATTGTGGATGGAACCTTATGGAAATAAATACTCATTATTCATGACAATAATCTGTTACCGTAATCATGATTTGTGTGAAAGGAATAAAAGTTGGTAGCGTTTTATTGCCACTAGAATTCATTTCTGCTATAAACTGCAGTGAAATAAATGTAAAGGTTTTGGGAGTTTTGGAAAAATGTAGTAGTGACACATTTTTCCAATGAGCCTATGTTGGAAAAACTGCTTCTGTGAGGTCTTGATGTCTGATCTTCACACAAAGCTAGCATACAGCATGAGAAGACATGAAATATTGCACATGAGCCGTAAGGATTTAAGGTGTTTTTTTCTTTACTTTTTTGCCCTTTTTTGGAGCTTAACATAAATACTCACTAAACTGTTCTTGAATTAAAAAGAGCTATGTAAAGATTTTTCAGCCTTTTCCCCTTGTGTTTTCCTCAATGAGTAAATGACATTGATTGATGAAATCAATGAGTAAACTTTAAATTTGTAGTCTTGTGGAAAGACTGTTACTAGACGCCATTGTTGTTGTTGTGACTTTTCTATGAAGCCAATAGGTGGTTTGGTGGACAGATTCCAAGCATGTGAGGACAATGAAAAGCTGAACTTTGCATGATGTCCTTCTTTATCTCACACACCATGGGAATAAGAAACGTCCAGGCTCTGTTGGTAGCCACTGGCCTCTACACGTGTTAATCATTGTCGTTTTGCTCTACGACTCTGTGTAAACATATCAGTAGGCCGGGGGGAAAAGGAGGCCTCATGGTTTCTAGATGGGTGGGGGACATCATCTTGGCACTAGATCCAGGATTACAGTTCATATAAGAACTGAAAAAGACCCTGAATTGAGGAATATCTGAGGTGACACGAGTACATAAAAGTTTCCGTGAAACAAGCCAAAACTGAAGGTGTTCATATAGGGTAGCACTCAAAGAGTTTTTTTTTTTTTTGAAAGTTGTTGCATACTTGTACCGATCAAAGTTGTTGTTTTTTTCACAATTTCCACAAGGGTGTGTTAAATTGATCAAAAGTGATGGTAAAGATAAAGGTTAATGTTACAAAAAAAACTTCTATTTCAAATAAATGCTGTTCATTTGAACTAGGATATTTTCATTTGAATTAAAGAATCCTGGAAAAAAATCATCAAACTACAAATTGTTTTTTTTTTTTTTATGGATCAAATACAGTAAATGCAGCTTTGGTGAGCATAACTTCTTTCAAAAACATAAATAAAACATCTTACCCCGAACTTTCGAACGATAATGTAAATACAATTTAGCTTTGGCATAGTCACAGGCATAAAGTGCAGTTTAACAGATTGCATACTATGATTTATGAATAAACTTTAGTAACAAAGACATGAACAAGACATCCATCAGTGTACATAATACAAGATCCATATTACCATACATATGAGGATACGTCTTGCTTTTGGTGCAGTTAAATACATTTTAAATGACTTAAATGAGTTTCTTCCTGGTTAAATTGCTCCCTATAGGTAACAGACAATTTCTGCCGTCCGTTCTGCTCCGTTGTTTTAGGTTTATTGGGGAAGGTCCAGAAAGTGATATCATAGGATCCTGGAGCCTGTTGCACACATGCATATTCATGTACTAATTTATTTAAAGCACATTTATCTACACATAGATGCTATAGGCCATTGTTAAACATGCCAAATATGCAGTTGGACAAATTGTTATGACCATATTGTGAATCCCCTGGGAGGTTCATCAATTGAAATAGTAAGAAGGCGGATATTCTTCGAATGAATGTTCCTCCGAAACGCTACATTCATCTGATGTAATTTCTGTCCTGGGAGAAGCAATTACGGCCTTTACTGAGGGAAGGATCGGAGAGGACTTTTTTCAGCAGTGCTGAGAAACAAAGAGAAGACTGTATTTTTATGCCAGATACCCTACATGGATTATGTCACTTTTATGACAGATAATTAATTGAGTGTGATTGTGAAATAATAGTGTGTGTGTGTGTGTGTGTGTGTCAGAGGGACGGAGACAGAAACAGAGAGATAGTAAGTTCCAAATGACATTTATATTTTCAAGAACAAAATGATATTCATAAGTGTTTGCGTTTATTTTTAAGCATTTGGCAGAGACTAAGTGACTTAAATTTGATCTGTTCCTCTATACCCTGGGAATCTAACCCATGGCCTTTGCATTGCTAAAGCCATTCTCTGCTGTTTGAGCTACAGGAACGCTCACCTGGTTCAGATTACACGATTTTTGCCCGATTTTGGCACGATCCGTTTGACGTAGGGTGTCGTGGGGATTCATAAACGACAACAGCCGTCAGGACGCAAGATTCGATCGTATCATCTCGTATAGTGTGTCATAGTGGGCGACAACCTACTTCGTGTCTGCGATGCTTCACGACATCACGAGAAAATACTAGCATGTTTAATTTTTTTAACGGTCGTCCACGACGGTTCCGTCACATGTATGAGGTTGACCAATAGGAACACAAGCTTTTCTGTATACAACTTTTAAAAAAGACAAAACGAAAGAGAGACGATGGTGCTAAAAGTAAAAAAATATATAAGAAAACAATATTTTACCTCAAGTTCTCTTTGGAGGATTGACAGCCCATACGGTCCTCTTCGAGCAATCCAGGAACGTGTCCATTGTCGGGTTTTCTTTCTTTTTTAACTTTTTTTCTGAACAAAGGACAGCCAATACAACACTCACCGCTTCATCCATTGTTTGTTTACGTTCGTTTCCGGAAGTCACCCGCCTTCTCGATGACATCGCACGCGCCGTTAAAGACGGCATGCGATGACTGGTCAGAGAGCAACGTGTAGTCTGACAAGTGTCTTGTCCACGACACGACAAGTCAAAATCGCGTAATCTAACACAGTGATTATCGTAAAAGACAAAAAAAAAGTGTAATCTGAACTAGGCATAACAGCGTTACAGAAAAGTGTGGGATAGATTATCTGGTCACTTTAAAACTGCAGTCTATAACTTTTGGCGCTCTAGCGGTTAACAAACAGAACTGCTTGCTTCTTGCAGAAGAGCATTGTATCCAAAGCTACTTCTCTTTGTTATGTCTATGACGAGTCACGCAGGTACTGGTTTACTCTGCAATGGCACGACTCTAAAATAGTCCCAATGCAAACACTTATTATAGGTGTACAGTAGTGATTCAGGATACGACAAAAACACGATTTGGAAAATGGATTCATGATGTTAGCTACTCGCTTATTATAACCAAAACCAGTTCAGCAGAAATCCCGCCCTGCTGCCGATTCTAAAGATTTCATTGGTCATCTCAATCACTCTACTGATTGCCTACACCCAGTGTTGTGCTTGAACGCGTTCATATTTTGGGCGAACATGAACTGAACATATCATATTACTGCCTGATGAACGTTACTGTGAACTCGTTCATTCTGGTGTCTGTGAACACACGCTCTCAGTTTAACTTCATTGGTGGCATATTTTTATAGAGCTGATTCCAGGCGAAAACCCGGCTAAACACAAAGCACAAAGCAGCGAGTGAGGGGGCGTCATGTGATCATTTAAATGGGTTATGACAAGGTCATGAGGATGGGAAAAATCTTATATTTCTGTGCAAACCTTGCCCGTCGATAAAATAATTGTTGTCTGTGGTTGTATATGGGCTGTGCCTGTGGCAATAAAAATAATAAAAAAGAACTTTGGAAACGTATGGAAAAAATAACTATGAATGAACTAGTTCATTTTTTTGAAGTATGAACTATGAATTGAACTAGTTCATTTTAAAATGTGTGAACTGAACTTTGAACTAGTTCGTGTAGAAAATGAACTTTCCCAACACTGCCTACACCAAACACTGATCCCTAAACCTACCCATCACTAGCTGCGTTTACATGGACTCTTATAATCGGATTGACGGCTCAATCGGACTAAAAAACCTTCATGTAAACACCTTAATCGATCCGATTGAGCTCGATCCGACTAGAATTTCGATCGGATTGAAAGGGGTGGTTTACTCCTTTGGTAATCCGACCGAGAGAACATGTAAACACTTGATCGGATTGAAAACCAAAACTAAAAGGACTGCGCATGTGCAATGACGTATGACGCACGGAATGAGCTGTTCTTCCTGTTGAATAAAGTGTCATATAAATGAGTGTTCCGTTATTAAAAAAAATCTCATTTCATTCAGTGTCTATGAAGTGGAGCAGGACAACGTCCCACCAGTGCTTGTTTTAGATTCTCATCCACACACGACTTTTGGGCGTGGGGTTTTACTGTGTGATAAATATAAGCGGCACGGCAAAACGGTTCATACTCATCGTCTCCAAATCATGACCAGAGACGGTAAGTCTGTTGTTTAAAACAAATACAGAAACAATAGGGGAGAACAGTTATGCGCGAACAGTGGCATATTCGTGCAGTGTGCACATGTCAAAGAATCAATTCCGATTTGAATCTTGTGACATATAAACGCGCATATAAACCCAATCACTTTATTTATCATTCATGTAAACACCTTGATCGGATTCATCAATCGTATTGATTTCATTCCGATTGTGTCCATGTAAACGTAGCTACTGTAACCTTAACCAATGAAATTAGCTGCAGGGCGGGATTTCCGCTGAACTGGTTTGGGTATGAGCTCGAACATCATGAATCCATTTCCCAAACCGTGTTTTTTTACTACTGGGGAAAAATCTAATCACACACTTACCTTACGTGGTCCTTATTTTTAATGCTTTAAAACATCACACAGAAAGACAGTAACCAATTTGAATTAAACACAATCAATGTTAAAGGGTTAGTTCACCCAAAAATGAAAATTAAGTCATTAATTACTCACCCCCATACTGTACCAACCCTGTAAGACCTTTGTTCGTCTTCGGAACACAAATGAATATATTTTTGATTAAATTTGATTAAAATCGGATCACTGCCACATAGGCTGCCTAAGGGATCGAAACTTGACGGCCCAGAAAGTCATTGAAGAAAATGTTTAAATATTCCATGTGACAACAGTGGCTCAAGTATAAGTTTATCCAACCCGGTCTGATCCCAAGACGTCATATAACTGACGTTTTGGGACGTCTTTTGACCATACGTCAATATTCGCCTTTTTAGGGCCCCCTTAAACGTCGGTAGATGAGGTTATGGGATCCTAACTCTACCCCATACCCAAACCTAACCCTAAACCTAACCCGTCACCTAACCGACGTTAAAGGTAAAGCGTCAGTTGTATGACGGCCCGGGATCGCCATCTACCGACGTTTAAGGGGGCCCTAAAAAGGCGGATATTGACGTATGGTCAAAATACGTCCCAAAACGTCAGTTATATGACTTTTTGGGATGAGACTGTGTTAGTTTATCAAGCGGCGAGAATACTTTTTGTGCGAAAAAACAAACAAAAATAACGACTTTATTCGACTATTCCTTTTCTTCCTTGTAGGCCTGAAACGAGACTTCAAGAGATATCCACTACGCATACGTGAGAACTGAACTGAAGTAGTTGAAGGAGATCGCAATTCTCGCGCATGCGTCGTGGAAATCTCTTGAACTCTCGTCTTAGGCCCAGAGGAAGAAAAGGGGGTGAATAATTAATGACTGAGGCCTACAGCATGGGGGTGAATAATTTATGACTCAATTTTCATTTTTGGCTGAACTAACCCTTTAACTTTGCTTTCCATTGTGTGCAACAATGTTTGTCCATTATTCAGCTTTATCTTCTCCACGTCTTAAATTTCTCTTTTTAGTCTTTCACTGTGCTGCAATGCATTTTTCGATCCAAGTTAGTGACATAATATCAGGATAACATTACTTTCTTACTCTGAAGGGTGCTTCTGTTTTAGACATTTCATTTATTTTAAGTTAGTTTTTAAGCCATGACGTTTCTACGTGACCACATTTTTTATTTACCCTTACTACACCCATTCATTTCAGTCCTTTGTGACTGTAAAGTCATTTATTTTTAGAAAACAGAAATGGTGTAATGGAAAAAAAATATGAAAACATCCTCATGGCGGCAGGGATTGATATCAATTTTGCATATTGGAATAAACTCTCATTGGTTCAAAGGGAGACACACTGCCAAATGAACTTTATTTTGTCCTCTCATATTTTCCCTTCTTTATGGAGCTGAAACATGTTGAAAGTCTCTGTAAGTGTAAAGTCATGAGTGTTTGATGAAAGTGAGCCTGAAATTAAAATTCTGCATGACAAATCTGCTAAGAATGTGGATCATTCACTGCTGGCCGTAGCAGCCTGGAAAAACTGTGGTCGGGTTCACTCCAATCAACAGTTGAAAAACAAATGAAGCAGCATGACAACTTTGCAAAAAATCTTTAAACCTAGAAAACTCCTCCCATAAACAGCTAGCATTACGTGATATTGAGTGTATTGAGTAATGGATTGCCCACCGCTTAACACCATAAATGACATACGGGTCACTGAAATCAAGACCTCGTTGTGTTACCATTAAGGATGGAAGAAGAATTTTTGGAAAAAGGATATTAGCAATAATGGAGATATAAAAGACAATGAGAAATCAGTTTGGGACATATTAAAGCAACATTATGTAATTTTTTTTTACCTTAAAATAATGTTTCCAAAATCACATCAGTGGTTCATCAAGTCGTGGAGTGAAAAACAGGGTGAACAACACTTCTGCCATAGCCTGACGGGGTCTGTATCGCTTTTACTGGCATTACAGAACTGTAATATCTGTTTTTCCTTGTGTATATCTATTAAAAGTTAATTGTTTCAATGTTTAGGAGCACACTAGATGACCTCGAAGCCACAAAACTATTATTTTATTCTTTGACACGTGGTTCTGAATTGTACTTGTTGGTCAAAACATTGCATTTTCTCTTGTAATTCATTCTAAACATCCTTTCATTTAGCCAGCACAGATTATATTGTGATGTCACTCTTATCTAGCACCATCTGTGTTTAATATCGAAGGCCAAAACATGAAATTGTGCTGGCAATATGTGCGAGTGTCTCGAGCAGCTGTGGAGGCAGGAAATCCACTATAGGTCGTTGATAAGCCATGTCGCAATCAAAGCAGGAGTCAGTTGGTAATGGTCAAATGTGTGTGTCCACAGGTCTTGGGAAAAATTAAGTGCTTTTTCCATGACTAGCCATTTATTGGGTAATTTGGGTAACTTCCTTTTATTACATAATGCATTTGCAAACAGAATGTGGTCATGTGTTTAATACTTTGCAATAACCTGTTAGGATCAACTGTCAAACAGCTAAAGAGTAGGATTGATTTTATACATATGCAGTTTCCTCACCAGACATATTGTTTGCGACAAATCACAACAGCAAATTTTTTTTTTTTATGTATATAATTTTGATGTTATTTTAAGATATTTAATGCATTATAATTTTTCTTTTCCTTGTAGAAAGAGACACCAAAACATTTGCATGTGGCCACATTTGGTGGAATCCATACTAAGTTTAATTTTAATGAGAGGAAATGGTATTCATTGCAGCTGCACTCATGGTTGTCTGGTTTAACATGATTCAGATGTATTGTAAATCACATGTTTAGGTGGCCTCTGAGAAGACATTTTTGTTTTGTTCTTTCTTTAGAGACACAACACGAGTCCAATCTGTATTGCAACGGTCTGAGGTGTAACTTCAACGTAACTCATGGGGGCTTAGCGAATAACCACAGAAGACAAACTGCTTCTGCATTACACACAGCAGACAATCACGTAGTTTGTTGCCCTTACTAGTAGACTAAAACAAAACAGGGGTGAGAGACCAAGATGAGATAAGTGATGCAACCTGCTTTTACTGTAGACAGCGTGAAGCTCAACAGATGTTTGAATTCCTATTGCATGCAGCAGAGAGATTGTAACAACTTGATTCCTGAGCTTGTTGACATTGGTTTGAGGAACAGTGTCCACTAAGAGAAGCAAGAGACTATTTATTTGGAGATTTCTACTCATTTATGAGGACATGAGGAACATTTAGACTGTGGGGAATCACTGTAAATCTACACAGGCGCTATTAGTTTGAGCTCACATGTGAACTGTGCTTTAAAATGACTACTATCTTTGGAGACCTCCATTAGTTCATGTTTTAATTGGTGTGCTTTGAGTCACAGTTGTGGAATTATTCATATTTCAAAGTTCCATTCCTAAAATAAAATGCTAACTACAGTACATGTGTATTTTTTTTTTCTTACAGAAACTGGTGTGCATATGTGGTGACCAAGACAGTGAGCTGTGTGGTAGAAGATGGAGTGGAGACTTACGTGAAGCCTGACTACCAGCCATGTTCATGGGGCATTCAGTGCGCCCGTGTTGTAGTGTAAGTATGTCCTTTTAGCACGTATAGCTTGTTTTGATTTCGTTTTTTGTGTGTGTGTGTTCTGTTCTCGTTTTGCCTGCCTGATTTAGGAGGTTAGTTTCCATGGTTCTTAAAGGGATAGTTCACCCCAAAATGAAAATTAGCCCATGATTTACTCACCCTCAAGTCATCCTATGTGTACAGTATATGACATTCTTCTTTTAGACGAATACAATCAGAGATATATTACGTCCTGGCTTTTTAATGGCAGTGAATGGCTGTATACTTTTTGAAGACCATCAAAGTGCATCCATCCATGATAAAAGTCCTCCACACGACTCGTGGGAGTTAATAAACGCCTTCTGAAGTGAAGCGATGTGTTTGTGTAAGAAAAATATCCATATTTAAAACTTTATCGACAAAAATAACTAGCTTCCGGCAGACGACCTACACAAGTCGACTTGCGGCAAAAGAGTAACACTTGACGATGTATGATGTAGGAGTTGTGTAAGCTTTGACACCTCTTGTGGTTCAAACAAACAGGGCTGGACAACAAACTCGACATTTCTCTTTAAAAATTGTCGTTTTAGACTTCTACTCCATGACTGTCTGATGTTTTGTTTTGCTCTATCCTCTGCTCTTCCGTATTCGTCATTACTTGTGTGAGAAGTTCAAGGGTCACTCTTTCCCCGTAAATCGAGGCATACAGCCGTCTGCCGGAAGCTAGTTATTTTAGTCGATAAAGTTTTAAATATGGATATTTTTCGTGCATGAATGCTTCGTTTCACTTCAGAAGGACTTTATTAACCCCACAGAGCCCTGTGGAGCATTGTATCATGGATGGATGCACTTTGAATCTACTTACTTAAATCTACTCTACACTTAACCATTATAAAGCTTGGAAAAGCCAGGACATTTTTTAAAATACCTGCAATTTGTATTCGTCTGAAAGAAGACCTTAAAGTATACACCTAAGATGGCTTGAGGGTGAAATCATGGGGTAATTTTCATTTTTGGGTGAACTGTCCCTTTAATTAGTAAACACCTGTTCTGTTTCAGTTGATCATCCCCAGTATATTTAACCCTCTGTTCCCTTCTGAGAAAGTTATTTCTCCTGCAAACTCCTGTGTTCTGTTGATGGATTAATAAATGTTGTTTTGATTCTACTCATTTGTGCGCTTTGTATACAACTACCGCGGTCCGCACCTGATAACTTTTACCCGTACTAGACTTTTTCCATCACTCCAGAATTCTTAATGTTTAGTTTTTAATAACTTCCCTAAATGATGAAATGATTATCGGTATATTCAGTATAGATTTACTGAACAGAAAGTGTTGTTTGTGTGCCTGTCAGAGCATCAAGCCCAACAGATGTCTTTTTCCAAACAATGAGTAATTTGCTCCATTTAATGTTGCTTCATAAAAGGCTTAGAGCTGGAAAATAGCTATTTAGCTATTTATTAGAACATGGTAGGTTTCTAGCAGGTACACCATGTGAAACTTGTGAAGTTTCAGTGGAAACAGCCTATTTTTTTTTTATTTTTTGTCATGAGACAAAATAAGTTAGAATCAACCTTAACAGAATAAACAGAAATTTACTGCATTTCAATAGAACTTTTGATAACGATTTTGAAGGCTGCTATTGGATCATTGGAGGTAAACGTCATTTTATGTAACTATGCATTAGTTTACAAAGAGCTTATAACCTACTACTGTACTTTTTGTCACAGTCCTCCGTCTGCACCAGTCTGTCTTGTCTTCAGCACTACACTTCCCATGATCCTCTCGTCTGCACACCTGAACTCACTCCCTCATCAGCCTCCCGTTCAGCGTCCTGTTCATCTGTTTCACCTGTTTCCACCCCATTATGTTTGATTCTTCTGTGTATTTAGTTCGCTCAGTTTTACTCTGTCTTTGTCGGTCGATGTCAATGGATGTTTGATGTTAGCCTGTGTGGTGCCCGTATTCCTGTCTTCCAGCCTGTGTTTTGTATATTAAAAGTAATCTTTACCGATATTCCGGACTCCTCGTTCCTCTGCCTGAACCACACCCTGACAGCTTTGTTCTGCCTTAAGAACAATTGGTGCAATCAAATTAAGTACAGCATTAGTTCCAAGCTAGTAGTTACTAAGCCTCTAGTGTGGACGCTATGTTCCAATTTAAGTATGAACTTACTTTACAATCCTACCCTAAGGTTTACGCACACTATTTTTTATGTGTGCCAGAGACCCAAAAGTTGTGTGCTATTTTTTGTATGTTATTTAGTCAAGTCAAGTCAAGTCACATTTATTTATATAGCGCTTTTCACAATACAGATTGTATCAAAGCAGCTTCACACTGATAACATGAAAGTAGCACAACACAGATCAACAACATTGCTAAACACTAAATAACCCCAACTGAGCAAGCTCATAGCAAGCCAAAAGCAAGGCGACAGTGGCAAGGAACCAAACTCCATCAGATTGGATGGAGAAAAAACCTTGGGAGAACCCAGGCTCAGTCGGGGGCCAGTTCTCCTCTGGCTTACATTCATATTGTTTAAATATAAATATTAAATATAAATATTGTTTATGAAAAAAAACGGCGCCATAACATATCGCAGGCGTTGAGTCGTCTCTTCACAGGCGTTGAGTCGTCTCATCACAGGCGTTGGGGCATCCGAAATCCCCGTGAGAGGCTGGATACAAAACTGGACCTGACGAACGCCATTTTTCTCGGGACAAGCGTCCCGAGATAACAGCAGAAAGGCAGATGGGAAATAATTAGCATAGCTGATGTTCATAATGATTTCCGTTATAACTCACAAAACTCTCCGTAACCTGAACTCTCCGCAACCCAGCCATACGCGCCGACCCGTTTGTCTAAAAGGCTGTCGAGCCCCACTGGTGCGTTAAGCAGTTTCAGTGGCAAACGGTTCCGTATGGCATAACAGAGGACTAGAAGGTAAGCATTATGTGAATGCTTGACTAAAGAGATGCGTCTTTAATCTAGTTTTAAACTGTGTCAGCGAGTCAGAGGCTCGGACCGTATCGGGAAGGCCATTCCAGAGTTTTGGAGCTAAATGCGAGAACGCCCTCCCTCCTTTAGTGGACTTCGATATCCTAGGAATGACCAGAAGCCTTGAATTTAGTGATCTTAAGGAACGCGCTGGATTGTAGGGCGAAAGAAGGTCCGTTAAGTACATAGGAGCTAAACCATTTAGGGCTTTATAGGTCAGTAGTAGTATTTTGTAATTGATACGGAACTTAATAGGTAACCAGTGTAGAGATGATTAAATCGGTGTTATATGATCATATTTTCTTGACCTAGTAAGAACTCTAGCAGCTGCATTTTGTACTAACTGTAGCTTGTTTATTGAGGAAGCAGGACAACCAGCTAATAAAGCATTACAGTAATCTAGTCTCGAGGTCATGAATGCGTGAACTAATTTTTCTGCATCAGAAATAGATAGCATGTTACGTAGCTTAGCAATGTTTCTAAGGTGAAAAAAGGCTGTTCTTGTAACATATGAAATATGATTTTCGAACGACAAGTTGCGGTCTAGTATAACACCCAGGTCTTTTACTGTAGTGGAGAAAGTAACAGGACATCCGTCTATATTAAAGTTGTATTGCGAGAGGTTTTGTGAGTAGTTTTTTGGACCAATAAGTAATACCTCCATTTTATCTGAATTTAATAGCAGGAAATTGCGCGTCATCCAGCATTTTATATCTTTGAGACACTCTGTCATTTTAGATGAGTTAGTGTTTTCATCTGGTCGTGATGAAATATATAATTGAGTGTCGTCTGCGTAACAGTGGAAATTAATTCCATGTTTTCTTATAATATTACCAAGTGGCAGCATATATATTGAGAATAGCAGAGGGCCTAAAACCGATCCTTGCGGTACTCCATAGTCTACTGACGTTATCTTTGATTTTTTCCCATTTAAACAGACAAAATGAGAACGGTCCGATAAGTACGATCTAAACCAGCTTAATGCCTGTCCCTGGACACCGGTGAAGTTTTGTAGTCGATCCAACAGTATTTTATGATCTATAGTGTCGAACGCAGCGCTAAGATCAAGTAGGACTAGTATTGAGATACAGCCTTGGTCAGAAGCTAAAAGTAAATCATTTGTAATTTTAACTAGCGCAGTTTCTGTACTATGATGCGGTCTGAATCCTGACTGGAATTTTTCATAGATATCATTTTCTTGCAAAAAAGAGCACAATTGAGCGGACACTACTTTTTCAAGTATTTTGGACATAAATGGAAGATTTGAAATGGGTCTGTAATTTGCCAAGTTATTTGGATCTAATTGCGGTTTCTTAATGAGCGGTTTTATTACAGCCAGCTTGTATATTTTTGGGACATGACCTAAAGATAAAGACGAGTTAATAATATTGAGTAGAGGTTATTTAGCTTAATGCTAGTTGTATATTACTTTACCGTATCACTATTGAGCCCGATCTCATAAAAGTTCGTATCTAGCACGAATGTCATTTCTCGTGCCATATGCTACGCACTGAAAACACCCGGGTAGTTTAGGGGGAAGGGGGGTGGGGACTTCGTACTTATTATACGGCAAAAAGTGCGTATCATATGCACCCAAAAAACATTTTTGCCGTATAAATGCCACGAGAAATGACAATCGTGGTATAGATACGCACTTTCATGAGACTGTGTTGCACTATAGCACATCCATGTTATCTATTTGTTGCTATCTATCTGTTGCACTGCGGTTTCTTGTCTGCCTGAGTGAATTGCGTTTGCAGCTCCACATAGCTTTGAAAGAACTCTACTTTCTATATTTTCTGCCGTTTATACTGCTTAATATAATTTAATCATCACAATATACCTGATATTATCTAATAATGTTAGTCACATTGATCTGAAATCGCTAGCTTTCATCTAAATCGCTATCGCTAGCACAATGCACTAGCCTTTCGCTTACCTGTTAACCTGCCATACGTGCTTCTCGTTCTCTCGCGTGCTCTTGCGTGCAACTGAGTTGAGTTGGATTAGTCAATGGAAATACTGTGTCAACATGTATAGCATTCTCTGTCAGCGGTTAGGGTTACACGTGTGATAAATGCAGGAATTTCAGGACTGAAGACACGCATCCAAACTTTAATTGAGGATAGTAAGAATGCAAGGGCTTTAGATAGCGTTTGTGGCTAGCTTAGTGAAGTCTGTACATTGTTCTGTACCGGCTGTAGAGCCCCTGGGTGACTGTGAGATGGCATACTTGCAGGTCTAAACACCACTCTTCCGGTCCGATTAGAACATGCCGCACTCACTGAGAATTCTGTTGAAAGAGCCGATTCTATTACTCTGAACATAGAAGAAATAAAAAATAGAGACACCAGCCACTATAGTCACATGTATGCCGGGAGCCCGAGCACCTGACATCAAAGCACATTTAAAGGAGCTGTATATAAGAAATATATTTCAAATAATCATATAATGGCCCTGATATGTCACTAGACATTAAGAAATCATGTTCATTTCAAATACTTATATCACTGACAACAGTAGTCCAGCCAGGATATTGTCATTTAAAAAGTGAAGTTGCAGCCCTTAACTGATGTTGATGTTGTCATGTTGTGTTTCGGTCTGATGCTCCAACCTCCCCCTCTCTACCAATCACAAAGTCAGTAGTGTGGCAGCATTCGGGTTGCAGATACAAACTGCAGCAGATACAAAAAATGTTGGATCCTGCAGCCTATCTGGCAACCTCGAGTCAGGGGGAAGGGGATTCACCGCTCTACATTAATTTGAAAGTGATTGCAGTACCAGTTTTGGCCACAATCTTACATACGGCTCCTTTAAAAGTGCTGGCTAATGCTAATCGCAAATTATCTAAAATTATTGACTATGTGCACGAGAAAAATGCTAACTTCCGCCTTGAGGGCGGATATTGGGTACTTCGGTTCCGGTTGCCGTTGTTTACATCCTACATCAGTGGACCGGCTATCTAAAGCTTAGCTATCTAAATATATTTGTCTAAAACTATGTTCGTTTGTTCATTGTCAAGTCAACCAACACAGTTTTCACTCATATTTGGGTGGAGCCAGGCGCTGCTGCATTGTGAAAAGTAAACGATATTTCACATTCTGTCACCGCACCCAAGCAGTCGCTTCACCGAGTGGAGCGTTGCGTATCCATGACAACTAGAAGGAAGTTTTTAGGCTACTAATTATTTATTATATTATACCCTTTAACCAGGAGAAGCCCCTGGGTTTAGAACCTATTTTGAAAGGGAGACCTGTTTAGAAATATGTGTGAACAGCCTAATATGTGTTAAACAGCCTAACTTGATAACGAACGAACCAACGTCGGATACCTTTACTCCCTGTATGACATGTATAGTGGTTGTCAACACTGATCTATATGACGATAGTGGTTGTCAACAACATAGCCTCTGAACATCATAAACAAAACAATGGCCAACACAAACTGTTCTGGAAAATGCACTTTCTAACGCATGATTTCGCATTTTATAATGTAGAGAGAACAGTTACCAAATCGCATAGCTTGAGCACGTAGCATGGCAACATTAATGTCCGAGTGATTCCACGTGTACCGCGTATGTAACTTAAACGCCGTCAAATGTCCGAGCGAAACAAAACAAAATGTAGATCTACATCTGGGGAGCGATATGGTAGGAGTGACGGGTAGGTTGGGGTTGAGGTAGGTCATATGCTATATATATACACTGTGTGTGTGTGTGTGTGTGTATATATATATATATATATATATATATACAATAATAACGTTAAGTCAACGGTATTCATAAACACGCTGAAAAGAGATTATGCGTGTTGATAGCATGCCAAAAATACGTGATACGTGTCGCAATTTCATGAGATCAGTCTGAGCATGGATGTTGTTGTGACTTAACGTTCCCTTCAAAATGATGCAGATACTGAGAAATGTAATATTTAAACCCCTTCTCTCTTGCTCTGGTGAGCTGGAGGAAAATCATTAGCCAGTCGATGAACATAATCGACTGTAATATTCGGCAAATGTTCAAGACATCTGGAGAAACATACATCCTCTACGTCCTCCATCAGGCTACCGGAAACTAGACACCCCATATCGGTTTTGCAGCCGGAACTAGCATATGCTAACGTGCACATAGTCCATTATTTGCGTCGGCACTACTGATGTTCGACTTCATCGTTCCTTGACCACTAAAATTAACGTTAAAGATGTGTGTGATCTCGCAAGTACGCTGTCTGCACAGTAATATGCTCTTGCCCCCTTCCTGGTCAGCAGAGTGATAAGATCCTCACTCAGTGGCTGGCTGAATAAGTGGTGTCAGCAGAATAATATAGGTTCATAGACAATTAGAAAAAAAATTGGGACAGACAAGACGTGTTGAAAAGAGATGGTATTCATCCCTCCTTGGGTCGTGCTGCTCTTGTCTCTAATAATATGGTATTTGTGTGTGTATATATATATATATATATATATATATATATATATATATATATATGTGCACTATTCCTTCTAGATCTGCTATACAGCCAAAACAAAATTATTTTCATGTTGCACTGTAAAACTGCTTTGAAACTTTATTGTGAAAAGCGCAATATAAATAAAGGTGACTTGACTTGACATGCACCTATCAGACTTCATATCAGTCAGAGGATTTAAAGTAAAAGCAAGTCTGTTTTTCTGGCCTTTATTTAGTGCACTTTAAATAAGTGGAACCATTATGTACTACATCAGCTAACTTTAGACTGGAAACAGATGTTGAAAGCGATCACATCATCATAACATTCATAGGCACTAGCATACAGTATATAACACTCCACATTTTACTGGAAATCTGAGTCATTAAAACATAAGAAATACTAAAAACATTGTGCTTACATAGTAAACCTAATGTCAACAAATGGAGAGATAAACAGAATGTGGTTTGAGGACACCAGGATTAGAAAGTTTGCGCAGTTGCGAGGTGGTTTCCAGTTGTTGGCAACGTGCTGAACTCCAGCTGGAAAAGCTTAATCCAACTCCTTTAAATTCAGTATACACACACACTAATATGTATGGAATGAGGTGGCATGTCATTCCAAACTCTACAACCAGTATGCCACAGGAATTAGTCTTAAAACCTACTGAAATACCACCACTTATTTTTGGACTCACTCTGTAGAGGGTGACCCTTTTTTCTCCTCTTTTTCTTCTCACGGGGGTCATGGAACAAACAGAGCGTGGAAACAAGAATTTAGTGGCGTAAGAACTATAAGCAAAAGTCCTGGGAAAAAAAGAAAATGCTATTCCATCTTTTAATGGTGCTGATGTTCGGGTTCAAGGCTAAATGCAATGTTTTACTTGATATTTTGGTTTATTTGAATGACACTGTAAATTCAAACTGGTCAGAATTATTGCTCTGATGAGAATTCTCTATTAGAAATGTTTTTCAAAACCCCTCGCCATAATTATTACACGTCCACAAGTAGATGTATGGTTTCTGGATGATAAAATATACAAAAAGATCCCATAGCTTAAAGGAGTGATCCATGCCATATCTAAGGATACACACTGTTTCTACCATTGCTACCATTTCTACCCAGCCCTTCGTTGAACAACAGATTATACAGCGTTTATACAGCTGGCCAGCATATGTCTGTGCAGCAACTAGCTGAAATCACATGAATGTGCGGAGACATAATTTTGAAAGAGACATGGCATGTCTTACTCCATTCTTAGGCCAAAAATTGAATTCAATCCAGGCTGTATTCTTGTCTGGATGTGTTGGTTTCACTAGAACCGAAATGAAACTCATTTGTTGAGTAGAGAGCAAAAACTCATTTGTTGAGTAGAGAGCAAAAACTCATTTGTTGAGTAGAGAGTCTTACAACGCAACATCCCAGAAGGGATCAGTTTGATTATTGTAAAAGGTCTGTTTAATGTGGAATGTATTAAACAATATACAGAATGGTGACTTGTAAGGTAATCCGTGTACTAGGCCTTGATAGTTTTGTTGTTTTAGATTGTACTGATTGTATTATTTCTTTGTGATTTGTATTAGCATATCATTGGTCTTATTTGTTTCTTTCTTGGTCTCATGTATTTCACAATACTAAACATTGCAAGTAAGGAAATACTGAGACATGGCTAAATTTGTCCAAACTAGAAAATGTCAAGCTTTCATTTATATGTTTATTTGTCTTACAGTTACAGGACCTACATGAGGCCCAGATACAAGGTGGCTTACAAAATGGTTACAGAAATGGAGTGGAAGTGCTGCCATGGATACAGTGGAGAAGACTGTAATGATGGACCAAACGGGGGATCTGATACTCAGATTTCAACAAGCAGACCTTGGCCTAGACCTTCACAACCAGGACAAACTGGAACTGGTACTGGTCATGGACAGGGTGGAGGGAATGGTAAGTCAATGTTTTCTCTAACAATAGGTGCATTTACAAATGGAGAATTGCATTCCGATTACAAACTGTTTAAAAGTCCAATGCAAATGAAAATGCTCCTTGCACACCCCTCAACAAGAATAAAAATGCCCAAACCAATTGAAATTTTAATCGGTTTGGGAGGGGTGGGATAAACCTGTGCAATGACATAGAAATGGCTTAGAACGCATGAAACGAGCTGATGTTGTTCAATTTAATAAATGACTGTCGTCTTAAGTCTAAAATTCTCTTTCCACTCATCGGTGAAGTGGTGCAGGAAAACGTCACAAAAAATCCTTTCTTCGAACTCTCATCTGTCAAGGTTAAGGGAATGTTCCCGGAACATTCTCCTTATGTTATAAAAATGGAAATTAAAAATAACCTACATGAAACGTTCCTATAATGTTCTTGTTTGGTTTGTGTTTGCTGGGATGCCATAAAGCTTCATATGCTCATCGTATCCTAATTAAAACCCCAAATACAATAGATACATACAGTATTAAGTCTGGTTTTTAAAACAAAGACAAGGAGGATGGTTAGTACGCGCCAACAGCAGGCAACTTTGTATATTCGTGCAGTGTGCGCATGTCAAAAGATAAAATCCAATTTTGAAGCTTATGACCATAGACTGTAAAAAAAGATGGACAACGCCCCTTCGCTCTCTTCCATTGGTCAGAAGTGAAGCTGCGAGTGACCCGATATGGCGCTGACATCTTGGAACTTGAGTCTGCGCAGTAGCGAACTCGGGACCAGACCTGCGCAGTAGTGAGCAGGAAGTAAAGTCGCAAAATCAATGCCCCCCCCCCCCCCCCCACGTGTTACCGGTACACAGTGTTTAGCCGCACACTGAGTACATCACTTGCACCGCCCCCACCGTCGTTTGATTTTTTTATAGTAATAAAAATAATTTTGTTCAGTTAGAGAACAGACACTACAGATAAAAACTGAACTGAACTCAATTCAGAGTGAGCCGAATGAGAGTCGCAGCTCTCAGATTTAATTTATCATGTGACGAGAGTGAGACGAGCTGGATGGGGGAATAATTGGTTTCAAAGCAAAATGTAAAAAGGCCTATTTGACAATATTTTGAATTAAAACCAATGCTAATTGGGAACCTTCAAACATTAATGACGCAATCTGTAAACTTTGCCTGATGAAGGTGGCAGCATCCGGAGTTAAAACTTTTAATTTAGTACCACAAGAATGAAGCTGCTATGCTTATTCGTTTATCTAATAAAAGTTCTATGTTTTAAGTTTGTCATTGTACTGTTTTTTCTGTTTTGTTTTTCATTAATAACAATGAACCCACCATTCAAGCAATTGCCATTGATTTGAAAGCTGACATACAATTTGAATGAAACAAAAAATGTCCATGTAAACGTGTCTAGACTCTGGCCATATAGATGTTCTTGTTACTGTACTTCTGTATCTGCATCTTATGCATCTTTGAAACACTTGATAACATCTAAATATAACTGAGGCTTCATGGAAATAAAACATTGGAGCAGAGAAAAACTTTTAGAGTAATGTTTTCATTGCCAAAGTTTGACAGAACTGTGAATTCTGGGTCTATCAAACCCAACCCGATCTCACGACCAAGTCGTACGAATTCGACGAATGATTAAAAAGTGACTAATTCGTAACAATTCATACGACCTCACTCGTACGAATTAATACGATTTTGCTAAATCGTACATATTTTACGAATTGGCCAATTCGTATGAATTCGTACGAATGACCTTCCCCTTACCCCGCCCCTAAACCTAACCATCACGTGGTTTTAGACAAATCGTACGAATTAGTACGAGTGAGGTCGTACGAATTAGTACGAATTAGCCACTTTTTAATCATGCGTCGAATTCGTACGAATTGGTCGTGAGATAGTGTTGTCAAACCATCTGTAATCTATTTAACTACTTGCTGTCTAAAAATAAGTATTGTGTTTGATCTTTGCCCAGGGAGAGGTGACAATGACAAGATGAAACAACTGGAGGACAAAATCCAGAGGTTGACCAAAGACCTAAATGACCTGCAGTCAACTCTGCGTGGGATGAACGAGAAATTCCAGGAGGAAATGCGCAAACCCGGTTTTAATAGTGGCAAAACACCAGCTGATGCAGCCCAGCCTGAAATGAAAGAGACCATCCATAACATTCAGACCAAGCTTGATCAGTTGGATAACCGTACTCAAGCTCATGATAAGACTCTAGTCAGCATCAATAACCACCTTGTGAATGGGAAGGGTGGAAGCAATGATCTAGACATTGGGGGAGAAGGAGGAAACAACTTCAACACTTTGAAGGAGGAAATCCTCAGACAGCTTGAACGTCGAGTGACGCTTTCTTGTTCTGCCTGTCAGTCTGGAGTGGAAGACCTAAGACGGCAACAGCAACAAGATCGGGAGAGGATCTCGGCTCTGGAAAAGCAAATTAATGCCATGGACCAGCGTCACCGCCAGACTCTTGATGGTTTGCGCCGAGACTTCAGCCGGTCGCAAGGCTGCTGTGACGCTGTGACGGACATCAGAGGACGACTAAATGACATGGACAGGAAGATAAGCTCCACATTGGAAGCCTATGACAAGCTTAATAATCGTGTGAATGGGGAACAAGGAGGAACCGGAGGAGGTGGAAGTTTTGGTGGAGAAATAGGTGGACCAGGACAAGGTCCTAAAATGCAAGAAGACCTGGAGAGACGGCTCAACAACACTGTTCAGAGGGCAGAGGAAAACTGCGCTTATATGGAGACTAACATACGAGACTCGTTCCAGCAGGAACTCAGAAGTCTTCGCAATGAATTCAATAATCGTATTCTAAACCAGGACGACAGAATCAATGACATGGACCTTGATATAGGAAACGTTAAAGAAACTGTATTTGATCTTGATAAACGCCTGTCTCGGCTCGAGAATACAACATTGTTTATAGACAGGAGGTTAAGCGAATGCTCTGGGTGCTCAGGCACAAGTTCTGGTCCAAGTCCGGGCAGTACTGTGAAGTCTTTGGAGTGGAGAGTCGTTGCAAATGAAGATGAGATCAAGAGGTTTGACACCCGACTCAAGGATCTCTCTGTGTCCGGTGACTCTCTTGAGGATAAGGTCATCAACCTCAGCCATGACGTTCGCAAGATCAAAGCTCTAACTGGAGACAATGGGGAACACTTCAACAGGATTGTTATGGAGATTGAGAACTGTGACGTGTGCAGCACAGTGGAAGATGATCTGAAGAAACTCAAGAACATCACAAGCCATGCCATGGACAGATGGCAGAAGGAAATGAACCACATCAAAGGGCAATTTGACTCTGGTCAGGCGGGTTGTGTGGACGTGTGTTCTGGTTTACAGGACGAGATGGATCAGTTGAGAGAGGAGGTGCAGAAATGTAGTGGTCAATGCAAGATCACCCTGAATACTCCTACTGGAACGGAATCAGAAACAGGTCATTTGGATGACCCACAAAAACCACTGGATGGACACAGTGTCATCAGCAGTAATACCGGTGACCTCACGTCAATCCAGGGAGAACTGTCTGGGGTCATCTTAACCTTCAGCTCCATCAATGACACACTAAAAGGTCTAGAGCATGTGGTCCAGAAACACGACAGCGTTATCACCGACCTTGGGAACACCAAAGACAAAATCATTTCTGAAATCGACAAGATCCAGCAGGAAATGACCGAGCACATAGAAGATAGTAGGGTACGCTTTGATAACGTCGATCAGGATGTACGCCGCTTTGGGAACAACTTTGTGGTTGAGATGGGTGACTGCAAGAGGACTGGTGATGGTTTGGATAAGAGGCTCTCTAAACTCGAAGTGGTTTGTGGCCGGTTTGACTCTGTCTCAGACCATATCCAGAAGATCAAAGAAGGCCTGAACAAACATGTGTCTAGCCTGTGGAACTGTGTCAATGGCCTAAATAACACCGTAATTTCACACAGCGGGTTCATTGAGATCCTCCAGAACACACATCTGGATGATATCCACGGCAAGATTAAGAGACTCAATTCCTCAATGGTCCATGTGCTCAAGGAGTTCCAGAGCTTTACTGAGAATGACTTAACAGGTCAGACTTTTTTTATTTATTTGCTATCATCTTAAAAGTCATGTCAAGATTAATTACAATTTGACAGCATCTTTGAATATATTCTAAATTTGTGCATATGTGCATTTTTCAGAATTAAACTGAGAATGGATTCTAGTTCATTTTACACAGAATGTATTTTACTTTCCTTACTTCCAATTCAACTTCCTGTAGCCAATTCAATTCAAATTCACTCTCATGATTTGAAAGTGACCAAATTCCTGAGTCATGCACAACCCTGATGGATATGAAAAGAACAAAAAAAAAACTCTTTAAATAAATTCACTTCTGATTATAGGTTTACCCGGACCACCAGGTCCTCAAGGAGAAAGAGGGTTCCCTGGTCCACAGGGGCCTCCAGGTAATGACGGACCACCAGGTGTTCAGGGATTTCCAGGGCCAAGAGGACCTCCTGGTGAGACATCTTTTTTTGTCATGTGGATAATAACCTTTGAAGAAAAGACTTTGTCATCATTACTTTATTTTACGTTACTGTACTTCATTTGGAGGTCGGCTGTATACTTATCTTTTATGAGTTTTTCTTAAAGCTACACTGTGTGATTTTTACCCCCGTCTAGCGGTGAAAACGTATATCCAGTGAACAGTGAATATTAGTTTCTGTTCCTCTCAATTCTGATTTCGTTTTAACTCCTACTGTGGCCAATGTAGTCCAAGACTAACATGGCTTCCAGTTCGACCTTGTCCATGAGTGTTAACTCAAACGTAAACGCGAAAGGCAAAGCTTGAATTAACGGGTATATCCCTCTTTGGCTAATGCACTTTCAAGATGGAGGGGCAACATGGCGACCGACATTAGAACCCCTTACCCGTATGTATTTTCAATGGCATATTATACACTCACGAGAATACTTTATTACTTGAACGAAGTAAATATACATTAATGAGCACATATATTTTTTGAAAGAAACTAAGTGTTTATAGGTTAGAATAAACTAAAAGAGTTACACAGTGTAGCTTTAAATGACAGATTTTTATATCTGGTCTCCTTTTGTGTTACATTGATTAAAATAACATTGGAATGACATAAGGATGATTCATTTCAAAATGACATTTTTGTCATGTTATATGACATATTTTGCCTTCTCCTATTTTAGGTCTCAGAGGAGAGCGAGGTATGTATTAAAATTTCCTTTAATTTTTTAGCAGCCATATCTTAGTCAAGCACTGAGGTTATTTTGATGTGTGCTAATCATTGTCTGGAATGAAAGCAAGAATTAACTGAGATATGTCTAAAGTGTTTGTTTTTATGAGACTCAGCAATTTATTCTTTCAGTCTTGAGTGTTGCAGCATTTGTTCAGTTGTTATTGCCAGCACTGGGTCAGTAGTTGAGCCAAAGGTCAGCAGCTGATCACTAAAACTGGTTGTGTAAAAATAGAGTTGTTTTCTTCATTTCAGGTATGGCCGGTGCAGATCCAAACATACCACGTCTTTCCTTCTCAGCAGCTCTCACAAAGCCCATGGTTACATCTGGAACGATCATTTTTGATAAGATCTTTGTAAATGAAGGAGACTTTTATAATCCAAGAACAGGTAATCTTGGCAGTCTATTTGCGGTTACACCTTTGCATGCATCAAAAATAATGTAAATCTTTCTCTTAAATTCAGGTATCTTTACTGCACCACTGGATGGACGCTACTTCTTTAGTGCTATTCTGACGGGCCACAAAAATGAAAAGATCGAAGCTGTGCTGTCCAGGTCTAACTATGGCATGGCTCGGGTAGACTCGGCGGGTTACCAGCCGGAAGGGTTGGAAAACAAACCAATGGCCGAAGCCAAACCAACACCGGGTTCTCTGGCTGTCTTTAACATCATCCTTCCCCTTCAGCGAGAGGACACAGTCTGCATAGACCTGGTCATGGGCAAACTAGCCCATTCAGTGGAGCCTCTAACTATCTTCAGTGGCATGCTTCTATATGAAGATGTGTAAGGGTCTTTTAACTGATTAGCACTGAGACTAATCAGACTCAAAGTACCAGCAAAACGACGGGGCTAGAAAGAGACACTCTAAATGACGTTAATCCGCCTGGGATGGTGTTGCATTGATTTTCCTTCGGTATTGTTTCCAATATTGTAAGACCTCCTGTGAACTCCTTGAACAGAGAATATAGTTTTTAAATGGAGGAACTGTTGCCCTTGATATGTAATCCTAACCCACATTTTTGGAGAAGTGTTGTAACAAATACTACTGCAGGTTTGTGCGACCGATGTTGACGATGTTCTTATTGAGATATTTCCAAGTTATATGAATCACAGACATGAGTTAATTTCTCATGCACCGAAGATGACCGTGAGGTCTGTTCGACTTCCTATGTATTCAACTGCACGGTAAATACTCTGCCAAAGAGCTTGACTCACAGTCAGGGTTAAAGGTTAGGCTGATGGGTGTGGAATTCGGAAGATTTGATGAAAGGAATTCATATTTTTGCTGTGAATGTTTAAATTCTGCTTAGAGTCAAGGGATGATTCTTAAATCTAAAGTACGTGACTTATTTCTATTTTGCTTCATTATAAGTGCCAAGTTTTCCAGGAATAACTTCCGGCTTTTTCCAAAGATGCTTTTACTGAATGAATAGATGGTTGGTAGTTAATGATTTCAGGAAACATTCAGCCTGAGTGACAATCCATACAAACTCTCCAAGTGCCTCTGGAAAATTGCAAAGAGATGAATGCAATGAAATCTTCATAACTCAGGCACACATTCTTCAATGGTTTCTAATTTTGTACATGCACCGTTCCGCATCTCGTGATCCCGTTGAAGCATTTACAAAAACATCAGTTCTACTGGAGTGGTGGACCGTTGTATTTTGCTCCATATTCATATTCCAATCTCACAGCCTGAGCTTTCAATGGAGATTATTATCAAACAGAGTCTGTCCTTAATGTGGTTCAACAAAGTGCCTTTGAAGAAAAACAACACTGAGGATTCAGAGGGTGTCCTTCATCAACCGAATCTGTCTGTGTGGTCTCGCTTGAATGTTTACTGTTCGACAGCCCAAAGAATTTTGAACTACGCGGCTTTAGCTTTTTCTTGTTTGAAACATGCTTGTGCAATTTTACAGATCGTTGGGAGGAAAGATCTCTGTGGAACGCTATGGTCAAGAATGTTGGAAATTAAGGCTGCTATCTTTTATGTGCTATGTTTCATGTATTATTTTTAGTTATAAAAAGATCCCCCAGCTCATAAAGTGGACGTTACGGCAGCAACGTTAGCATTAAAACATGTAAAAGAGACCAGATCTAAAAAATATATATAGTTCCCTCTCATGGTTTAACCTGTTACCTTGAATGTGTACATTGGCAACACGTGTGTTTCAAATAAAGATATTTAATTTTACACATATTAATCTCTGCTGAGCTTAGTATTACAGGGTTCTGTTGGGTATATCGGATTACTGGAAGACATACCATTTAATTTTGTGCAAAACACTAAGCAAACTACTGTTCATTGTCTCAAACACAATGGAAAGCATTCTGGTACTCAAGAAGAACTGTGATTCTGTTGAACAGAATTCCAGTCAATGATTGATGGTGCTCGTTTTGTCACTGTCTATGACTTTTTTTTCTCTATTCAACATAGAAAATATCAATACTGGAGTTGCTGGAGCATTTGTCAAAACAAAATTTGATTGAAAACATGTTCTCAAATAGAAAACACCCACTGTTTCTAAAAAACTTTTTTTTTTCTGAAGCATGTGCACAGAAACGGTGTGATTAAGGAGAGGAGTGCACACAATGCATTTCATTTTCCACAACGCAAGCCAGAGAAGTCATTTGGAGATTGGCTTGCGATTTTATGGAAAGAAAAACATTTCTAGGTGTCCATCCATAGTCATACTGGGTTGTAGTTTACAATGAATAATACCTTGTGCTGGTAAGTGAATCTCATGCCCTCTCTCTGATATGTGCCACCATGTGGAGTTTTCATGTTTTTCCATTTCTTCATGATATTGCATTTCTGTATTGCTTTTAATTCTTTAACAACTCTAATTCCTCTGTCAACATTCACAACCCATTTTACTTCTGTAATGTATAACATTTCCAAATGAAGCAGAATTCAACAAGTAAATGTAGGATGAAACATGATTTTATCCATCAGAAATTGAATCATCCGAAGTACAGAATGGAGACTATGTGAATATGCGATGGATTGTGGATGAAATGAATTGGCATGCACATCAGAGGCTTTTTGACTAAAGCTTAACGTTTTCACCCCTGAGACCATCTCGACATATCCAAATGGTATTACTTTTTTCTCTTTTTTAACAGATCTATAGTATTTTACTGAACTAACTATTGTCAACATTTTAGAAATGATGCATAACTTTCAACAACTATTATAGCCTATTGTTATTTGGCTATTGATTATTTGGTCACACTTTAGATTAGGGTCAAATGGGCTATATGTTTTCCTAAGTAACTTTCAGACAGATACTGTCAGACAGGGTGTCATTATTGCACATTGGGTGTGGTGAAAGAATCCATGTAGTGCTGGCCAGCTGTGTCTAAATGGGATTGGATGGGAAAATGTCACGTATCCTGTTTGTCTTTCACCTTTGTGCACTTGTATTCTGCTGTCTTCCTCCTCCTCTTGTTCTCTGCATACAGTGCAAACACACAGGCCTGTGCTCCCTAGTGCTGTAGAGAATAGAGATGCTTGCCAACTCTTCAGTATCAATCAGGGAACAATATCACATAACTCATAAGAATTATCAAAGCACTGCTGAACTCACTAATTCACTCTTCAATACAGAATTAAGTCAATTAAGTCAATGCTTAATTGAAATTAAGTTCACCTGGTTCAATAAAAAAGTCTACCAAGGCTGCATTTATTTGATCAAAAATTAGGTAAAAACAGTCATATTTTGAAATATATTTTTGAGTTGACTTTGATACTGATTTGGTACTCCGTTATTATCAATTATAATTGGAACTCAATTATTTATAATGGTTCTTATTATCAATGTAACTTATTTAAACTTAATTATCAAAAAAAACTCTTAGATTAATATAAATTTCAAAAGAACTGCATTTATTTGAAATAGAAATCTTGTTAAATTATGAATCTTCCCTGTTACCTTTGATACATTTTATGTATTCATTTTTAAAATAAAAGTATTACTTAGAAAAACAAACATTTAACTTAAATATTAAGCAGCACAAATTTTTTAACATTGATCCAAAATAAGAAACGTTTCTTGAGCATCAAATCATCATATTAGACTGATTTCTGAAGGATCATGTGACACTAAAAACTGTCGTAATTATGCTAAAAATTCAGATTTGCCATCACAGATATACATTACTATTTAAAATGTATTTCAATTATAATAATTTTTCACAATATTGATAAATAGATAAACAAAGGCTTGGTGAGCATAACAGACTCCTGTCAAAAATATATGTATAAAGAAATTCAGAATTATTCCAGAAATTTTGACTGGTAGTGTACAAGGAAAGCTTCAGTGATCCTTATGGTAATTTTTTACATTTTCACATTTTTTAATTTTTCCATCTGAAAGCATCAATGAAGAGTTGTAAAACAAGTTTAAACATTTAATTTAATCGTGCTAATACAGAGGTATCAGTAGAATATCCCATCTTTACTTAATCTTTTCCTTTGCATTTACATTAGTCTTTTCTATGTGAAGCAACACTATTCAGTCTATCAATGACTAGTGTAAAAACACTTGTTAAGTTTCAGCAGAGCTGGCTTCATATCTGTACTACATTCCAGCTGTGCACCTCTCCGCCATGTTCAGTGTAAAATTCCATCATATCCATGGACACCGCATTTTTTGCCTGCAATCTGGCATCCAAATGTGAGAGCATCCTGTAGGCTGCCCCCTGCAGAACACATAACCAAACCGGCTTGATACTGAGTTACACAACTTACAAAAACCCATTAAGTGTTTGTGTTTCAGAACCAGACTTGCATTCATACCATTTGAAAGGGAATATATCACAGAAGCATTGAACGTATCCCCTGCTCCAAGTGTGTCCACGAGCTTCTCAGGTGGGAATGCATCTGAATGAATGACCACCCCATCGGGACCAATGGCATCAGCTCCCTTTTCCGCCCAGGCACAAATGAGGGTAGCTCTAGACACACAACCAAACTCACGTAAACACATGCGATGGCTAATATTTGAAAAGATCATACCTTTTAGCAGTTGTTATGATTTTACAGAGTCAGTCAGCAGTTTTTAGAACACTATTGACATCTAGTGGTCGTTTTACTCACCCCTTCCTCAGACGACCGCTGAAACCCTTCAATGCAGCAGAGGCCGAGTTAAACCCGAAGTGCTGGGCCACGTCCTTACTTACAAAGACCTGAGTAAAAGCGGTCACAAATAAACAGGTTGTGTGTTCAAGCATGTCTCAAACTTATCAGCAAGCCTGCAAAAAATCAGCACTCAGATTTCCAGTGAATTTAAATGCACTTCTCATTTAACTAGTGCTTCTCTTGTGTATTAAATATTTTGTCAAATATATATATATATATATATATATTATATATAAGTCTATATATATATATATATATATATATATAGACTTATATATGTTGACTTATATTGACAGCTCCCAGTAACAGTGCAGTATATTCAGCTCATGTCATTTTAATGTCATTATATACACTTAACATTTAAAAGTTGGGGTCAGTAAGATTTTATTTGATTAAAGATACAGTAAAAATAGTAATACTGTGAAATATTATTACAATTTAAAAGTTTTTTAATCAAATACATTTTAAATTTTAATTTATTCCTTAAAAAAAGGGTAAAGCTTTTCTAAAAAAAACATTTCTTATTATTATCAATATTGAAAACAGTTGTGATGCTTTATATTTTTGTGGAAAATGAGATGCATTATTTTATGGATTATTTGATGAATAGAAAGTTCACAAGAACATCATATATTTCAAATAGAAATCTTTACAAAAATGTATTAATACTTTTGATGAAAAATAATCCTTGCTGAAAAATAATTGTACCGATTTAAATGGTAATGGTAACTGATTTAAATGTGTGTGTGTGTGTGTGTGTGTGTGTGTGTGTGTGTGTGTGTGTGTGTGTGTGTGTGTGTGTGTATAGGCTACACTGAACAAAATTATAAACGCAACTCTTTTGTTTTTGCCCCCATATTTCATGAGCTGAACTCTATGTACAAAAAAAAGGCCTATTTCTCTCAAATATTGTTCACAAATCTGTCTAAATCTGTGTGAGTGAGCACTTCTCCTTTGCAGAGATAATCCATCCACTTCACTTGGCATATCAAGATGCTGATTAGACCGCATGATTATTGCACGGGTGTGCCTTAGGCTGGCTACAATAAAAGGCCACTCTAAAATGTGCAGTTTTACTGTATTGGAGACGTCCCCAATACAGAAAAAAATAATTTTGTAGATTGTGGCCTGTGGAATGATGGTCCACTCCTCATCAATGGCTTTGCAAAGTTGCTGGATATTGGCAAGACCTGGAACAACCTGTCGTATACGATGGCATTTTGAATGCAAAGAGATACCGTGACGAGATTCTGAGGCCCATTGTTGTGCCATTCATCCACCACCTTTACCTCATGTTGTAGCATGATAATGCACCACCCCATGTTGCAAAGATCCATACACAATTGTGTTTTATGCGGTCAGGTTTGAAGTCTAACACATGTAGTGAAATCATACCAAATCACCAAGAGGAAAAAGCTGGTAGAGGGGTTCCCTGGTCTTTTCGATTTCCACAGAGATGGTTAGTCTGTTCTTCTCTTCCTGTTTGCTGTTATACTCTCTCACCATCTCGATCATCTTCACTTGTTCGTCAGCATTACGGCCCTGAAAACGCATTCATAAAACAATCAGCTCTCTACTTGTGAAATAATGTGTCTCTTAAACACAGATCGGAAGGAACTAAATAGAGTGACTAGTGTGAACTCGGGCTGTTATGTTACTATGTAGCAAGTCAAAGATATTTGGCAGAAACTCTCACCTCCCAGTGGACCCACTTGAACTGGCTCAGGTCCACCTTTAAAAAGTCTTCTACAGAAACATCTGGCAAGTTTCTGATTAAACAGAGAATATCCGATAAAGACTACAACAATCAGTATTCAAATAACGATAAGTAAAGAATAAGTAATGACTGCACTTTGTGTACATGTTAGGTCACTATTACTATTGATTATTGTGACATGATCTGCTGTAATTGTATAATACAAAATGTTTACAGTCACAAACTGAATCAGTGATGGTCTCTATAATTGGAAAACCCCTAGCTTATTCCATTAGACCGGATCCATGTCAGTTTGTATACAGTACAACATTTGATAACAGTCATCAGCACAGACAAATAGTCAGCTTTGGGCTGTTATTATAAGATAATTATTATTATAAACCAAAGTCTGTCTCTCAGCATAGAAGGAAAAGGTTTGGAAAGTTCTCAGGAGAGCTTTTAGAGACAAGAAATATTACTCAAGGCCAAGATTAGAATAAATGTTGTTTTATATATTACTTTGCTACAAACAAAGCAAATACAAGTAAATGATAATGTTCAGTCAACCAGTCTTAACTGCAAATATAAACCTCACCCTTGACCTAAAGTGGAGAGGTTTTGTATTATCTGCAGGGGTTCATTTTGTGATAATGAACGGATGATTGAACATTATCTCACTTATTACATGGCTACTCATCAAATAAATACACAAATAGACATATTGATTATGTCTATATTAATATGTGGCGTGACACTACTACAGCTATGTAACTGCCAGGGACATTGGCCAGTTATATAGTTTAGTGGTCACTATTCACAAATATTTGTCCATGATATATTGAAACTGATCAATCAGAATCAAGTGTTTCAGAGAGCCGTGGAATAAGTTAGCTAGTTAGTAAGCTTTGACATTGTGTGCTGTTGTGTGTTGTTTAAAACAAATGATTAAAATAATTGGACAAAATGGAAATGTAATACGAAAATAAATTAATGACAATAACAGATCCCATATCCCTCAATAACAAAGCACTCAAATTAATGCATGCAATGTCGAATTGTCATGATTTTTTAAAAGCATCTACTTTAAAACTAAGGGTACGTTTACACGACAACGATGTACTAAAAACGGAAAAAGTTTTCCTTTGCGCTTTTCTCGTACTGACGACAACGTCAAAACGATCCCCGTTCACGCGGATCCGCGAAAACGATTGAAAAAACCCTGCTGTATTATTCATGCCAGGCCAGTAGTTGGCGATGTCACTTTGTAAAGAAACACAAAGCTCCACTATACTAAACACGTAATACGCGTTTTTACCTGTCTTTAATGGTATTAAAGGTGCAATGTGTAAAAATTTAGTATCTATTAACAGAAATGCAATATGATATTCATAACTATGTATTCAGTGGTGTTTTAAAGAATTTACTTAATAAACAGTAATGTTTTTATTACCTTAGAATGAGACATATCTCCATAACCGCGGGAATCCCCTTCTATGAAGGTCACCATATTGTGACGTCATGTTTCTACCGTAGCCTTAACGTGAACAAACAGCGCTACAGAGCGTCACTACCTTGAAAGAGAAGCAGCGGAAATCTAGAAGCCATAAACAACGTGAGTAGTGAGTTTTCCCTTGCCAGTGGTGTAAAATATGTAGTTTGATTGTTTCATGTAACTTATTTCTTTTCCATCGCTGTGTTATGGTTTTGCTATGTGGGGAGAAATGTGCTGGTTACGCTTACGAGACAATCAGCTGATACTATTATTATATTATATATTAAAACCCTCACCTGACTATGGCTTTGTAAACTTTATCCATGATGTGGTTTATAATGGACTGTGGTATAGAAACAGTGACAATGTTACACACTCTTGGCTTACTCTGGCTATTCTCTTCTGTCTCAGACGACGATACGTTTGTCCCGTTTTAGCCGCCGTAGCTTCTTCGAAAGGGGGGGGGGGTGAGCAGTGGGCTGAGCCCTTAGTGCAACTCGCAACCGAACCACTAGATGTCGCTAAAAAATACACACTGCACCTTTAACTCTTTTTTTTTAAGTTGCCAGCCACCGTCAGTATTTTTGGTAATTTTTACAAAAGTTTCATGGCCCCCAGAATATTTTGTTGTATGAATATCTGAACATGCAATTTATTAAAAAAGAAAAGAGCCTTTGATTTAAAAAAACAAAAAAAAAACATCCACAACAACAGTTTTATCCTAGCTTTGTGCAGTTTTTCATGCAACACTTGAATATGGGTAAGTTTAATAAAAGAAGCAAAAAGAAAATCATGTTTTTGTCAAGGATTCCGAACGATTGAGCTTAACACACCCAAAGCTTTACAGTCCTGTAGCTCGTCCTGGGTGGACATTTCATTCAGGAAGTTTTGATTTGCTGTTTAATGTTGACATGATATCGCTTGTTTCTGCATCTTCCACTTGTTTTTATCAGGAGATTCAATACTCTTTTAGAAGATGAGTAATAGCGAAAATACCGAAAATACAGAAAACTGGAAAATCCCAACAATGGCAGGGAAGCTTTCTTTCACAAATGACGGAAATTTCCTTCTATGGCGGGGAAATAGTTAATACAGTAAGGTTAACTTTGAAACCTTTTTTTCAAATGTTTGCGTTTTCAGGGCCCTTGAACACCGTTGTCGTGTACATGAATGGCCAAAAATGGATAAAAAGTTTTGTTTTTAGTTAAAAATGGTGTCGTGTAAACGGACCCTAAATTACTGTCAATTACGGCAGTGCCACTTAATAAAGACTTTCTCAGATTATGTTT